>NC_143562.1:118515000-119715000 GCF_054136105.1 Typopeltis vanoorti | reverse complement strand
CTGCATCATCAACAAATAGCTGTATGTCACCTGTCAAATCCTTTCCAATGTCATTAATGTACAGATTGAATAACAGTGGACCAAGGATAATCCTTGTGGTATACCAATGGTTACCTTAAATCTTGGAGACTCGCATCTCCCATATACTACTTTTTGATATCTGTCAGTCAGCCATCCTCTTATCCATGTCAATAGTTTATAATTCAATTCCATATTCTCTGTGTATAGCTCTAGTTTATGCAACAGTCTTCCATGCTGTATTCTGTTGAAAGCATTAGCAAAATCCAAAAGTATCATAATGTATCCATTCCACTTGTTTAACTCAGTGGTAAGATTATTATAGAATGTGAGCAAGTTGCTAAAACATGACCTTCCCTTAGTAAACAAATGCTATTCATTGCAAAGTAGAGATTCTCTGTCAACCCATTTCTTAATGCGAGCCCTAATCAACTTTTCCAAAATCTTCACCACCACTCCTGAGATACTGATTGGTTGATAGTTGGATACACTGGTGTTTGCACCACCCTTGTGCAATGGGATTACCACATTTTTTCCCACTCCTGTGGAATCTTCCCTGTTCTGAGACTCAAAAATTATATAGCCTGGTCAAGGGAATAGCCAGTTCAGCTGAACACTCTTTTAGCATCCATGATGATACCCCATCAGTTCCTATTGCAGAATTCTTATTCAGTTTGTACAACAGCTCTAATACCTCCTCCTCGTACACCTGAATTTCTTCATCCAGTGAAGCGGTATCAGTGAACTCAATGTTGCATATACCAGCTTTGATAGCTTTTAGCAAAATGGGCACTCATTAATTGAACCACCTCTTCTGCATCTATCACCCTCACACCATCTGCATTCATGAGAGTTATTCTTTCATATTCATTCTTTCTTTTACTTGCAGCATAACAATAGAATTCTTTGGAGTTGTCTTGCCGGTTTCTTTTCATATTCAGACTTAGCTTTCTGTACAACAGTTGTGATTCTTCTGGCTTGCTGCTTATAATTTTCATAATGGACATCCTCATGCACATGGTATTCCTTCTACATCATTGTTTTTCTTAGAAATCTCTTGTATTATAAGATTACACATTCATTTGACTCCTACCCTATTTATTCTTTGAACTCTCGGGATACAACATTGCTAACAAATGTTGTCTTACTGAACAAAATGAATTCTGTTTAATTAAGTCTGAGACTTAAATTTACTAAACCAGTGCTTTCCCCCAAGTGTGATTTTGTGTGGCTTGGCAGAAAAAAATATGATGGTCCACAGAAAATATTAAAATTCAAATATGGCAGGTGAGCTGTTGGTAATATAAAATTAAATGACAGAAATGTTTATCCATTGTTATTCAAGTTTTCTAACATATAAACATACACATTTAGTCTGAGCCAGTTGATTAAATGATATCAGATACTAGAAAAATATCAAATGATTTTGCTGGTATTACAAATTTGCTTACTATTTTCAAATTGCATACATGTATGCATATGTGAATATAATTGTTGTTTTAGCAATACTTGTGCCATAAGGTTTAACAAATTAACATTATAACCTAAGGAAAAAGAGTGAATAATTTTTCAGAACCAAATATTTCAGCCTGAAAATTAGAAGTTATCATCAGTGGCATCAGGCAGTTTGAATACAAATACAAAATAAAACATGAACAATGGATTATTTAAAATAATAATGTGATATTATATATAGAACAATACAAATTGGTAACAGAAGAAACATTATTTTTTAAAAAATGTTAATATTGTGTGATTAGCAAAAGGCAGTCAGAATGACTGCCTCTCGCTATTCATGTTGAGCGGATTTCTTATTGATGATGTAAGATTGGTGTTCTTGCACTGTCTTCCAGTGAACGTCCTTTTTGTACAAAGAAAGAAAGGTGACAGTCACACTAAACTGGATATGTGCCAGGAAGAGACAGATAGGATCATTATCTTTAAAACATAAGAACCATAATAGTTTGTTGAAAGGAATTAATGTATCCACTAGATTATACTTTTTAAGGATTCTAGAGATTGGTCCTGAGATACCAGAAATGTATGGGATAAGAACCCTTCATACTGTTTCATTGTTATTTGAGATCAGCTTATATGATCAAAAAATGCATAGTCCATTTTGAGAAACCATATACTGTTTGATGTCCAGAAGTTCTTGCTGTAGCTGTTGAGGGTTACAGCATGTAATATGAGCACAATTTAACAGAGTTTTTATAATTCCAGTCTTCCCAGAAGGATAATGAATAAATTGCTATTGAATATAGCGCCAGTAAAGGAAGGTTTCGATAAATAGAATGGAATTATCAAATCTTCAAGAGCACATTATATCTATCTGAACACAAGTTTATTGCTTGTCCGTAATGACATTAATTGCATGATCTGCAAAGCATGATCTTGCAATTAATGTCACATCACTGATCTTCATGATAAAGATATACTGAGGTAATATACCTCAGTTGTAGATCCTCTACTATCACATGTAGTTTTAATGGTTAAAATTGCTCTTTCTGCTCTTTAGCAAACATAAGTGATGTTTAGATTGGAAATTCAAAGTTCTTGTCAGAACAAAGTCCATCTCTCACTGTACCAGATAACTGGATAGTAAACATCTCAGGATGCCCTTTAACTTAAAATGAAAATTTTATTCTATCAAAAGGACATGAATTTGCTATAGTTCTGAAGAAAATATCTTAATTAGATTTCCTCTATAATACAGGATTGGCTGTCTGATAGGTATCAGAGAGTTGTGTATGGTGGGGCAGTTTCAAGTGGGGGTCCCACAGGGCTCAGTACTAGGACCTATATTGTTTAACCTTTATATCAATGACATTGTCAGTGGATTGCAAGGGGATATTCAGTTGTTTGCAGATGATGCGAAGCTGGGAAGGATTATTAGTAATAGTGCAGATGCGACAGCCCTACAAGAGGATTTGAATAAGCTAGATAGATGGGCAAATGAATGGGAGTTTTGGTTTAATGCAGCAAAATGTAAGGTCTCGAGGTTTGGGAAACATCGATGGGACACTGCATACTCTATGGGAGGAGTTATACTGGAGGAAGTAGGGGAGACAAGAGATCTGGGGTTGATGATTGATAGAAACCTGAAATTTAGGGGACATATTGCAAAGGTGGCAAAGGTAACACAGAGGATTTCTGCAATAATCAGAAGGACACTGACCTGCAGAGATAAAACAGTTATCATTCCGTTGTATAAGACCCTGATCAGACCACACTTGGACTACTGTTCTCAGATTTGGTCCCCAGGATTTGAAGGGGATAAATTAACTCTGGAAAGGATACAAAGACGGATGACAAAGATGGTTTCAGGACTGTACAATGATAGCTATGAGGATCGGCTGAGGGAATGTGGACTGCAGAGTTTGGTGGATAGAAGAAGGAGAGGTGATATGATTGAGACTTTTAAACTGTTGAGAGGCAGCTACTGGGGAGTTCTTTCACTTGGTTGAACAGCGGGAAGGAGTGATGACAAGAGGCCATCCCTGGAAGTTACGAAAGGAAACTGTGAGCAAGAGGGTGAGGAGTGGTTTCTTTGCATGGAGGGTGGTTGAGCCGTGGAATGCATTGCCTGATAGAGTGGTGAGGGCGAGAACGGTCACTGAGTTTAAGGAGTGGTATGATAGACTTTGTGTTTCTTAGGGGGGGACCTCCCCTCAATGAGTCTTGATAGACTTTGTGTTTCTTAGGAAGGACCTCCCACGATGAGTCTTTTGACTCCATGGAGGCCTGAATAATAATAATAATAATAATACTGAACATAATATATCCACTCTCTCCAGAGAGTCACTTTCAGTAATACAGAAGGAACTTCCAGATGGAGGTCTCTTCTGTATTACTGAAAGCCAAACTTCCTCCTTCAAACATTACTTTAGCAGAAATTAAAGCTCTGCACAATCATCTCATTATTACAGAAGCAGACAAAGGGAAAGCTACTGTGGTTATGGACTCCACAGAATACAAAAGGAAAATGTCTTGTTTTGTGAAAGATTCACTTATCAAGAAATTGACAATCCCACCAATAGCCAATCCAGAAAATTAAATTTACTATTAGATGAAATCACCAGCCTTGATTTCATTACTATATTAAATGACTATAGATACTATAGACAAACAAAACTTATTTTGCCAGAACTCCATGCTTCTACAGTTTACCAAAATCCACAAGGAAAGTCTTCCTTGTGGATTGTATATATTCTCCTACATATCACATAGCTGTTTTTAGCACCACTTCTATTAAAGATTCATGTTGGTACCTTCTTTCATTAAAAAAAAAAAAAAACTTCAGATTTCCTCGACAAACGAGAAATCTTTCCCTTCAACCTAATGATTTAATGGTCAGCTTCAATATTGAATCCATATTCACTAACATGCATCTGGAAGATTCCCTTCATTTGCTATCTTGCTGTCACAAGCTTTTCCATTGGATATAGTCAAATTATTTGATTTGAAGGGACTGCTATGGGGAGTTCACTCTCACCAACTTTTACATTAGATGTCTTTGCAATCTTCCTTCACAATAAAGATACATTACCTGCATTTCTAGCATGCATAAACAATTTGCATCCACAAATTAATTTCATGATGGAAAAAGTAAACAAACTAGCTTTCCTAATTACTTCCATGCTATTGAAAACCTACTTTTACTGGATACTGTATTCAACAGCAGTCTGCTCATTTGAATGTTCAACTGGGTCTTCTGAAAAATCTTTAATCCTGTTAAAGATTTAGGAAAAAAAAAAAAATTCCTGCAACTAATTTATATATGGTCCACACATGAAAGGCCACAAGACCAATAGTATATTAATGCTGTGTGGGGGAAAGAGGAATAGAAGAAAGGAGGAATCTGTTCACATTTTGCTTGAACAGCTGAGAATTGTAATCTTTGGGGAAGGCAGAGTGGTAGGGAGACTGTTTCAAAGGAAGAGTAGATGGGATGAAGGAGGAGGCAGTGAAATTGGTTTAGTGAGTTTCAAGATGGACTGCAAAAGGGTGCTTTTTAGCAGTGGCTCTTTTTAATGAATTTGGAGGAGAGTGGGGAAATAATAGTGGCCAATTGAGCAGAGCACTGTCCATAAAACTATCTGTAGAAGAGACACCAAGCAGAAACTGAATGTCTGTGAGAGAGGGATCATTAATTAAACTGGATTGCCCTCTTCTGGATAGAATCAAGCAATCTTAGAGAAGACTTTGGTGCTCTGCCCCAAATATGGAAGCAATATTCCATGCTGGGCAGATTTGGGCTTTGTAGAGAGTTAGAAACTGTGAAGGTATGAAGTAGTGTCTTGTGCGAAAAAGTACACCTAGTTTTTTGGCGGCTGTGGAAGCTATAGTTGAAATATGGTTGTGCCAGGAAAGATTGGAGGTATATAGGTCAGTCCAAGAAGAGAAATCTGATCGTGATTGGATATCGCAGTATTACTGAAGGTAAGGGGGAGGGATGTGAGCTTTTTTTTTTTCTTGCAAGAGATCAGACAGAACTGAGTTTTGGTTATTCTGAAGCATTATTAATTTTGCTATTTTATTATTATGCCGCTAATATTTCTTCAAATGCAGCACTTTTTACAACAAAACTGGCTAAGTTATGTTGAACATATCTGTTTGCAAATATACTCAAAATCCCTTTGACCTAATAAAAAGGCAGAATGCTGATGAAACTTCATCAGCATTCTATCTGTTAAAATGCAACCCCCTGCCCCACCGTTAACGGATTATTGTAGTTATATGCACTGTTGGATTGACCCTTTTTTGCTGCACAATTTACTTATTGTGTCTCTTCCCAAATAAAAACGAATTTCACATGTGTGAAAATAAATAATCAAAATGTTTTGTTTGCATTGGAAATATTATGTCAAATATTTATGTTTTTTAAATAACATTTATTGAAATAAATATGACATTTTGCTTCCTTTCCTTGCAAAATAAGATTATATGGGTCACACATTTCAATTTTAGGAACGATTTTTTTATTTGTTTTTATGAACAACAAATGGTGTTAAACTGCATTATTCGGGGTTTCCGATTGCGAGTCTTTTTAATTTATATCCAATGATATTTTATCAGAGATTCTACACCTTTGTCTTTTGCTTAAAACTGCAACAGTACAATTACTTTGGAAAAATAACGAAATCAAACAAAAAGAAAGTGTGCACATGTTATCTAGCAGTATTTGTGTGTGTGTGTGTGTGCATGTGGTGATAATTTTGGGAGGGGGGAGTTAGCCATTAAAGGGGAATTAATTCTGTTATGAAAATTTTGGAAATAAAATTTCATTTTGACGCATGCACCTACACATGTTTCAAAAGATAAACTGTAGGGAAAATATCGCTACTTCAAAACTGCTGCATAATATCGAAATTAGCCTAAAATATGTACATAACAGTTGACTTCATAACTGCCATTTATTTTGATTTGTAGTGAGTGATTAGGGGGGAAACCAAGAAAGTTGAAATGCAAAACCAACAGATTACGTTATAAAAATTATGCATTACATGATATGATTCAAGATTTATGTATGATAACTAACCTTCGAACTAAGATTATGCATAAAATAGGAAACTTAATTTAGAGCAGATGGAGTTTAGCACTTTTCCATGAAAGCCTGACTATAGAAAAGATGCACAAGTAGTGGAAGGAGGATAAAATAGTAGCATTGCATAAGTAGCAGTATAATGGAGGTGTTAAATAACAGACTGTCTTCTATTTCTTCTGTAGCTGTTAAGATTTTGATTAGTGAGAGATCATATACAACATTGGGCATATGTCACTGTTATTTCTTAAGGTCAGCATAGATTTGTTAAGGGGTGCTCTTGTTTCAATAATCTGATTGCCTTTTATAATATAATAACAAGAGCAGCTTATGAGGGAAAGCCTTATACTGCCATTGTTTTGTAATTTACAAAAGGCATTTGAGTGTCACATAATAAGCTGGTAATACACATTACAGTGTGCATTGCATTATGAGATACTAAGGTAATTGATGTGAAGTCATTAGTTACTATCTACAAGTAGCCCAGCTATGAAGTTACTTCACATGCAAATTTTGTTTGCTTACGCTTGGATAAAGGATGAAACCAAGAATATAATTTCTTGGCATCTTTAATTTATACAAGTTAGTGTTTGGATTGGCTGTTTGAGATATATATATATATATATATATATATATATATATATATATATATATATATAAACTAACTTGTATAAATTACCAAGAAATTATATTCTTGGTTTCATCCTTTATCCAAGCGTAAGCAAACAAAATTTGCATGTGAAGTAACTTCATAGCTGGGCTACTTGTAGATAGTGACTAATGAGTTGCCCTGGTGTTGTACCATCTTTAGACTTGAACTATGTTTCAGGCACAAACTGTTTGCTTGCTTGGGATTAGGAGTTAAATAACCAAGCTTATAAAATTACTTGGTAACCCTAATATACAGTATCCCCAAGTTAAAAAATTAATTACATCTATATCTCCTCCAGAGATTCTTATTAAAAATAAAAACACCTTGTATAGGTAAAGTTGATAAGGCTCTGTATTACTAAAACCTTGGTATTAAAAACCTTGGTAATATTATATATATATATATATATATATATATATATATGTTATATTACATTAGGGTTACCAAGTAATTTTATAACCTTAGTTATTTAACTCCTAATCCCAAGTAAGCAAACAGTTAAGTTTTGCACCAAACATAGTTCAAGTCTAAAGATGGTACAACACTAGGGCAACTCATTGTAAAGGTGGGTAAAGGTCTGATCACTATTCTTAGTATTTCCCATAATGTAAAGCACATCTCACTAGAAGATGTATACTGCAATACATTATGGGTGGGGTCACTACCCAGACTGGTTTCAACCTTTTTTGTGGTCTCCTCAGTTAGTAGCTAGACCCTAAATACCAAGGTTTTAGTAATACAGAGCCTTATCAACTTTACCTATACAAGTTGCTACAAGGTGTTTTTATTTTTAATAAAAATCTCTGGAGGAGATATAGATGTAATTAATTTTTTAACTTGGGGATACTGTATATTAGGGTTACCAAGTAATTTTATAAGCTTGGTTATTTAACTCCTAATCCCAAGTAAGCAAACAGTTAAGTTTGCACCTGAAACATAGTTCAAGTCTAAAGATGGTACAACAAGTAAATAACCAAGCTTATAAAATTACTTGGTAACCCTAATATACAGTATCCCCAAGTTAAAAAATTAAGCTGATAACTTTCCTTTCTTTTAGGCTTGCACGGTGATCCGAATGCATTTTTGGAAATTATGGAGACAACTACCGTGTTTGAATAAAAACTTTAGTTTAATATTACTAAAATTTACAATTCGACATTTTGACCTTTATGTCAAGGTCATCATCTGGAGCGTACAAATATACACAAGAAACAAGCTATACTACAATCAGACTGGTTCGTTAAAGACACTGACCAACCACTACCACAACCGCTAACCAAATCAACTGGAAAAGCACCTGCTCCTTACACCACACAAAAACATGGTACGAAAGAAAATTTAAAGAATCCTGCAAAATCCTGATAAACCACCCAAATATCAATAACAAAGATGGTATGAAAATTCCAAGGATCTGGATGGCACACATTCAGCCAACCTAATATGAAAAATTCAACATAAGTCAGGACTCTAGCCAATCTGCTAGTATTAGAAACCATTCCACTCCAACTGGCTGGAATGATGTTAATATATGTATATAGTAGACAACACAAATAATAGGACTCTAACGTTGATGTATAATTTTTTTATTTATATATATATATATATATTTTTTTTTTTTTTTTTTTTTCACCAGAGGTCAGGCCAACAATTGTGGTAGCGGTTGGTCAGTGTCTTTAACGAACCAGTCTGATTGTAGTATAGCTTGTTTCTTGTGTATATTTGTAAGCTGATAACTTTGAATACTTTGATTTATCAATTAATATAATTTAAATATGGAAAGCATAAAGGTCAAATGAACAATAGCTATGCTTCACATGCATTGTTTATGTGAGATGCACAAAGGGTTTACGTGGCAAGATTATATTATCATTGGCAAATACTAGAGTGAGACACGGATAAATTGAATTTTGATATGAATTTTAAATACAGCTATATAATATGCACAGAAAATCAGAAAAAGTAATCACTTGGGAAATTATTATTCTTCTGGAATGAACCAAAGAAATAACTCAGATATAGGCTGAAATAACTTGTTTTACTTATTATGCACAGGTTCCAACCTCATTCTACTATAATCATACAATCTGTGAAAACTCTTCCAGGAAAAGGGACATTCAGTACATTATCAACATTGTTTCCTATTGTAAAAATGGAAAAAAAAAAGTTATAAATATATATTAAAATCTTGTCTATCTCGGTGTCATAAACACGTCAATTCACATTTCAAGCACATAAAACAGATGAAACTCAGAAAACAAAAACAGCAATATAACTCATGACAAATTGATAACGTTCAATTGCATTATATAATAAATTTAGTTTAATCCTTTATCCAAGTGTGAGCAAACAAAGTTTGCGCCTGAAAGTATCTTCAGGACTGGGTTAAGGTGGTAAAACACCAGGGCAACTCGTTGCAAAGGTGGAGCAAGCTACCAACAGTCATATCTCAGTATCTCCTATATAATGCAAATAATGCAAAACACATCTCCTTGCAGATATGTCTAATGTTATGCATTAAGGGAAGGGCCACAACCCAGACTAGTTTCGACCTTTATTGAGGTCTTTTCAGTGGGAGCCAGGCCCAAGTGGAGATATCAGGCAGAAGCATTAGCAGGTCATCTCTACCTATAGGAATTGCCAATTGGTGTGCCACCCTTTTTTAATAAATGTCCTGAAGATACTTTCAGGCGCAAACTTTGTTTGCTCACACTTTGATAAAGGATTAAACTAAATTTATTATACTCTAACCAAGTGAAAAGTAAACTTTCAACATCTTTCTCTAAATCCAGAGTAAATTATTAAAAAAGGGTGGCACACCAATTGGCAATTCCTATAGGTAAGGTAGAGATGACCTGCTAATGCTTCTGCCTGATATCTCCACTTGGGCCTGGCTCCCACTGAAGAGACCTCAATAAAGGTCGAAACTAGTCTGGGTTGTGGCCCTTCCCTTAATGCATAACATTAGACATATCCGCAAGGAGATGTGTTTTGCATTATAGGAGATACTGAGATAGGAGTGTTGGTATCTTGCTCCACCTTTGCAACGAGTTGCCCTGGTGTTGTACCACCTTAACCCAGTCCTGAAGATACTTTCAGGAGCAAACTTTGTTTGCTCACACTTGGATAAAGGATTAAACTAAATTTATTATACTCTAACCAAGTGAAAAATAAACTTTCAAGTTCAATTGCATTGCTTCACACAATAACCAGTCACAGCTATTGATGACTTCTAGGTGCTGTTGTCTGAGTGCACATCCAGCCTCGCCCTCTAGGCCATTTAAAACCACTCCAATGCTAAGGATTTGACATGCTGCACCATCTGCATGTCTGTTTAAGGGGCTCAAAAGCTTCTGTATTTGTGACTGCACACCCATGATATTAACGTGAATGTACTAACTCCCTCCTCTCTCAGCTCCTGGGATATATAGAGTTCCCTGTTCCTGTAAGTTGGCCTACTACAGACAGCAACAACAGCCACCTTCCACATGGAAGAACATAAAAATTCTTGTAGATAGGCTTTTACATTGGTAACACATGACTATTAAATTATTTAAGGAATTTACAACGTATACTGGAATATTAATTAAAAGAAACCTTAATAAATACCTCCCATATTTCAGTAACGTCACATTGCTATCTTCATGGGAACATACAACTATGACACATGCATGCAGGCACTACAAAAAGCAAATGAAGCAGAAGGGAGAAAACTACTGTTGTTCTTAGAGTCCTAAATGTGCCCCCTAGCAGGCTATATTGGGTTGTCTTGGCTGTTGGGCTGAAGTTCTCAAGATGCAAGCTTCCCAAATTTGGGACAATCTCATGTACCCAAATTTGTTGAGGTTTGAAAAGTTTTTTAGAATTGAGGCTTATTCCATGAATAATCTTTCATGTTTAAATTTGCTGCGGTGTATTAACGTGGCTTTCTTCCAACATATTCTGTGGCTGGTATCCAGTCTGCAAGCCCAGAGTGGCTGTACTGGTGAAACCGGATATAGTCTTTGTGTTCCGAAATTCTGACATTTACTGTCCTGCCTGTTTGGCCATAGTAGGACAGTTTACAGCTGCAAGGAACCTGGTATATCCCAGGTAGGTCTAGGGGAAGTGGTTGGTCTTTGGTGAAGCAGATAAGGGATGCCAATTTTTTATATGGTTTGTAACAAGAAGTCAGGTCATATTTTTTTAGGATTTTGGTTATTTTTTCAGAGGTGCCCTGGATATAGGGAATGGTCATTGATTTAGTGTAATCTTTATTGTGATGGGGGAGGGGGGTTGTGGTTTACTGGTTTTAATATTTTTTGGGGGTTGTAGCCATTGGCTAAGAAAGTATTAAGGATGTGGTATAGTTCCGTGGTTAGAGCATTGTCATCTGAACAGATTAATTTTGCCCAGTTACATAGGGTTTTAATAACCCCATGTTGTTGTGAGGGGGGGGGGGGTTGGTGGGATTGCTGGTGAATGCATCGGCCTGTATGGGTGGGTTTTCTATAAACAGAGAAAACAAGGATCCATCAGGCTGGTGAGTGATTAGAGTGTCTAGGAAAGGGAGGCTGTTGTTTATCTCTTTTTCCAAAGTGAAGTGGATTCTGGGGTTGGTTGTTTAAGTGTGTTAAGAAAGAGTGGGGTGTATCTGAGCCATGTGGCCAAATAGCGAACACATCATGAACATAGCAAAGCCAAACAGTGGGTTTTTGTGGGGCTGAGTTTAAGGCTTTCTCTTCAAGTCTCCATAAAGAAGTTGGCCAGGAGTGGGGAGAGTGGTGAACTCATGGCTGTCCCCTCTATCTAAGAGGAAAACAACAGTCTCCCTTTCCTAGACACTTTAATCCCTCGCCAGCCTGATGGATCTTTGGTTTTCTCTATTTACAGAAAACCCACCCATGCAGGCAGATATATTCACCAGCAATTCCCCTCCCCCTCACAACAATATGGGGTTATAAAAACACTATATAACAGGGCAAAATTAATCTGTTCAGATGACAATGCCCTAACCACTGAACTAAACCACATCCTTAACACTTTCTTAGCCAATGGCTACAACCCCCCAAAAATCCAAAAAATATTAAAACCAGTTAATCCCCCCCCCCTTCATAACAAAGATTATACTAAATCCATCACCATTCCCTATATTCGGGGCACCTCCGAAAAGTTGACCAAAATCTTTAAAAAATATGACCTGACTTCTTGTTACAAACCATATAAAAAATTGGCATTCCTTATCTACCAAAGACCAACCATTTCCCCTACACCTACGTAGGGTATACCAGGTCCCTTGCAGCTGTAAACTGTCCTACTTTGGCCAAACAGGCAGGACAGCAAATGTCAGGATTTCGGAACACAAAGACTACATCCGGTTTCACCAGTACAGCCGCTCTGGGCTTACAGCCCATGCTCTGGATACCTGCCACAAAATACGTTGGAAGAAAGCCACGTTAATACACTGCAGCAAATTTAAATATGAAAGATTATTCATGGAATCAGCCTTAGCTCTAAAAAAAATTTCCAAACTTCAACAAATTTGGGTGCATGAGACTGTCCCAAATTTGGGAAGCTTGCATCTTGAGAACTTCAGCCCAACAGCCAGGACAACCCAATATAGCCTGCTAGGGAGCACCTTTAGGACTCTAGGAACAACAGTAGTTTTCTCAACAGTAGTGCCTGCGTGCACACATCATAGTTGTATGTTCCCATGAAGATGGCAATGTGACGTTGCCGAAATATAGGAGGTATTTATTAAAGTTTCTTTTAATTAATATTCCAGTATACGTTATAAATTCCTTAAATAATTTAATAGTCAAGAACATAAAAAATACATCTGCAGTAATGACTGTGGTCAATCTGGCCTTACAGACTATGCTTTAGATACTACTCATACACCCAATTGGAAAAAGACCTCCATGCTCCATCACAGTAAATTGAAAAGAGAAAGACGACTAGTTTTAGTATCTGTAGCTACTCTTAAAAATCTGCGTGATTTGAATAAATATGGTTGCATAAAACTTCATGAAATGTGAGAAACACTAATACATCAAGGTCCCAGTTTAGGTTGCCAACAGGTGCCCCACGTGTTACGATGCTAGTCTTTCATACATATATTTCACTTAGTTTTATGTTGCCTTTGTGTTACAAGTCTCATATTAGAGGCTTCATGAAGTGAAACAGCACTGAGAAAGGAATAAAAATATTTATTTCTTCCAGTATGTTGTCACTCACAGAGACATCATCAGGTAGTACAATATGAGACTTGTAACACAAAGGCAACATAAAACTAAGTGAAATATATGTATGAAAGACTAACATCCTAACAGGTGGGTTACCATCACTTGAGCCTTAACACACAAGGAACATATTGCAAAGGTGGTGATGGTAACCCAGAGGAATGCTGCTATACTGAAAAGGATGTTGACCAGCAGAGTGGTAATTCCATTATATAAGGTTCTATTCAAAGTATCTTCTGGATTACTGTGCTCAGATCTGGTCATCAGGATATTTAGGGAATAAATTAACCTTGATGAGGGTATACAGATGGATAACCAAAAATGAAATCAGTACTGTACAACATTATGAGGATTAGAATGCGGAGTTTTATTGATAGAAGATGAAGAGGTCATAAGATTGAGACATTTAAACTGTTGAGAGTTTGACTCTGTAGAGATTTTTCATACCGTAGAACAAGGGGAAGGAGTAAGACAAGGGGACCATCCCTGGAAATGATGAGAAGTAGCTTTTTTGCATAGAGGATGGCCTATTTTGCATAGAGTGGCATGCACTGCCTGATAGTAGTAAGACCATGTATGGTGAAAGAGTTTAAGGAATGGTATGATAGACCATGTTGTCTGAGATGGGTCTTTTATGCTGAGTCTTGTGACTGTCTGGATGTCTTGAATAAACCCATACTGCCCACACACACAGAATCCTAGTGCTGTACCCACCTCTGGATGCAATTTCTAATCAGCCTCTCCAAAATCTTGGGCTACATCTGAGATATGGATTGGTTTATAATTAGGAATCATGCATGTATTGAGACTCAATTTGAACAAACAGTCAGGAGCATTGCTTTCTTTTTTTTTTTATTTTGTATCCAAACATAAGTGGTACATAAGTAAGTGATACAACATGATTAACAGCAAATGATACCTAACAATGAGATCAGCTTAGATTTGGTAGGTGAATTATACAGAGAAATAATAATTAAATATTTAAGTTAAGGGATATTACATCCCACATTGTTTCATAGCTGAATAAGAAACTCGGAGTTTCATGCCGAATATAGAAATTATATAAAGTTCGGCGAGTCCAAGCGTAAGCAAATACCTGGATAGTGCAACACATAACCCATTTGGTAGTGCAACACTGAGGCAACTCATAGCAAGGGTGGAGCAAGCTCCGATCACTGTTCTTGGTATTTACTCATAATGTGAAATGCAGCTCCTAGGAGCGGTATTACTGTTCTACATTATGAGAGAAGGTCACTACCCAGACCAGTTTCAACCTTTATTGAGGTCTCATTAGTGAGTAGGTAGACCTCATTGAGATAAGATTGAGACATTTAAACTGTTGAGAGTTAGACTCTGTAGAGATCTTTCATACAGTAGAACAAGGGGAAGGAGCAAGGACAAAGGGCCCATCCCTGGAAATGGTGAGAAGTAGCTTTTCTGCATAGAGGATGGCCTGGCCTTTCAATTAAATATGAAAAAAAAAGGAAACTATACATAACTTATATACAACAAATATGGTCAGATGTTCCTCCAGTATCTTACACAATCAACTGCTCTTTCTGTGCAGGATATAAGGGTCCTCTTTTGTGCAAGGTGATGGAAGAAAGGGGCAAAAAAGAAGGTGTTCCATGGACTGGGTTGTTCCACACTCACAACTGTCCAGGCCAGTGAGATAGCCCCATTTGATGAGGTTTTGTTTGCAGTGTCCTGTCGTTCGCAGTCTGTTGAGGCTTTTCCAAGTATTCCATTCCAAGTGGGCACCACATGGAAGATGTTCGGTTGTTGGAATACCAGTATTATTTTCAGGATATAGTGCAAGCCATTGTTGAAGTCTTGTCTCTGGGAGGTTTTTCGGTTGTTCAACAGTTGCCAAGAAGCTATGTTGGGATCTTAGTCTTTGGGGCACTGCGGTCTGGCCGAATAGTGGGTGGTGTTTATCATTTATTTGTCTGCTTCTTTCATCAGCTGAGAATATAGATCTTCGAATTGAAGGGGGGTGCAATACCAGCCAAAGTATACAGGTCTTTTAATGGTGTTGGTTTCAGGCATCCTGTAATTAAGCGGCAGCTTTCATTCAATGCTGGATCAAGTTTTTCAGCATGGCAGGATCTGGACCATACTGGGCAGGCATATTCAGCAGAAGAATAGCAAAGGGCCAAGGCAGAAGATCTCAGTGTGTTAGGGTCTGCACCCTATTTGGAGGAGGTAAGCTTTCGTAGTATATTGTTTCTTGCATTCATTTTTGCCTTTGTTTTTTCTATGCGAGTTTTATATGAGAGGGTGCGATCAAGAGTCACACCGAGGTAGACTGGGTTCAAGGAATGTTCTATTTTAGAGCCTATCCAAGAAATCTGTAGCTTCCTGATTGTTAAGGTGGAAAAGGCCAGTCTGGGTTTTCAAGGGGTTTGGTTCTAGTTGATTGCTGGTATAGTATGTGGTTAGACTATTTAAGGCAAGTGATAGAGTAGTTTCAATGGCCTTGAAATTTTTTGATTGAGTAGCTATGGCAAAGTCATCAGCATAGATAAAATTTCTAGTTCCTGGAAAGATGAGGAGATCATTGACATAGATGTTGAAAAGTAATGGTGGTAACACACTTCCCTGGGGGAGGCCATTATTTTGGAGGTGCCAGCAGCTCTTCAGGTCCATGTAAAAGCGTCTGTTTTTCAAGAGTGATTGGATCAGGAAGACAAGGTGATAGTCACTAGTTATTCTGTATATTTTATTTCTGAGTGTGAGATGGTTTATGGTATTATATGCTGCAGTTAGGTCTAAAAAGACTGCTCCTGTGGCTAGTTTTTGGTCATAACCATTTTCTATATATTGAGTGAGGTTGAGAATTTGTGATGTGCAGGATTTGCCTGGTCTAAAGCCAGCCTGCTCAGCAATAAGATGGGATTCGATTAGGGGTTGTAGCCTATTCAAAATTAATCCTTCATAGAGTTTAAAGAGGTTACTGCACATTTCTTCAGCACCCACCTGGGTGGGTGTTGAAGAAATGTGCATGGCCTTTATCACCATGACTATCACTCTCCTAGCTTGCTCTTTATACTGCTCTGGAGTCTCATCGTTATTCTTTATAATATCAGATTCCCAATATTCTTTTTTTATGCATCTCTGGCTTTAAAATATTATTCATCCATTTAATTGCTATGTGATTTATTCTCCATATTAGGGTTATGCAGTTAGATATTGCTGTGTCCTTCTGATTTCTTTACAGTGTGGTTTCTCATGCCAAGGCATTGCTTCAAGCTTTCTCCATTTATTATAATTAACTACCTTATTATTCCCTATATGGAGGTATAATAGTCAATTCATTTATAGACATTCTCAGATGCTGTTATCAGATATAAGGTTCTGGAAGTCTTTTCTATCAAATGCTGTTTAAAGTAGTTATCCCTGAATAATTCTGTAAATTCTCTTTCCCTATGCTTCCTCCTCCCCTCTCCCAATCTATATTCCCACATGAAATTGCCCATAATGATAGTCCTCTTTGTAGCTATAAAATTCATCTGCCTATGCTGTTAAATTTCTCTTCAGATAATTCTGGTCTATCAACAATACCCAATTATGTAGTTTGTCATGTTAGTCTCTATCTCACACCAAACAGTCTTTGAACTCATTACCTATATTACTCATACTGCCACTGGAGGTTAACTCCAGTTGGATTTAAGTCTGCAATCATTAGCAAAAATCCTCACTATCTCACCCACACACCCTATCGCATCTGTTCTTCCTGAATATACTGAAACTTGTCACATTTTATTTGTGCACTGATATCTTCCTCTGTCAAGCAGGTTTTACTAATGTGAGACATAACTATAGACAAAAAAATATTTAGAATATTTTGCATGGTTTCTGAAAAGGCTGAATTCTCAGAAAGTTTAAACTAGTCAAAGTTTAAAACTTGCATCACAGTTTTTATTTAATTTATTTTTGCATAGGATATACAGGGTGTCCCAAAATTCACGCAAGAAGTAATTTTGATAGAAAACACAGGTTTTTAATTAAAAATTGTAATTTCTTATTGATTCATAAAGTATACAGTATAGGGTTATGCATGGAATAGCATATAGGGTAAATGGCCTCCACAGCTTTGCTGGCACATACGCACTCTTTTGTCGAAATTTTCCATGACCGTTTTGCATAAATGTGGCTGAATTTCATTGATACAGCGCTCAATTTCCTCCTTCAAGTCGTGGGCTTGTTGGCATAAACCTTAGACTTCAAAAAACCCCAAAGAAAAAAGTCCAACAGCGTTAAGTCACATGATCTGGGCGGCCAATTCCAATCACCAAAACGGGAAATTACACAACCAGGAAATGACTCGTGCAGTAATTGAATTGTTTTTCGGGCTGTATGGCATGTGGCACCGTCTTGTTGAAACCACGTTGTCCACATTCATATCTTGCAATTTAGGCACAAAAAACTGGATTATCATGTCACGATAGCGAGCACCATTAACTGTTATTGCCTTACCAGCAGCATTTTCGAAGAAGAATGGACCGATGATGCCTCCAACCCAAAATCTGCACCAAACAGTGACACGTTGTGGATGCATTTGTTTTTCAACAATCACTCGTGGATTTTCTGAACCCCTTCGTCGATTAACGAAGCCATCAAGATGAAAATGAGCCTCATCGCTGAAGATGATTTTGTTCGAAAAATAAGCATCCACTTGTTGTTGTTCCATAATCCATTCAACAAACTCTCTTCGCTGTGTGTGGTCAGTAGGCTTCAGTTCTTGAGTCAATTGAACTTTGTAAGCATAAAGATGCAAATCTTTCGTGAGAATATGCTGTAGAGAGCTTCTTGAAATGCCCAATTCAAGACCACGGTGCCGAATTGATGTTCCTGGACTCTCAGCAACACTCTCACGAACTGCTTCGATGTTTTCTGTTGAACGACTTGTTGAAGGACGGCCAGAGGAGTGTATAAGATCACTAATTGATCCAGTTTCCTTGAATTTTTTAATTAATCTTTTCACAGTTGATGAAGTTAAATCACTATTCCGACCATATTTTGTACGAAAATTGCGAACTGTAGCTGCCAAACCTTCATTTTTAAAATATTGCTCAACAATGAAAATGCGTTGTTCTTTCGTGTAGCACTCCATTTTTAATAACCCTGAACTGTCAGCTGTCTTTTTTTCTCGTTGGCAACACTTTACCGCACAAATGGTGCTAAATTTAAATCTCGCGTGAATTTTGGGACACCCTGTATATTATTAGAACAGAAGGAAGCAAAAGCTAAATGCTTATTACCCTGCCTTCTGTGTTAAGTAAATTCTAAGAGTATTGTTTTTATAATAATTTACAATTTACCAGAATATATATATTTAAAAAAAATATATATATAAATGAAACTTTCACATTTGTTTCTAGTTTTGGCAATATGAACAGCAAAGATAAGAGGTCATTAGCTTCAAAAGAAGATCTTGCAAGAGCAACTCTAATTACAGTCACAAATAATATTGGTTCCATTGCTCGCATGTGTGCAGTAAATGAGGTATATTTTTATTTAATGTCTTTTTTTTTTTCATGTGATTCAGTATACAACAGGTAAATAGAACCAATTATTATTAACATCTGATTTCCATGGAGTCAAAGGACTCATTGCCAGAGGTCTACACTCTCTCTCATGAAAAGATCATTGAATCATACCTTTAAACCCATTCAGTTTCTGCACTTGCCAATCTCTCTATGGAAAGAATCTGCTCACACCCTCCTTATACAGCTTTGAGGGATAGCCTCTAGTTCTACCCTCCACTCTAATGAAAAATCTCCTCACCAACTTATGTCTCAATCATATCCCCTTTTTCTATTCACAAGGCCCTGTGAATTTCCTCAACTTGTATTTTATTTTGAGGAAATACAACAAGTTGTATTTCCTCACCTTCTCATATCTGATATTCTATAGACCTAGCACTAACTTACTAGACCTTCTGCAATACATTCTCATCCCCTTGAAAACCAGGCAACCAAATTTGCACACAGTAGTCCATAAGTGGCCTGATATCAAAGCCTTGTGCAATGGAACCATAACCATTTTGCTTCTGCAATGTCGTCATTATTGTCATAATCTGTTGGGATGTTCTTATAATTTTTGCAAATTCAAGTCTCTGTCCATCACTTCCAGATCGCTCACCTCCTTCAAAAGCTGCAGCTGTATCGAGAAAGGAAAATACGATTCCTTTCACACCCTGAGTGATTTCAGTGAACAACCCCTTTCTAGTGATGTTGTTGAACGTATGATTGAACATATGAGGTCATTGGCATCTCAAGTATGTCTGTATTTTCCACTTTGTCCTGAAAAACATGACTGGATGAAAACTCTTTCTAGAGTCGGAATATGAACTTCCTTCCATCAAAGGAGAACAACTTATGGAGCTGTCCTGTGAATCAATGTTCAAAATGCTGTTTCCTTCGTTACTGTTACTGGAGTTTTGGTTCCAAGCTAGTCTGTTTACCCTGAAATTTCCAAAAGGACTAAGACATCTGTTGCCATTTGCCACTAGTATCTGTGCAAGACAATATTTTTTCATCTTGTATATATGAAAAACAAATATAGGAACAGAGTTACTCTTTCTAGACTCGGAATATGAACTTCCTTCCATCAAAGGAGAACAACTTATGGAGCTGTCCTGTGAATCAATGTTCAAAATGCTGTTTCCTTCGTTACTGTTACTGGAGTTTTGGTTCCAAGCTAAGTCTGTTTACCCTGAAATTTCCAAAAGGACTGTAAGACATCTGTTGCCATTTGCCACTAGTATCTGTGCAAGACAATATTTTCTCATCTTGTATATATGAAAAACAAATATAGGAACAGAGTTAATGTGGAACGAGATCTACGTCTGAAATTATCCAGTTTTGATCCTGACATGCGAAAGTTGATGTCTGAAAAACAGCACCAGCCATCACATTAGGCCTAATTGATGTTCATATTCTTCTGAATATCTCTATTTCTAACAGTATTGCATTGTCATAAATGACACATTTAGTGTTGTAAAATTGTAATTTATTACTTCATCTTTATGATATGTGAAAATATAAAAAATTTCCATTTTGGATTTTATGGGGGCCCACGACATCAAAAAGGTTGGGAAACACTGGTATTAAGTATGGTATTGCGTGTGTTTCTAAAACTTTTTTTGCAAGTGTTTGGTTGTCTCTGACTTCTGTGTCCTCCAACTGGGTGGTATTGGAGTTATTTTCATTGTTGAAAATACAATGACATGACAGAAATAGATCAATATGTTTGATCCATTTCTTTCAGCATTTTTTATTTTTAGTTATTTATGCATTTTTGTCCCAGAGTATAACCTGCTGTTCTTTATTGGAATTTGATTTCTCCAGTTTCTATTATTTTTTCTTCTGCAGTTTTAATGGTCCATAATTCACTTCCATACAGTAGAAGAAGGCCTTGCCAAAACTTTATAAACTCTTATTCTTGTATGCTTCTGAACTTGGTGGTTAAGTGTGAAAATATTATTGAACATTCCTGTTACCTTTACAAAGATGATATATAGCACATCTGAGGTATTTGAAGCAGTTAATTTGTTCTAAAATTTTATTTTCAATCATGATTTTATTTCTGACTGGAGATATTTTGTCTGATATTTGCACTCCATAGTTTTCAGCAGATGTTTAATAAGTAAACTGATCTCTGCAGTTCACTTCTTGCTATGACTATTTAGTTTCTGCAAACAAGAGGGTATTAAGTATAGGCCCATGATTCAATTTAAATGCAGGTTTTATATTTTTCTTCCAAATATATAAATTACATAACAGCGGTGACATTGGGCATCCTTGACAGACTTCATTGGTTACTTTGATAGATCATAGTTATTGCTGCAAGCAGCTGATTTGGAATATTTAGCTTCTTGAGTTTACCCAAGAAGCTAAACAATACTGAAATACTATCCTCCAATGGGATGATGATGACCTTATGTTCAATGCCACTAAACACAGTCTTCTCATTTCTCATGCAAAACAGATCCCAGCTGAGCTATCCCTATTTTCATTAATACACAAATCACCAGCGAAGATCAGGTTTACCTCCAGACTTTCCTGGCATGAACATATCACATTAATAACCTCCTCAGCATCTAAAAAACTTGGCACTGTTTTGTTCAAGAGCCTATTTTACACCCAACCAACTCTTCAGTATATACAAATCCCAAATCTGTCCATGTTTAGACTACTGCCCACATGTTTGGGGTGGTGCACCTTAAACTTCACTTAAAATCCTCGAATCCAGAGGTGGATAATTGAGCTCACAGATGATCCCTCTCTTACAGACTCCCTTTCAACCTCTATCTTACAGGCAGTGTTTCAGCACTGTCTATTTTACGGATACTTCCATGGTCACTGCTCCTGTGAATTGGAAACCATCATTCCTTCACTTTCTATTGCAACTGTTAATGCAAGAGCTGCAGCTGCCCAGCACCGTCTTTACTGTGCAACTGCAAACACACTAAACCAGCTTCTATTTATCCTTTTTTATTCAATCCACCTCTTGAACAGCCTTCCTCCAGAAGTATTCCCAAACAACTATAACCTGTAACTCTTCAATAAACTTTCTTTTAAGGTTACGCAGTGGTCAGCATTTATTGTGAAAAATTTATGGAGACAAACATATGTTGGAGTAGTTACTTTACTTCTAATTATGAAAATAATACTCGATGTTTCAACCTTATCATCAGGAAAACACATATCCACAGGACACAAACTACATGACATTACACAAAAGTAAGATAAATCCAAATGCTTTATTAATCATTTACCTTAGCCTGACTTCTGGTGAAACAAAATAAAATGGCATTTATGTATAATTTTTATGATATACATACAGATGATAACAAAATCTAAATAAATGAGTTTTAAAGTAGACTACGGTTTTATGTTGGGGTTCTGCCATCATGTTCTGGATGCTATATACAGGGTGTTCGGGATAAATTTGACAGTTTCGTAAGGAAAAAGAAAATCTTCTTTGTATCTATTAAATTTAATGAATTGACAAAAAAAAATTACAGGCAGAGTTAATTACAATACTATCAACAAGATTTACTCAAAATAACCACCATTAGCATCGATCACAGCTTCAATTCTGCTTCGGAACCTCGAACAAGCTGATGCTACAGTCTCCCTGGGAAGAGCCGCAAAAACTGTTTTAATTTTATCCATTAACTGGGCTTTTGTATTACTGGAAGTGCGATTGGTGTCTTTTTCAACTGCGCCCCATACAAAATAATCCATGGGGTTAAGGTCTGGGGAGTTTGGAGGCCAAACATTTGGACTGGTGAAGTCGTAGAAATTTTCAGACAACCATTTTTGACTTTTCCCAGAGGTGTGGCAAGGGGCCGAATCCTGCTGCCATACATACGGCCTACCATTGGCTACCCTTGTTATCCAGGGCTTGACTACAGTTAGCAACTCCACGAACAAAGCCCGAATTCCAATGCCAGGGTTCTTCAACACCTGTTCCTGCAGATTTGCGAGGAATTCTGCTGTACGAACGCAATCAGATCGTCTGCTAGGGATCTTTCTTCTTGCTACATCCTCGTAGTCACCATTGCAAGTCTCTAGTTCATGCCTGATTGTTTTTACTGTATTCAGGGAGCATTGGGCAGCAGTCGTAATATCCTTATTTTGATGGCGGGCACGAATCATCATGATACAAGTTATTCTCTTCCATGATTCAGGTGGGTTCCAGCTATCCATCCTTTCTGACATCTTGTATATGAATGAAGAAGGGTCCAAACTTTTAAATGAAGAGAAGTGTGTGTTAATACATGTAACTTACGGAAAAATATAATTAATTATAAATATGTCAAATTTATCCCGAACACCCTGTAGGTTGCAGATAGGTCCTCCAGATTCTTGGAATTATTAATCATCATGCTTGTTTAGATTCGGATGATGTTTCAGAATCACACAAGCTGCCTTGAACTTTCTTTCAAATCAGTTTTTGGTGCAGTGTATGGACTTGGTGCCTTTTCAGTTGATTCTAATGACATGTTTGAAGTAAGTGGAGGAATTTAATGTGGCATTTATGTTCATCTTTTCTTATGAGGATGGTGCTTCCTGTTCCCCTTTTGTACAAGAATTTTACAGTAGGGAAGGGGATCTTTAGATGAGCTGGGTATACTTTTTATTGTAGGAGGTTTGACATAAATGCAACACTAAGGTTGCCTTAATGTTGTATTTATGTAGTGTATTATTTTTTTCTGATATTCTCGTAACGTATATGACATTTTTTTAATATTTTTTTGCTTTTAAGGGTATTATTGTGGATGATTTTGCAAACTGTTTATTTGTTGTAGCCATTTTTTTATAAATGTCTGACAAATTATTTCATATTCCTTCTGCTCATTAGAGCAAATTGTTAGGGCTCTGTGTTTGATTGCTGAAGACCCGTAATTTTTGTATTGGATGGCAGTATGTATTGGCCATTATGTGTAGGTTTACAGCAGACATTGAATGAAAGGCAGCCTGAGAGAAGACATGACAAGTGTCAAGAAAAGGAAGAGTTATTTTGGGAAAGATGTTGGAAGATTTTTTCCACATGGTTAGACTATAATAAATTTAGTTTAATCCTTTATCTAAGTGTAAGCAAACAAAGTTTGGTCAAGTGCAAACTTTACCAAAAGTTTGGTAAAAGTGGGAAGGGCCACTATGCATTATGGGAAGGGCCACTACCCAGATCGGTTTTGACCTTTATTGAGGTCTCATCAGTGGGAGCCAGACCCAGAGGTGATGATGCTAAGGTGGAAGTAATGGAGAAGTCGTATTTACCTATACGAGTTGCCAAAAGGTGTCTCACCTTATTATTAAATTACTCTGGATTTAGAGAAAGATGTTAGAAGTTTTTTTTCCACTTGGTTAGATTTATTATAGTCTATTATTATTATAGCAGAAATTTGCATTATGGAAGATACTAAGATAAGTGATGAGAGTTTAGTCCACCTTTACCATGATTTGCCTCAGTCCTAAAGGATTAAACTAAATTTATTATAGGAAGAGTTATTGTTTTCAATCTCAATAGTAAATTGGATAAGTTTGTGTTTTGTTCAGGTGGCTTAGGAATTTATTTAATGTTTCATGGCTGTGGGCCCAAATGGCAAAAATATCAACACATCTGAGCCAGGCTTTAGGCTTGCTGAAGCTAAAGCTAGCTGGGGGGGGGACCATGGCTGTTCCTTCTTTCTGCAGGTAGAAATTATTTTGTCGCATAAAGTATGCCGTAAAAGAGGGCTGTGATATCAGGCAGAAATATCTTCTGTTTGAGAAGAATAGTATCGTTGATCAGGACATTAATGAAAAGGGCGGTTATGTCAAAGCTGACTAATAAATCTTCGTTTTTGAGTGTGATGTTTTTAATTTTGTTAGTGTTGTACATATATATTTTTTTTTATGTAAGAGGGGGAATGATCTACCAACTCCTTGAGTGTCGCCACTAGTTTCTTGGCTAAGAGGTAATTGGGGCTGTTGATTCCTTCAGCTATTAGTCATAGTGGTGTGCTTAGTGTATTTTAGGCAAGTCATAAATTCTGGGAGTGCAGGTATAATGAGGTAATAGCTTTGTTTCCTCTGGCCACTGATTTGATTAATTCTGTTTTCTTTTTATGGTTTGTAGTTAACCAACTGGTGTTATGGTTGGATACCAGCTGGTTTATTATTTTTTTTTCAAGGTATACTGTCTAATCAAGAATGATGGTATGGTTATTTTTTAGAGATTTAAGGACTAATTTTTCTTCTTTGGTTTAATTGCAACTTAGCTGTTTATTAGAATTTATGTTGGATCGAGTTAAGGATGTGACAGTGATCATGCTGTACAGTCCCAAAAATTAGCAGAGTATATGGAGGTTACATGCTGAACTACAAAGCTGAAAATTATGATAAACTCGGGAGAATACCATGCTCATTTCCATAGTATCAGTTATTGAATAAGAAGCTTTGAGATGTTTAAATGATGCAGTATCAAAATGTGGCCACGTTTGACAAAATAATAGGACTAGAGTGAAATGAATGTGCAACTTTATTAAACAGGAGATCCATAAGGTGATATGGAAGAATGACTTAATTAAACAATTAGTACACTTGTGTCAGGAGAAAATGCAACTGTTCAAATGTAGTATTTATTTTACTAATATCTGTCAACCTGATGTATATAATACATCATACCCATGCTTACTACATTGAATGAAGAGATAGAGATACAGGAGGAGAAGGTTCCTGTATAAGAATTTAGAAATAGATACTGATGAGATATCAGTATATAATAATGTTGAATACACAAGTGTCCATTTTTTCCAGATGCGGTATCTACAACATTTCCATTAAATCCTCATGAAATTCTATTTGGTCTTTTATATCACTTTTTTTTTCTTCCACTTTTGGCGTGGATGGTCTTCCTCGTACTTTGCAGAGCAAGATTTATTATCATGCTCTGCTAGAGCCACACCAGGGAGTTTGTCTCTCATCTGTCACTCCTTGAAATTTAATCTCTAAAGATATATCCTCCTGAACATCAAGGAGATTCTATTCTGATATTACATGTGTTGTATGGCTGTTACTATAATTGATATTCCCCTGAGTAGTTTGTGTTTTTGACACAATGTTTCAACAAGAATATTACCAGAATGTAGCTTTTTTTAAAACTGTTTTGAATAAAGTAGAGGGATATTTTCCCTATTGCCTTTTCACCTGTTGCATGGATGATGAGAAATAATGGTATATTTATATGTGTAAGATGCCTTTTGTTTCTTATTTCTGTTATCAGATGAGGTATCTACAGTATCTGTAAATGACTGTGGCCTTATGAGGGTCCCCCAAAAAATTTGAGGATGGAGGATTCATGCAAGTGTCAGAGATCTTACCTACTATGGAGCCATATAGAATACCCACTATCTGAAAAGCACAGATGCTATACCAATAATGTAGCATGTCAACCAGCTGATTGATCTGCTAGACCATCCATGACTGCCTCTTGCCAAAGTAATACAAGACTGCTAGATCTCCTTTCTGGTCTGGATGTCTATGGGTTACAACCCAGTCACAGGGGTCTGAAAGATAGAATTAAAAAAAAAAAAAAAAATGGAGAAGTACAGCAAAGAATATGGAAGGAAAAGGACCAGTATCGTCACCGTAAAGTTTCCCACTGGGAGAAGTTCCTGATCAGTTTTATTATTTACATAAGAATTAATTTAACACACAAGGAGGGGAAGATATCCTAATAATTTCATTTACTTTATTGGATGAAATTAGCAGAAACAAGGTACCATAGATTCTAAAATTGCAATTTCTTGATATTTTCTGTTTATTTCTGATTAATTAAATTTTGAGAATAAAAATTAAAAGAAAGCTATTTTCATGTCTTTTCAGGGCATCAACCGAGTTGTTTTTGTTGGAAATTTTCTTAGGGTAAATACCATCTCCATGAAGTTACTGGCATATGCAATGGATTTCTGGTCAAGAGGAACTTTAAAAGCTTTATTCCTAGAACATGAGGTAAGATGTCAAACTCCCCCCCCATACATGTGAGAGAAAGTTTGAAAGTTCCAACTTTTGAAGAAGAGTTCTTTTTTTCCTTCAAATTCTTTTAACCTCTCTTACATACATGTGCACAACGCTGCCATCTCATGTGTGGGACTAATTAAAGTCTCATAGGAGAGCTTTGGCATACAATTATTACCCTGGAACAGCAAGATGATTTATAAGTAATTTCTTGTATAATTTAAACCTAGCTACTAATGCCAATAAATTAATTATCCCACAATATTTTTTCTCTCTGGGATTAGTGTAGATTGTCAGAACCACCAGAGGAATTATTTAGTTCTTTACTGAACACTCCAAAAAAGTTTTATGCAAGAGAAAAAAAAAAAAGAACAAATTAGATTCAGGCAAACCATATTTTTGTAAAATATGTATCAGTCTCTGGTGATTCTGACAATCTTTACACTAATCTCGGAGATGAGGTTACTGAACCTATAGCACAATGGTTGTGTGTGGGTGTTGGCAAGTAGTTTAGGAGAGAAAAAAAAAGATACTTGAATTATGTCTTTGTGACTTGGCTAATTGTATAAAGGTAATAATTTCACATCAGACTGCTTCATTAAATGTGTATATAATGTTACAGTTAATTATGGGAAGGGTCACTACTTAGACCAGTGTTGATAGCTGAGGTAACCTGTGGGAGCTAGGCTACTTGAGATAATCTACAGCTAAGTCCAATACAAGTAGCAAAATGATATGTATCCATTTTACAATATGCTGAATGAGAGGATCAATTAAAAAAAAAAATAGAATAAAATTGAAGTATAATTTATTTTCTCACAAAGCAAAAAGCTTGCTATTTCTCAAAGTGACTGTAGCAGATATATGAAAGATGGGTTATAAATTAAGTGAAATGCCCTCTTCTGATGATGTTCGGAGAGCGTTTTAATGCATAACCTAAAAGGTGAGAACAGGTGTGCAAGTGAGGTATTGTGCGCCCACCCTTCAGAGAACCAACCTCAGCAATGTGCCAAGAATAGTGAATTCATGCTGAAAGGGGAGAAAGAAATAAAGGATGTACAAATTGGTCACCAACATGTGATATCATGTGCTTTCTATGTAAATTTTACAAGTGTTGTAAAAGCAAAATAGTTAACACTTTATCATCAAATTCCTGACATGTACGCTCAAGTGGGGTGTACAGGATATGATAGTACTACATGAAAAACTCACATCATTACTAACTTCCTATTTACAATTTTCCTCCAAATCACTCTGTTACTTGTCAAGACCCCAACATTATCAGATCTTATATTTCTATCATCTAAGGCACTTTGTACCGTATCAATCCCCCTATATCATGGTCCTCCTCTGGGTCGTTTTCCTGCCAACCTGGCAGAGAACACTGGTTTTGCTAATCTTTCCTCACCCATTCTGTTTAAGTGACCTTACCACCTGAGATTAGCTCTGCAACACATTCCTAGATGCTGACAATGTCTAGTTCTTTCCTAATATCCTCGTTTTTGATATGATATTGCCATTGATGCCATCTCTTCAGGCCTCTCATATCTGCAGTCTCTAGTCAAGTGTTTTACTTCTGACCCAGCTCTTGGTCCATAAGTTAAAACTGGTTTGAGCACCGTCTTGTATACAGCTAATTTAGTGTTCTGACTAATTTCTCTCTTATTCCATATGAATTTATTCAATTGACTTCCTACCATACCAGCTTTGTTGATTCTGTTGTCCATTTCCATATTTAATTTACCATCTTCACTAAAAATTGTGCCTAAGTAGATTACTTCAGTGGTTGTTTTTTGGAAGTTAGTTGCTGTCGCGATATAATATATTTTGGTACCGTCGGAATCGAATGCGTAACGGTGGAAGACAAAACGAAGCTAAGTTACTGTATTTAGTTATATTTCATTTTATTTAATTATATTTAGTACTTAAATGTTCTGATGTTTGTACTTTTTTTCCTCTTATTTATTAATTGAATAATTATTAAAGATTAGGGTATAATTTGACAAAACACGTCACAGATAAGTATGGCACCTGTGCGAAGGAAAATGGCGGCCAGTAATGAAGGTTCGCCATCGTTATCAAAGAACGGTAGCATAAAAGAAATGAGTCAGTGTACTAGCTGTGAAATGTACGCTTTGCGGAGTGCGGTCGGAGTGTGGTTAGATGATAATAAAGGATTGAATGTGTGTAGAAAATGTAGGGAGAATGCGGAATTGAAGTGTATTTCGGATCGTGAGTGTGATATTTTTGTCAACCTTCAGAATGAAGGAAACAGGGATATGACAAGAAACGGCAAGGTTGTACATGAAAATTGTGAGAGTGTGAATGTAGAAAGTGTGAATGATAGTATAAATGGTTTCTCAGAGAACAAAAAAGATGAGATAGATGCATTGAGTGAGATCGCGTTGTTGAATAGTGCGATAGAAAGAGCAAAACAGCAGCTAGAGTGCATGAACAAAAGTAGACTGAATGAACCAACCAATAATAAAAGGTATGACAGGAACAATAGACGTATGAATGTGAACATGAACAAAATGAAGGATAGAGTGCTGTATGGAGACTCGTTAGTACGAGGTGTGTTAGTAGAGGATTTGACAAAATCGTACCAACATGGTGCGACCATAAAGGACGTAACTGTGTCTATTAGAGAGCAAAAGGAAAGGGTGAAAGAAATGATTGTTGTGGCAGGTACGAATGATTTGAAAGGAGATAAAATGGAAATGATAGAAGACCTGAATGAATTGTTTGAGGTAGCAAAAGAAAAGAGTGAGAGAGTTAGAATGATTAGTCTTTTGCCATGGTATGACAGTGAAATGTTTAAAAGGAGGGCTATAATTGCAAATGACTTTATGCGTGGGTTATGTATGACAAGTGGTGTGGAATTTGTGGATGTGTGGAGTGAGTTTGATGGGCGAAAGGATCTATATAAGATGGATGGCTTGCATTTGAATGGTTATGGTGTAAGAAGACTTGAGAAAGTGTTGCTGAATGTAGTGGATGTGCAAATTCAGGGAAACTAGATTTGTTAGGGGGGGGGGGGTAGAGATACAGTCCTTATGGAGGCAGTTGAATGTAAGAATGAATATAATATGCCAGAGCAAATAAGGACAACAAATCTGAGTGGGATAGTTAATATAAGGCATCAAGGTAGGGTTGGGGCTAATGGGGGTCTTAAATTCATGTACACTAATACTAGGAGTATTAGGAACAAGAAGGAAGAGTTTTGGGCCATGGTTGGCACTTCCAGACCACAGGTATTAGTGAAACATGGCTGACTGTAGATGATATAACTAGTGGGATTGAATGTGATGGGTATAGTGTGTTCAGGAATGACAGAGAGAATAAAATGGGGGGAGGAGTATTGTTGATGATAGCTGATGAGCTCCAGCCAAGGAGAATAGAAGTTGAATTGCAGGATAGAGAAAAGAGCACATTTGAGGCCATCTGGTGTGAGATTGTGGCTAGCAGAACTAAATATACAATTGGGTGCTGCTATAGACCAGGTGATGGAAAAGATGGTGGTGACAGTATGCACAAGCAAATAGAAGAAATGGGTGGAAGGAGGGTGATTATTATGGGAGATTTCAACTATGGTCGCATTGATTGGAGTGAGGAGAGGACACACGGGAGGAAGGAACTGGATTTTATGCGGTTATTAAGGGATAACTATCTGCGACAGCATGTAATGGAAAATACTAGGGGTCAGAGAGTGCTTGACCTAGTAATTACATCTGAGGATTTGGCTGTAACAAATATGACCACATTGCCACCAATCGGTGAGAGTGATCATAGGGTCTTAACTTGGGAGGTGGCTAAAGGTGTAGAATTTTCAATTAAGACAGGGTACATGTGGAATTATCGGGCTGGAAAGTATGACAAGCTTAGGAGTTTGATTGGTTCAGTGCCATGGCATGTACAACTGCAAGGACTAGAAGTTGATAGTGCATGGGAGGTAGTTAAGAAGTGCTTGCACGAAGCAATGGCTGACTGTATACCTAGAGTCCGAATAATAAATCAAGTAGGGGTTAAATGGATGAATAACACCATTAAGCTTGAGTTGCAAAAAAAGAAACAACTATGGAGGGAATTTAAGGAGAAGGGTGACCGGCAGGCACATGAACGGTATAAAGCACAGGCCAGAAGGGTGACGAGTGTGGTAAGAAAAGCAAAAAAGATTACGAAAGAACATTGGCCATGCAGGCTAAAGAGAATCCTAAACAGTTTTTTAGATATGTAGCAAGTAAAAGGAAAAATGTACATGGCAGATTGATTTTAAAGAATGCCGATGGTAGGGAGGTAACTGAATCAGTTGAGATAGTTGAGTTACTGAGTGAGCACTTTGCAAAAGTATATCATCCAGGTGGTGACATTGCAGAAACGAATAAACCAGTAGATTATACGGGAATTGTGGTTAATGAAGTGGAGGTGAGTAGTCTGTTGCATAACCTCAATGTCAATACATCTGTGGGATTAGATGGTATACCAGCTCATGTTGTACGAGAAGCAGCTAAAGAATTGTCAGTACCCTTGACCATTTTGTTTAATTTGAGTCTCGGGTCTGGGTTAGTCCCGAGCGGGTGGAAAGAGGGGAAAATAGTTCCACTGCATAAAGGTGGTTCCAAGACTGCTGTAGTAAATTACCGACCGATTAGCATATCAGGAATCATTGTCAAGGTCTTAGAGAAAATAGTCAAGAGGAAAATACAAGATTGGATAGAAGAAAATGGGATACTGTATCGGGGACAGCATGGTTTTGTGAAGGGTAGGTCATGCCTCAGTAACTTGCTCACGTATTATAACACAGTGACGGCTGAACTGGATAAGGGTAATGGGTTTACGGTGATTCTACTGGACCTTGCCAAGGCCTTTGACAGGATTCCACATGGAATTCTAATCAGTAAATTGCAGCATATGGGAATGGACATAGGGTTGGTGAGATGGATAGGAGGGTGGTTGACGGAGAGATATCAGAGAGTGGTTTACTCGGGAGTAGAGTCCACAAGACGGCCTGTGACTAGTGGTGTGCCACAAGGATCTGTTCTTGGACCACTGCTGTTTAATTTGTTCATAAATGATATAGGAAATGATCTGAGAGGAACAGTTCATTTGTTTGCGGATTATGCGAAGTTGGGTAGGGCAATAGTGAATGCAGATGACGTCAAAATTTTGCAGGATGATTTGGATAGATTGGAGGTCTGGGCTAAGGAGAATGGATGTCAGTTTAATGTGGCAAAATGTAAGGTTATGCATTTTGGGGTGAAAAGATTGGCGGCAGTTTACTGCATTGGTGGAACCGTGCTCCAGGAAATTGATGAGGCACGAGATTTAGGAGTGTTGGTAGATAAGGAATTGAAATTTAGGGGACACATTGCAAAAGTGACCAAAACAGCTCATCAAATCACTTGGTTGCTGAAGAATACGATGACAAGCAGAGACAAGCAGGTTATTGTTCCTCTGTATCGAGCCTTGATAAGACCCCATCTAGACTACTGTGCTCAGATTTGGTCACCTAGGTTTCTTCTTGATAGGGAGTAGGTGGAGAGGATCCAGAGGCGAGTGACCAAGATGATAGCAGGTCTGTGGAATGAACCGTATGAGAACAGGTTGAGGATTTGTGGGTTGCAAAAATTGGTTGATAGGCGGAGGAGGGGAGATATGATTGAGACATTCAAATTACTGAAGGGTTTCTATAAAATTAATTCAGAAGATATTGTTGAGAACAGGGCTGGTTGTAGGAGGACTAGGGGACATCCATGGAAACTGGGCAAAAGTGTGGTTAGTAAAGGTGTTAGAGCTGGGTTCTTTACTTTTAGAGTAGTGAATAAGTGGAATGCGCTCCCTGAGTCTGTGATGGATGCTGTGACAGTGAATGAGTTTAAGGCGAGGTATGATAGATACTGTATGAATGTCAAATAGTTGTGATGAATATGATTTGGGGCCTCCCTCGATGAGTCTAATGACTCCCTGGAGTTGCCCGTAATAATAGTAATAAGTAGATGAAATGCTTTACTTGTTCCACAGGTTCTCCATTCACAATACAGTTGACATTTTCAACGATTCTACCTATTTTCTTTGTCTTTTTATTCCTGACTTTCATACCATATCTATTACAACAATTATTCAATTTAGTCAGGGAATCTTGCAAACTTGTAGCAGATTTATTTAGAAGTATAACATTGTCTGCATAAAGCAAAGAGCTGACATTAACATCTCCAATTCTGATATCGTGTTTAATACTACTTTCCTTCATAATGTGATCCATATAGATAATGAATAACAGAGGGGATAATGTACAACTTTGTCTCAGACCAGATTTAACATTAAATCATCTTCCTGTACTTCCAACTCAAATAAAGACTAAGTATTGCTTGATATAATGCCCCATTGACACCAATATAACTAGAGAGTATTGAATAGCTTCTCTCTTGGCACCTTTTCATGTGCTTTTTCCAGATCGACAAAACTTAAATACAGATCTTTGTTATATTCCCATGCTTTCTCAACTATTTGTCGTAAAGTGAAGATCTGATCCTGACAGTCTCTATTTGGCCTGAATCCAACTTGTTCTTCACCAAGCTTTTCTTCCACAATTCTTCTCAACCGTTTCTCAAGTATACTTGCATAGATCTTGCCAGGACCACTCAGTAGGGAAATACCTCTGTAATTCTCACATTCAGTTTTATTTGCCTTTTTATATATGGGTACTATGAGGGCTCTACTCCAATCATCAGGAATTCGTTCCTCTGAATATGCAGTGCAGCCACTGTAAGACTTTTATACCACCATACTTCAGCATTTTTGGTCGAATATCATCTACTCCTGATGTCTTTCCACATTTCAAGCCTTTGATGGTTTTTTTTTTTTCAAGTATGGATATGTATTCCTGGCTGCATGCCTGGTCAGTGTTTATTACCACTGTGCTGTCATCACTGCTTGTTTCATTTAACAGTTTTTCAAAGTAATTACTCCACACTACAAGGATATCTTTTTCTCCAATTTTCATGTCACCTTTATCATCTCTAACTCCTTTTACTGCATTCTTTCCTCCATTTCTAAGCTTCTTCAACAACCTCCTTGATATTTATTTTCCATGTTCTTGGCAAAATCCTCCCATTACTTTTGTTTACCTAGTTTTACACAGTGTTTAGCTTTCTTACATTTGTCTCTGTATTCTGAGAGCAAAAGCTGATTTATTTGCCAGGAACTTTTGATATGCTTTCTTCTTTTCCTTCACTGCCTCTTTAACTTCCTGTGTCCACCATGGAGTTCTGATTTTTCTATTCTTGCAGACAACCTCACCACATTCCTCTCTGGCTGAATCAATCAGTGATTTCTTCAGGGCTTGCCACTGAATATCCAAGGTTTGGTTCCTGTTCTCAAACTCTTTCATTTTTTTTTCAATAATCATTGTGTATGTTAGTCTACAGTTCACAGCTGAGAGCTGCTCAATTTTTATTCGCTTTAAAACTTTGTCACATGTCATTCTTTTCGATATGAAATTCAATTTTATCCTGCTCAAGACTAAATAGTGATCATTCCCAATTTCAAATCCTCTGTACACTCTGGTGTCCTGCACCAGGGAGAAAATATCACTATCAACAATAACATAGTCAATGAGACTTTCTTATTCCTTGACTCTTCTCGCCATGTGAATTTGTGCATGTTTTTATGTTTGAACATGGTGTTAGTAATAACCAGTCTATGTCCTGAGCAGAAATCCAACAGGTATTTGTCATTATTATTAGCTTTGCTCTTTTCTCCAAATTTTCCCAAAATATTTTTGATTGTCTGATAATCATTTCCTACTCTGCTATCCAAGAAGGACCAATTTTTCATTGTGTCAGTTACTTTCTCTAAAGCATCAAAAAATTCCTCCACTTCTACCTTAGAAGTTTATTTGTGCCTATGGTCCCTTCTGTGGGACCATAGGCACAAATAAATCTCATTGTCCAATTCCCCATTCTGATATTTGCCCACATCACTCTACTTGAGACTGCCTGACATTCAAGGAGATTAGCCTCGTATTTAGTGTTGAATGCAATGGCTACTCCTTTTCTTCGTCATTGCCTGAATATAACATTTTGTATTTATTGCTCAGAAAGATCTCACCAGTTTTTGTCTTTTTTTGTTTCAGTCACCCCTATTATGTTGATCTGGTACTAATCTAATTCTTCAGCTGCCTCCATTTCTTTGCCATTCAGGCTTCTTATGTTGATAGTACCGATCTTTAACTCTGATGATATTGATTTGGGGTGTGCTTTCAGATTTGTTCCAGTAGCTGACTTTTCACTGTTTGCCCTTGTTCCCTGGTGAAAACAACGGGGGCCTTGTTTAACTGGACGATGCCCTAGCCGGCATGAAATTTTGTCATGTTGTACCATCATTTTTTATTTTGGTTTAACTACTAAGAATACAATTTGGTCGGCTAAATCCCAAATTGCCAGCCCATCCTCGTTCGTTCAGTATCCAGGTAGATACGCCACCAGATATGACACCAATCGGTGAGAGTGATCATAGGGTCTTGACTTGGGAGGTGGCTAAAGGTGTAGAATTTTCAATTAAGACAGGGTACATTGCGGAATTATCGGGCTGGAAAGTATGACAAGCTTAGGAGTTTGATTGGCTCAGTGCCATGGCATGTACAACAGCAAGGACTAGAAGTTGATAGTGCATGGGAGGTGGTTAAGAAGTGCTTGCATGAAGCAATGGCTGACTGTATACCTAGAGTCCGAATAATAAATCAAGTAGGGGTTAAATGGATGAATAACACCATCAAGCTTGAGCTGCAAAAAAAAGAAACAACTATGGAGGGAATTTAAGGAGAAAGGTGACCGGCAGGCACACGAACGGTATAAAGCGCAGGCCAGAAAGGTGACGAGTGTGGTAAGAAAAACAAAAAAGTATTACGAAAGAACATTGGCCATGTGGGCTAAAGAGAATCCTAAACAGTTTTTTAGATATGTAGCAAGTAAAAGGAAAAATGTACATGGCAGAATGATTTTAAAGAATGCCGATGGTAGGGAGGTAACTGAATCAGTTAAGATAGCTGAGTTACTGAGTGAGCACTTTGCAAGAATATATCATCCAGGTGGTGACATTGCAGAAACAAATGTACCAGTAGATTATACGGGAATTGTGGTGAATGAAGTGGAGGTGAGTAGTCTATTGCATAACCTCAATGTCAATACATCTGTGGGGTTGGATGGTATACCAGCTCGTGTAGTACGAGAAGCAGCTAATGAATTGTCAGTACCCTTGACCATTTTGTTTAATTTGAGTCTCGGGTCTGGGTTAGTCCCAAGCGGGTGGAAGGAGGGGAAAATAGTTCCACTGCATAAAGGTGGTTCCAAGACCGCTGTTGTAAATTACCGACCGATTAGCATATCAGGAATCATTGTCAAGGTCTTAGAGAAATTAGTCAAGAAAAGAATACAGGATGGGATATTGTATGGGGGACAACATGGTTTTGTGAAGGGTAGCTCATGCCTCAGTAACTTGCTCACATTTTATCACACAGTGACAGCTGAACTGGATAGGGGTAATGGATTTACAGTGATACTACTGGACCTTGCCAAGGCCTTTGACAGGATACCACATGAAACCCTAATCAGTAAACTGGAGCAGATGGGGATAGATATAGGGTTGGTAAGATGGATAGGAGGGTGGTTGAAGGAGAGATACCAGAGAGTGGTTTATTCAGGAGTGGAGTCAAAAAGACATCTTGTGATAGTGGAGTGCCGCAGGGCTCTGTTCTTGGACCACTGCTTTTCAATTTGTTCATCAATGATATTGGAAAGGATTTGAGAGGAAGTGTTCACTTGTTTGCTGATGATGCAAAGTTGGGTAGAGCAATTGTGAGTGCACAGGATGTCAAAATTTTACAGGATGATTTGGATAGTTTGGAGGACTGGGCTAGGAAAAATGGATGTCAGTTTAATGTGGCAAAGTGTAAGGTTATGCACTTTGGGGTGAAAAGAATAGCAGCAGTATATCGCATTGGTAGAACCGTACTCCAGGAGATTGATGAGGCCAGGGATTTGGGAGTGCTGGTGGATAGGGAGTTGAAGTTTAGGGGGCACATTGCAAAAGTAACTAAAACAGCTCACCAAATCACTTGGCTTATGAAAAATACTTTAACATGCAGAGAGAAGCACGTTGTTGTTCCTCTGTATCGAGCCTTGATTAGACCCCATCTGGACTTCTGTGCCCAGTTATGGGCACCAGGGTTTCTTCGTGATGGGGAGGAAGTGGAGAGGTTCCAGAGACGAGTGACCAAGATGATAAGCAGGTCTGTGGAATGAACCTTATGAGAATAGGTTGAGGATTTGTGGGTTGCAGAAATTGGACGATAGGCGAAGGAGGGGTGATATGATTGAGACATTTAAATTACTGAAGGGTTTTTATAAGATTGATCCAGAAGATATTTTTGAAAATATGACTGGTGGTGGGAGGACTAGGGGCCATGCATGGAAGCTGGGCAAGAGCGTGGTTGACAAGGGTGTTAGAGCTAGGTTTTTTACTTGGAGAGTGGTGAATGAGTGGAATAAGTTTCCAGAGTCTGTTGTGGGTACTACGACCGTGAATGAGTTCAAGGCAAGATATGATAGATACTGTGTGAATGTTGAATAGTTGTTCTTGACATGATGTTAGGGCCTCCTTCGATGAGTCTGTCGACTCCTTGGAGTTTCCCGGAACAATAATAATAATAAAAAATAATAATACCCAACAGGGTGCACCACGAGAAGGTGAGGATTGGACATTAGGTTAGAAGCCCTGGTCGGTTCTCCCCTTTAAAGGCTCTGTTAACACTTTAAGAACTAGAATTATCAGAAAAGAAAAGCTAATTTTCCGACGCATAATAATAAACACTCATTCCACGAAACGCATTGATCACCTTAATATCAGAATGGATTCTACTTCTGACATGTGCAGAAGTGTCTAAGGGTCTCGCATCTGTGGGCGTACAGTAATGTCTAGAGCAGATTGGACACTTTTTTTTTTTTTTTTTTTTTTTGGAAGCGGAGGTGGTTAGGGATGTGATGTACTTATGCCAGGAAAAGAGATCTGGTTTGTTGTAGAGAAGTGAGTATTAACAACCATATGGATATATGAAGTCTTATGTGAAAGGAAATAAAATCAGGATGTTTATTTTGTAAATCACAAAAACAGCATGGAGGAAACTGTTCAAAATGCTCACATAGTGTAAATGCCTCCTAATACAAAATCAGAGACAACTCATACTTAGAATTGAAAGATGTATAAGGATGGTGGTTCGACATTAAATTAGGTGTAAGACAGGGCTTTGTAGTATCTGCATTATTTGTGGTCTATATGGATCACATTAAGGAAAGCAATATTGAACCAGGTGTTTAGATGAAGGTATATTATTAGAACAGCTCAATATATCATTGTCTATACAGATGTAATATATTTTTATACGAGAGTCTAAAAAATATCAAATCATCATCATGCGTATCAAGGATTTAGGCCTAGCATGACCTGTTCTGCCCTTAGAAGTTATCGTTTAAGAGGACGTCCTGGTTTTCTTTTTCCTACTGGTTTGTACTTTAAGGCTTGTTTTGGTAATCTTTGTTTTCATTCTTTGAACGTGTTCCATCCATTTATGTTTATATTTTTTAATTTTTTCTATTAGTGGTTCTTGGTTTAATTCTTTCATAACATCTTCGTTTCTTTTGTGATCAAATAGGGTATACTTTGCAGTTTTTCTCATAAACTTCATTTCTGCTGTTATTAATCTTTGTTTGTCTTTTTGTCCAGATTTCACTTCCATACATTAAGACTGGTAGGGCTAATGTATTGTATACTTTTAGTCTGGTTTGCTTTTAAACTCGGTTTGGTTTAAATATAGAGTTAATTACATCTGTTATTTTTAAATATTTTGCAATTTTTACGTTTATATTTTTGTCATTTTCATATGTGATCGTACATCCTAGGTAGTTAAATGAATTCACCTGTTCTAAGATCTTGTTATCTATTACTATTTTAGTTCTTGCGGGATCTGTCCTTTAAAGGCCATAATTTTTTATTTTTCCGTTGATATTATCATACCATAATCTTTGGATATCTCATTTAGATCTAAAATAGCTTTCTGTAAGTTATCTTCAGAATTTTTAATTATTATTTGGTCGTCGGCAAAGAGGAGAGTGTTTAAGTTAACTTTAGGAGAAAGTTTAATTCCTTGATGTAAATTTTTATTCCATTTTATTATTATTTCATTTAAGTAGATATTAAAAAGAGTTGTGAGAGGGGACATCCTTGTCGGACCCCTTGGTTTATCTCTCTCATATATGATAGCTCGTGATTTAATCTTATTTGTATTTGATTATTTTCATATATACTTGTGATAGCTTTTAGGATATAATTGGTATTTGTCTTTCTTTTAATATGCTTCTTTTAACTTTGTCAAATGCTTTTTCAAAGTCAATAAATGCAATAAGTGTTTCTAAATTATATTCTCTTCTTTTCTCTATTATTAATTTTAGGCAAAAGGCCAGGTCTATACATGATAGTCCTTTTCTAAATCCATTCTGTACTTCTAGAATAAAGTTTTCGGAATATTTCATTAGCTTGTTATTTAAGATTTTGCTATATATTTTGTAACAGGAATTTAGTATACTGATAGCTCTATATTTTTTAGGGTCATCTCTATTACCTTTCTTAAAGATAGGAATCACAATTGCTTTTTTCCATTCTATTGGGGGGATACCAGTTGAGTAAATTTTATTTAAAATTTAAAAAAAATCAAATAGCTGTGACAAATGTAACATAAGATGGACTGATGCAGTGAGCAGTATGTTAGAAGATAGAAGAAAGAATTAATTAAATCAGAACAATTATATTTAACTACAATAATAAAAAACTATGCTGAACTGTCAATTATCTGCTAAATACTTAGAAATATGCACAGACTCTAGAAGAGTGAGTCCACTGGTAGAAAAGACTTATATAAGATGGATAGCCTGCATGTGAATGGATTCAGCATCAGGAGTCTGGAGAAATTATTTATTGAAGAGAAACTAGACCATCATGGGAGGAATTGTGAGAATGTGCGAGTTCAGGAAAAGCATCCAGATATTGATAGAAATGGCAGTAAGCACAGTTATGAATCTTGGGGATAGGAAAGAGAAAGTTGCCTAAATGAGCCAAGAAGACTACATATGTAATCATATGAAAAAGTTACCGTTTTGTTACCTTGGTAACAAGAGTAAACAGTATATTTTTAGAAAGAACAGAACATGGGTGTAGCTACAGACCTTATTTCAGTTACTAGGGACAATAGAAGCAATTGGTATGAAAGGAGCAATGATAATGTGATTTAAATTATCCAAACATCCATTACATAGCAGAGAAATCTCATGATAAAAATGAAGAATTCATTGAGCTGTTGCAAGACCAGAGTGTTAGATTTCATCGTGGCATTCAGAAGTTATCTTATCAGATCTTAGTTAAGGATATGACAGTGCCATACTGACCAAGAAGCAAAGGATATGATGTTCCATTTATGAAAGGTCACATGCTGCACTATAACATTCTCTGAACATATCAAATCAGATCCTATTGCTAATTCTAATTCAGTTCAAGCCTCTTCTTAATACACCTGAGTTTATCTGGTGAAGAGGCGAAGGTTATTTGCTAAGCACCATCAATCTTATACATGTAAGATTGATGGCTCTAGGCAAATTGAATGAACAATTGCTTCTGCATAAACATTTGGATGCAGTAGTTATTCTTTCTCTTAACTTTCTATTAGGATCTTTTATAATTTTCATACCGTGCATCTATTATCTTCACTCTTTTGAATGCTCGACTTCTATTTCTTATACAGATTTGAATCAGCTCAAAAATGAAAGTAATCATTTAAAATTTAAAACAGCTGTCACATAAGTTTTTTTATTTTTTAAGAAATGTTACAGGTGAAAGTTCAAATTATACATTGCTTGGAAAGAAGTTCAGGAACATCGTGGCATGTAACCAGTATAAATTGGAGGAAAGTGATGCTCCCAAGTTGCTGCAAGAAAGGAACTAAGTTTGAAAGAGGCAGTGTGATAGGATACCATGTTGCAAGTCTTTCTGTTTAATAATTTGTTGAAAAATTGGAACATTCCAGGTTAAATCAGTGAGACTATACTGAGACCATGGGGGGGTCAACTGCAAGTGCTATCCAAAGTGGATGAACCACCACACTCACCAAATGTGACTGTAGGATGCCAAGAAGGATAATATTCAAATTTTTGATAATATTCAAAAATCAGCCAAATGTTGAATGCAGAGTTCTGGGCACTGACTGGAACACAAATCTGCACAAAAACATTCAGAACCAAAGCTCATAATGTAGGTTTCCATGGTAGGACCACAATCCGTAAGTCCCACGTTACTGCACCAACATGTAGCATTGTGTGCAAAGCTGTATAGTGGGACATGAAAACTTGGAAAGCTGTGTTATAGAATCACACTAGTTATCCAACTACCAAGCAGATGGATAAGAACTCACTAAGGAAGAGAGATATACACTACTTGGAAGAAGTCAATAGACATCGTTGAGAGTTTATTTTTCACTTGGTTAGACTATAATAAGTTTAGTTTAATCCTTTATCCAAGTGTGAGCAAACAAAGTTTGCACCTGAAAGTATCTTCAGGACTGGGGTAAGGTAGTGTAACACCAGGCAACTCGTTGCAAAGGTGGAGAAAGCTCTCATTACTCCTATCTCAGTATCTCCTATAATGCAAGGCTTTAGGAGCCAAGAAGGCTCCTATAAACACCTCCTTGCGGATATGTGTAATGCTATGCATTAAGGCAAGGGCCACTACCCATACTGGTTTCGACCTTTATTGAGGTCTCATCAGTGGGAGCCAGGCCCAGTAGTGGAGATACAAAGGCAGAAGCAATGAGAGGTCATCCTAACCTATAGGAGTTGCCAAAGGGTGTGTGCAACCTTATCGTTAAATTACTTTCAGGTGCAAACTTTGTTTGCTCACACTTGGATAAAGGATTAAACTAAACTTATTATAGTCTAACCAAGTGAAAAATAAACTCTCAACATCTTTCTCTGAATCCGGAGTAATTTAATAATAAGGTTGCACATCCTTTGGCAACTCCTATATGTTAGGATGACCTCTCATTGCTTCCGCCTTTGTATCTCCACTACTGGGCCTGGCTCCCACTGACGAGACCTCAATAAAGGTCGAAACCGGTATGGGTAGTGGCCTTTGCCTTAATGCATAGCATTACACATATCCGCAAGGAGATGTGCTTTGCATTATAGGAGATACTGAGAGCTTTCTCCACCTTTGCAACGAGTTGCCTGGTGTTGCACTACCTTACCCCAGTCCTGAAGATACTTTCAAGTGCAAACTTTGTTTGCTCAGACTTGGATAAAGGATTAAACTAAACTTATTATAGTCAATAGACATCATTGACTTCTTTCCAAGTGCATAACCCCAACTATGAAATTCATAGGTGGCAGTGTGATGGTATGGTTCTGTTTTGGCCTTGGGCCTTTGTAGTGTTTTTGAGGAACTGACCATTATCTCTTTCGGCAAGACAATGCACCTTGTTGTAAAGCTGCTGCTGTAACTGTGGACAGGAACAGTGCCAAACATGATTGGCCTCTACACCTGATCTCAACTCTATTGAACACCTGTGGGATGAACCGGAAGGGTCAGGTGAGGGCAAGGGACATCCACCCACAACAGTTCAGGACCACATTGCACGTAGACAGGAAGAATGTCTAAAATTCCCATTGATCGCTGTGGAAAGTACATGCCTAAGATTGCTGCTAACTTCTTTCCAAGTAGTAGTATATATTCTGTTTAATTTGCTTCGTGCGAATGGAAAAAAAAAATTTAAAGACAAATCTACAGGAATTTTCACCATTTAGTTTAATTAGCATTTTTAATGTTTGTTTTTAATAACTTGTCAATGAATTTTTTTTTGGAAACAGTATAAAATCTGGCTTAAGTGTTATTAGTAATACAAGATGCTTTAAATGAAATGCAGGGGAAGATTTTCGGAGAACTTGGTTTATGTGAAACAACTGCACCTGACAATTTCAGTTTGTGACAAAATTCTTTTTTTCTTAATTTTTAGGGCTATTTTGGTGCAGCTGGATGTCTTTTAGAATTAATGAGGACAGGTAGCTAGAAGAGAGAGTGGAATTTCTAACAACCAAATAGTTCAACCTTGACTAGATTCAGTTATCAGATGGGCATGTCAGAAGAACAGAATGAAGTCAGACAATAGAAATACTCACCTAACTCAAATTTAACTGTGACTTTTTGAAAATTTTGCTACCATCTCCTGCTACTATAATTTCCATTAATGTACAGAGGTAGTATCTACTACCATATTTATACAATCCAGAACATTCCATCTTGCCTAATATGTACTATGGCAAATTTTATTTTTTTATAAAGTCATACAAGTTTTTAAAGGACATTGTGAAGTTGTCTTTTCCATTGTGTTTGCAAAAATTTTTTAAAAAAAGTTTTATAAAATAAATGCCTTAAGACTACTAATTTTTAACATTTATTGAAAATCCAATGTGCTCAAGTTCGTGTTGCTGGAAAATTTATCATGCAACCTAATTTGTACAGACATAGCAGTTTGGTAATTGAAATTTACTGTCTGTGATAACATATTTCAAATAAATGTTTCTAACACTGAGTATTTGTGCATGAATGAGATAACTGTTCAAAATTCAATAGTAATCCTATGAACATAAAAAAATGCATCTGCTACTTTGCCAACTGATGAACAAAGCTTTCATTAAGATGATGAATAAGCATTGGATCTTTGTAAAAGCTTGTTCTGATAATGCAGATACAGAAATGACCCAGCATACAAGCTTTAAAAAAAAATTACAATTTAGTGTAACGGCTTTTGAAGATAAGAAAATAAGCTATAAAAGAATAAACACAAGAGTATGATTAAGTCTATACTGAGAAGTTCTTATATTATCCAACACAATCTAATTCTGTGGGAAACAGAAGCTAAGCAAGTATAAGCCTTTCACACTGCATCACTTATTGCAATGGCCTCTTAGAATTGTGCTTTAGTTAGTTAATTGTGCATACATTAACACAAACTTTCTGTGATTATGTAAACTCCTCTCCATTTAAAACATTTGCAAACTTTCAAATGCTGCAGTGTTTTGAAGGTAATGTTCAAGCCTGTAAAATCAGATTAGTGAAGGACCTCTCCTCCTCCCAATCCTGAACAAAACAATCAAAAGTTAAACTGTGGGGACAAGGGGTGAAGAACTAAACTGATTTATTTGAATGGTCATATGTGATTAAAAAAAAAAAAATTTTTAACCACCAGCCATTATGGATAAAATATGCATCCTCATACGCTTCGCATCCATCATATATTTCAATGTAATTACAATTTTAATATGCACTTCGCATCAATGATAAACTTGATGTCTATAGACGTCATGGCCGGTAGCATGGTTAATCAAGCTTTTCCACTGCAAAACATTGTGCATCTTTAAGGAATAAATAGAACACTCAACTATAATGAATGCGTGTTAAGCAATATATGATGTCAACAACCTAAGGATGAACACTATTTCTGAAGATTACAACTGCAAATTCATATCAATCAGCTTTCTACTCAAAATGGCCAGTTATACAGGTATACATTCAAATTTTCAAATCAAATAAAAAAAAAGGCTGCCAAACTGTGTTTGAAGGAAGCTCATTTTGTGAAAGAATAAAGTTGCATACTTGGATGTCTTGTAATGTAAGATATTTAGATGATTTCACATGGAAATGAATTAGTGGAAAACTTATAAAGGCAGCTGCAGAATTACTGATATTGCCAGAGAGTTTGGGATCTCACATTACATTGCATCCAGGCTTTGGGCAGCATTTCAAACCAATGGAATGTGTTCCAGACATTTGCTAAGAGGTTGCCCTTGCTCTAACATGGAGCAAGGGCAACCTTGAATGGAACCAGTTGCAAGCAGGTCAGCTTGCAACTGGTTCTATTCAAGCACAGGTATGCAGCTATCTCAACAAAATGTGGCAAGACATCTGCAACAAGTAGGCCTATAAAACCTTTATCCACAGTTCATCGTAGAGCATGCTTTTAGTGGTTATCCATAAAAATTGGACAAGACACCAATTCACTAATATACTCTTTACAGATGAGTCATTTTAGTCTGTCCTCTGATTATCGATGACACTTGATCTGGTATGAGAATGTTCTTGAAAGGAATCTTCAACATCACATTTGATTATTCCATGGTGCTGTACATGAAAAATTCATTTTTATGGATGACAATTCCAGACCACATTGTACACAAGAAATGGAGTTACTTCTGGAGACTATAAAAGAATTTTGGAAACAAGCATTGTCCTTGCTCTGAAGGGGGGGGGGGGAGTGGACCAGTTTGCTTAGAACTCCTGAACCATTTGGTGCTAAGCATGGTACAATGTGAGAGCTGCACTGCAGTTTGGGATTGATGTTCTATACTGAAATGTCTCTCCACGTAGTTTTCTGTAGGCACTGGACATTAATTTCTTAACTACATCTTTAGGAAATGTGTAACTTTTGCCAAAAAACATAATTTAACTTGTAAGAAATTTATAACACATTTTTTGTGTAATATAATTTATTAGTATGCTGATAATAAATTTATGCCCACATTTAGCTGTAGTCATGAAAATGTAGTTTCTCCTTAGCTTTTGGACACCATTGTTTAATGTAACATACCAAACAGCAGCATACCAAACAAATTCATGTCAGTTACAATATGCAATTGTATCTTGCTTACTGAAATCCTACACTTATGTTCATTAACAATAATCTCAAATTTTATCAATCTAACAAAAACCTGTACAATCACAGTATTACACTCAAGTGGACAATTTTGTTCATATTTTTCTTGGAGTTGATGCTCAGTGAATGTCATGCCAGCTGTTCCATGGGATGGCCTGAAATTCTGGTAGCCTGATTTCACATTTCTATGAAATCAGGCTACTAATTCAAGTGGATGACAGCATTCATATAGAAGACCTAGATAAAGTATTAAAAAAAATAGAGTAGAGCGCCCTCCCACGATGAGTCCTTGAACTCGCTGGAGGTGTCACGTTACAATGGTAATAAAATACTAAGGAAGGCTAACTTTAATGAATACTGACAATAAAGAGGTCAAATAAGCAGAAGCATAATTGAATTAATAGCTGATCACTTTACAAATGTGTATCACCTACACAGAGATTGTGACAAATGAATCTGGGAGCACCCTTCACCACCCTTCCAAATCTTAGAAATGATAAAATGCTATAAAGGTGGAAAGAGTAAAATAGTCGTGTGATACCAAGGAGGCTCCATGACTTTTTCATGGAGCTCCATGAAGTTTCAAACTATATAGATCAGTCAATATTTCTAGAATGGTGGTTAAGGGAGTGCTTTTCAAAAACTGTGGGGCATGAGACCATTTATGGGGATACTCAGCACAATGTTAAATATTATTTCTGAGCACTCAACACTTATTTCAATTCCATGTTTATTTCATTAACATTATTACAAGTTACCACTGTGGTGTCTGCACGGTTAGGCTAGTGGCTTTGTGCTTCGCAACCATATGCCTGGGGAAGGAGTGTCCTAGATTCGATTCCCGTCGACGACATGAGGAGTTTAAGGATCTCCCTCAGCCATAGCCAAGTTAGCCGTGGACAGCATGATTTTTTCTGCCAGTTTATCTGGGGTTTTTCAACCTGCAAGCAGGCAAACCCGTGAACACACATAGGTCAGTATTCCTGACTCAACCATAGGCCTGATTCATCAGCTATGCCAGTTCCAAGTCCGGATAAAATATGGGGAGGGGACTGATATGGTGCTGTACCTCTCTGTAAAAAGGGACTCACAGCCATGGTATCATCATATGCAATTATTATGATTGTGATTATGATTACGTTGTAGTCATATTATTAAAATTTGATTTGAATTAACATCTAATGTTGTTATCAAATTCTCCAATGCGCAGTTGTTCTGTGCATCTGGGTTGTATACCATACTTCTATTTTGTCTAGGCCACTACTGCAGATGCATTCTTATTCTCCCAATAGTAGTAAGTGTTGAGAAATATTTGAACTCTCTGCTCATATGATTCCGAGGAATTATGAGTGACAATATCACTGTCAACACGTTTTCAAAACATATGTGCTGAAGAGCAAGCTCAGCTACCTCATGAAATATTTGTCATGAATACATTAAGTTAGAAATTTAAAAGTTGTAATTCTTAAAATATCTGTGCTATTTTAGTTTTATAATCACATACCATCAAAAACTGTGAGAAAATCTTTTAGAATAGAGTAAAACTGCATTTTTCATAAAATATTAACGTATAGTTTTCTTAGCAAACTATAGATTAATATTTTATGAAAAGTGCAGGGACTGCAAGTTTTTTTTTTTTTTTTTTTTTTTTTTTTTTAAAAAAAAAGAGGATGCATCTCTTCAGAAAGTTTGAAAACCACTGGCTTAAGGTATCATGAAGATACTCTATGGATGTAATTTAAGATTTTGCAAAAGCATCTGACATTGAGCTGAATCAAAGTGATTAGTAAAAGTAAAAGAAAGTGTGCCACAGGGTTCGGTACTAGTGCCATTTGCAGTTCAATTTGAATGTCAAAGATTGGGGGGGGGGATATCGCCCATTTACCAGTGATACTAAACTGGAGGGGGGGGGTCAATAATTAATAAAGTTGGAGATCACACAGGGTAATATCTAAACAGACCGATAGTTTATGTAGAAAAAAATGGGTGCAATGGCTGCTAATTCAATGTCTCAAAGTGTCAAGTTATTTAAAGGTAGGATGAAAAAACTACAGACTATGCATTACATAAACAGAATTGCACTACAAGAGATTTACAACCTGAACTAGTTTGAGATGACTTTAATAACATTAACATTCTACTTAGCAACCTTAACTTTAAGGTCATCTTCAGGAATATGTCGATCTTTCCTCAAACATTTAAAGCAAGTAACACAAGCCCACATGCAATTCATGATAGAAGTACAAAAACAAAATTCCTTACCCTTCTTGGATGCACTTTTAACTTGCCTTCTGTCAGGTTTCTAATTTAACATATATTGCAAACTTACACATACCAGTCAATTTGTACATCTACTCCTATCTCCAACCAATGCAAAAACTAGGGATAATAAATACCTTCAAAAAGAAAACAGTAACAATTTGAATGAAAATTATCTCAAAAAAACTACAATGGATTAAAACCACCTTTGTGTAAAATAGATATATATATATTAAATTAAATATACTAAAAAGAAAACTGGCACTATATTGAGAAAACGATAACACACTAAAACAATGCTTTCAACAAAGACCAATTTAAAGATAGGTATAAATTTAAGTGCTACATGAAAAATATCTTTAAACCTCCTATAGAACGATAGCATTTTAAGTTTGACATACATTCACAAGAATATAACTTAATTACTGCAAATATTTCAACCAGAAACTGACTAATCATTCAGTGCATCAGCATAATCACAAGGTGAAGTTAGAACAAAGAATGTCAATACTACTTAGAGCTGAGCCACATGCAAGAATGGCAAGTGGTTGCAATAAAATAAGATTAAGGCCTGAATTTAAAATTAATCAATTTGAAATAAAGTTTAATTTAATAAATGACAGCATTTTATTAAATTAATAAAGAGCATTTTCAAATCTTTGCTAAATAAAGCAAATGTTATCTGCTTTACTTTCCAAGCTCTCCAACAACAATTGAGCACCATCCAATGCATCATACTACAAAATGGCTTCACCTCAAGGATGTTGAAATGTTTCTTGAGTTCTTGCAAGCCCATTCCCAAAAACCTCAAACCTGTAAGGTGAGCCCCTATCCCATACATCACAAGCATCTCAGATGAGCTAAGATCCTAAAAAGATACAACTTAGCTCCTACATTTTCCTCTTATCAACAAAATCTCTCTCCCTCCTTCCCTAGCATTTACCACGTTCAGCATAAGTACTTCTGCTCATACTTTGGATAAACAGGATGTTCTGTTGAAAAAAAAAGACTAGAAGAACACCAGTCTTATATCAACAATAATAAACCTGAAAAATCTAGCCTTGCTCAGTATGGAGAGACACTGACCACAGCATCCTATGGTCCAATACTTGGCAATGTAGCACACTTAGTGCTCTGAAGCACTTCTATATTGCCCAAATGTAAAGTGGAATGACTGCCCTCAATTGCCAAGATTTGGGAGCATTTCATTCTTATAAATAGGAAGCAATAGTGCACTTTCCCCCAGTATTTGAATTTTTATTTAATATGCTGTCATTTCATTATCTAAATTAAATGTAATCGCATTTTAAATTTGGGAATTAATTGTAATCTTTATTGTATTGTAACAAAGTGGCATTTGGTCACATCGCTCAACTCTGTAAATTGGATTAACATTCTTTGTTCTATCCTAACTGCTGGGGAAAAACTCATGATGAAAGTTTAATAGAGTGAAACAGGAAACAATTAAAAATATTATTTAATGCTTCCGATATTTCATCTCAGTTAGAGAGACATTATCAGGGAGTACAAAATGAGACTAGTCCTAACTAGGTGGGGCACCCTCTATGGATAACTGTCGGCAGTCTAGGCTCACAAAGTATTAATGTATTCCAGATTTTGGGAGTTTTATGCAACCATTTTTATTAAAATTAGGCTGAATTTTTAAGTGCAGCAGCAGATTCTAAAAACAGTCTTTCTCTTCTAAATTTCCAGTGATGGAGTATGAGCTGAGAGGTGGGGAGAGATTGTCTTTAGTGGAGCAAAGACTGTATTTCTTTAAGATTCTGGATTATTATTTTTTTTCTGATGTGCCTCAGACAAGGGATGGCGATAACACTACTAAAATGTTTCTGAAGAGAAGGTTGTGAGTTAGAGGAAGGATTGATTATTTTTTTGATATTTTGTGAGAACCGTAGCCATTAGAAAAGTCCAGTATATATGATTATGTTGCAAGACAGGTCTTGTTGGAACAAAGGTCATAAGCTATGTATTAGTGTTTTTATGACACCATATTGTTGAGAGGGGAAGGTGATAGGAAAGTTTGTCAATGTTATCTGCCTGTTATATACTGAAAAGGACAGGTTACCATTAGGTAGGTGGGTGGCTAAGGTGTGCTTCTGTTATCCTCAGTGCCCTTGAATACAATATAATGGATATCATTCTTAGAGACCACTCCACCTAGACTTTAGATTATAGATCTCACAAATCAAAAAATTAAAAGGCCTACTAAAAAATTTCTTCCTGGCCTACTGACATCACAAAAACTCAAATCCTTCTGTTGCCCATCCTCACCAGATATACAGCTTGCTTAAGATTCACAAAACCCAATTCCCCTAAGACATATATAGTAGATACCACTGATTCCCCTTTCTATAAATTATCCAAACAGTGAAATCTCTTGATCCCTTTACTAGTCATACCACATCATACCTAAAAAGTATCCTAGTGAGCTTTGACATCTCACATTGTTCACTAACATTTCCTTAAATGACACCTTATTGGGTAGAAGAGAAATCTCATGACAAGAAAGAAGAAGATTTTATTGAATTGTTGCGAGACAACTTTCTCAAGCAGCAAGTGAAAGAAGAAACTCAAGGTCAAAGAGTGTTGGATTTGTTCATAGCATCAGAAGGGATCTCTGCCAAGAATATGGCTCTTTTACCACCAATATTGCTTTTAAAAAAGTGTTTTTCCCTTGATATTATTGACTTCTTTTCTTTTGCTATCCATTCTGGTTAAAACTCTTGGAAGGACAAAATTTATAAACAGAGGGTACCTCTATGAGGTCGACCCATGCCAATTTTTTTTTATGGAAGATTTTGAAAAACAAGGTAGTGACTTAGCCTCTCTCAAACCTATCTGGTTAGATATCTTTCCATCTTGTTTCATGGCACACAATTTTCTCTGTCACCTCGAAAGTCTTTACCCTAGAATCCAATTTACAACGGAAAAGGAAACTAATAATAGTGTGGCCTTTTCAGACACCTTGGTCACTGCTTACGTAATGGTAACCTGTCCTTTTTAGTATATTAGAAAACCATTCGCACAGGCAGATGACATTCAAAAACTTTCCCATCATCTGTCATAAAAACATTAATCCATAGAGCTTATAACCTCTGTTTCAATGAGAACTGTCTTGCAACAGAACTCAATCATATAAATATTTTGAGAACTTAATAGTTAGTTCTCAAAATATCAATAAATAAAAAAAAATATATATATATATACGCACACTGCACTTTGTTAGTTCTCACAATATCAATAAAATAAAAAATAATAATCAATTCTTCCCCTAATCCACAATTTTCTCTTTAGAAATATTTTAGTAATGTTATCACCATCCACCATATGTCTGAGGCACATCAGAAAAAAAATCAAGAATCTTAAAGAAATACAATCTTATCCACTCCACTAAAGACAAACTCCCTCCCCTCTCAGTTCCAGGTGTATATAGTGTTCCTTATTCCTACAAGTTGGCCTAATATGGACAGACAGGAAGATCAGCTACCATCCAAATGAAAGAACAAATACATCTGCAGTCATGACTATGGTCAATCTGGCCTTGCAGATGTTCCTTTGGATATAACTTACAGACTCAAGCATGTTCCATCACAAAATTTGGAACAGAAAGACTGATTTTAGAATCTCCTGCTGCCCTTAAAAAAAAGCCCTAATTTGAATAAATATGGTTGCATAAAAACTTCCCAAAATATGGGAAGCACTAATACTTCAAGATTCTAGTCTGCCAATACGTGCTCATAGAGTTAGTTAGGACGTCTTTCATCCACGTTTCAGTTTTGTGCTGCCTTTGTGTATCACAAATCTCATTTTACTCCATGATAATGTAACTGAGATGAAATACTATTTTCGTTTCGTAGTGCTGTTTCACTCCATTAAACTTTCATCATGAATTCTGTTCTAGTTTAACCTTGTGATTATACTGATGATGACCAGTTAGTTTCTGGTTGAAATATATTTGCAGTAATAAAATGATTGTCTCTCTCTAATAAACTTTGTCACAAGCGCCATTAAAAACTACCATTTATTCATTACATCCAAGGATCCCCTATCACAGGCAGGAGCATAAATTAAATGTATATACATATAACCTTCCCTACATTGGTAAAACTGGTTGACTGACTTTGAATATGGTTTATTGGTGCAAGGTCATGCAGCACCCAAGCAAAGGTTACAGAAGGTAATAAAGTAATAACTTAGTAAATAATGTATATAGTACATTATTTACTAAGTTATTTAAAAACAATATAAATTAACCAATTCAGTTTCTAGACACACAAAAACGTGCTTAATTTTTATTTTTGGAAAAAAGTTAAAACATATCATGCAATTCGAGTTTGATAGCATCTGCGGTGCATGAGTATATGTCTCAGCTAGATTAGTATAAATTTCATTCCTCTCGTATGAAGTGTTGGCACTTCACCATCAAAATATGACAAAAATGGTGGGATGCATATTGCATTTTTCATATATAAGTGGGCCCTCAGTAATGATTGTCCTATACAGAGCCTAGCAAATTGTTTCTACATTGACTAGACTGCCAATACTTAATTCTAGTAACAAGGCTTATACGTTGGTCATACATAACTGGTAATTAGCTTACAGAATTAACAGTGCCAATACTTAATATCATGCAATTGGTTCATCAGTGCTTCCTGCCATCTGGCAATTAGCTTTGATCTTATGACTGTCAAATAGTACATGGAAAAAGTATGAGCTGATCTGTAATTTTATTTCCATTAATTCCAATGTGGCTAGAATCCACAACTGAACATCAAAATTAAGGGTCTTCATTTTGTGTAACTGTTGTAAAACCTCAGAAAGAACAGGATGTATTTGTTAAGCAAATACATCCAGTGCTGTTGTAGAGATCACAGAAAAGATACTAGTCTATGTAGGATGCTCTGGAAGAGGACTATTTTAAGGCATAGTTAAGAGGACTGTTTAAGTGATAGAAAGGTTCATGGTGAAACTGGATGCACAGCAGATATTAGCCTAAATTCACAAATTCTAGTGGAGGTCCCCTCATACATAACTGGTAATTAGCTTACAGAATTAACAGTGCCAATACTTAATATCATGCAATTGGTTCATCAGTGCTTCCTGCCATCTGGCAATTAGCTTTGATCTTATGACTGTCAAATAGTACATGGAAAAAGTATGAGCTGATCTGTAATTTTATTTCCATTAATTCCAATGTGGCTAGAATCCACAACTGAACATCAAAATTAAGGGTCTTCATTTTGTGTAACTGTTGTAAAACCTCAGAAAGAACAGGATGTATTTGTTAAGCAAATACATCCAGTGCTGTTGTAGAGATCACAGAAAAGATACTAGTCTATGTAGGATGCTCTGGAAGAGGACTATTTTAAGGCATAGTTAAGAGGACTGTTTAAGTGATAGAAAGGTTCATGGTGAAACTGGATGCACAGCAGATATCAGCCTAAATTCACAAATGGGAAAAGAGGACTTTCCAAAATTTCCTTTTGAATATATCTAAAACCATGACAATATATATCCTCTATTGCATAGAGTATGAACTACAGTTAACACTGATCTCTACAAATAATCACATCAGTTAATGGGTAGAAAAGAGTAATAAAGAAAGGTCAACAGAAGAACCAAGAGTTGTCTTCTCATTTGGTCTGAGGTCAAGGTTAGAACAATTTTATTGCTACAGCAAGACATGAGTGTGACAATAATGAGCAACATGGAAACAAGAAACGTTCAAGTAACAAGACTTGAATTTCTTGAGATATTCAGGGACAACTACTACCTTATGCAGCATGTAATTGAAGCAATACATAGGACACGAGAATTAGATTTGATATCTCATACAGTAATATATTCACCACAATGCCACCAGTTGAGAGTGATCATTTGGTTTCAACATAGGGAACAGCTAGGTAGGACCAAATTCACAGAAGACAAGATAGGCATGGGATTAAAGTAGAAGATTATGATAAATTAAGGATAATGATTAAGCTTGATCTCGCTAAAGCATTTGCCAGAACCATGTGATAAAATACTGTTGAAATTGAACAAGATGATGATGGATAGTCATTTGGTAGCTTAGTTGCATAGAGTGCTGACTGATAGGTGGTAGCGAGTTGTGTATTATTATTATTCAGGCCTCCATGGAGTGAGTCAAAACACTCATCGTGGGAGGTCTTTCCTAAGCACATCAAGTCTGTCAAGACTCATCGAGTGGAGGTCCCCTCTAAGAAACACAGTCTATCATACCACTCCTTAAACTCATTGACCGTTCTCGCTCTCACCACTCCATCAGGCAATGCATTCCATGGTTCAACCACCCTCCACGCAAAGAAACCACTCCTCACCCTCTTGCTCACAGTTTCCTTTTGTAACTTCCAGGGATGACCTCTTGTCATCACTCCTTCCCGCTGTTCAACCAAGCGAAAGAACTCCCCAGTGTCAACCCTGTAACCACCTCTCAACAGTTTAAAAGTCTCAATCATATCACCTCTCCTTCTATCCCCCAAACTCTGCAGTCCACATTCCCTCAGCCGATCCTCATAACTAACATTGTACAGTCCTGAAACCATCTTTGTCATCCGTCTTTGTATCCTTTCCACAGTTAATTTATCCCCTTCAAATCCTAGGGACCAAATCTGAGAACAATAGTCCACATGTGGTCTGATCAGAGACTCATACAACGGAATGATAACCCTTTTATCTCTGCAGGTCAGTGTCCTCATAATTGCAGCAATCCTCTGTGTTACCTTCACCACCTTTGCAATATGTCCCCTAAATTTCAGGTTTCTATCAATCATCAACCCCAGATCTGTCTCCCCTACTTCCTCCAGTATAACTCCTCCCATAGAGTATGCAGCTTCCCATCGACGTTTCCCAAACCTCAAGACCTTACATTTTGCTGCATTAAAACCCCCCCCATTCATTTTCCCTCTATCTAGCTTATTCAAATCCTCTTGCAGGGCTATCACATCTGCAATATTACTAATAATCCTTCCCAGCTTCGCATCATCTGCAAACAACTGAATATCCCCTTGCAATGTCATTGATATAAAGGTTAAACAATGTAGGTCCTAGTACTGAGCCCTGTGGGACCCCACTTGTAACCCTCTGCCTCCTTGAAACTGCTCCACCATATACATACAACTCTCTGATACCTATCAGACAGCCAATCCTGAATCCAGTTGACCAATCTGACATCCAGACCCATGTGCTTCAACTTAAATATCAGCTTATCATGTGGCACCCTGTCAAATGCCTTCGCTAAGTCTAAGAAAATTGCAGTATATGCTTTCCCTCATCTAATGTTCTTGTAACTTTATTATAAAAGACTAGCATATTGCTAAAACAAGAGCGCCAACAAATCCATGTTGACTCTCACAGATAACATTACCCTCGTCTGCCCAATGCTGTATACGGTCCTTCACTACTTTCTCCAAGATCTTAACTACTGATGACACACAGACTGGCCTATAATTAGACACTTCCAGTCTGTTACCACCCTTATGCAATGGCACTATCTTACCTTCCTTCCATTCTCTGGTGCCCAAGGAATGGAAGGAAGAGCACTGTGTTCCAAAAAGAGAATATAACTAGAGTATAGGTATCAAAGGATTCTCATTTGGGATACCACGGCTTATTTATACTGCAATTTATATATATTCATTCAGTATTTGCTGATAATGCTACATTAGCAAGAGCAATGTCAGGAAGTTCTTATGTGATATTGCTACAAGAGGATTTGAATAGGTTGGTGCCTTAGGCTGAAGAATGGAGATGGCATTTCAATGTTGCAAAGTGTAAAGTTATGTACTTTAGCCAGAGAAGATGGAATGAGGTTTATCATAGTAGAGGGGATATCAGGATGTGGAGGGATCTTGATAAATAAGAAACTGAAGTTCAGGAGACATACTAAAAAAGTTGTAAGGGTTACTGAGAAAATTGCTGCTATATTGCAAATAATGCTGCCGTATGAATAAGGACGCAACAGTTTTAGCATGTAAAGGACTAATTTGGACTTCTGTGCATAAATCTGGTCAGCTGGCTATACTGGCAATAAGGAAATTATATATATAGATAGATAGCTATATATATAGAGAGTGTATAGATGAAAGGACTACCTCAGGATTCTGGAATATTGCATACAAGAACAGATCAAGAGATTGTGGCCTTTAATGCTTGGTGGATAGGGGGCTGATATGAATGAGATGTGTAAGTTGGTCATAGAAGCCTATCACTTAGATATAGTGGAATTATTGTATACGATAATGCTATACATATATACACGTGTTGCCCAGTTGTGAAGTTACTTCATGCATAAACTTTGTTTGCTTACACTTGGATAAAGGATTAAACCAAGAATATAATCTCTTACTATCTTTAATTTATAATATAACCAAGTGGGAAAAACTTTCATCTATCTCTAATCCAGAGTATTTTATTAATAATTTGTGACACCTTTTGGCTTCTGCATATCATGACAAACTTTCAAAGCAATGTGGAGTAACCCGAGGATAAAATTCAGGAATAATTTATTGTTCAAACATAAAACCTGAAATGTGCAGATAATCACCATGCATATATTTTCAAGAAAATGTTTCTCTGGAAATTTTAAAGCAATGTTTATTTTTTGGCTCCCACCAATGAGATCTCAATAAAGGTTGAAACCAGTCTAGGTAGTGACCTTTTCCATAATGCATAGCATTACACATGTCCATAAGGATGTGCTTTTGCATTATGGGATATTAAGGCAAGCAATGTGAAGTCAGCTTTTATATATGTATGAGCTGCCCAGTTGTGAAGTTACTTCACACGCACATTTTATTCACTTACACTTGGATAAAGGATTAAACCCAGAATATAATGTCTTGACATCTTTTTATTTAATGTATTCAAGACAAGGTGTCACAGTTATTGTGGTCTGTGAAAATTTGACTTCCTGTAATGAGTCTGGACTCCATTAGAGGCTTAGAAACAATACTAATTTGCATTACCCCAAATAAAATAAGCACCACAGGAATTCTGAAAATTGAATAAAAGCAGAAAATATCATGACAAACTTTCAAAGCAATATGGAGTAACCCAAGGATAAAATTCAGGAATAATTTATTGTTCAAACATAAACCTGAAATTTGCAGATAATCACATCCATGTGTATATTTTCAAGAAAATGTTTCTCTCAAAATTTTAAAGTAATGTTTATTTTTATTGATATGATTCTCAATTAATTATAGAATTCCTTACTCATGGAGAGGAACTGAGATTATTCCATGAGTAAGAAACAGTATGTTCTCCCTGCAAAATAATGTCTAACCAAAGTGGATACAAGAAACAAATACCTTGGGCCTTCATGTGCTAACCTAAAAACTGCATGTTTCAATTACTGAATATAATCTTACAAGGCATGTGTTTCCCCATGAACAATTTTTAACACATTTTCAATTCACAAACTGATGATCCATTAAAACAATTCCCTACAAAAGATTTTTTACTGAAGAATGTTTTGACCACATGACTAGAGTGAGAGCACCATGTCAGTGCTAGATAATGGAAACTTAACAGTACATTATACTTGATGAGATTATATGAGTTGCTTAAGGGTCAGAGCTAGATTACAGGACATGACTTCAGCATATCCTTTTAAAGAATGCTGAGAACCCAATGCAGCATCTAACCTAATACCCATTTTCATGTGGTGCATCCTGTTAGTAGGCATCCAACCTGGATACTGAATGAATGAGAATGGTTGACAATTCAGGAATTAGCCCAAAATGACACAAGATGAAATTTCATGCTGAATGGAGCACTGCCCAATAAAATAATGAAATAATCAATGGAAAAGTGGAACTGATCTAGAGAAGTATATGTTGACATAGTGAGACCAACATAGGCAAGATTCTATTAAATATATTATTTAATAAATAATTCACTACAAGTAGTTTATATCAACTTTGATTAATTAATCAGGCTTGACTTGTAAACTTTTTCAATGAAACTGATTCTCCCTGACAGAATCTTCAGGAGGACATTTAACACAAAAATACTCAAGGGTTTCAACAGTCATTATTTCTATTTCCATAAACTGATAAATACTGGATTGATTATTATAATCACACGAGCAGTCTATTCATTGTTGTGTAAACTGTGATTGCTGACAGAGGGAACACAAATGTTACATACCCTAATTAATAACTTCTAGATCGTCACGCAGTCCTTGGTTTCTATTTAGTGTGCACTGTGAGCAAATTATCTCTTAAGACTCCTTGAACAATCTGACATATTCTACCGTGAGATGTATGCTTTGAGTCTCTTTTTTCTCATGTTTTCAAACCCCTACTTTTTTTAAAAAATGTATTTATAGATTTCAAAACTTCTCCCGGTTTGACTCTCATCTTTCCACAAAAAGAAGGAATCCTGTATACTCCAGGATATTTACAGAATGGAACATTGTCTTTTGGGGAACATCGGAAACTTTGTAAGGTGTTAACTGGTTCGAAGGCCATTTCTGATTTCAATAATTATTTTATTTTTTTTAATGTGTTGCCCATGTATAATAAAGGAAACCATGCCTTTGTAATTAATTTCCAGGTTAACACAGAACGGTTCATCAGAAAATAATTGAATCGACCAAATAGGATTGGAAGTTCTTTTAATTTCAACATTTTTGAGTGCATTTTTTTTTAAGGTTCTGATAATACCTATTCTTTGTTGAAGATGGAAAGAGCTTAAATGTAAATACCTGCCCATGTGGGTTTACTAGGCAAACTGTTAATCCTCCGCCACTGTTTTTGTTGATAAGGATATCTAGAAATGGTAATTTACTGTCCTTTTTTTTTATTTCTAATTGCAATTTGATTTTTGAATGTCGATTATTCAGGAAATGTACAAAATCTTCAAGGCCTTTCTGGGTGTGCTTTCATATATGTAATAAAAATATCATCTCCACCTTACATATAGCTTTACAATCATTTATTATTATTATTATTATTCAGGCCTCCACGGAGTCAAAAGACTCATCGTGGGAGGTCCTTCCTAAGAACATAAAGCCTGCCAATAAAGTCTGTCAAGACTCATCGAGGGAAGGTTCCCCCTAAGAAACACAAAGTCTATCATACCACTCCTTAAACTCATTGACCGTTCTTGCTCTCACCACTCTATCAGGCAATGCATTCCACGGCTCAACCACCCTCCATGCAAAGAAACCACTCCTCACCCTCTTGCTCACAGTTTCCTTTCATAACTTCCAGGGATGGCCTCTTGTCATCACTCCTTCCTGCTGTTCAACCAAGTGAAAGAACTCCCCAGTGTCAACCCTGTAACCACCTCTCAACAGTTTAAAAGTCTCAATCATATCACATTTCCTTCTTCTATCCACCAAACTCTGCAGTCCACACTCCCTCAACCGACCGCCATAAGTAACATTGTACAGTCCTGAGACCATCTTTGTCATCCGTCTTTGTATCTTTTCCACAATTTGTACTAGAACTTCTTCCTCAAATTTTTCCACATGGAAAAAATGAGCAATGGGAGACAATAGAAGTGAGCTCACTATCATACATTTTTGCTAGTACAATCTCCCATTCCCAGTAGAAAATGAGAACTAGAAGCAAGAGATGGAAGAGATGTGTAATGTCAGGAGGGAGAATCTATCAATTCTCCCACAGTAATATCTGTAAATGACAAAACTACATCTAAACTAACATCTGCAGGAGTAATTTGTGTGTCTGAAAGTTTCTCTACTAAGTGCACTGAGTTTTGATAGGTCACAGCAAAACCCCACCTTACTATGATTTCAATTATGACTAGTGTTCATTTATACAGCATTGCATTCACTCAACATGTCACTGGTTTTAGTGACATGACACTTCCCTGATTTAACAAATGAGCATAAAGTAAGGGTGCCTGCTGCTTCTAGTGAAAAGAAAATGCATAAACCTATCACATTACATAGCATGATTAAAATTATTAAATTCAGTGATGATGTATCAAACACTGACAAGCCACAGGCAATGTTCCCTCTAAGCTGTGTGCATGCATACTGATCAAAAAGGAAGCATGCATATCTATTAAATGTGCACACAAAATGCTTGCTCTCAGAATTATTAATTTACAGTCAATTTTCTAAGCGTACTATAAAAACAAATATGATAGATCAGACTTCTCTTTTATTTTGAAATTCTCCAATGTCTCTACTCTAACCCCATTCCAACTTAATATGCTCTAATTAATTACTTTTAGCCTGCACTGTGTAGGAGAATTGATGCTGACATCACCAAGTTTCAGAGGTATATTTGTTTAGTAGTGTCTACTGACAAGTCAATACATTCACTTGAACTGCAAACAGCAATGAATATTTGCAGCTACATGCATTTAAGCAAATAAATTTAGTGGTCACAATTTTACGGATCATAGTTAAATAAACAAATGGCAATTTTAATATGAGAAATGTTACATTAGCAGTTGTGTGTTAAAGCTCAAAATGTTACTGTCGAAATTAAAGTAGAAAAGCAAGCAAATTTGTTGAAATTTAAGTGGCTGGATAAATATGTTGAAATGACAATGCTAATTTAAAAAGCAACATATACAGGCTACAGAACACATCGAGTCCAAGACTGGAAACCTGTGCACAAAACATTTATACGAGCTAGCAAAAATTACAGGGAATATTGGTGGCAGGCTAGGCTTACCCTGTGCCACTGCTGTTTCAGTTGTTAATACTACAATTATCCATAAATGTGACAATGTTATTGCTGAAACGAAAAAACTTAATGGTGTAGAGTGATGACCAAACTGGTTGGCATTCCCATAAGCCAAGCCATTTATTTAGAATAACTTATTTGCATATGTGATGCAACAAAATGCTTTATTTACACTAGTTACATGACTGATTAAAAACATTAAACCACTGCATACAAGTGAGGGGGGAGGGAATAGTGATTCACTCTACGAAAGTGATCTGGAAGCTAACATGCCATAATCATGCACCCAATGATACACATGATTAAAACTATCAATCAGTATTTTTCAATTTATGGAACTAACAGCTGTTAGAAATGAGAGTTTGTGTTAAATATCTTCCTAAAATGCTCTCAGCCATATAGATAGCAAAACACTCTATTATGTTATATTCAGGGAGTATAGCATTTGTAACGAGAGAAAAGCAGCTACAGCATTCACCACTATATGTGAATGTAATTTCTTGACAGTTTCAAGCAGAAGGTGGATACATCCTTCTGCTTGAATGCATTTTAAAATGAAAAACTAGACAAAACTTATTTGTTCCTAGGTCCAACAGAAGTTCTACTAAAGAAGTGGAGAAATTTGAGTCATCAGAGAAGGCAGCTGACAAAGAAAAATGAAAGGCTGTTCCTTGGTGGAAATTTAAACAGCAGAGTAAGGAAAACCAGACATATAGTAAAGTTTTGGAAAAATTGAGAAAATGATAAGTATCTGCTAAATTTCTGTTCAGGAAATGAAGTACTCACCACTAACATATTTCAACATAAAGGTGTGTACAAATTCATATGGAATGGCAAGAAATAAGAGAAGCCTTACTGAGAGTGATATCTCTATGCTGGATTCAGGACACAAAGTATACCAGGAGATTTGAAATATAAAGTGATCACCCATTTGGTTGTGAGCAGGATAAAAATATATGGGGAAAAAAAAAGCTTAGAAAGGTGAAAATTGCAAGCTGTAAACAAAACATTAACTAGTTTAGCCAGAGAGACATGTCGTAAGGGTGTCTGCAAGGATAGAAAAATCCAAGCTTCATGAACTAGACATAAGATGAAATTGCATCGAAAATTTCTGTCAAGCAAGTCAGCAGAAAGAATATGGAGAAAAATATAAGAAAGCAAAGCTGTATGTAAAAGCAGTCAAACAAAAGTCATGGGAAGACTGGTAAGAATATGAAAGATATGAGGAACTGGCAGTATTTATTTTTTTTTTGTGAAAAAGCTTAGAAATGGAGGAAAGCGTACTGTAAAAGGCATCCATGATAGTGATATAAAAACTGAAGAAATATTCTGGATGTTTGGAATAATTAATCTGAAAGAAACAGTGACAGAAGTGCTAGAAAATATTCAAGAGGAATATAAATCTCAATACTTGAAGTAGAAAAGCTCCTAGACATCTGAAATGTGGAAAAGCATCTGAAGTAATGACATTCAACCAGACATGCTCAAATATGGAGTTATAAAAGTTTTACAGTGGCTGCACTGCATGATTCAGAAAGAATGATCTCAAGGTAAAATTCCAGATGATTGGAGTAGAGCTTTCATATTGCCCAGCTATAAAAAGAGAAATAAAACTGAACATGTGAGAGGAATTTTCATACTGAGTATTTTATGTAAAATTCATACATAGTTAAGAGGCTAAGACTATGAAAAGGAAACTTAGAGACTAGGTTCAGGCCAAACAGGAGTTTTCAGGATCACACTTTTATTCTAAGATAGTCAAGAAATCAGGGGAAAATAAAGGGTCTGTATTTAAGTTTGTAGATCTGGAAAATAAATAGATATTCAACTTAAATAAATCCCAAATAATGTTCAGGATTCTCTGACCAAATTGACTGCTGTAATGAATTTGACACGAAAATCAGCAATAAAAAGACAACCATAACATATAGACAAGAAAAATATCAACAGCATCCTGAATAGGAAAACCTACACAATAAAATATATTTCAAGCTATTTAGGAATACCCAAGTTGGTATGGTGGGGAGTCAGTTGAACATATTTGTATAGAATAAGAGAAATCAGCCCTAAACACTAGCAGTATACAAGACAGTGTTCAAACCAATTTTAGCTCAGATCAGAGTTAGGTCATGCATATTCAAGCATCAGAAAATAAGTCTGCACATTTTATTACCTTCATGGCTATGCTACTTGGATATAAAGGGTGCATATGACTTTATATCCAAAGTTGTCATTTGCATTTCATAATGCATAGCAAACTTATGATCACATCAGTGGGAGAGGGATCCAGAAAGATACCAGGAATCATTTTGATGGCATGTCATATTTCTTATAAGTAGCAAAATAGTGTACCACCATTTTTTAATTTTATTTTATTTTATTTTATTTTTTAATTATTATATTTGGGATATGAGATAGTTATAAGATTTTTTTTTCTTGCTTGGTTTGAAAACCATAATGTTTAATTGCATAGTGATTTTTTTTTTCAAAGTAAAATAATGATCATCAAGGCTGGCCTTGCAGGACAAACATGTTGTCTGTGCAATAGCTTTGGTCAAGAACAATATGACTGATCACATCCTCCATATCAGACCTAGTTCCCTGCACTTCTTGGTCAGTCCAAGATGAAATTGTAGCTCAGATATCAGTGATTTGGTTGTTTCAGTAATCAACACTTAATCACTGAACTTTGTATATGAATTTACAATAGAACACTAATGAAAACATGGCAACAGATTTGTTGCTCTTTTCTAAACCAACACTTTGTTCTTCAGAAAACTTTGAGAGAGCCTTATGTAATGTTTATTAGTCAGGAGATTAGTTTTAATGAGGGATTATGAAAATTAAAAGAGCAGGTAACAAATTTGTTAAAAATGCATTTGAACTTAAAAATTTTTTAATTATGATTGCACATTTAAAAACTGTAGTGATGCTATCTACAGAGCAACTATGTGAAGTAGGCTGGACTTATACAACAATAAACTGGTTTAATAAAATTAGTTTAATCCTTTTTCCAAGTGTGAGCAAACAAAGTTTGCACCTGAAAGTATCTTCAGGACTGGGGTAAGGTGGTACAACACCAGGGCAACTCATTGCAAAGGTGGAGCAAGCTACCAACATTCCTATCTCAGTATCTCCTATATAATGTATAATGCAAAACACATCTCCTTGCAGATGTCTAATGTTATGCATTAAGGGAAGGGCCACTACCCAGACTAGTTTCGACCTTTATTGAGGTCTTTTCAGTGGGAGCCAGGCCCAAGTGGAGCTACCAGGCAGAAGCATTAGCGGGTCATCTCTACCTATAGGAGTTGCCAAATGGTGTGCCACCCTTTTTTAATAAATTACTCTGGATTTAGAGAAAGATGTTGAAAGTTTATTTTTCACTTGGTTAGAGTATAATAAAATTAGTTTAATCCTTTTTCCAAGTGTGAGCAAACAAAGTTTGCGCCTGAAAGTATCTTCAGGACTGGGGTAAGCTTGCTCCACCTTTGCAACGAGTTGCCCACCTTTCAGGTGGGCAACTCGTTGCAAAGGTGGAGCAAGCTACCAACATTCCTATCTCAGTATCTCCTATAATGCAAAACACATCTCCTTGCAGATATGTCTAATGTTATGCATTAAGGGAAGGGTTATACCCTAACCAAGTGAAAAATAAACTTTCAACATCTTTCTCTAAATCCAGAGTAATTTATTAAAAAAGGGTGGCACACCATTTGGCAACTCCTATAGGTAGAGATGACCTGCTAATGCTTCTGCCTGGTATCTCCACTTGGGCCTGGCTCCCACTGAAGAGACCTCAATAAAGGTCGAAACTAGTCTGGGTAGTGGCCCTTCCCTTAATGCATAACATTAGACGTATCCGCAAGGAGATGTGTTTTGCATTATAGGAGCTTGCTCCACCTTTGCAATGAGTTGCCCTGGTGTTGTACCACCTTACCCCAGTCCTGAAGATACTTACAGGTGCAAACTTTGTTTGCTCACACTTGGAAAAAGGATTAAACTAATTTTATTATACTCTAACCAAGTGAAAAATAAACTTTCAACAATAAACTGGATTTGTGCTGTTGATCAAATGATCAGCATACTTGCTCTCAAACAAACAGGTTGCAGGTCCAAATCCTGTTGTCGATATGGATGTTTGTGAATGTTAAGGCGGGAGATAAGTTTCATCACCTGGTGTGAAACCACTGTTCTACTTAAAGGAGGCTGGAAGTTGCTTAAAGTTCCATGTTGGATCTCCAAAGAAGAATATTCCTGGATTAAGCAAAAACTACAAATACAAGAAACATGAGTGTGCTGAAAATTTATGATAATCATCATGAAGGAATTGAGGTAGAACCTGTAACTTACATAATATTCTACATATTCCCCACGAAGTGTTATACACTTGTTACAATCATTTGCAATCCACTGAGACGTCTTTTCCTTGTTGCACAAACCAGTCCTCAGCTGTAGATATGACTTCATCTGTGATAAATTTTGTTCTTTTCAAGCGTTTCTTTAAATTCAGAAATAGGAAAGTCAGATGGGGCCATGTCTGGCAAATAGGGTGGGTGAGGCAGCATTAAAAGCCCAAGTTATGTATTGTCAGTTGGTTTTCATGAGAAGTGTGAGCAGGTGCATTGTCCTGCAAAAGCAACATGCTTCTGTTCACTTTCCTGTCGTTTTTCCTTCAGGGCTCTTGAATAAACTGCTGCTGTAAGAGTTTCACCTTTTTTGAGGTACTTGGTAAAGATTACACCATCCTTATCCCAACAGACAATGGCAAGAACCTTTCCTGCTGACTTTTGGGTTTGGAACTTCTTTCGATGTGGAGAACCTTTGTGTCTCTATTTCACTGACTGTTGTTTGGTCTCTGGATCATGTTTCATCAACAGTCACAATACGAGCAATTTGCATCTGATTTCTCAAAATGACCCCAAATCCTTTGCGATGACAGCACATGTTACCTCTCTGGTCGGTGTTCAAACATTTGAGGACCCACTTTGCTGAGAGCTTCTGCATGTCCAGATGTTGGTGGATAATAGCCCTAACTTGTTCCCTGGATATCCCCAGTCGTTGAAATGTTTTTGGCTGGTATTCATCTATCATCAAGTACCTACAGGATTTCTGTAAAGGACACAATTAGTTCTAACTAACACCAAGTTCCAACATAAAAATGTTCCAGCCCAGTTGGCTAAGTGGTTGGCATATTCACTTTCCAAAAGGCTGTAGATTTGAGTTTCACTGCCTGGCACAAAATTGCCACACAGCTTAATTAGGGACCTGAAGTAGCATAAAAATGTTCCATGCTTGCTCTGTGGAACAAGTTTAAACATAATTCAAGGTTTCTGAATTATGTAAATACAAAAAAAATTTGAAAAAATTATTTTTATGGGGTTCAAGGCTATTTTGAACATGGACATTATTTGCAGCTGCTGTAAGAGGAGTTTTTTTTTTTTTTTCAGATTAGTATATTTTTTACAATGTTATTGTAATTTTTACTCTTTTTATTTACCAGAGTTCCAAATATATTTCTAATATATTTGAAGATATATTTAAAAAAAATGTATTTAGATAGTTTGTAAAAATGGCACCAGAAACCCAGAACAGAGCAGCATTGACAGCTAAAGAAAATGATAATGTGGAATCTGGAAATGGAACAAAAAAAGGACATGAAATTTCCAGATTAAAAAAAATTGTTAGAAAATTGACCAGAGGAAGTAGAGAAACATATATTAAAAAACTAAGACAGGGAAAATAAAGAGAATAAGATGGAGTAAAGCATAGAAATTCAAGTTTTCAATGAATAATGACAACATAAGTCAATTAGAACATATTAAAAAAAGTGATATGGTATAAGGATTTGATAATTAAATTTGTGCTCAACAATGGTGTCACTAAACTGAGCTTCCTGGGAGTTAAAAGATGTTATAGAGAAATAGAAAAAAAAAAAATGAAAAGAGATAGTAGTACTTGTTGGAGCTAATGTTTAAGTAGCAATAAATATAGTATAAGAGAATATGATAGGACTAGAAAAAGCAAGAAAGAAAAGTGAGAACGTGAAAATTGTTGATTACCAAGACAATAGTAATGAGGGCTATGATAACAAATGCTTCAATGCACAGACTGTAGAAGAAATGGGCATGAGTTTTTGGAGGTGTGGAGAGAGTTTGATAGGAGGAAAAAAAAAGCTCACTTGAATAGATTTGACATCACATGCCTGAAGAAATTTATTGGAATGAGACCTAATGAAACGAGGCAGGAGAACTAGATCATCTTGGGAGGAATGCTGAGAATGCAAGTTTAGTTAAGGTATGCAGATGCAATAGTGATATAATTCATAACCATGCATTAATGAGCATGGTTATGATTCTGGTGAAGGGGTAGTCCCTACGCAAAAAAGTCAAAACCCAAATATACTGGGTTTGGAATTTTTGAGTGTCTTTGGACAGAAAGCAGCCTGTAGATGTATTAGAATTATAAACACACTGGATGAGTTTGCTTTTGTGGACAAGCTGTGGCCTAAAATGTGGGTATTAATGAAACCCAGTTGTCTGAGTCAGATGTAGCAACTGGAATTGAGTGTAAAGGACACTATTTTTTTTGTAACAAAAGAAGAGGAAGGTGTTCTACACAGGACATTATTGCTTTCATGAGTTTCTACTCTAATTGACTACAATAAAAAAAAAGGCTATCTGGTGGGAGGTGGAGGCTAATAGAATGAAATATATGGTGAAGCATTGCTACAGACCCAGCAGTTCAATTGCTGAGCATGAAGAAATGCATAATCAAATTACTGATGTGTACTAAACAAGTAATTATTAAGGGCGACTTAAATTATCCGAACATTGCTTGGGTAGCAGAGAAAACTCATATGAATGGAGAACTTATTGAACTGTTGCAAGCCAACATTCTGCAGCAGCATGTAAAAAAAAAAAGCAACACAAGGCCAAAAAGTGTTAGATTTGATTAAGAATGTGACTTAAGTATATGGATGCCCCTATTAGAACAGATTGCATGATGAACTACAAAGTTGGAAATGATGACATGTTCACTTCCAGGGTATCACAATTACTGAATGGAAAGATATCAGTGCATAGGAAGCACTGAAAATATGTTTAAATGATGCAATATCTGAATGTGTCCCTACAGTTCAACAAATAGGATGGGAGTGAAATGAGTGTGGAATTCTAAGCAAGAAATCTATAAGAGGATAAAGAGAATACTGTGAGATTAAGGGTGAGATGAGCTATGAAATATATAAACTCCAAAGAATGTTATTGTTATGCTGCAATTAAAAGAAACAATGAATGTGGAAGAATGACTTTACTGAATGCAGATAGTACCTTATGTCAGAAGCAGACACAATTATTCAAATAACAAGTGTTTGCTTTGCTAAGATCTGTTAACCTGGTGATTTTTGTAATACATGCTACTACATTAAATAAAGAGATGGAGGCACATGGAAGGTTTCAAAGCTGTTACATAACCTAGATAAGAATTTGGCAACAGAGATAGATAGCATGTCAGCATGCAGGCTAAAGGAATGGTCAACCAAATTAGCTAGTCCCTTGACATTTTTGTATAACTTAAGTCTCAGCTCAGAAAAGATACAACAGGAATGGAAAGAATGTATGTTAAACCCATTGAACAAGGATAGTGCAAAGATTGATGAGGCTAGCAATCGACCTATCTGTATCTCTGGAGTGGTTGTGAAAATTTTAGAGAACTTGTAAGAACTCAGATACAGAAATAGGTGGGCAAATAACCTATACTTTGCAAGCAACAGCATAGGTTTACTAAAGGGAGGTCATGTCTGAGTTGGATAAAGGAAATGATTACACCATGGTGTTGGACTTTGCTAAGGTATTTGATAAGATATCATATGAAAGACTATTGCATAAACTGGAGTATATGCAATTGGAAATAAACTACTGGACCATTTTTGTTTAATCTATATGTTAAACAATATTGGAAAAGACTAAGAAGTGTTCAACTCTTTTCTGATGATGGAAAGATAGGCAGTGGGCAAGCAGCAATACTACTGATATACAGTTTACTGGGCAATTTGAATGGGGTGGGAGTGTGACAAATGACAGTGGCTGTTAAATTGGTTAGAAAGTGTCAAGTAATCCACTTTTGGCATTATGAGATTCAATGGTATATTATACTGATGGGATTATGCTTAGAGAAACTGATGAGGCTAGAAATGTTGGAGTTATGGTGAACAGGAAGTTGAAGTTCAGTCATGAACAGTGTCACATAACAAAAATTGCAAACAGAAATCAGACGATAATTGCGATGTTGTAATAAACATTGACATGTAAGAATAAGGAAGTAATTTTGCCTCTTTACAAGTCTTTGACATGACCACACTCGGACTGTGCAGATTTGGTCTTCTGGGTACTAATGGGATAAAGCTGGAAAGGCTGCAAAGATGAGTTGTAAGATGATATGATTACGGAATGTAGATTTTTATGTTGAGTCCATACACAAGAGGTTGGCTGATCAACCTATAGTACATTACTACCATATATAAGTACTTGGTTGGGAAAGGAGGAACTTGTTTACATTTGATTTAAAAGATGGTATATTGTATTCCTTGGTAAACACATCAGGGGAAAGACTGTTCATAATACAGCAGTAGCAGGGATGAAGAAAAGAAACTTCTATGGGTTTCAAGGTGCACTGTGAAGGGATGGTGAGCAGCAGCCACACATGTTCCAACGAGCTTAGCATTAAGTGAGGGAATTATTGATGCTATTTCAATGAAAACATTTCCCACAGAAATATTTATAGAATACACATATTGCAGAAACCAAATTGCTGTGTGAAAGTGGGAGGAGTGAGTTAGTAAGAGATGGATCATTAATAAGTCTAACTGCTTTGTGATTTATATAAAGTTAATAGCTATTCAGAGGTGAAGTAACATTTTGGGTGAAAGAGAAATCCTAGTTTTTTTTAGAAGCTGAGGATGTAATGGGTGTGATGTGTTTATGGAAGGAGATTGAAATTGACTAGGTTATCTGAACCCCATTGGAGGATGGCTTGGAAATCAGAGATAATTTGGTGTTCTGTAGGTTGAGGTGAATTGTGTAGAGTAAGGTTTATCAAATGAAAGGGAGGAGTGCAATGTGATGACATCTGCAAAACTGTATTAGGTTGGAGGTCAACTGAAGTAGGTCATTAATATATAGCAGGAAGAGGGTTGGTGAGAGGACAGAACATTGTGGAACCCTGGCATTAGTTGAAGACAGACTAAGAGTATTTGGACTGCAGATGCACTGGTAGATTAGAGATTTAGTGATGATATAGTCTAAATAGTCTAAACTTCTGAAAGGGCGTTATAGGATATTGGTTGGTTTTTCATATGGCAGGTGGGAGTAGAATAAGTGGATATTCGAGGAAGGTGTGTGCAGCTAAAAAAGGGACGAGAGCTAAATTTTTCTCTTATAGAACCGTGAGTGAGAGAGTGGAAGAGTTTGCTTGAAGTAGTGAGCATCTAGTGTAAATGAGTTTAACCCTCCAACTGGCCATGATGTCTATAGACACCCAGATAAATCTGAATACGATTCTGTAACATCAGTTGAATAACACAGATAAGAAGTGCAATTTGATGTCACTATTTCATCCACCTTGGTCGCAGGAAGGTTAAGAGAGGGTATAAGCTGATGCAGGTGAGGTATTGCTTCCCTCAATTAGTGCTTTACTTCCCGGAGGTCTGTAATGATAATTGTAATCATAGAACCCCCACCTCCTCGTGGTACCACTATGCACTATAGGTTTTACATTTTTTGTGGGCAAGTTAAAGTGGATTTGAAACAGGAAGTGATCATTTAGTTTTAGCAGGATAAAAATAAATATCATCTAAAAAAGAAAATACAAAAAAAAAAAAAAAGCTTAATTTTCAATACACAAATATACTTAAGAATAAATAGTTTGAAAAGAACCAAACTTTGGACTCAATAAAACTCTGAAGAAATCTGATTCAGGCAGGTATAGGTTGAAGTTGTTTCCAAGGATAGAAAAATACAAACTTCATAGTGGATTCAAGTTAAAGCAGGAGTCCTAGAAAAAAAGTGAACTGAAAGTTTTTAACAAATGATCAGCATGTGCTGAGAGAGTACTGAGAAAAATCTAAGAAGACCATGTTAAAAAAACGTGTTATATTCTTCTTCTTATTGTGCTATCTTCTATCGAAGGTCAGCGACCATCTTGGCGAACAAATTGCGCTCTTGTGCTAATCTGAGCAGTTGTGCACTGCTCTTTCCTTTCCACGTCTTGATGTTGTCAAACCATGATATTCTTTTTCTTCCTCTAGTTCCTTTGCCACCAATTCTTCCTATCAAAATAGTTTGTAGAAGTTGGTATTTGCTGTTTCTCATGATGTGGCCAAGATATGTTTTTCGTTTCTTGATTATTTGTACAAGATGTTTAGCTTTGCCAATGGATTTTAAGACATCTTCATTGGTAATTTTTTCTGTCCATGATATCTTTAGCATTCTTCTGTATAGCCACATCTCAAAGGCTTCGATTTTCTCGATGGTTGTCGCCTTCAATGTCCATGTTTCAACTCCATAGAGCAGAATAGACCACACGTAGCATTTCAGCATTCGGCATCTGACTTCCATGTTTAGGTCTTTATTGCAGAATAGTGTTCTCATTTTCATGAAGGACTGCCGTGCAACTTCAATCCTTGTCTTTATATCTATTACTGGATCCCACCGTTCATTAAGCCAGCAACCAAGATATTTATATCTTGACACTTGATCAATATTTTTCCCATTGAGTGTCAGTTTCATTGAATGAGGCTGGATGTTTGCTGATGATCATGTATTTTGTCTTGTTGATGTTTATATTTATTCCCATTCTTTGGCTTTCTATGTACACTCTGTCAATGAGTTTTTGGAGATCCATAATATTATCTGCAATTAGCACGGTGTCATCTGCATATCGAAGGTTGTTAACAATCTTTCCATTTATTGTGATTCCCTCTGAACATTCTTCCAATGCTTTTTTAAAGATTATCTCTGCATATGTTGAACAGGAGTGGTGAGAGCACACATCCTTGTCTCACTCCTCTTTTGATGTTAATATCACTGGTGGTAATGTTGTCTAATTGAACGGTAGCTGACTGATTCCAATACAGATTTGTTATTAGTCTTATGTCTTGTTCGTCTAGCCTTATTTGTTGAAGGACTTCTATTAAGTTAGTGTGTCTGACTTTGTTGAATGCTTTTTCAAAATCTATGAAACACATAAAGACAGATTTCTGTTTTTCTATGCATTTTTGTATCAATATTTGGGTACAGAAAAGGGCCTCTCTAGTACCAAAACCATTCCGAAAGCCAAATTGTGTTTCACTTAGAGTTTCTTCACTTTTTCTATAAATACGATTCTGAATTACTTTCGAAAATATTTTTAATGTTTGGCTCATTAGACTAATAAGTCGGAAGTCACCACAGGAATGCGCTTTGGGTTTCTTTGGGACAGTGATAAATGTAGATTTGAGCAAATCTGATGGAAATTCATCACTTTCATATATTTTATTAAATAGTTTTTCAAGAAGTTTGATGTTATCTGGTTCTATTAATTTTAAAAATTCTGTTTGCACACCATCTGGTCCACTGGCTTTTCCTGTTTTACTTGTTCATATAGCATTCTATATTTCGCATTTCATGATTGCTGGTCCTTGAATGTTATCTTTTATATTTATAGGCTTCTGTCTAGTATCATTGAAAAGTTCTGTTACATATTTTATCCAAATCTGTGCTTTATTCTCTTCTTCTAGAACTATTTTTCCATTTTCGTCTCTTAGAGACACTATTTGCTTTTTCCTCAGTTTCCAGAAATTTTGTTGATTTTCTCATACAGATTGAAATTATCATGTTTCTTCTGAAGCAGTTCAATTTCAGTACATAAATTTTTCATCCAATTTTCCTTGGCTTCTTTTATTTTTTTCTTGATGATGTTATGTGTTTCTGTATACCTGGTAAGGTCTTTGTTTTTGTACATTCTTCTTGTATCAATAAAAGAAAGAATCTCATCTGTCATCCATTCCTGTTGTTTTATATTATTCACATAACCTACATCTTCAATACTTGTTACGATGGCATTCTTTAAGCTATTCCAAAGAGATTCCACACTTTTATTTTCTTCTATGTTAATCTGTTGTAATCGCAGGTTAAGCTGTGTCTTGGCACTTTTATTTATGTTCGGGTCTTTCAGTTTTTCTACATCGATTTTCTTTTTCTTCTTTTGTGATTTTTTAGCTGATTTTAATCTAAGACGTACTTCTGCAACTATGGGATTGTGGTCTGATGCAATATCTGCTCCAGGATAAGTCTTTGCACTCTTTATACTACTGTGGATCTTTTATTTATCAGTATATAATCAATTTGATTTCGGACAATGTTATGTTGGTTATCTTGAGGCGATTTCCAAGTGTACAGTCTTCTGGGTGGAAGTTTAAACCAGGTATTTGCTATTGTTAGATCTTCTTCCTGACAGAACTGGACTAGGCAATCTCCTCTGTCGTTTCTGGTGCCTAAGCCATGTTCGCCAACAATTTCTCCATCACCCCCTCTTCCCGCTTTTGCATTGAAGTCGCCCATCACTATGTTTATATCATGTTTCTTTGTTAGGTTTTTAATCTCTTTTAGGTGTTCATAAAACTCTTCAACATCTTCACTTTTGTCAGCTGTGGGTGCATAAGCTTGGATGATATTTATGTTAATGGGGTTTCCCTTAAGTTGTAACAGCATTATCCTTTCAGAAAATGGAATCCAATTTATCACTGATTTATTGATTTCTTCATCTACTATTACAGCTACACCATGTCGATGTTTGTTCTCATCATTCCCAGAGTAATACATTGTCGTATTATCTTGTTGACACTTTCCAGATCCTGGCCATCTTGTCTCGCAAATTCCCAAAATCCAGATGCCCAGCCTCTTCATTTCTCTTGTGGCATTTCTTAATTTGCCAACTTCATACAGAGTTCTGACATTCCAAGTTGCAATTTTAAAAGTGGACACCATTTTGAACCCGGAGATTCTTCGCACCCGTCCCATTTAAGGGACGCCGGGAACTTGGGGCCAATTGTAAGGGTTTGCTCGCCATGGTGGTTGTTCTGGAGATAAGGTAGAGCAGTAGTTTCTCCGTTTGCTTTCTGCTCTGCAGTATTACAGATGTACACAATATAATCATATTGCCATCTGCAAATCTCTGATCACAAGCTTTTCCGTCATCATTTGGCTTCAACCTTGTGTCAGTACTGACAATGCTTCTTCCCAATGTCAGGGGGGAAGTGACCCCCAGCAGGTGCTTATTTAATGGCGGCACTACTCGCCATGTCACCGAGTTGTCATTGGGCTTTGCGAGGTTTTAAGTGAAACAGAGTTGCCACTTCTGCTCCCCCACGCCCTGATAGCTCAGTCGCTGTTGGTCCACGGCTGCTTATTCGCCAGATTGCTCTGCTTATATCGCAGCTAGCCTCCATATCTGAAGGCTGTTCCCCGATCCGCCACCTGGGGACGCACCCGGTAGTAGTCAGCTCCGCCCCGTGTTATATTAAAAAACTTAAAAATGCAGAAAATAATACTCTAAAAACAAATGAAAGTAGTAATGAAGCATGTTCACAAAATATTCAAGAGATGCAGCAATACCTATCAATACACAAGGTAGGGAGGGAAAAAAAAAAAAAAAAAAAAAAAAAAAAAAAAAATCAGAAACCCAAAATGTGGGAAAGAAGCTTGGGTACAAGATATTCAACCAAAAATGCTCAAATATTTCAATATATAAAATGCTCTCATACCACATATTAAAAGGGAAATAAAACAATGTTGGAACAATGGAGTAATTTCCCTAAGTGTTCGAGTTAAGACTTATGCAAGCATACTTGTCAAGTGGATAAGAAAACTTGTCGAACAGAAAGTTGAACAAGCTGAGTTTGGGCAAAACAAGGTGGTCATAACCAGATTCTCACTTTAAGAAAAATCATGGGGATATAATGAGGATCTGTATTTAAGTTATGTAGCTATGGAAATCATACATCACAAGGTGCCAGGACAAAACCTGTTCAATATGCTAATGAATACCACACTTAAAGAAATTACACAGAAAAAAGTTCATACTCCAATATACAAATATATACTGTAATTCAAGAAAAAAAAAATCTTGAAAAGTGCCAAACTTTGCATTCAGTGGCACTTAGCCAGCCAGAGAGGGAGGGAGGTGAACAGTGAAGTTGTTTGCAAGGAGAGAAGAATCCATGTCTCACATATATTTAAGTCAGCAGATGATGTAATATCAGGATATACAAGACAAGAATGCACACTGTTATTCATCATCTTATACGGATTGCATTATGAAGGAAGGAGGCATTAAAGCTGATATTAAGATGTTAATCTCAGCTCACTACTTCATGCAGATGTTATATCCAAATAAACCATTATAAATTGTCAGGATTCCTTAATCGGAATAATTTCTGTAACAAATTTGGTGTAAAAAAATAACCATCTTGAATGGAAATTCAAGATGGTTATTTTTTTACACCAAATTTAGAACAAGAAATCAATCTGGTATTTAGGTACAATTTTTAGTGAAGATGACAAATTAAATGTGAAACCTTAATAAGGAAAGCTGGATCTTGGATCTGAGAGCTGTGTTCGACATAAAACAGTTGAATAAAGACCATGGACCACAGATAAGAGAATTTCTTAAAAAAATTAGGGGAGTGAATAGATTGTATCAATGGTAAATCATTAAAAAATTATGATATTAAGAGGGAACTTCTAGAATTCAGGAATGTGTGAGCAAAGCTAGTCTAAAGCTTTGGTTAATTACAGAGAATTTGAGAGAAATGGTTAGCCAAACAGGGATTTGATGCAAGGAACATACCTAGAGGATTTGGTTGACTGCTTTGCAAATTATTATCACAAAGACAGCAATGGTCATATTGTGCCAGTGCAAAGATTACACAAGCAGTACAAAAGGTAATAAAAATACCTAAATTAGTACATGGCATGTTATATTAGAGCTGTTGCACAAATTGAATAAGAATTCAGTAATAGGGACTGATGGGATATCAGCACATGTGCTAAAAGAGTGTTCAGCTGAACTGGCTATTCCTTTGACCAGGCTGTTAAATCGAAGTCTCAGAATAGGGAAGATTCCACAGGAATGGAAAGAATGCATGGTAATTCCACTGCACAAGGGCGGTGCAAAGACAGATGTATCCAAATATCAACCAATTAGTATCTTGAAAGTTTATTTTTCACTTGGTTACAGTATAATAAATTTAGTTTAATCCTTTATCCAAGTGTGAGCAAACAAAGTTTGCACCTGAAAGTATCTTCAGGACTGGGTTAAGGTGGTACAACACCAGGGCAACTCGTTGCAAAGGTGGAGAAAGCTACCAACAGTCATATCTCAGTATCTCCTATAATGCAAAACACATCTCCTTGCGGATATGTCTACTGTTATGCATTAAGGGAAGGGCCACTACCCACTAGTTTCGACCTTTATTGAGGTCTCTTCAGTGGGAGCCAGGCCGAAGTGGAGATCAGCCAGAAGCATTAGCAGGTCATCTCTGGTAGCTTGCTCCACCTTTGCAACGAGTTACCCTGGTGTTGTACCACCTTAACCCAGTCCTGAAGATACTTTCAGGTGCAAACTTTGTTTGCTCACACTTGGATAAAGGATTAAACTAAATTTATTATACAATTAGTATCTTGGGAGTGGTGGTGAAAATTTTGGAAAAATTGGTTAGTGCTCGCATTCAGAAATGGGTTCAGTGATTTCTACTTTGCAATGAACCATGGATTTACTAAGGGAAGGTAATTTAGCAACTTGCTCACGTTCTATAACAACATTACCATTGAACTAGACAAGGGGAATAGATACACTAAGATACTTTTGGATTTTGCTAAGGCTTTTGACATAATACAGCATGGCAGACTGCTGCATAAATTGGAGAAAATGAGTTTGAGTTATTGAATATTAGCATGAATAAGAGGATGGCTGACTGACATATCAAAAAGTGGTACACATGGGATCTGAGTCTGCAAGATTTTTCTTTCCTTGAGGGCTCTACAGAGCACACTGGCACGGCACTGCCACCAGGGAATGACTACAATGATAACTAGAACAGGCATACGGTAAAACACTTGTAAAGGCTTAGGCCTATATCACGTCTGGATGAGATATCTGGACATGATGTACGGGTAGTACTGCCCATAACCAATACAAAGATAGATAAATAAAAAAAAAGTAGTGTACCATAAGGATCAGTGCTTGGCCCACTGTTATTCAATCTGTACATTAATGATATTGGGAAGGATTTGACAGGCAACATACAGCTATCTGCTGATGATGCAAAAGTAGGTAGGGTAATCAGAAATGCTGCTGATATGCAGTACTTACAGAATAAATAGGCTGGAAATATGGGCATGGGAAAATAGGTGTCAGTAAATGTAAAGTCATTCACTTCGGCGTGATTAGATATCCAATGCCATATTATATTGGTGGAATTAGGCTAGAAGAAACTGATGAGGCCAGGGATCTTGGAGTGTTAACAGATACAAAATTGAAGTACATGTGGCAAAGATTGCAAATACAACTCAAAAGATAATTGCAATACTGAAACGAACGTTCACATGTAAAGATAATTACATGTGAATTTTGTCTCTTTACATGTAAAGAGACAAAATAAATATGTTATTTTGCCTCTTTACAAGGCCTTGATAAGATCTCACTTGGACTATTGTGCACAGTTCTGGTCTCCTGGATTCTGATATATTGGAGAGAGAGTATTAAAAATGATATCAGGATTGTGGAATACTGATAAATAAATTCCGTGTAATGATAGAGCATTCCCCTTTTTATGGGAGTTCATGGTACCATCTAGTCCCCACAAATTTTATCTGGGCTCCGGAACCGGCATAGGCTGACGAATCAGATCTATGGCTGAGTCAGTATTCCTGACTGTAATCCGTGTGTGTGTGCCCTCGGACCGGTTTGCCTGCTTACGGGATGAAAAACACCAGATAAACTGGCGGAGAAAAAACTTCCTGTCCATGCCCAAGACCAGCTAACTTGGCTATGGCTGAGGAAGATCCTTGAACTCCTCACGTCGTTGATAGGAATCGAACCTAGAACACTCCTTCCACAGGCATATGGTTGCGAAGCGCAAAGCCACTAGGCTACCTGCGCAGACATGGAATACTGATTATGAAGACAGATTGAGAATTTGTAGACTACAAACACTAGCCAACAGGAGAAAAACAGGTGATATGATCGTGACGTACAAACTTCTGAAAGGGTCATACAGGATTTCAATTGATGAAATTTTTCAATTTATGAAGGGTGGGGAAAGAATGAGAGGGCATCCTTGGAAGCTGAGAATGAAGGCCGCTAAGAATGGGCTTGATTTTTCTCTCAGAGGGTGGTGCATGATTGGAATGGATTGCCATTGGATATGAGTGCAAGCAGTGTGAATGAATTCAAGAATATGATAGCTGGTGTATGTAGCCACCCTCGATGAGTATGACTCCCTGGAAGTCTTTCTTAATAATATACAAACTTAAACAATGTATCTACACAAACAGAATCCATGATTAAACATGTTTGTATAAACTTTTAGTAAAAAGGTTAACATCATACAACTTGTCAGACAAGACCCACCGGCTGTATAATGGCTCAGCCAGATAAGCAAAATTTTCATTCCTTTCTCGAGTGAAGTGTTGGCACTCCACCAGAGCATATCAAATTATAAGATGTGTCATGTTGTTCCCATATAAGTAGGTCATCAGCTCTCAACAGAAAAGTGTGCCAGATGAGTGACCTGTGTGAAGCCTAGCAAGAACAACATCCTCTTGTTTCTACACTGACTGCCAATTCTTAACTTCAAGCTATATCCCATGCAATTTGTCAGTGCTTCCTTCCATGATGACTGCCAATGATTAGTTATCTTTGCTCTTTTTAGACTCCTATAATCTGTATATGGGAGTAATACATGGAAAAAGTATAAGTGACACAGCAGCTGCATCTTCAGCCTCATTTCCCTTAATTATGACATGACTGAAAAGCCAGCACAATGGAATAGCAAAGTACTAGATGTGGACTGTACACAGGAGAGATGGTATATAAAGAACTCAATAAATCCATATATGGTAGTGAATTTCTTTTGTGTACAAGAAAAGTTGAATGGTATGCAGCTCAGCTATATTAATTATTAATTACTGCATTCATGTGAGATCTAACCGATAATGCAGTCAGCCAGGAAACAGCAGGACAACCAAAAGAGTTCTCAGATCCCAAACCATTCATAGAGATAGCTAAGAATTTAGAGTGCTCTGTGCACATTAGACCAATGATGGAGTATGAGATTTTGTTAGCTGGCACAGTGAAAGGTTGCATGATGGAGTGCAAACGTGCCATAAAGGAATACTATTATGTTCAGTTTAATGTTTTCGACAATCATGCCAGCAGTGTGTACTATTTCACATGCATACTGAGTAGTTGAATGACAGGAATGTTTAATATTGAACTTCCCTATACAGAGAAAAATACTAGTCCGTGTAAGAAATGGCTATTTTTAGGACATACTTAAGAAACAACTGTTTCAAAGCAACAGAGCAAGCTCACTAGCTTTTTTTTTTTGACAAAGACTTTGAACAGGTGATGTATTAAATGCAGCAGTAGCTATTTATATACCCTCATGGATAAGATCCAACCATATGAGGGTAGTATCCCTTGTAAATAGTATACTTGGGACCAGTAATCAAGCTTTATTTGAACCAGTACAGGATAAAGGCAAAAGCAAGGAAGCTGATCCACACACTATTCTCTGAGGTTAATGCTAAAACAATGCTCTTTTGCACTTTTCTATTGGATGATGAATGTGTTCAACGAATGCTAGCTTTCTGTCCTGGGGTAATAGTTTCTCACCCTTAACTCTGGGTCTCAGTAAAGAGTGCATTTTTGGCAGAAGTTTATGCACTCCCCCCCCCCCCCACTGCTGAAAACTTGATTCCATTAATAAAAGACCATGAACAAATACCAATCAGTTGCTTGTTCAATGTCACTCATGTTACCTGAATGACAATAAATTGAGGTCATTACCATATAGAGCATTATCTATCCTGGAGGTTGTTCAGTGATTCAGTTTAGACAGCAGAATGCATCACAGTTAAGGCAAAGTTTAATAAAAAAAAATAAGATGCCCTCCAAGACCTAGATTATAAAAGCCTTTTAATAGCTTATATTTCTAGATGGTGCAAAGTCGACCTTTTTGTTTTTTGATGCCGTGACATCAAAGAAAAACTAGATCTTCTCATTCAAGGAATGCATCTTTTATGCATTTTTCTAAACAGACCAAATGGTGATGCTGAACAGTGTCAATGAAAGCTTCAGTGTCCCTGTTGGAAAGAGAGAGAAGATTTTTGTTATAGTAAGAGAAGCCATTTTCAATATACAAAGTCGGCTGCTTAGAGCTGTAGGTTGGTAATTAGATTAGTTGATGAACTAAATGAAAATTTTAAAAAATGCTAAAAACTTTAAAGTCTAAAATTTCTTATAAAAGATTCTTTAACACTTGCCGTGATATTAACTTTTTCACCACCTTCACAGGCCACTGTGCTGAATCATCATATGTGAAACAATCACTATTCTAGTGATTCTTTCACTTAACTGCACTGTGAAAACAATGTGTTGTTTGCTATAACAAATTATCAACAGAAAGTGGGAGAAATGTTGCAGCTAAGAAAGCATCGATTTCTGGAACAAATCTGAAAACAAACACAAACTCAACATCACCAGAGTTAAAGATCGGTACTATCAAGATAAGCCTGAATGGCAAAGAAATGGAACTAACTGAGGAGTTAGATAAGCATCAGATCGACATAATAGAGGTGACAAACAAAAATGACAAAAACTGATGAGATCTTTCTGAGCAATAAATACAAAATGTTATATTCAGGCAATGACAATCAAGGAAAAGATGGAGTAGCCATAGTATTCAACACTAAATACGAGGCTAATCTTCTTGAATAGCAGGCAGTCTCAAGTAGAGTGATGCAGGCAAATATCAGAATGGGGAGCTGGAAAATGAGAGTTATTTGTGCATATGGTCCCACAGAAGGTTCCACTAAGATAGAAGTGGAGGAATTTTTTGAGGCTTTAGAGAAAACAACTGACACAATGAAAAAGGAAAAGTTGGTCCTTGTTGGGATCTAAACAGCAGAGTAGGAAATGATTGTCAGACATACAAAAATATTTTGGGAAAATTTGGAGAAAAGAGCAAAGCTAATAATAATTGCAAATACCTGTTGGATTTCTGCTCAGAACATGGACCGGTTATTACTAACACCATGCTCCAACATAAAAATGTGCACAAATTCACATGGAGAGAAGCAAGGAAAAAGAAAAGTCTCATTGACCATGTTATAGTTGATAGCGATGTTTTCTCCCTGGTGCAGGACACCAGAGTTTACAGAGAATTTGAAATTCGAAGTGATCACTATTTAGTATTGATCAGGATAAAATCGAATTTCATATCGAAAAGAATAATACTTAAGAAAGTTTTAAAGCGAATAAAAGTTGAGCAGCTCTCAGATGTGAACTGTAGACTAAAATACACAAAGATTATTGAAGAAAAAATGAAAGAGTTTGAGAGCAGAAATCAAACCTTGGAGATTCAGTGGGAAGCCTTGAAGAAAACCCTGATTGATTCAGCTAGAGAGGCATGTGCTGAAGTTGTCTGCAAGGATAGAAAAATCAGAACTCCATGGTGGACACAGGAAGTTAAAGAGGCAGTGAAGGAAAAGAAGAAAGCATATCAAAAGTTCCTGGCAAATAAGTCAGCTTGTGCTCTTAGAGAATACAGAGACAAATGTAAGAAATCTAAACAGTGTGTAAAACTAGCTAAACAAAAGTCATGGGAGGACTTTGGCAGAAGGTGGCAAAATATTCTTGAGATTGTTGAAGAAAATTAGGAATGGAGGAAAGAGTGCTGTAAAAGGAGTTAGAGATCATAAAGGTGACATGAAAACAGGAGAAAAAGATATCCTTGAAGTATTGAGTAATTACTTTGAAAAACTGCTAAATGAAACAAGCAGTGATAAAAAACACTGACCAGGCATGCAGTCAGTAATACATATCCATACTTGAAGTAGAAAAAAGCCATCAAAGGCTTGAAATGTTGAAATGCAGCAAGAGTAGATGATATTCGAACAGAAATGCTGAAGTATGGTGTTATAAAAGTCTTACAGTGGCTGCACAGCATAGCTCAAAATACCTGTACAGAGGGACGAATTCCCAATGATTGGAGTAGAGCTCTCATAGTACCCATATATAAAAAGGGAAATAAAACTGAATGTGAGAATTACAGAGGTATATCCCAACTCACTGTTCCTTTTAAGATTTATGCAAGTATACTTGAGAAACGGTTGAGAAGAATTGTGGAAGAAAAGCTTGGGAAAGAACAAGCTGGATTCAGGTCAAATAGGGGCTGTCAGAATCAGATCATCACTTTATGACAAATAGTGGAGAAATTATGGGAATATAACAAAGATCTGTATTTAAGTTTTGTCGATCTAGAAAAGGCATATGACAAGGTGCCAAGAGAGAAGCTATTCAATACACTACAGTTATATGGTGTCAATGGGGCATTATATCAAGCAATAAAAATTGAAGTACAGGAAGATAGTTTAATGTTAAACCTGTTGTCAGAAAAGAATGTACATTATGAAGGAAAGTGGTATTGAACATGATATCAAAATTGGAGATGTTAACGTCAGCTTTTTGCTTTATGTGGATGATGTTATACTTCTAAATAAATCCACTACAAGTCTGCAAGATTCTCTGATTAAATTGAATAACTGTTTTAATAGATATGGTATGAAGGTCAGCAATAAAAAGACAAAGACAATCAAAATAGGCAGAATTGTTGAAAATGTCAACTACCTTGTGAATGGAGAACCTGTGGAACAAGTAAAACATTTCAGCTACTTAACCGTGATTTTTTAGTGAAGATGGTAAATTAAATATGGAAATAGACAACAGAATCAACCAAGCTGGTATGGTAGGAAGTCAACTGAATAATTTCATATGGAATAAGAGAGAAATTAGTCGGAACACTAAATTAGCTGTATACAAGACAGTGTTCAAACCAATTTTAACTTATGGATCTGAGAGCTGGGTCAGAAGTAAAACACTTGACCAAAAAATTGAGACTCCAGATATGAGAGTCCTGAGAAAGATTAGAGGTGCGAACAGCTGGCATCAATGGCAATATCATATTAAAAACGAGGATATTAGGAAAGAACTTGCTGTTGTAAGCATCCAGGAATGCGTTAGCGGAGCTAATCTAAGGTGGTATGGTCACTTAAACAGAATGGGCAAGGAAAGATTAGCAAAACAAGTGTTCTCTGCCAGGTTGGCAGGAACACGACTCAGAGGAAGACCAAGATATAGATGGATTGATACGGTACAATGTGCCTTAGACGATAGAAATATAAAAAAAGATAGAAATAAAATTGTAGATATGAAGTTAGTAATGATGTACATTTTTCATGCAGTACTATTACATCCTGTACACCCCTTATGGGTACACTGCAGGAAATTGATGATGATGAAAATAACTTTTCATTTATTGTCTTCAAGCTGAAATCAAAATAGCTTTCGTTTCTTGCCTTTATGAAATAAATACTTCAATTTATCTCCCTTCTTTTATTGAAACATTGCGAAAAATAGTAAAAATATATACATCATCATCAAATTCCTGCCATGTACCCTCAAGGAGGTGTATAAGATATGATAGTACTACATGAAAAATTTACATCATTACAACCGTCCTATCTACAATTTTCCTCCAAATTAGTCTGTTACTAGTCAAGACTCCAACATTATCAGATCTTATATTTCTTTTAAGGTTACACAGTGATCAGCACTCATATTTGTAAATTTAGGGACACAAAAAACACACATGTTGAATAGATTATTCTATTAATTACTAATAAAACTTGATGTTTCGATCCCTATATAGAGGTCATCATCAGAAGAATAACATAAGGAACCAAGCTACATGCTAATGACCTGTATACCGGTATACTAAATCTACGTAGTTAATAAATCAATTTTCCTAGCCTGACCTCTAGTGATAAAAAAAAATATATAAAAAATAAAAATAAAATAAATTAATTACAATATATATATATATATAAATAAATACAACAAACTGCTAAAGTCCTCATATTCTTCTGGATAGTTCTGATTGTTATAAAATGATTTCTTTCAGTTGCTGTTGAATGTTACCAACACTTCACCAGATTGTCTTCTTGTAGAGGGATTTTTCTAAGGCTAGTTCAGGTTGTTATAAAGGTTATAGATGGGTCTATCATTAGGCTATCATTTTTGTTGAGATTTGGGTTGAGTTTGAGCATTTCACATGACTCTTAAAATTTTCTCTCAAACCAGGTTTTGGTGCATCGTGTGTATATATATATATATATATATATATATATTTTTTAAATTAATTTATTTTATTTTTATCACTAGACGTCAGGCTAGGAAAAAGGATTTAGTTTACCGGTATACAGGGCATGAGCATGTAGCTTGGTTCCTTATAAAGTTGTATTCTTCCGATGATAACCTTGATATAGGGGTCAAAACGACAAATTTTATTTTATTAGTAATTAATAAAATAATCTGTTCAACACGTGCGTTTTTTGTGTCCCTAAATTTACAAATATGAGATCTTATATTTCTATCATCTAAGGCACACTGTACCGTATCAATCCACCTATATCTTGATCTTCCTCTGGGTCGTTTTTGTGCCAACTTGGCAGAGAACACTTGTTTTGCTAATCTTTCTTCGCCTATTCTGTTTAAGTGACCATACCACCTGAGATTAGCTCTGCTAACATTCCTGGATGCTGACAATATCAAGTTCTTTCCTAATATCCTCGTTTTTAATGACATTGCCATTGATGCCATCTGTTCACACCTCTAATCTTTCTCAGGACTCTCATATCTGCAGTCTCTAGTTTTTGGTCAAGTGTTTTACTTCTGACCCAGCTCTCAGATCCATAAGTTAAAACTGGTTTGAACACTGTCTTGTATACAGCTAATTTAGTGTTCCGACTAATTTCTCTCTTATTCCATATGAAATTATTCAGTTGACTTCCTACCATACCAGCTTTGTTGATTCTGTTGTCTATTTCCATATTTAATTTACCATCTTCACTAAAAAATCACGGCTAAGTAGCTGAAATGTTTTACTTGTTCCACAGGTTCTCCGTTCACAAGGCAGTTGTGAACGGAGAACCTGTGGAACAATTTTCAACAATTCTGCCTATTTTGATTATCTTTTTATTGCTAACCTTCATACCATATCTATTACAACAATTATTCAATTTGGTCAGGGAATCTTGCAAAGTTGTGGCGGATTTATTTAGAAGTACAACATCGTCTGCAGAAAGCAAAGAGCTGACATTAAGATCTCCAATTTTGATATGTTTAATATCACTTTCCTTCATAATGTGATCAATATAGATAATGAATAACAGAGGGGATAATGTACATCCTTGTCTCACACCAGATTTAACATTAAACCATCTTTCTGTACTTCAATTCTAACTGCTGACTTACAACTCAAACACAGACTAAGTATTGCTTGATAGAATGCCCCATTGACACCATATAACTAGCGTATATTGAATAGCTTCTCTCTTGGCACCTTGTCATATGCCTTTTCTAGATTTTTTTTATGCGTTTTTTTTTTTATCACTGTATTATCACTGCTTGTTTCATTTAGCAATTTTTAGAAGTAATTACTCATTACTTCAAGGATATCTTTTTCTCCTGTTTTCATGTCACCTTTATCATCTCTAACTCCTTTTACTGCACTCTTTCCTCCATTTCTAAGCTTCTTCAGCAACCTCCAGAATATTTTGCCACCTTCATGATATTTATTTTCCATGTTCTTGCCAAAGTCCTCCCATTACTATTTTTAGCTAGTTTTACACAGTGTTTAGCTTTCTTACATTTGTCTCTGTATTCTCTGAGAGCAAAAGCTGATTTATATTTGCCAGGAACATTTGATATGCTTTCTTCTTTTCCTTCAATGCCTCTCTAACTTCCTGTGTCCACCAGGGAGTTCTCATTTTTTTATCCTTGCAGACAAGGTTTGGTTCCTTTTCTCAAACTCTTTCATTTTTTCTTCAATCATGTTTGTGTATTTCAGTCTGCAGTTCACATCTGAGAGCTGCTCAATTTTTATTCGCTTTAAAACTTTCTTACGTCATTCTTTTCAACATGAAATTCAATTTTATCCTGCTCAAGACTAAATAGTGATCATTCCCAATTTCAAATCCTCTGTGCACTCTGGTGTCCTGCACCATGGAGAAAATATCACTATCAACAATAACATAGTCAATGAGACTTTTCTTATTCATTGCCTCTTCTCTCCATGTGAATTTGTGCATGTTTTTATGTTTGAACATGGTGTTAGTAATAACCAGTCCATGTCCTGAGCAGAAATCCAACAGGTATTTGCCATTGTTATTAGCTTTTCCCTTTTCTCCAAATTTTCCAAAAATATTTTTGTATGTCTGAAAATCATTTCCTACTCTGCTATTTAGATCCCCAACAAGGACTAACTTTTTATTTTTCATTGTGTCAGTTACTTTCTCTAAAGCATAAAAAAATTCCTCCACTTCTACCTTAGTAGAACCTTCTGTGGGACCATAGGCACAAATAAATCTCATTGTCCAATTCCCAATTCTGATATTTGCCCACATCACTCTACTTGAGACTGCCTGCCATTCAAGAAGATTAGCCTCATATTTAGTGTTGAATACGATGGCTACTCCTTTTCCTTGATTGTCATTGCCTGAATATAACATTTTGTATTTATTGCTCAAAAAGATCTCACCAGTTTTTGTCTTTTTTGTTTCAGTCACCCCTATTATGTCGATCTGGTACTTATCTAATTCTTCAGCTAGCTCCATTTCTTTGCCATTCAGGCTTACGTTAATAGTACCAATATTTAATTCTGGTGATGTTGAGTTGGGGTGTGTTTTCAGATTTGTTCCAGTAGCTGACTTTTCACTGTTTGCCCTGGTTTCCTGGCAAAAAGAACGGGGGTCTTGTTTAACCGGGTGACGCCCCAGCCAGCATGAAATTTTGTCATGTTGTACCATCATTTTGTAGTTTGGTTTTAGCCAATAAGAATACAATTTGGTTGGCTAAATCCCAAATTGCCAGCTTATCCTCATTCATTCAGTATCCAGGTAGATACCCAACAGGGTACACCACGAGAAGGTGAGAATTGGACATTAGGTCAGAAGCCCTAGTCGGTTCTCTGCATTCCTTTAAAGGCTATGTGGAGATCTCCTCTCAGTTATACAGCTTTGACCCTTAAGCACCCCCCTAACCTAACTTCTATATATAAAATATATACATATATTTTGATACATGAAAAATTTCAAGTATTTTGATGGGCCAAGCTCTGTTTCTAGTGCACCAGGCCATGCTTATATACAACCCATGCATTAAAAATAGCTGCTGTGAGACATCTATTTCACTAAGGAATAATGAAAAGTTAACCTGTGAAACAGATACATATCACATAGTGCTAGTGGAAAGTGTATGCATGAGGCACACTTATTGCATAAGGCAGTTAAAGTGATAAACATGAAATTATGGTGTATTAGTACAACTCAGATTTGATTAGCAAAATGAGGTTGCAGTGAACAGTTTATTATTACATATCAGTTTAATTCTACATTTTTAATCTCAGAATTTGCTATAGTTAATATTAGGTATCTAAACTATAGCTCACTAATTACGCCGGCCTGGTTGGCCAAGTGGTCAGCGTATCTGCTCTGCAGCCAAAAGGCCGCGGGTTCAAATCCTGCCATGGGCATGGATGTTTGCGATTTTGAAAATACTAGTGGTGGTAGTAGATGCAGTATTTGGAGTGGGTGCCCTCCCTAGACAAGTCTTTGGACTCCCTGGAGGTGTTATGTAATAATTAGTAATTAATTAGTATAATTATATTTATAAACAAATGGCTTTCATAATGATGGCAAGTTTAAAAAAAAATCTAATATTCAATTCCACACAATGGCTCCTATTAGCATGTCCATAACTGCAAGCAGCTGCTCTAAGATCAAAAAGATTTCAGATTGCTTAGTAACTCCCAAATCTTTTTTAATCAGAATGCGATTGTTTTTATTAATGTCAGGACAGAAGTTCACTAATATGAAATCTTTCTGATCTTCACTGCTCAAAATTTCCCCATTTCACATTTGTCCCTGAAACCATTCAGAACTTCCTCCTTGTTTAACTTCAACCACTTCCAGTAAAAGCAGTAGAAGAGGTACAGAGCTAGAAGAGATACTGAAGGTACATCAGCAAGCCCCCCGCCCAAATGATACACACAAACTAATTATAATTTCCAATCATTCTATCCACTTGTAATACCCTTTCAAGAGTGAAGTTACAATAGCAAACCTACAAATCAGAACAGCATTAATGCAAAGAAGACTTTGACTATAGAACTTTCCAGTAATTTGATATCATTCCTGGATATCTTGCACAATATATATATATATATATATATATATATATATAAAAATGGAACTCGAAAGTAATTACTAGGAAAAAGTGGAGCATGGCTGAAAATCGACAAGTCATGCAGTGCTTCTACAGTTCAAACCCCTTAGTTAGGGGATTTCAGAAACAAACATTCCAACTTTGGCTTGAATGACACCCAAATTCAGAAATATCATTTGAAAAGTTGATGCAACAGCGCAGCTTCATTATCAAATGCAAGATATTTAGTGAACTTGAGCTAGAGGCACTGAAAGCTCAAGCTATAAAAGGAGACTGTACTGACCCTGAATATGAATGGAGCAGAACCAGATTCCAACGTGCAGGATGCTGAAAATCTTGAAAATATACAAATAGTTGAAAGGAAACTATCAGAAAAGGAACAAGAACTCGCAACAAAAATTATCGAGCAAATGAACAGCAACCCGGAACGAGTTAGGCTTCCAGTATTGAGACAAGTATACCTCAACGAAAACTGAAGGAACTCCTACAAAAAGCCAATAAAGCTGCAAGGGCTATCCCTACTGAAACTATTGGACAAATGAATCAACTTATGCAACAGCCTATGTCATAACGTATGAATTAGGCTATAAGATTAGTGAACCCAAAAGCAGCAATGCTCAGGAACCAAAATGGAAGCATCAACTGAAGAATAAAATTCTTAAACTCAGAGCAGATGTGAGCAATTTGAAAAATCTTAAGGAAAAGCTGAAAAGCACAAAAATCTGAAATAACCTCATAAAGAGATATAATATTGGAACACCACCTATTGATGAAGTATTAGAGGAACTGAAGCAAAAAATAGTTGCAGCTAAAATAAGATACAGTGCATGCATTGAACAATAGAAACAAAATTTGATGTTTTGCGTGAATCAGCAAATTTTACAAGAAAATTGATTGCTGTAGGAATGATAATCTTAAAGAAAATATAAATACCACAGACAAAGAAAATACACTTAAATTTTGGCAAAACCTATGGGACAACCCTAAGCGGCACAATAACAAGGCAAAGTGGATTGAACGAAAAATGGACCAACTGAAAATAAAACCTGAAATGGTTCAAAAGCAAGCTAAAAGAATTAAAAATTGGTCAACACCCAGGAAGGATGAATTACGTGGCTACTGGTTGAAATATCTTATAGGCTTACACGAAAGACTTGCTAACAATTTAATGATGTTTTAGAGGGACAAAGCAAAGAAGAGTGGCTCAGAGTAGGGAAAACGTTTTTGATCATAAAGGATAGAGAAAAAAGCCAGAAAACATCCAACCAATAACTGATTGCCAACAACTTTTAAGCTACTCACAGGCATACTAGTTGACAAAATATACAGCTATCTTTAAGCAAATTCTCTTTTTACAGCAAAATTTCAAAAGGCACAAAAGACAAATTGCTGATTGATAAAATGATTCTGAAAAATTGCAAACGTAGAAAAATCAACCATCATATGGCTTGGATAGATTATATAAAGAAGCGTTTGATTCGGTGCCTCATAGTTGGATTTTAAAATGCACAGAACTGTTCAATATTAGCAAAAAGATACAAACATTTTTGCAATCCAGCATGAAGAGTTGCAAAACAATGTTGATTCTGAATAGAGAAGAAATTGGAGAGGTAAACATAATAAGGGGTATCTTTCAAGGAGACTCATTATCTCCTCTATTGTTTATCTTGTCATTGATCCCCTTAAATAGAATTTTAAATAAAATTGCTCATGGTTATCAAACCGCACAAAAAAAGTGCAAAGATATCTCACCTTTTATACATGGAAGATCTGAAGTTGTACGCAAAATCAGAGAATGAACTCACATCATTGTTTAATACTGTGCACATATTTAGTCAAGATATATCAATGGATTTTGGCTTAGACAAATGCACAATTGTTGGAATAACAAGTTTGAAGATCTGAACAAAATCAAGCTGCTCAATGGTGAAAAAAAATCAAGGCAATAAATTCGAAGATAGCTACAAATATTTGGGAATTTTAGAAACATCAGAAATTCTGCATAATAAAATCAAAGAAAAAAAAAACTAGAGCAGAATATATAAGGCGACTAAGGAAATTCCTTAAGTCAATGCTTAATGCTGGAAATTTGATAAAAGCAATTAACACCTGGCCATACCTGTTCTGAGATATTCAGCAGGCATTGTTGAATGGACCCAGCTAGAGGTGGAGGATTTAGACCGAAAAACTCTAAAATTAATGATAATGCACCATGCCCTCAATCCTCGCAGTGACATTGATAGGCGCTATCTATCACGCAAAAAAGGAGGCAGAGGATTATTACAAGTAAAGCAAGTTATTGAAGAAGATAACAAAATCTGCAGCAAACAACAGAAAATTTCTAATTGAGGTCAGGAAAGAGGGTTTATTTAAACCCATGGAGACAAAATTGGAATACAAAACCAACCAAGCAAAAGTGAAAACTGAAAGATGGAAAAGATCTTCACAGCACAGAGGACAGTGCTGACAGTAACTTAACCTGGCAATGGTTGAGAAATGGAGCACTAAAGAAAGAAACAGAATCAGTAATTTTTGCAGCACAAGAACCCATTAAAACCATTGTTATGAAGGCACAAATACAAAAAATTCAAGAAGACAGTAAATGTAGATTGTGCAAAGTAAAGGAAGACACGGTAGACCACATTATAAGTGGGTGCAGCAAAATTGCACAAATTGAGTACCGTAAAAGGCATGATAACGTAGCTAAGATAATTCACTGGCATTTATGTAAAAAGTACGGGTTTAAAGTATCTAAAGCGTATTGGAAGCATAAAGTTCACCAGAAAGTGACTGAGAATGAAAAAGCTAAAATACTCTGGGATTTCAAAATCCAGACTGACAAAAGGTTGCAATATAATACACCCAATATAACAGTGGTCATAAAAAGTGAAAACAAGGGTGTTCAAAGTTTATTGAAATATCAGTACCAGGAGATAGTCGGATTGACGACAAAGAAACTGAAAAAATTACAAAGTATCGCAAGTTACAAGTCAAAGTTGAACTAATCTGGCAAAAGAAAACGAAAGTTGTTCCCATAATAATAGGTGCTTTGGGCAGCATCCCTAAAAAATTGAAAAAACATCTAGAAGCACTCGCACTAGATGGATTAAAAATTGGGCAGCTGCAAAAGGCCGCTTTGTTCGGCACAGATTCAGAAAGTATTTCCACAACCCATAGCCCTCAGGTAGGGCTCGAATTAGCAGAATATAACCAGCTTTTTACTTAAGACTGAGGAAGTAAATCAAGCTTGGATGATTATTATATAAATAATCATCTTAGACCTCCCAGCCAAAGCAGTCTGGGCTATAGGAGCTATTAAGCCTTTATTAAGTGCTGTTTTCTTTCCATTATACCTAATTATGAATTATAATATCAACTTGCCCCTCCCTATAATTATTTACTAATCTGACAATATATACAAACATTACTATTGGGTAGTTTTTTTTTGCATTACCAAATCAAGCTAATCATAAATGCACATATGCATAGCAAGAGGCTGTACAATGTTTTTTAATTCATTCCATACCAAATTTTAGTTTTAGTTCAGCTTACATTAATATACACTTACATGGTGTATTTGCATGAAATACACCATGCAAATATTGAATCTCTTAATTATTGGTCCCTTACATATCCCGAAATCAAGAGATTCTTTTCTCTTCTATATAATTTTTGTTTCTCGGGGAAATACATGTAATAATGCATCGTGTTTGCCCAATACACAGGCTAAAAGCATGAAAAAACAATGTACCCACCCCACTGGAGCCTCCGTAGCTCAGTCAGTATAAACAAAGCCCTTTGGTTGGAAAGACCTGGTTTCGATTCCCGTCAGTGACGTGAGGAACCTTTATTTGGTCTCTTTCGACTAAAAGTGAGTTAGCGGGTCTCATACGGAGGTAAGGGTTTTTTTTCACCTGGAAACTCGGGTTTTTCGTTCCCCACAACAGGCAAAACCGGCCCGGTGAACACACACGGATTACAGTCATGAATATGTCCCAGCCATATGCCAGTTCCCGAGCCCAGATAAAATTGGGGGTTGGGGAAAACAATGGTGAACTACCCTGTAAAAATCTCACCAGGAATACTTTATGGGCAATGCCTGCAAAGTCATATATGGTCAAAAACGACTGAAAAGGGAAAACAGTCCCACTCCACCAACAAGTAATGATGATACAGTTTGTCCTGTGCTTGGTATCGGTGTAACACTGAAAACAGAACTTGGTTTGGTGGCAGCAACTTCTTACTTTTCAGTTAATTTTTAGTGCTGTTATAAAGGTTAAGAAAAACATCTTATTACCCCCGCCCCTCTCATGAATACTCTGAATATAATCAGACATCTTAGATAATTTTCCACATATGTAGAAACTTACTCCTGAGATTAAACTTGCTCTTTTTAAAATTAAAGAATCTAAGCTGGAGATGCTTTAATTTCATAGGCTTGTGTCCAATTGAAATACATGCTCCAGTATTAAGTCGCTTGACAGGTTCTGTAATACAACTACACATACTGTCATAAAAGCACAATGGAGCAGATTGTCCAACAAATACCTTGGTTTGTGATAGCTGAAATCACAAAGCAATGCAAAAGGAATGTGCAATAGTGCAGCAAATGGTCACAGCATCTGCAAAGCATCATACAAATCAAAATAAGTGAACACCACCATATCAGATATATTGTTCATGATAAATTTTTTTGTTATCACAATAATAAAACACTGCATCTATGGTATGTTTTGTAAACAGGTTCCAGACCAGAATACTTCATCCCAATTTTCATTAAAAAAATAAAATACCATTTAAATATAATGTAAATGAAACAGCTTATATTTAATTTAAATTAACAGCATGATTGCACACAGGTTCTATGTAATAAATGCATAGTAAACAATTTAAATATATTGTTTGATAATTGAAACAAAGGTGTTTAATCATTTTCCAAATTCAGATATCTTCCACATTTAGTCAAAATTGAAATGCTACTTCACATTTGTGAGCTGTATTTATGAGTTTACAGTTATGAACAGTATTTCATCCCCCCTTTTTTACTTAGTCAAAATATTGTGTTAATATTTGCAGAGCTGAATGCCAAACACATTTGAAGTTTTCCTACAGCAATTTCAATGTAAAAAATTGTGCCCTGCAGCACTACTGCTATCTGCGACTCGCATGGACATCGAGATTGATGGCATTAGCAATTAGTCGGTTTCCTTCAATCATCTTATAGAATCAACAAATATGATTCACAAAAATTTTTGGCCATGTGAAATACTAAAGACAGCCCAAATTTTGTAGCAGTCAGATAAAACAGTGTTGATATCCGGTGTATTGAAAATATTAAATTTTTGGATATGTGAAATAATGAAGACAGCCAACATTTTGTAACAGATTAAGTGTTGTGGTGTACTGAAATACATAAAACACCCCCAACCCCATTCCAGGACATAACTCTTTTCTTTATTTTTTTCTTATATTCTTTCATTTGACAGGTATATGCAATATAAAAATTGTTCAGTTTATATTCTTATATGCAATGTAAAAAAAAACAGGAAAAAAAAAAGATTTTAATTCAAAGATTTTCATGTTTTATATCTAACAAACTTTTGGGATAACATTCTGATATTTCTAGTCTATATCAGACTAGAAGTACTTCACTTCATAATTTATGTAATGCCAAATAACTGTGTAATGCTAAACACAGCAGTACTAGACAGCACTGCTTATTGAAATAACAATCTTACTATACAGACAATACACATTTTACTTCTTCGATGCAGTTATCTCACTGCACCATTTATTGATAACAGGACTGAGCTCAACTGATTTCAATGGCCGAGCTTGATGTTCTTTTCAAAACATTTCCTTAAAAGCCAAATAGGCACAATGGTTAACCTGTTCATTTATGGCAGATCGACTTTACCAGTCAAGGCTTAATTATGAAGGCAAATATTTGACAATTTTAGTTCATCTTTTAAGCAGGAAGGGTAGTGGGCATTATTTGTTCCTAAAAATATCCCATAACCAAGTACAGAAAGACTTTTCTGGTAGGAACCAGATTTAGATGTCCAACAGAGAAAGTGAGCATATAAAGCACTTTATTTTACAAACTGAAGCCTTCTATGCATATCACTCAACACAAGGTCCCTTCCATGTTACCTGAAACTTGTTACTGAGGAAGATTATGCTTGGTTTGTCAGCTATGCATAACTGAACAACAGATCATGCACTGATCACAGCACATTAGGAGGAGCTCATTTACAAATCATCTAGATCAAAATCATCTACACCGTCATTTACTTCTAGGCTTTGGAAATCAACTCGATAACGGAGAATACCTAAAATGATGGGAAAATATTCATTTTAAAATGGTTATTTTTTTTACAACCAAATTTCAAAAATATTAGAAAATAGAATTTTAAAAAGTTAAAAAATCATGACAGATTAAGCCTATATGCATGCATACATACATACATACAGCATCTTTTCCCCCTTTCTCAAGTTCCATAGTCATATAAAACTTGAGCAATTGTGTTGAAGTTTAAATGGAGTATGAGTGGCACTGGAAAAGAATTACAAACTATTTTAATTCTTCCGATATACTCATAACTACCACACACACATATTGGAAGAATTAAATAGTTTTTAATCCTTTCTCAATGCTGTCAATACTTCATTAAACCCCCCCCACACACACACACAATGTTCTCCCAGCACTTAAGTTTACCACATAATTAACACAAGAACTTGTACAATATCAGCAACTTTACTAAAGAAATGACTTAATATGTATTTTCAATTTCCTACTCAACAATCAAAAGCATGAGAATTTTGTTGACCTGGTATATTCAGCAACATATTCAATTTATGCCAATCACATCACTGAAAGTTCTGAAATCTTGTCACAATTCAATCAACAGGTTGGTGACTACTAACAGCAAGACAAATAACTGAATACAATGAATTTTTCAAATAGGTTATACATACTGATATGTATTATGCCAGGAAAGACTAGAAGTCAATGTCAGACCAAGAAGTGATATATGATCCTGCCTGATGATTTGTGTATTACTGAAAAGTGACAGAAGATGAAGAGATCTTTTTACATGAGAGAAGGCAGAAATGCATTTCAGTAGCAGTGAAAATAACTTTTCCTTGCACCCTCAGTAAATAAGAAAATGTGTGAAATGACTGACCTATGTGGAGCCCAGCAAGAACAACTTCCTCTCTTTAGTTCCTACATTGATTAGACTATCAATACTTAATTTTAGGCTTAACCTCATGCAATTTGTTCATTAGTTTTTCCTGATAGGAGTATTACCACTGGGCAATTAACTTCAATTTTATAACCTGTGTGTAGTCGGTATAAAGGGTTGTTAAACAGTATGTTGAAAAAATGAGCTGATTTAGCAGCTGCGTCTGTGATGTTATTTCTCTTAATTCCGATGTGGCTGGGAAGCTGACAAAACTGAATATCAAAATTAAGGGTCTTTATTTTGTACAAAAGTTGAAGCACCTCACCAAGCAATGGATGTGGATTATACACGGAAGAAGAGATAGCCTATAAAGAACTCAGTCTGTATAAATCATACACCTTTGGTAGGAGTTGATATGTACAAGTGCAAGCTGAATGACATGCAACTCTGTGTAGTTAGTGCAGTCAAGAGGGTGGAGATTGTGATGTTAGGAAACACACCAGCACAGATCTCTGATCTTGAACCATCAGTATACAAAACAGTGGGCTGCTCTGTGTACATTGAACAATTGCAGGTAGACAAAGTGAGAGGTTGCAGGGTGGGGTGCAAGCCTGTCATGGAGGAATGCTATTTTGTTTGGTGCAGGTAATGTTGTCAACACTCATGCCAATAGCTTCCATGGCCTCTTTAATGTGCATACAAAAAGGACACAGGACAGTCTGATGTGAGATACAAGACCTCCCATTGAAGAGAGGAAAAGACTAGTTCATGCAAGATGATCTTGAAGGTACTTTGTTTTTAAAGGGCATGAATTAAGAGACATGTTTTTGAAGGGTGCATAAGGGTCAAAGCTGTATAACTGAGAGGAGACCTCCACATAGCCTTTAAAGGAATGCGGAGAACCGACCAGGGCTTCTGACCTAATGTCCAATCCTCACCTTCTCGTGGTGCACCCTGTTGGGTATCTACTTTGATACTGAACGAACGAGGATGGGCTGGCAATTTGGGATTTAGCCGACCAAATTGTATTCTTATTGGTTAAACCAAAATAAAAAATGATGGTACAACATGACAAAATTTCATGCCGGCTGGGGCGTCGCCCGGTTAAACAAGGCCCCCGTTGTTTTCGCCAGGGAACCAGGACGAACAGCGAAAAGTCAGCTACTGGAACAAATCTGAAAACAAACCCCAACTCAACATCACCAGAGTTAAAGATCGGTACTATCAACGTAAGAAGCCTGAATGGCAAAGAAATGGAGCTAGCTGAGGAATTAGATAAGTACCAGATCGACATAATAGGGGTGACTGAAACAAAAAAGACCAAAACTGGTGAGATCTTTCTGAGCAATAAATACAAAATGTTATATTCAGGCAATAACAATCAAGGAAAAGAAGGAGTAGCCATAGTATTCAATACAAAATACGAGGCTAATCTTCTTGAATGGCAGTCAGTCTCAAGTAGAGTAATGTGGGCAAATATGAGAATGGGGAACTGGACAATGAGACTTATTTGTGCCTATGGTCCCACAGAAGGTTCTACTAAGGTAGAAGTGGAGGAATTTTTTGAGGCTTTAGAAAAAGCAACTGACACAATGAAAAAGGAAAAGTTGGTCCTGGCAAAGAAGTCAGCTTTTACTCTTACAGAATACAGAGACAAATGTAAGAAAGCTAAACACTGTGTAAAACTAGCTAAACAAAAGTCATGGGAGGACTTTAGGAAGAATATTGAAAATAAATATCAAGAAGGTGGCAAAATATTCTGAAGGTTGTTGAAGAAGCTTAGGAATGGAGGAAAGAGTGCTGTAAAAGGAATTAGAGATGATAAAGGTGAAATGAAAACAGGAGAAAAAGATATCCTTGAAGTATGGAGTAATTACTTTGAAAAACTGCTAAATGAAACAAGCAGTGATGACAGCACAGTGATAAAAAACACTGACCAGGCATGCAGTCAGGAATAAATATCCATACTTGAAGTAGAAAAAGCCATCAACGGCTTGAAATGTGGAAAGGCAGCAGGAGTAGATGATATTCGACCAGAAATGCTGAAGTATGGTGGTATAAGAGTCTTACAGTGGCTGCACTGCATAGTTCAGAAAGCCTGGACAGAGGGACGAATTCCCGATGATTGGAGTAGGGCTCTCATAGTACCCATATATAAAAAGGGAAATAAAACTGAATGTGAGAATTACAGAGGTATTTCCCTACTGAGTGTTCCTGGCAAGATCTATGCAAGTATACTTGAGAAACGGTTGAGAAGAATTGTTGAAGAAAAGCTTGGTGAAGAACAAGCTGGATTCAGGCCAAATAGAGGCTGTCAGGATCAGATCTTCACTTTACGACAAATAGTCGAGAAAGCATGGGAATATAACAAAGATCTGTATTTAAGTTTTGTCGATTTGGAAAAGGCATATGACAAGGTGCCAAGAGAGAAGCTATTCAATACGCTGCAGTTATATGGTGTCAATGGGGCATTATATCAAGCAATACTTAGTCTTTATTTGAGTTGTGAGTCAGCAGTTAGAATTGAAGGAAGTACAGGAAGATGGTTTAATGTTAAATCTGGTGTGAGACAAGGATGTACATTATCCCCTCTGTTATTCATTATCTATATAGATCACATTATGAAGGAAAGTGGTATTAAACATGATATCAAAATTGGAGACGTTAATGTCAGCTCTTTACTTTATGCAGATGATGTTATACTTCTAAATAAATCTGCTACAAGTCTGCAAGATTCTCTGACTAAATTGAATAGCTGTTGTAATAGATATGGTATGAAGGTCAGCAATAAAAAGACAAAGACAATGAAAATAGGCAGAATCATTGAAAATGTCAACTGTGTTGTGAATGGAGAACCTGTGGAACAAGTAAAACATTTCAGCTACTTAGGCACAATTTTTACTGAAGATGGTAAACTAAATATAGAAATAGACAACAGAATCAGCAAAGCTGGTATCGTGGGAAGTCAATTGAATAAATTCATATGGAATAAGAAAGAAATTAGTCGGAACACTAAATTAGCTGTATACAAGACTGTGTTCAAACCAATTTTAACTTATGGATCTGAGAGCTGGGTCAGAAGTAAAACACTTGACCAAAGACTAGAGACCGCAGATATGAGAGTCCTGAGAAAGATTAGAGGCGTGAACAGATGGCATCAATGGCAATATCATATTAAAAATGAGGATATTAGGAAAGAACTTGACATTGTCAGCATCCAGGAATGCGTTAGCAGAGCTAATCTCAGATGGTATGGTCACTTAAATAGAATGGGAGAGGAAAGATTAGCAAAACAAGTGTTCTCTGCCAGGTTGGCAGGAAAACGACCCAGAGGAAGACCAAGATATAGGTGGATTGAAACGGTACAAAGTGCCTTAGACGATAGAAATATAAGATCTGATAATGTTGGAGTCTTGACAAGTAACAGACTGATTTGGAGGAAAATTGTAGATAGGAAGTTAGTAATGATGTAATTTTTTCATGTAATACTGTCATATCCTGTACACCCCTTGAGGGTACATGGCAGGAATTTGATGATGATGATGTTTTTGATTATATGATGTGTGAAAAGCACTGGTAGCTAATTGGATACCTTGATAATGGATCAGGTCCAACCACTGAAGCATGCTCTCTCTCTCTCTCTCTCTCTTGCAGAACTGTAAACCTAGGTTTCATAATCAAGCTTTGAAAGTACAAGTACATGAAAAATGAAGAGCAAGGAACATCAATCAGCATCCCCATTCTGTACAGGGTTTCCCAAACTGTGTTCCGCGGAAGGTGAATAAGCGTTCCATGAGAAGTTCTCCTGGAATTTGTCATTTTGTCTTCTAAGCATTTTTCATGAATAAATATTTTATAGTGGAAATATTCTGAGGAGAATAATATTCGTGAATATGTCGAAAAGCTCAGACCCAGAACACCTAATAACATCTGTGTAGCAAATGTTAGTGCCAAGCAGTGTATTTTAAAACGTGGAAGTCTTCATGAATTATCGTTAATTTTCACACATCGAAACCTTTCAACATTTGGGAAAAGAATACCGCTGTTTATGACATCATAAAAATTGCCTGCAAGCTGATTACAACAATGGGCGGCATATCCTCTGTTCTCAAAACTGAAAGAAATAATATCTGTTTGCAAATGTTAGTGACCAGCAAGAATCAGCAAGGAAGTATAAAGAAAAATTTTCCACTAAAATTGAAGATCAAGGTAGTCTGTATCCAGTTCTCAAATCTGGTAATACTGAATACTTTCTTCGCAAGTTCATATTGTAGGGTGAAAGTTTCGAAACTGTAGTGCCATAATTTTTTAAAAGTACTAGGCCTGCAGATTTAAATTTTAATATGAATAAGAGAGAAGGGACTTTGTTTAATCTTGATATTAAGAAATCTCTTATTGAAGGTGTTTGACGCAATAGATAGTGAGTCATCCACCACCAGCCTACAAAACGATCTCCAGGATGTACAAAAGGAGGGGGAAACTACCAGCACACAAGAGAAAAAGTCTGCATTCACTTTTAAGTACTTATATTATACATTTTTGATGATCAGAATGGGATATGTCAATGAAAATTGGCACAAATTAATTTAATGATGTTTATGTTTAATTAATTATTAATTAATAAAAAATCAGCTAAATTAACAATTAATTAATACATTACAAAATAACCAAGGTGTTCCGTGAATATTTCAGAATTTGTGAAGTGTTCCGTCATAGGAAAAGTCTGGGAAACGCTGTTGTAGAGGATATTCAATGCTTTATTGCACTTATCCCAAAGATGAGTCCCAAAAACTTGGCCTCTGGAACTAAGGAGACAGTCTGTCCCATTTTTAAATCAGACTGGTGTGGAGTGTGTTTCCAGCAGAAGTGTATACAGTTTTTTCTGCAGATAATCTGAATCCATGAAGAGACACGATCAATAGCTTGTTTAAGTTGTCTTTCAATGGTCATCATGTTACAGAAGTGACAGTAAATTATGAAGTCATTGACATAAAGGCATCAGCCTACTGTGATAGAAAGCTGTTCAGTAACAGAGTTTGCTTTAATAGCGAAGAGGGTCAACACTTAAGACAAAACCTTGATGAACCCCCCCCCCCCACCTTCTTGATGACGTGGCTGAGATAATGTGCTTTCCACTTGGACTTGGAAGATGTGGTTGAATAGAAAGTTCTTAACAAAAACAGGAACATATCCCCTAAGACCAAGATTAAACAGGGCTTTTAATATGCCATATCTCCAGACTGCGTCACATGCTTTTTCCATGTTGAAGAACACTGAAACTACACGTTCTCGTTTCAGGAGAGTGTCATATGTTTCTAAACAGATCAAAGGGTCCAAGGTTGATCGGGGTCTTTGAAAGTTACATTGTGTGTTGAAAAGAAATTTGTTGCTTTCTGAGTACCAGAGAAGCCTTGCGTTTACCCTTTTCCCCCAAAAAAACCTTACAAAGATAGCTAATCAGAACAATAACTGTTGGTCCGGATCCTTGCCTGGCTTTGGAATGGGAATGATAGTAGACTAATGCCAAGAGTCTGGAAACTCTTCCTCTGTAAATATTCTTTTGGATAGTATATAAAGGAGATCCATAGAAGATGTTTCCTGCTCGGATTTGCAAGATTTGGCTAGAGAGAGTTTTTTTTTTTTTTTTTTTTTTTAAACAGTCTCATGAGAAGCTTTTAACATGCCATATTTTCAGGCTGTGGCACAAGGTTTTTCCCAAGTCAAAGAACACTGAAACCAGATTATAATAAAATTAGTTTAATCCTTTATCCAAGTGTGAGCAAACAAAGTTTGCGCCTGAAAGTATCTTCAGGACTGGAGTAAAGTGGTACAACACCAGGGCAACTCGTTGCAAAGGTGGAGCAAGCTACCAACCCTCCTATCTCAGTATCTCCTATAATGCAAAACACATCTCCTTGCGGATATGTCTAATGTTATGCATTAAGGGAAGGGCCACTACCCAGACTAAATAAAATTAATTATATTAAATAAATTAAATTAATTAAATAAAATAAAAATAAAAGTATAATAAAATTTATTATACTCTAACCAAGTGAAAAATAAACTTTCGACATTTTTCTCTAAATCCAGAGTAATTTATTAAAAAAGGGTGGCACACCATTTGGCAACTCCTATAGGTAGAGATGACCTGCTAATGCTTCTGCCTGGTAGCTCCGCTTGGGCCTGGCTCCCACTGAAAAGACCTCAATAAAGGTCGAAACTAGTCTGGGTAGTGGCCCTTCCCTTAATGCATAACATTAGACATATCTGCAAGGAGATGTGTTTTGCATTATAGGAGATACTGAGATAGGAGGGTTGGTAGCTTGCTCCACCTTTGCAACGAGTTGCCCTGGTGTTGTACCACTTTACCCCAGTTCTGAAGATACTTTCAGGCGCAAACTTTGTTTGCTCACACTTGGATAAAGGATTAAACTAATTTTATTATACTTTAACCAAGTGAAAAATAAACTTTCGACTGAAACCAGATTGCTTCCTCTCAAAAAAGTGTCGCGTTTCTAACTGACCAAATGGTCCAACAGTGAAAGTCGTGTGTTGGAGAGAAGTTTTCTAAATACCAGATAAGTCTTGCATTTATCATTTTCTCCAATAACTTACAAATACAGCTGGTCAGTGCAATAGGTTGACAACTGTTTGTTTGTGTGTGTTGGATTCTTTCCTGATTTTGGGAAGGCAATGACAATCACCTTATGCCAAACCCTTGTTAGAAACTTTTCCTTTGTTTCAATAAGAGAAGGAGATCCTAGAAGATGTTTTATCATCTTAATGAATGTAATCAGGTCCTACTATACTGGCATGAGACAGTAAAAGAGCTTTATCCGGTTCTTTTTTAATGAATGGCTAATTGTACAGTTCTAGCCCATGTGTAGAAAAGCTTAGTCACTGTTTCTCTAGTTCTTTCAATATTAAAAATTCAGGAGGATAAGAAGCTGTTGCTGAGATTCTAGAAAAATTTTCTTCCAAAGTGTCTGCAATGGCTTTGGGTTCAGCAAGATTGTTTTCAACTGACGGGTATTGTAACACGGTTTGGGTTGAGTCCAAAGCATGTTACAATAGACTGATGCCCTCAAAGACCCAACACCAACCCAGTAAACCCCCTCTGGATCTCTCCAACACATCCTCATTCCCATGAAAACCAGACAACCAAATCTGTGCAGAGCAGTCCACATGCAGCCTGACGTCCTCCTTCTCACCATTGCCATAATCTGCCAGGATGTCCTCACAAAATTTCAGCAATGTGATCCCCAAATCCGTCCAACCATAATACTCCTGATCTCCCATCTCCTCCCTGCCCCAAATCCTGCCCATTAACATAGTCTATTCAGATCCTCCTGGAAGGGCACAACATCTACTCCACCTCTCCTAGCCATTTCCAACCCCACATCATCAGCTAACAGCTGCACCTCCGGTTAAGCTGGTCCCAATGTCATGAATGCAGAAGACAAACAACAGTGGTATCAAAACAGATTCCTGTGGCATTCTACCAGTAATCTTCCTCCCCTGAGACATCACTCCTCTACTCTGAAAGCCAATCAGCCATGTTTGGCTACCAGCCCATCATGCAGCAGTCAAAGGACCCTGAAAAAATCCATGCACACTGAGTGAGCTCATCACCCCACTGCAACATACAAGCAGACTGCTGAACATTGCTATTATCAACCCCTCTAATACCCTAACAATCCCCAGATACACAGATTGTACCCCCCTCCCCAAGTGGAACAACCTCACCCATCCTCTATTACTTCAGGACTCACCCTGCCACAAGACATAATAGGTGTACCAAAGGTGCCATTAATTACACAGGGCATTCACTCGGCACACGGTGATACACAGTCAAATCACATTTGCTCTATTAACATCGTTTATTTAATTCCCCCAAGTACTGTATTTCCTGATCACTCACAATCAGTCCCTCCTGTGCCATACCCTCCACATTCCACCTTCTCCTGATGTCTCCACAAGGATCAAACACACTGACAAAGTTGAGCTTTCAAAGGTGAACGATTGACAAGCATTCAAGAAAAAATGAAAGATTGAAAACAAGAACCAAACCTTTATTTTTGCACAGCTGGAATAAAATACTGATTGATTCACCTAGAGAAGCATTTGGTGAGGTTGTCTATAAGGACAGAAAAATCAGAACTCCATGGTGAATTCACCGAGGCAGCGAAGAAAAGAAAAATATCAAAAGTTCCTCGCAAATGTCTGCTTGTGCTCTTAGAGAATGAACAGAAAATTCTAAGAAAGCTATGCACTGTGTAAAAGTAGCAAAACAAAAGTCATGGGAAGACTTTGGTAAGAACATAGAAATTAAATATCAGGAAGGTGGCAAAATATTCTGGAAAATATTGAAAAATCTCAGAAATGGAGGAAAAATTACTGTAAAAGGAATCAGAGATCATAAAGGTGACATGAAAACTGAAGGTAAAGATATTCTAGAGGTCTAGAGTAATTAGTTTGAAAGATTGCTAACTGAAACAAGCAGTGTCAGCACAGTGGTAGAAAACAAACAACAATGCAATTGGGAATACACATCCATACTTGAAATAGAAAAAGCCATACAAAACCTGAAATGTGAACAGGCAATTGGAGTAGATGAAATTCGACCAGAAATGCTCAAATATACAGGCATAAAAGTTTTTTTTTTTTTTTTTTACAGTAGTCACACTGCATAATTCAGATGGCCTGGTAAGAGGGTGAAATTCCAGGTTAGAGTAGGGCTCTCATAGTATCCATCTATAAAAAGGGAAATAAAAGTGTGAGAATTACAGAAGCATTTCCCTACTGAGTGTTGCTGATAAGATTTATGCAAGTATACTTGAGAAACAGCTAAGAAAAAATTGTGAAATGGAAACTTGGTGAAGAACAAGCTGAATTCAGGCCAAATAGATGTCAAGATCAGATTTTCACTTTAAGACAAATAGCTGAGAAATCTTGGGAATAATACAAAAATTTGTGTATAAGTTCCATAGATCTGACATGACAAGGTGCCAAAAGAAAAGCTATTCAAAACTCTATGACTATATGGTGTAACTGTTTGTTTTTTTAAGAGGTTCCCACCCACAAAATGTTATTAGTAAACCTATAATGCATATGTACTGTGGGTGGGTAAGGATGTTTTTTCCCAATTTTTTTTTAAAATCAATTATATATATATTTTCTAATTTATTTACATAGTCCAGAAACAATGCTCTAGAGACCAAACATGGAACATTTTCAAGCATTTTGCACCTCCAATAAGCAGTGTGGTGGTCTCACACCAGGCAATGAAATTCAACTCCAACCTGAAGACATTCACAAACAACCATACCCACAACCTGTTGGTTGAAGAGCAGGTGGCCAAACAAGGTTGGCTTAATCTATATGTATCACATGAAGGAAAGTGATATTAAATCTGATATCAAAATTGGCAATGTTAAGCTTTAACTGTTAATTTTATGCAGATGTTATACTTATCAATAAATTTAGTACAAATCTGCAAGATTCCCTGACTAAATTGAATAAAATTGGATATGTAAATCAGCAATAAAAAGACTGTGAATATAGGCAGAAGAAAACAAACTGTATTCTGAATGGAGAAGCTATAGAACAAGTAAAATACTTCAGCTATTTAGGCACAATTTTTAGTGAAGATGGCAAATTAAATATGGAAATAGGCAGCAGAATTAGCAAAGCTACTATGGTAGAAAGTCAAATGAATAAGTTTATATAGAATAAGAGAGAAATTAGTCAAACACTAAACTAGCTATACACATGACAGTGTTCAAACCAGTTTTAACTTATGAAGCTGAGAGCTGTGTTAGAAATAAAACACTTGATCAGAGAATAGGACTATGAATTCTGATAAAGATTAGGAGAATGAACAGATGGCATCAACGGCAGTATCATATTAAAATTGAGGATATTAGGAAAGAACCAGCTCTTGTTAGCATTCAGGAATGTGTATCACAGTTAATCTCAGATGGTATGTTCACTAAAACGGAATGGGAGAGGAAAGATTCGTAAAAAATGTTCTTTGACAGGTTGACAGAAAAAAGACCCACAGAAAGAAAAGACAAAGATGTATGTGGATCGATAGAGTAAAAAGTGATTTAGAAGACAGAAATATAAAATCTGATAATGTTGTAGGCTTGACAGATAAGATTAATTTGGAGGAAAATTGTTGATCATATGTTAAGTAATGGTGTGACTATTTTATGTAGTACTATCATAATATCCTGTACACTTCCTGAGAATACATATCAGGAATTTGATGGGGGAAAAAAAAGTTAACATGCTGATTATGCCATCAAGACTAGATGAGTGCCTATATTAAGAATAATCCAGAACTTACTATATGACAGAGATAGATATGATATACTATTGTCTTTCAATATGAAGATGTTTTCAAAAGGTACATTCTGCAAATAAATTAACATTATGGCAATCAACATGTCATATTTCATTACAGCTGGCATGGTTGGCTGAGTGGGTTAGCATATCTGCTCTCCAACAAGGTGTAGTTTCAAATTCCATATCGCAGGCAGGGGTGTTTGCAACTGCGTTTAGGTGTTGAGGATGAATTTCATTGCCTGATTATAAGACCACCATCCAGCCTACTAGTGAAATGGCTTGGAAGAATTCTATGTTGGTCTCTAAAGGAAGGTTTCTGGATTATGAAGAAAAAAAACAAAAAAGATATAAAATTTATAAAAGTGGAAAAAAAAATCTGAAGTCCATGGTAACACTATATGTTCACAACCTTTTGTGGGTTGGAAGTCTCAAAAGTATACGAAATTTTCGGAAAGGCTTATGTGTTCACAGGACATGTTATTTTTAACGGTATAAATGACAACACAGAAAGATAAGAAAATAATGTTTATTAACTTATTTGCTAATATTTCGCTGGTATTATATCCAGCATCTTCAGAGCACAAAAACAGTTTGTCACAGTATGGCAAACAACAATTTGGTATTACAGTAGGCCTAGTTTTAAAAAAATTGTAATGGACAACACAAGGAACTGAAATCCTAATTAGGCACCATCTATGCTGGAAAAAAGAGAAACAAATATTAATTAGATCAGGGGTCGCCAAAGTCATTTGCCCGTCGACCCCTTCAAGCGTTTCTTGACTTTTTATCAACCCCCTATATTTTACTATTACGTAATTATAATAGGACAAGCAAACAAAGACGCTTAGTGAGTTTTTATATTGTTTATTTTATAGTTAGTGTTTATTATATGTATAATATAGTATATATTATTATATTACTATTACTAGTGATATTAATAAACTACTGGTATTACTACTCAACTCTTCCACATAGAGAAGTTTAGTTCGTGAATGAATAACGATTGAATTATAATATGTATGTTGATGAATTTTAGAACATTAATGCTCACTTGTATGTTGATGCACAAAAATGAGACTGGGATCGAATACTTGTAAGTATCAGTAAATAAGCACCAAGCACGTGTTGCAATCTCACTCCCAATGTGCCGGCTGGCAGGTACCACCAACATCCGTTTATTGGTAAATACGTAATTCTGGCCTACTTGATTGGCCTCAGTAACTATTTTCATGACCTTACTTCATCTTACAGGTCCATGAATAGGACCTGTAAGATGGAGTAAGGTCATGTTCAAGGCATTGTCTGCTAGACCCGACTTGCCATAACGATAGTGCCGATGTATTTTTTATGTTTACCAAGGCAGGTGTCAAAATTTCTTCCTGTCTGTCCATAGTAAGCCCAGTCACAAGAACAGGGCACTTCATAAACTCTTGGATGTGATAAAGAGAGTTTGTCCTTAGGTGAATGGATGAGAGTTGCCAATTTGACAAAGTTTAAATACAGTGTGCAGCTGATATTTATTAAGATTGTGATAGGCAATGAAAGGGATATCTGAGGAGTATTTAGTATTTTTTTCTATCCTACGGAGATTATAGCCATTGGCTAAGAAGATGTGACATAAGTGAGCGAGTTCAGTAGTAAGAGCATTGTCACTGGAACAAATAGCTCTAGCTCTGTGAGTTAGTGTTTTTAGGATACCACACCGTTAAGCTGGATGACGGTGTGAGTGCAAATTTCTCCTGTATGTGTGTGTTTTCTATCAACAGAAAAAGATGAGGAACCATCTGGAGGCTGTGCGATTTGTGTACCCAGGATGGGCAGACAGTCATTAGCTTCCTATTCCATTGCAAAGTGGATTTTAGGGGTGTTGGCTATTTAAATACATTAAAAATGTATCCAATGTGTCTGGACCGTGTGCCCAAATAGCAGACACATCAACATAGTGTAACCAAACCACTGGTTTGAGTGGCTGTATTCATAGCTAGTTTTTCCAAGTGTTCTATGTAGAAACTGGTTAAAGGGAGGAAAAAGGGGAGAGCCCACTGCTTTCCTATTTAGTTATTTGTATATCTTCCTTTTCCGTGTAAAATAACTTGCATGCACTGTAAATTTGAAAGTTCAAATATATCAGGGGGAAATGTGACTAATAAATCAAAGGTTTCAAAAGTATATGAAATTGTTGTAACTGTTTTTGTTACATTACTTCTTACAGCAAAACTGGTTTACCATCTGATGGATTGACATCTGTTGCTCTTCACAAACTGTATCCAACAGATTCATAATCATCAATTTCCTGAAATTTACCCTTGAGGGATGTTCAGGCTACCATGACAGTACTATATTAGGTTTATATTATTACTAATTTCCTATCAACAATTTTCCTCCAAATTAATCTATTACTTGTCAGGACTACAATATTGTATCATTTATCTATCATTCTTCTAAGGCATTTCTAACTGAATCTACCTAGACCTTTGTTTTCCTCTAGGTTACTATCTTGGTATCACAACCATCTGTTTTGCTAATCTCTCCTTTACCATTCTATTCGCGACCAAACCACATTCGATTAGCCCTGCTCACAGATTCAAGAATGTAAACAATATCAAGTTCATTCATAATGTCTTCATTTTAAGATTCTGTCATTCATACCATCTCTTCAACCTCCTAAATTTTTCTAAGAGCTTTCATATCTGTTGTCTCTAATCTTTGATCAAGTGCTTTATTTCTAACTTAAAACTGGTTTGAACACTTGTATATACTGTTAGTTTAGTGTGTTGGCTTATTTCTCCTCTATTCCACATATGAATATGAGTGGAGATAATGTGCATCCTTGTGTTGCCCCTGATTTTACATCAAACCATCTTCCTGTATTTCCTTCAATTCTAACTGATGACTTACAACTTAAATATAGACTCTGTATTATCCTGTGTAATGTTCCCTTAACCCTTACAACTATAGTGTTTTGAATAGCTTTTCTCTGGGCACTTTGTCATATGCCTTTTCCAGATATACAAAACTTAAGTACAGATCCTCGTCATAGTGCCATGATTTCTAAACTATGTTGCAACCTGAAAATCTGATTGACATCTTCCTTGCTCTTCTCCCAATCTCTCTCTTCCACAATTTTTCTCAACCTCTCTTTAAAAATGCTTGCATAAATCTTATCTACGATAATTAGTAGAAAAATTCCTCTAATTCTCACTTTCAGCTTTATTCCCATTTTTACAGATGGGAACTCTACTCCAATCATTCTCACCAGGCTTTTGATTTACACTGCATTTTTTTTTTATACCTCCATATTTGAGCATTTCTGGTCAAATATCATCTACCCTAGCTGTCTTTTCACATTTCCAGTTTTTTTACCTTAAGTATTAATATGTACTCCAGTTTGTATTCTTCTTGAAAACATTCCACTGGTTTCTATGGGTTTTGTGATACAAAATCCAATATTTTGTCACTGCTTATTTCTTTGAACAGACTATCAAAGTAATTACTCCAGACAACTAGGATATACTTATCTTCAGTTTTCATGCCACCTTTATCGCTGATTCCTTTTACAGTACTTTTTCCTCCATTTCTAAGTTCTTTCATCAATAGCCTCCAGAACATTTTGCCCCTTCATGATATTTACCTTTTATATTTTTACATTCTCACCAGTTTTTGTCTTTTTTTGTTTCAGTCACCTCTATTATGTTGATCTGGTACTTATCGAATTCCTCAGTTAGCTCCATTTCTTTGCCATTCAGGCTTCTTATGTTGATAGTACTGATCTTTAACTCTGGTGATGTTGAGTTGGGATGTGTTTTCGGATTTGTTCCAGTAGCTGACATTGCTGTTCACCCTAGTTCGCTGGCAAAAACAACATGAGCCTTGTTTAACCAGGCGATGCCCCAGCCGGCATAAAATTTTGTCATGTTGTATCATCATTTTGTATCTTGGTTTAAGCCAATAAGAATACAATTTGGTCGGCTAAATCCAAAATTGCCAGCCCATCCTTGTTCGTTCAGTATCCAGGTAGATACCCAACAGGGTGCACCATGAGAAGGTGAGGACTGGACATTAGGTCAGAAGCCCTGGTCTGTTCTCTGCATTCCTTTAAAGGCTATGTGGAGGTCTCCTCTCAGTTATGCAGCTTTGACCCTTATGGTGAGATTTTTCTGAGCAATAAATACAAAATGTTATATTCAGGTAAAGACAATCAAGGAACAGAAGGAGTAGTGATAGTATTCTACAATAAATACGAGGCTAATCTTCTTGAATGGCAGGCAGTTTCAAGTAGAATGATCTGGGCAAATATGAGAGTGGGGAACAGAACAACAAGACTTATTTGTGCCTATGGTCCCACAGAAGGTTCCACTAAGGTTTCTACCTTGGAGGAATTTTCTGAGGCTTTAGAGAAAGCAACTGACACAATGAAAAACAAAAAGTTGGTTCTTGTTGGGGATCTAAACAGCAGAGTAGGAAATGATTGTCAGACATACAAAAATATTTGGAGAAAATTTAGAGAAAAGAGCAAAGCTAATAATAATGGCAAACACCTGTTGGATTTCTGCTCAAGACATGGAGTGGCTATTACTAACACCATGTTTCAACATAAAAATATGCACAAATTCACATGGAAAGAAGAGGCAAGGAATAAGAAAAGTCTCATTGACTATGTTATTGTTGATAGTGATGTTTTCTCCTGATGCAGGACACCAGAGTTTACAGAGGATTTGAAATTGGAAGTGATCACTATTTAGTCTTGAGCAGGATAAAATTGAATTTCATACTGAAAAGAATGACGTGAGAAAGTTTTAAAGGGAATAAAAATTTAGCAGCTCTCAGATGTGAACTGCAGACTAAAATAGACAAAGATTATTGCAGAAAAAATGAAAGAGTTTGAGAGCAGGAACCAAACCTTGGAGATTCAGTGACAAGCCTTGAACAAAACCCTGATTGATTCAGCCAGAGAGGCATGTGATGAGGTTATATACAAGGTTAGAAAAATCAGAACTTCATGGTGTATAAGGAAGTTAAAGGGGAAATGAATAAAAATAAGAAAGCATATCAAAAATTCCTGGCAAATAATTCAGCTTGTGTTCTTAGAGAATACAAAGACAAATGTAAGAAAGCTAAACACTGTGTAAAACTGGCTAAACAAGTCAAGGGAGGACCTTGGCAAGAACATAGAAAATAAATATCAAGAAGGTGGCAAAATATTCTGGAGGTTGTTGAAGAAGCTTAGGAATGGAGAAAAGAGTGCTGTAAAAGGAGCTAGAGATGATAAAGGCAACATGAAAATGGCAGAAAAAAATATCCTTGAAGTATGGAGTAATTACTTTGAAAAACTGCTAAATGAAACAAGCAGTGATAACACAGTAGTAAAAAACACTCAACAGGCATACAGTCACAAATGCATATCCATACTTGAAGTAGAAAAAGCCATCAAAGGCTTGAAACGTGGAAAAGCAGCAGGAGTAGATGATATTCGACCAGAAATGCTGAAGTATGGTGGTATAAAAGTCTTACATTGGCTGCACTTCATAATTCAGAAGGCCTGGACAGAGGGACGAATTCCCAATGATTGGAGTAGAACCCTCACAGTACCCATATATAAAAAGGGAACTAAAACTGAATGTGAGAATTACAGCGGTGTTTCCCAACTGAGTGTTCCTGGTAAGATTTATGCTAGTATACTTGAGAAACAGTTGAGAAGAATTGTGGAAGAAAAGCTTGATGAAGAACAAGCTGGATTTACGCCAAATAGAGACTGTCAGGATCAGATCTTCACTTTACGACAATTAGTTGAGAAAGCATGGGAATATAACAAAGATCTGTATTTAAGTTTTGTCGATCTGGAAAAGGCATATGACAAGATTCCAATAGAGAAGCTATTTAATACACTACAGTTATATGGTGTCAATGGGACATTATATCAAGCAATACTTGATATAATGATTCGCCAGGGAACTAGGGTGAACAGCAATGTCAGCTACTGGAACAAATCTGAAAACACATCCCAACTCAACATCACCAGAGTTAAAGATCAGTACTATCAACATAAGAAGTCTTTATTTGAGTTGCAAGTCAGCAGTTAGAACTGAAGTACAGGAAGATGGTTTAATGTTAAATCTGGTGTGAAACAAGGATGTACATTATCTAAATGGATTACATTATGAAGGAAAGTGGTATTAAACATGATATCAAAATTGGAGATGTTAATGTCAGCTCTTTGATTTATGCAGACGATGTTATACTTCTAAATAAATACGCTACAAGATTCCCTGACTAAATTGAATAACTGTTGTAATAGATATGGGTATGAAGGTCAGCAATAAAAAGACAAAGACAATAAAAATAGGCAGAATCGTTGAAAATGTAAACTACGTTGCGAACAGAGTACCTGTGGAACAAGTAAAACATTTCAGCTGCTTAGGCACGATTTTTAGTGAAGATGTAAATTAAATATGGAAATAGACAACAGAATCAACAAAGCTGGTATGGTACGAAGTCAATTGAATAAATTCATATGGAATAAGAGAGAAATTAGTCGGAATACTAAATTAGCTGTATATAAGACAGTGTTCAAATCAGTTTTAACTTATGGATCTGAGAGCTGGGTCAGAAGTAAAACACTTGACCAAAGACTAGAGACTGCAGATATGAGAGTGTTGAGAAAGATTAGGGGCATGAACAGATGGCATCAATGGCAATATCATATTAAAAATGAGGATATTAGGAAAGAACTTGACATTGTCAGTATCCAGGAATGCATTAGCAGAGCTAATCTGAGGTGGTATGATCACTTAAACAGAATGGGCGAGGAAATATTAGGAAAACAAGTGTTCTCTGCCAGGCTGGCAGGAAAACGATCCAGAATAAGACCAAGATATAGATGGATTGATACGAAACAAAGTGCCTTAGAGGATAGAAATATAAGATCTGATAATGTTGGAGTCTTGGCAAGTAACAGACTGATTTGGAGGAAAATTGTAGATAGGAAGGTTGTAATGATGTAAATTTTTCATGTAGTACTATTATATCCTGTAGATCCCTTGATGATACATGGCAGGAATTTGATGATGATATTTTTACATACCAGCTCTACTTAATCTGTGCTTAATTAGCTGAAATATTTTACTTGTTCTAATAGACTCTTCATTGAGAATGCAGATGAAATTTTGTTTAGCTATTTACATTTTACTCTGTATTCCTTTAGGGATCTGCCAAGTGATTTACTAAAAACTTTCGATATGCTGTCTTCTTTTCCAGAACCGCTTCTGTAACTTTTGTCCACCATGGTATTTTTTTTTTTTTTTTAAACCTTTAAAGATAATTTTACCAGATGCCTCCCTGGCTGAATCAGTTGTTTTCTTCAGAATTTGCCACTGAGCCTCATGTTTGGTTTTTGTTTTCAAACGGTTTCATTGTTCGATAATGTTTGTATAGCTGAGTCTATTGTTGACCTGTAAAAGCTGCTCATCTTTAATTTTTTTTAAACATTTTTTACATACTGTTCTTTTCAATGTGATTTGCAGTTTTATCCTACCTAATGATGGTCACTTTTAAGTTCACATCCTCTGTACATTCTTTCATCCTGAACTCTTACTCTTGTATCACTATCAATAAATTCATAATCAAGTATTTATAATATAAATCTGTATGGATTACTACATGGAGTGATTAAGTCAGATATCAAGTTCTAATACAAATTCACTTCTTTATACGAAAAAGAATCTGGCAATATAAAGACAAAATAACTAAGCAGAGCTCAACTGCATTCTTCAATAAGTTTTTTTTTTTTTTTTTTAAAAAACATATCCAGACAGGAAAGGCAAAAGCTAGCACACCAGTGCTGTGTATGTGTATACGTCTTGATACACAAATCTTGAACAGAAACTGGCTCGAGAAGAGAGAGGTTAAGGAAAAGAAGGAATTTGATGTTTCTTGAAGAGTGGAAAGTTGTCTCTTGGGAAGTGTAAGGTAAGTTTGTTCTAAAGAATTGAGGTAGATGGAACGAAAGAGGAAGAGAAGTTGGTTCAGTGAGTCTGAAGCTGAGCAGTCAATAGACGATAACAACTGCTTGTGTTCTTATTCTTGGAAGAAAGTGGAGAAATTATGGTGGCTAGTTCAGCAAAACAATATCCATGAAAATACCTATAAAAGAGATATGGCAGAAACCATATATCAAATGTGAGAAAGGGATTGTAGTGAATTTGCGTGTGAGAGAGAGAATCATCAAGTTATCAAGACTTCCTGGTCCAATGCCAGAATATATTTATTAATGCTGTTCTGAGATAACCACAATAAGGCTTCTACTATAATAAAATACTGCTTTGATACCAATGAATTTGATATAATGAGAGTTTATATTATAAAGGAGCATTCAAGAATAAGCAGAACTCAACTATGAGAACAGATACTACTGGAATGGGGCATAAGTTAGTCACAATGGATATTCAAAGCAAATAGGGACAGGGATAACAAACTGGTGTGATTAAAAGTGCTTCAAAGGAGAAATGCAAGAGCTGAATAAAAAATAATAAGCACAATCGATAGATAAATTAAAGCGTTAAAAAAAAAAAAAAAAGAAGGAAACTAGTCACAGAATCTTAATCATGTTGGACTATCAATATCATTCTTCACATCCTTTGAGGGTACAGTGCATGCCAGAAAATATTTCATTAAATCATTGAAATTTTACTGTTATTTTTTCAATATGCACATGATGCCTACATGGAAAGCAAGACTCAAAATCCATCCCTTTTAAATAGAAATTTAACTGGAATTAAATCCTTTGCCCTTCCGTATAGAAATTTATTTCAAGTAAATTTCTAAAATTTCTATACAAGAGGGAAGGACATATTTTACTTGAACCAGAACCCATAAACTGAAACTTATGACATTCATGTGATGCAGAAGTTTCAAATTTGAGAGGGGCAAACTTACAGGACCAAAGAGGGGTCTGCCATTGCAAATTTCCTTTTGCATATCACTGAATACTACAGAGCTTTGATGAGACTTTACTGTTTATTATAGCAAGAAAATTTACTGCACTTTTAAGCCTTTTTAATTCACTATTTTTGCTATCAGCTAATGCCTTTTATTTTCCAAAGGAAGTAGACAAGGCCATTTATAGCCCTAATTAAATATTTGGACTGGTGTGTAGCCCATCTCCACCCATAGCCAATTACTGGTACCCAGCACAAGTCTATCAATGATTTTCACAAGTATCCAAGGAGGAGAATATGGCAGACAATTGATGTCATCTTATAGTTCCTAACCTTATGTATTATTGTCTAAAACAGTGCAAGTTCTATATTTTCTTGTGTTACAGGATTAAAAATTCACGTTTCAAGGAGGAAAAATCCTACTTGCTCGTGCCAGAGATCTATTAATTTAGGAATCTGTCAAGGAAAGGCTTGGAAAACCTAGTTGGCAGCCTCCCTTTTCTCTATTTAAACTTATTCTTCCTTTGGGTGGTCTAGAACTATGGATGCAAACCACAAACATCACTTCTATGTGGCTAAAAGGCTTCTCACACCTTATTTTTCTTCTATGAAGAGATACACAATACACTTTGCACCTTAAGTTTTGGAAAGTTGTTCATCATCATCATCATCATCAAATTCCTGCCATGTACCCTCAAGGGGTGTACAGGATATGACAGTACTACATGAAAAAATTACATCATTACTAACTTCCTATCTACAATTTTCCTCCAAATCAGTCTGTTACTTGTCAAGACTCCAACATTATCAGATCTTATATTTCTATCGTCTAAGGCACTTTGTACCGTATCAATCCACCTATATCTTGGTCTTCCTCTGGGTCGTTTTCCTGCCAACCTGGCAGAGAACACTTGTTTTGCTAATCTTTCCTCTCCCATTCTATTTAAGTGACCATACCATCTGAGATTAGCTCTGCTAACGCATTCCTGGATGCTGACAATGTCAAGTTCTTTCCTAATATCCTCATTTTTAATATGATATTGCCATTGATGCCATCTGTTCACGCCTCTAATCTTTCTCAGGACTCTCATATCTGCGGTCTCTAGTCTTTGGTCAAGTGTTTTACTTCTGACCCAGCTCTCAGATCCATAAGTTAAAATTGGTCTGAACACAGTCTTGTATACAGCTAATTTAGTGTTCCGACTAATTTCTTTCTTATTCCATATGAATTTATTCAATTGACTTCCCACGATACCAGCTTTGCTGATTCTGTTGTCTATTTCTATATTTAGTTTACCATCTTCAGTAAAAATTGTGCCTAAGTAGCTGAAATGTTTTACTTGTTCCACAGGTTCTCCATTCACAACACAGTTGACATTTTCAATGATTCTGCCTATTTTCATTGTCTTTGTCTTTTTATTGCTGACCTTCATACCATATCTATTACAACAGCTATTCAATTTAGTCAGAGAATCTTGCAGACTTGTAGCGGATTTATTTAGAAGTATAACATCATCCGCATAAAGCAAAGAGCTGACATTAACATCTCCAATTTTGATATCAGGTTTAATACCACATTCCTTCATAATGTGATCCATATAGATAATGAATAACAGGGGGGATAATGTACATCCTTGTCTCACACCAGATTTAACATTAAACCATCTTCCTGTACTTCCTTCAATTCTAACTGCTGACTCACAACTCAAATAAAGACAAAGTATTGCTTGATATAATGCCCCATTGACACCATATAACTGCAGCGTATTGAATAGCTTCTCTCTTGGCACCTTGTCATATGCCTTTTCCAAATCGACAAAACTTAAATACAGATCTTTGTTATATTCCCATGCTTTCTCGACTATTTGTCGTAAAGTGAAGATCTGATCCTGACAGCCTCTATTTGGCCTGAATCCAGCTTGTTCTTCACCAAGCTTTTCTTCCACAATTCTTCTCAACCGTTTCTCAAGTATACTTGCATAGATCTTGCCAGGAACACTCAGTAGGGAAATACCTCTGTAATTCTCACATTCAGTTTTATTTCCCTTTTTATATATGGGTACTATGAGAGCTCTACTCCAATCATTGGGAATTCGTCCCTCTGTCCAGGCTTTCTGAACTATGCAGTGCAGCCACTGTAAGACTCTTATACCACCATACTTCAGCATTTCTGGTCGAATATCATCTACTCCTGCTGCCTTTCCACGTTTCAAGCCTTTGATGGCTTTTTCTACTTCAAGTATGGATATGTATTCCTGACTGCATGCCTGGTCAGTGTTTTTTATCACTGTGCTGTCATCACTGCTTGTTTCATTTAGCAGTTTTTCAAAGTAATTACTCCATACTTCAAGGATATCTTTTTCTCCTGTTTTCATTTCACCTTTATCATCTCTAATTCCTTTTACAGCACTCTTTCCTCCATTCCTAAGCTTCTTCAACAACCTCCAGAATATTTTGCCACCTTCTTGATATTTATTTTCTATATTCTTGCCAAAGTCCTCCCATGACTTTTGTTTAGCTAGTTTTACACACTGTTTAGCTTTCTTACATTTGTCTCTGTATTCTGTAAGAGTAACAGCTGCCTTATTTGCCAGGAACTTTTGATATGCTTTCTTCTTTTCCTTCACTGCCTCTTTAACTTCCTGTGTCCACCAGGGAGTTCTGATTTTTTTATCCTTGCACACAACCTCACCACATGCCTCTCTGGCAGAATCAATCAATGTTTCCTTCAGAGTTTGCCACTGAATCTCCAAGGTTTGATTCCTGTTCTCAAACTCTTTCATTTTCTTTTCAATAATATTTCTGTATTTTAGTCTACAGTTCACATCTGAGAGCTGCTCAACTTTTATTCGCTTTAAAACTTTCTTACATGTTATTCTTTTCAATATGAAATTCAATTTTATCCTGCTCAAGACTAAATAGTGATCACTTCCAATTTCAAATCCTCTGTACACTCTGGTGTCCTGCACCAGGGAGAAAACATCACTATCAACAATAACATAGTCAATGAGACTTTTCTTATTCCTAGCCTCTTCTCTCCATGTGAATTTGTGCAGATTTTTATGTTGGAACATGGTGTTAGTAATAACCAGTCCATGTCCTGAGCAGAAATCCAACAGATATTTGCCATTATTATTAGCTTTGCTCTTTTCTCCAAATTTTCCCAAAATATTTTTGTATGTCTCACAATCATTTCCTACTCTACTATTTAGATCCCCAACAAGGACCAACTTTTCCTTTTTCATTGTGTCAGTTGCTTTTTCTAAAGCATCAAAAAATTCCTCCACTTCTACCTTAGTAGAACCTTCTGTGGGACCATAGGCACAAATAAGTCTCATTGTCCAGTTCCCCATTCTCATATTTGCCCACATTACTCTACTTGAGACTGACTGCCATTCAAGAAGATTAGCCTCGTATTTTGTGTTGAATACTATGGCTACTCCTTCTTTTCCTTGATTGTCATTGCCTGAATATAACATTTTGTATTTATTGCTCAGAAAGATCTCACCAGTTTTGGTCTTTTTTGTTTCAGTCACCCCTATTATGTCGATCTGGTACTTATCTAATTCCTCAGCTAGCTCCATTTCTTTGCCATTCAGGCTTCTTACATTGATAGTACCGATCTTTAACTCTGGTGATGTTGAGTTGGGGTTTGTTTTCAGATTTGTTCCAGTAGCTGACTTTTCGCTGTTCGCCCTGGTTCCCTGGCGAAAACAACGGGGGCCTTGTTTAACCGGGCGACGCCCCAGCCGGCATGAAATTTTGTCATGTTGTACCATCATGGAAAGTTGTTTACTGTTTGAAATTAGTCATAATTACAAAAAACTAAGACAATGAAGTCTATGTATTATGCCTGTAAATTGCTTGTTCTTCTAGTCTGTTTGCCAGTGTTTTGCAAGAAAAAACCAAGTTTCCATGAGAAATCCTGTAACCTCTATATGAGATCAATTAATTAATTTTCAGATGAAAAAAAAACCCCTAAAGTTAATTTCATTCTAGATGGCTTTGAACCCAGACAAATTGAAAATTTGTAAGCCTAGCAAATCTACATTTCCTCATCAGTACTTGAGTTGAGTACAATCCTCATCAATTTGTAGACTTATGAGTAATGAGAGAGCATGGCAAGCAGATTCTACCATCTTGCATTCCTAACTAACTCATTTCACTGTTTTCTAGTGCAAGTTGATTTTTTTCTGAAATGCAGAGTTAAAACCATATACCCACAAGGAGGGAGCCTGTACCAAAGATTAACTAACTCAGAAATCGCTGAAAGCGAACCTGGATTTGTTCCTTTAATCAATAAGAACTGGAAATACGGTGGTCTTTCGTCTGTTGATCAACGCAGAATTTTCCACAGAACCATACAGGCACCTGCTTATCATAATTACAAAATTATCTTTATAACAAAGAAGTTAGTTTGAGATACATGTAATATTATGCTTTTCTTATGTTGCATCCATATAGAATGCAGCCTGGAATATTGTGATGAACAACTGAAATGCTATGTCCAATGTATAACAAAACAAATATTAAACAAGTACACTATTAAGGACATCAGATGGTTTCCACAATGATTGATAAAGTTATCATCTAAAGGTTCTGATGATGTATAATAACTGTTGTGCATACTGAAGGAACTAGTGTGAAAACAAAATTGATCCTTTTTACCTCCTATTCCACCGAAACCTTTAACAAACTGTGATCCTTCCTGTGATCTGTCAGTTATGATTTCCAGTGTTGCACCTAAAATGAAATATAAAATCAGATGGCTTACATACAGAAAAAATAGCCAAACTAAATTACATAAACTGAAATGGCTTTAAATGTTTATACATCACTTTTATCTTTGCATCTTTTATGGTGTGCATATTTAAGGCATTTTTTGGAATGTTTCTTTCAGCTGGGCTGTGAAATATAACATTGACATGAAATTATATTCTTGTTTTAACCCTTTACTCAAGTAAGCAAACAAAGTTTACATGTGAAGTATCTTCATAACTAGTCTAGTTGTATATAGAATTTATGGTGAAAATCTGTAGCTTAAAATTACCTTTTTTTAAAAAATAAAAAATACTAATTTCAAACATTCAATGTTTAACTGATATAGATAGGATAAGAGTGAACATGCAATCGATTGAATTATAATTATTCTTTATCTAAATTTCAACTGGTTTGAAGCTAGCCAGGCTATTTCTTTTCAATCTATTTTCAACCACCCCCTTCTTTTCCATCAGTTGTTGAAATGGTTGCTGACATCACTAAGTTGATATCTAAAACCAAAGGACAAACATTATTTCTGAAGATTACAACTGCAAATTCAGACGAACGTTTGTGGTAATTTGTATAACTGACAATTTCAAAGATGTGCTAAGGAAATTGTTTGAAGAAGCTCTTTTTGTGAAAGAATAAAGTTACAAAATTTGGATGTCTTGTAATGTCTCAAAGACATCATCTAGATGATTTCACAAGAAAATTATTGCAAGGCTTGAAAGGCTGCAGAATTACCGATATTGCTAGAGTTTGGAATCTCACATAGCATTGTGTCCAGGCTCTGGGCAGCATTTCAAACCAATGAAATGTGTTCCAGACATTTACTAAGAGGTTGTCCTTGCTCTACCATGGAGCATGGGAGATTTTTGGTTGTAACAACAGAACAGAATCAATGCACTGCGGCAGGTCAGATTGCAAGTCGACTCCATTCAAGCACAAGTAAGTGGATATCTAAAAAAAAAGTGGCAAGATGTCTGCAGCAAGTAGGCCGATATATCCGAAGGCCTGTAGCCTGCATCCCTTTATCCACAGCTCATCGTAAAGCATGTTTTCAGTGGTTTGTATCCATCGAAATTGGACAAGACACTAACTGGCTAATGTATTCTTTACAGATGAGTCATTTTAGTCTTCCCTCTGATTCTAGAAGACGCTTGGATCTAACGTAAAAGTGGTACTTCTTACAATTGCAAGAATGTTCTTGAAAGGGATAGACGAGGACCACGGATATTAATCGAACTGAGTGGCCAGCACGCTCCCCAGATCTCAACCCCATATAATATGTTTGAGACACAACAGAGAGATGCACTGTTGTTCAATATTCTCCTCCAGAAAACAAACAAGGCCTTATCATTGCTCTGAGTGGACCAGTTTGCTTCAAGAACTCCTCAATCACTTGGTGCTAAACATGACATGATGTGGACATATTGTCCATACTGAAACGTCTCTCCACATAGTTTTCTATAAGCACTGTACATTAATTCCTTAATTATATCATTGAGAAATTTGTAACATTTGCCAAAAACTTATTGCAGTTTAATCTGTATGAAATTTATAAATCTGTAATATAATTTATCAGTATGCTGGCAATGTCCACATTTAGCTGTAGTTATGAAAGTTTTTCATATACAGTTAAAAATGTGGATCATCCTTATCTTTTGCAACACCAGTATACTAATACTTACACTACATAAAAATCATTTCCATTTATGCCACAAAATAAAAGTTCAGTTTTGAGTGTTAGTTTTAAAAAAATGTCCTGAATATTACTACTTTACTGCTGCTGGTTGCTATTTCTAAAATTAGCCATATCTCAGAAATAGGTACTTCCTCAGAAATCCTGCTCAAGAGCTCCAAGCAGTAATACTATACGTATTATTATACTATATGTACAGGCACATCCATGGAGTTCGAAGACTAATCGCAAAAGATCCAAACTATCCACACAATCTATCATACCTCTTCCTTGAACCCATTAGGAGACAATGCGCTCATAACTGACTCTGGCAACCCATTCCACTTATACATAACACAACAAGCAAAAAATCCAGGATTAACTCTTGTTCTGGCCCCTCTAGCCAAGTGCTGAAACATTTCCCCTGCATCAATCCTATATAAAAACCCTTTAAGTAACTTAAATGTTTCTATCATATCCGCTCTTTCTCTTATCAACCAACTACTGCAAACCTCACAGTGAACATTCCACAAGCCACTCACCATTTTTTAATCTTCTCCACCACTTCCTCATCCCCAAGAAACCCAGAAGACCAGACCTGGGCACAGTAATCAAGATGTGGACTTTTGTGTGTTCTTCAATAGCCAAATAATCTTATGAGCTACTTATATATTCCTCTTAATTTTAACTGTCTACCATCACCCTTAACATTATTTCCTGGAATACAGTTCCATCAATGTAGTACACAGCTTGTCATCTATTTATCCCAAAATGCATAACTTTACATTTCTCCACATTAAACTGACACTCGTTATCTTTTGCTCATATTGACAACTTATTTAATTTAAATCATCCTGCAAGCTTTCCAAACATCACCTTGATTAGTATTACTCTACCCAATTTTGCATCACCCAGCAAACAACTGTATATTTCTTTTCAAGTTATTTCTTATACCATTTATGTACAAATTAAATAGTAGTGGTCTCAGCACTGAACTTTGCAGTACACCACTAGTCACCTGTTTTTGCCTTGATTCTATCCCTCTATATACCACTTTGATATCTGTCCAGAAGTCATATCTCCCCAATTGTTCTAATTTGCGTAACAGAGTTGCATGTGGTATTCGGTCAAATGCCTTTGCAAAATCCAGCAGAATCATTGTATAACCATTTCCTTTATCCAACTCAGTTGTTAGCTCTATTATAAAAAAGTAAATTACTAAGGCATGACTGCCACTTCACAAAGCAAAATTGCCCCCTCATACAGTATCATTCTTATCCATTGATTCTGGATTTCTCTTTCTGATCAATTTTTCTAGTACTTTTATCACCATGACTGGGATACTAATTGGTCTATAATTTGCTATTGCAGTCTTAGAACCTTCCTTATGCAGAGGAATTATTTTGTCCTCTTTCCACTCCCTTGGAACTCTAACAGAACTGAGATTTAAGAGCCTAGTCAGAGGCATTGCCAGATTCCTTGCACATTCTCACAAAACCAAATCTGATATCCCATATAATCCCAAAGCTTTATTTACATTGAGATACTGCATTATCCTAAGAAACTCCATTCATCCACTTCTCTTCCCACATCAGTCTGCTGCATATGTTATGGCAATAACCTCACTTGTATTATATACCCATTCTAAGTAAAGTGGTCACCCAGTAACTCAACTATTTTATCTGCTTTTCTTACCTTGTTACCATCAGCACTAATTAAGGTTAATCTTCCATAGTCATTCTATCCCTTTCTTGCACCGTAGCAAAAGGACTCTTTGGGATTTTGTTTGACCTGCTCAACTCTGATTTGCCTTCCTTACCATTATCACCTTTCTTGACTGAACTTTGTACTGTTCAGAAGTCTGCTGGTCACCTTTCTCCTTATATACCCTCCACAACGCTCCTTACCTTAAGTATACAATATAACACTGCTTCCTCTAGATGCCCCTTAACTATCTCTCATGCACTACCACGCCCTTCCCTTGCAGTAATTTATGCCATGGCACAGATTCAAGCTTCCTCCTAAGCTTGTGTTATTTACTTGCTTTGTATTTCCACATATATCCTTTCTTGACAGAATATTCCTCATGTTTTACTATCTACCAAGTCACGACCGCATGTCACTTTTGCTATGATGCAATGGCAACCAGCCACCTTGGTTATTGATAGCTCCTCTGATACTATGTCCAGTACTCTCACAACATAGTTCTCTCCATCACATTCTGCCTCAAATAATTCTCTCTCTCTCTCAGCAGGTGTATAAATTCCATTTCTTTCCTACCATATGATCTTTCTTTCTTCCAGTCTATATCTCCATAGTTGAAGTCCACCATAATAATCTCTCAACCTGCACTCATTGTACTAATTTGCAATGCATATCTTCCAGCTCATGCATGAAACCCCTGGCCTTATAGCAAAAACCAACTGTGTATTGTCTTACTGGCCTTGAGCTCACACTAGACTGCTTCAAATGAACAGCCACCCTCCTGCCTATCTCCCATTCTTTTTGGCTGCAATTCATCCATTATCATCAGCAATGCTCGGAGCACAGTAACAAGGGATGTCCAGTGATTTTTATCTGGGGTATCTTCTCTCTCTTCCCTGAAAAAACTAAACCCTTCATATTCTATCTCTGGAACTACATCATCTGCGGCCAGCCAAGTCTCACTAATGCCCGTAACTTTTCGGCAAGGTTGCAGTAACCAATGCCAAAAACTCTTCTTGTTCCTGATACTTTTGGCATTAGTATATAGCAGTGATGGCGAACCTTTTTACCCAGGTGTGTCAAACATCTTTTTTTTTTTTAAATATTGACATTGTTGATGTGCCACTTGCATACATGCATTATAAATTTAACTACATAATCATAGATGGTGACTTATACATATCATATTAGGCTATTTATTTAATAGGACATTGATATAAAATCTATGAATTCATATTATACAATTAATTTAATAAAGTGAAATTACAAACTTACATTACATTTAATGACTTTTCTGTTGCCAAGTACTGGAAGAAAGTTGCTTTATAGAAGGGCTATAGTGTGTACATTGCTCAATCTATTTCTGCCTTTAGATTTGATATTATTTAAGGCAGAAAACAGAGTTTCACAAGAGTATGTAGAAGAGAAAATTATTAGAAGAGCTTTAGCTCTAACTACAAAATAAAATAGAAATAGCTAACTATAAAATATAATTCTTTCAATGAACCGAAACCTACCTTCGCCTTAACTGAGAGCGATCTTACATGATTTATCGCAGTTTTTTCATCAGAATACCAATATTTTTCAACATCCAAGGTGTATCACCTGAAAACCTCAAGTGTCAGTGCTGACACGCGTGTCATAGATTTGCCATCACTGGTATATAGGAACTGAAGCATTCCAATCACCCTTACTTCCTGAATTGATTACCTTATTCAATATTTTTGGTTGAGAGACTAGATTCTGCACTTGGTCATTCTCATCGGCACCTTCACACAAACTCACCTACTTCCACCCTAATTACTTAAGTTTTCCTGAAATTGCACTTCAGCGTGCTCATTAAACAAAGCCCTCTCTAGACACCATCAAAACCAGTTAGATGCAGTCCAGCATTATACAAATCCTTCTTTCCATCAAAACACAGACCACAGATCCTGCATCATTCCTTGTGCACAACGCACATATTGATTCATTTGCTACGAATACTCTCCTCCTCAGTCTGTCTCTATTATAGCATGGCAAGAGACACAATCTTCATTTTCTCACTATTAATTTTGCTTTATCTAAAAACTTCATTACATCTTCCTTCATAGAGTACTTCTCGCCTCTCAGATCATTTGTGACAACTGATATACTGGCAATTTCAGTTTTTATTCACTTGATTGATTAGTAGACATCCTATAAAGAAATACTGATAATTTCTTCTGTCAAAAAAATACTTTATCAGTATTTTTTGTCACAATTTGCCTTAACCAGCCTAAACACAGTACAACTTCTTAATTTATATTCATCATAGCTTCAGTTTTATTGAAAAATTATCTGACACGGTTATCTTGGTAATGAAGTGCTTGAAAGAAAAGAGGGAGGTTGTCATATAGGCATTAAACTTTTGTGTGTGTGTGTGGGGGGGGGGGGGGGGGAAATGATGATTACCTGCCATTTTAACTGATATTTCAGATAATTTATTTTCCAAACCACTTTCCAGAAGTTTCTTGGAGTATCTGGACAGCCAACTTTTTAACACCATTTTCCCTGAATTTCACAATGTTTTGTTGATATGTATGCAGTCTGATCCTACTCTGAAACAGATTTCAGTTTATGGACACAAACTTATACAATCGCATCAAGTTCACTACTGAACATGAATCTAACAGCATCTTCTCCTCTTAGATACCTTAGTAATCCATAACTCTACAGGAACTTTCAATTTTCTATCTACAGGAAGCATTCCCTCACTGGCAAGTATATCTGCCTACCTTCACATCATTCTATTCCTTGAAATGTGTGAAACACTGATTGCTCTAATATTAAACAGTGCATGCCTCTCACCAAGTTTTGGGGATAGGATGCACTCTGTTGACCAATAAAAATAAATTGGTCATAATTTTTATTTATTTCTACCTAGCTTGGTTCCTTGGATCTTTAATAGCATCGTCTCCTGCTCACTTAGCTGTAACCAAGACCTGAGAAAGCATGACTTATGCTGCTTCATTCATTCATTCTTGTTAATATTTTCAATGTAACTAATTCTTCTTCTCTTCCCCAGAATACTGCTCAGCTACAGTAAGCAAAATATAAGGAGTTGTAAATAAATTCTAATTTCCTTTATACGTGTTTTTTTAAAAGTATCATTATAACATACTTTGGATTTACTTATACATTTTCAGTGAAATGCCACATATCAAAATTAGCAGTAAATGTATTTTTTTCAAATGCAGTAATTTCTTTTTTTTGTACTGCAAGAAAATAATAATCAGCAGCTTTCTCCTTTGCTGGGTTTAATCACCTGGTTGGCCAAGTGGTTAGCGTATCCGCTCTCCAGCCAAAAGGCTGCGGGTTCGAATCTGCTGTGGACATGGATGCTTGTGATTGTCTGTGAAAATACTAGTGGTGGTGGCCGGCGGTAGATGGAACTGGTGTAGATGATGAAAGTAGTTGGTGGAGACAGAGTTATGGAGTAGGTGCCCTCCTTTGATGAATCTTTCGACTCCCTGGAGGCATCATGTAATAATAATCTTGGAACCATCAAATTTTCACCACCATCCTCCAAAACAAAGCTCACAAGATCATTTTATTTTTTCGAATGATCAGTGAAAATTATAATGATATTAACTGATATTGCTTCAGATGAATGTTAAGCAGCTAATTCGTGTCATGATTGTTTCAATTTATTGTGAGTAATAATACTTTCATAACAACACTGAAAACAAAAACACATGGTTTGTTAGTAATTAGGCAAGAGTAAGAGAAAAATTAATTCCACAATGTGCAATAATTCATTGAAAACTCTTTACTGTATAAGCTATACGTTGATAGCATTTTTACAATTAAAAAAAAATTGGTATAGAAGTTATTTTGTCCTGACATTAACAACAAACTAATTATGAAAAACAAAAAGAAAAGAAGACTAGAAGTATAAATTATTGTATGTGTAAGTCAATCTCTTTTTAAATTACAGCTGCACTGCACATATCGTAAGGATGTGCTTTGTGCTGCTAAGTAGCATTTGTACTGAGATGCAGTTGTCAATGCAATTTAATCCGATTAAAACCCCTCCTGGGTGTGAAGGATTATTGTACCTCTTAATGGAGATAATTGATGGTCAGCAATTCTAATTCATTATTTGGTGGATTTGAAAACACATTGTGGCTTCTAGTGTGGTTAAGGTTTTTTTTTTTTTTTTTTTTTTTATTTAACAAGTGATAACAATGGAAAACCATAACGCTTTTTTTCATCATGAGAATTGTTTGAATAGAGTTTCATTAAATTTAGTCTGAAATATTAAGCTAATTCAAGTGAGCTTAGGTTAAACCACATATGGGCAACCCCTGGCCCACGGCCGGATCTGTCCCTAATCTATTTCAGCAAAGTTTGTCTGATTAACGTGGGAGAAAACACGGTGTGTTCTACTAACTCGCATTAAGTTGACGTCATATGACTTGCGCAAAACACTATGTTTTCTCCAACCAAGGTCTCTTTTTCGCTTTGACTAGCGGCATGTGTGAACGTGTCAGTTCGGAACTTGCATTGGTGTTGTGCTTTGTTCAGTGCCTGCATTGGTGTTATGTTCTGTTTGGTGCCTGCGTTGATGTGTTCTGTTCAGTGCCTGCAATGTCAAACAAAAGACAGTTTTGTTTGACAGTTCTGAATATCGCTTATAAATTTGGGACAATGTCAGGGGTTATTGCAAAAAAAAAAAAAAAGTAGATGCAGAGAATCGTCAATTTCAAGACAACTGGACAGAGGATTATTATTTTATTCTGAATAAAGGTTTGCCTGTATGTTTGCTGTGCAACAAATCCATATCCATCAACAAAGAATACAACTTGACGAGACACTTTACTTCAAGACATGCGGATCACCCAAAAATTGATGGACAACTACGAAAAGATGAAATACAGAAGTTGAAGAACTTGGATACCCAGCAGCAAATGTTCAACAAGCAAAGAACGCAGCACCACACCATTGTCAAATCCAGTTTTGTGGTAAGCGAAAAAATCGCTAATCATTCTACGTCATTTGGTGAAGGAGAATTTATCAAAGAATGTCTGCTGGATGTTGCAAGTATAATATGTCCCGAAAAGAAAAATGACTTCCAGAATATTCATTTGTCGAGACGTACTGTTGTCAGACAGATAGAAATTATGGCTGATGATATCAAAAAAAGTTTAAAAGAGAAGATTGCTAGATTGGAAGCAATTTTAATTGCTTTGGATGACAGTACCGATGCCTCCGATACAGCACAACTAGCAATATTTATTCGAGGAGTTGATGCGGATTTCAACATCACAGAATAATTATTGGCACTTTGGCCATTAAAAGGAACAACTACCAGTGAAGATATATTTGAAACACAGTCTTTGAGAGATTTGGGCTTAAATGGAGTTCATTATCTGGCATATGCACTGATGGAGCCCCTGCAATGGTTGGTGCATAGAAGGGATTTATTGAAATAGTTCATGAAAAAGCAATAGAACTACAGACCCATCTGGAAAATTTAACAAATTTTCACTGCATTATCCACCAACAAAATCTGTGTGCAAAATCGATTAAATTCACAAATGTTATGGAAGTTGTAGTAGCCAGTATTAACTTTATTAAGTCACGTGCACTTAATCACCGCCAATTTAAGGAGTATTTGGCAGATCTATTTTCGGATTATGAAGATGTGTCTTATTATTGTGAAGTGAGGTGGTTGAGTAAAAGTAAAATGTTAAAAAGATTTAATGATCTGAGACAAGACATTGCAGATTTTATGGACATAAAAAGAAACACAATTAACCAAGTAAAAGATGAGTCGGTGTGTGATTTAGCATTCCTTGTAGATGTCACCAGATACCTAAATGAACTGAATCTTAAATTGCATAAACAAGGACAATTAGTTCATGAACTGCATGGACATGTCAAAGCTTTTTGTAATAAACTAAGTCAGATAAGAGCTAAAAATTATTATCATTTTCCTACTCTAGCAACTCATAAAAATATCCCTTATAATTTTTATGGAGATGAACTGAAGGCACTAATACAGCAATTTGATACATGTTTGTTGACTTCAAAAACAAAGACCACATTTGCTATATTTGCTCATCCGATGGATGTTGATGTAAATAATGTGCCAGAAAACTTACAGATGGAACTTATTGAGCTTCAGGTGGATTTAGAGCTAAAATCACAATTTAACAACATTGCTTTGACGGATTTTTATAATTTTTATTTGGTGGAAGAAAAATATACAAATTTACACACCTTTTCAAGAAAAATCATTTGTCTTTTTGGCAGCACATATACGTGTGAACAGTTTTTTTTGAGGATGAAATACAATAAATCAAAAATTCGGACAAGAATAACGGACGAAAACCTCGAAAATTCTATGTGATTATCCTTAGGTAATATTAACGTCAATATTGATAGTCTCGTAGTTGAAGTACAAGGCCAATCTTTACATTAAATTGTTATGCCATTCATTATACAGGTGTTTCAAAAAAGAATGATCCGATTTCAAATAATTATATTTAATAATGAAAATGTGGTACAGTTACAAAATAAATTACCAAGTATGAAGTAAGGCCTAAAGTTTCACTCACCACAATTACAAAGGCTTAATGTGCCCTCCACCTGCTGCACGGACAACATCAAGCCGATAGTTGAATTCATCCCAAACGTGTCTGAGGGTGTCTTCTGTCACAGAATTTACTGCAGCCATGATTCTGGTTCTGAGCTCATCCAAGTCAGCGGGTAATGGAGGAACATAAACACGGTCTTTTACGTATCCCCATAAAAAGAAGTCACAAGGTGTGATGTCTGGAGATCTTGGTGGCCAAGAGTGTAGTGCCAAGTCCTGGGGTCCCGTGCGTCCAATCCAACGCTGAGGAAATGTTTCATTTAGAAACTGACAAACTTTGAGGTTCCAATGTGGCGGTGCTCCATCTTGCTGAAAAATGTAATCTTCAGATTCTTTATTCAGCTGGAAGTAGCCAGTCCTGCAGCATCCCATAACAGTGTTTTCTTCAAAAAAGGAAGGGCCATAAACCTTTCTAACAGAAACCGGCAAAAAAAAAACATCAAGTTTTGGTGAATCACATTCATGTTGTACAATTTCATGTGGATTCTCAAGTCCCCATATGCGAGCATTGTGGCGCGAAACTTTACCGCTTAGATGAAAGGTGCTTCATCACTAAAAATCAACCTCTGTAGGAAGGTGTCGTCCTCCATGTCCTCTAACAGATTAGCACAAAAATCTGTTCTTTTTTTTGTCACCTACACGAAGAGCTTGCACTAGTTGTAATCTATATGGCTTCATAAGCAAACGTCATGGTAACACACACCAAACAGTCACATGAAGGATGGTGAGTTCTCAGCTAGCACGACGAGTGGACTTGCGTGGGCTTCGCTGAAAAGCCTCTTGAATTCATTGCACATTCCCCTCTGAGGTGTGTGGTCGTCCAGGACTCTTTCCCTTACATAAACACTGTTTCTTGAAATTGTCGATACCAACGACAAATGTTTTTGTCCAGTGGTGGATCAATTCCATAACGTCGTCTAAAAGCACGGTGCACTGTAATCATGGACTCAGTCTTGCTAAATTCGAGAATGCAAAACACCTTCTGTTGACTAGACAGCATCTTCTTTTTGACTAAGTGTAGCCGCTATTTGAGTGCTAGTAGTGACATCTAGCGGCCATCATATCAAACTATGGGCCAAGGCTGTTCACATGGTACAAGTCGCATTCATTTGTAGTTCATGGTTGCAGAGATATATTATTTTCAAATCGGGACATTCTTTTTGAAACACCCTGTATTATAAAATTATGTAGAGCTTTATACCAAAGCATTATATTATAAATAAATGAAATATGAAGTAGCAACTTGTTTTAATTCATTTAATATTAATTTATTTTATTTAATAATTTAGTCAGGCCCTTGACTCTGAGACAGAATGATAATTTGGCCCCCGAACTAGGAAACGTTGCCCATGCCTGGGTTAAAGCAAGTACATAAAAGAACTTCACATAAAGCACATAATTTGACAAGGATTGCTTGATATAACTGGACAATTAGAAACTTACTTGGAGATAGAATCATTAATAACAGATCATTGTTTATTGAAAGTTAACTTTGCTCTCAAATCTTATTCTTCACAATGGTAGATACCTTTTTTTAAAATGGCTGTAAATCTTCAATACATATTTCTCTCAATTTACAAACCTACACAAAAAGTTGCAGAACCTATAGAACAATGCCGCATGTGGACAAGTAATTAAACATGAAAACTGTTCCAAAGCATGGATATACAGAATGAAAGGGAAGAAGTTTCATTTCATTATGTGTTCAGACAGTGGATGGATATTGACCACCATTTAATGTTGAAAGTTTATTTTTCACTTGGTTAGAGTATAATAAGTTTAGTTTAATCCTTTATCCAAGTGTGGGCAAACAAAGTTTGCGCCTGAAAGTATCTTCAGGACTGGGGTAAGGTGGTACAACACCAGGACAACTCTTGCATGGAGTTGCCCTGGTGTTGTACCACCTTACCCCAGTCCTGAAGATACTTTCAGGCGCAAACTTTGTTTGCCCACACTTGGATAAAGGATTAAACTAAACTTATTACACCATTTAATGTGTTTGGAGGAGCTTTTTGTGTGTGTGTGTGTTTGGCCATATACAAGAGAGGTTGGTTGATCAACCTATAGTACGTTAGTACCGTATATGGGTAGTGGGTTGGGAAAGGAGAAACTTGTTTACATTTAATTTAAAATATTGTATTCCTTGGGAAATACTTCAGAGGAAAGACTGTTCCACTGTGCAGCAGTAGCAAGAATGAAGGAAGAAGAAAAGAAACTTGTTCTGGGTTTTAAGGTGTACTGTGAAAGGATGTTGGGCAGCAGATATATGTGTTCCAACAGGATTAGTACTGGGTAAGAGAATTATTGATGCTATTTCAGATGAACATTTGTCATGAAAATATTTATAGAATACACAAATTGCAGAGATCAAACATCTGTGTGAAAGTGAGGGGAGCAAGTTTGTAAGAGATGGGTCATTTATCAATCTAATTGATCTCCTCTGTATTGTGTCAAGCATTTTGAGAGAGCTTTTAGCTTCCTCAAAATGCCTGGACTCAAATACAGAGCACCTAACCTAGAATTGCCCAACTTTGACCTTGTCAAAGTTGGGCAATTCTAGGTTAGGTGCTCTCTGGCAAGGTATGTCAGAAGTCGCCCTTGGATTGAAAGGAGTTAAACAGTGTGTAGTTTGGAAGATTGAGATGGATAGTGCTGGGGCAGAGTAAGATTTGAGTTTCTGCTAAAAAGAGTAGGTGGGGTTTGGTGGACTGTAGATGGTAATGAACACTATTAAGGTTGGAATTGAGACCACGGATGTAAGTGAAGTGGATGTGTAAGGTTCTGTGAGACAGATTTGATCGCAAGGGCTTCACATTTCCCATGCAGTTCCTGCATACTAGTCTCCATGATGGTGTCATCACTTGATTTTTTGCACTAATTTGACTTGTTTATAGTCGATGATCCAACTGTTGTCTCCATTTTGGCGTTTTTCTTTGAGGGTCTTCGATGTTGGCATCTTTGTTCTCTTTGGACAACTGTTAAGTCTGGTCGAGCACATATGCATGATTGGTGGCAAGTGTCCTTTAACTTGTTATTTATTGGCGTTATTAATTTGGATGTGCTTCTCACTGTGTCACAGATCACTTTCACGAGACGTGGAAAGTTCGTTCCGTCCTTTCTTTTGTTTATGAGTCCAAAATGACAGCATCTGACAATATTTCTGGGATCAAAGTTGCATTCTCCTGCTAATTTGCTAATGTCTTCTTTTAATGATTTACTGTTTGCTGTCGGAAAGTTCGATATAACAGCATTTAGTCTCTATATTTGGCCTTGACTGACTCGTGTACCATTGCTGTGATTAGGTCACGAAATTTGTTAGTGGGCAAGGGCGCATTTGCAAGTGGGCGCTTTCGAGTCATCAAGTAATTCTAGCATAGTTTCCAGCATTCAGATTTTGGAAGAGAAAGTTTTGATCATAGTATTAAGGTATTGTTTGAGGTTTTCAACTCATTTACGTAAGTTCAGTAGCTGTTTTACAGAAGGAAGGCACAGGAAACAGAAGAAAGGCTGGCTGAGATAGATAAAAAGCTTGTGCACTGATTCATCTATTTTTGCACAGAAAGCATGCAGCCAGTGGCAACAGAAATCTCACGATATACCTTTTTTCCCTCAGTAACTTCGGTTACTGAGGAAAAAAACTGCAGCAATTCATATTGTAATTCAGTTTGTCGGAGATCAACAGAGCTAACCTGAAGAGACTCAAAGTACTCTGTTGTTGTTGTTGGTCTTTGTTGCTGCCATCTTTACTTTGTACAGTAGGCACAATGAATGCTTTCAAGTGGCAATTGCGCAGACAACTGTAGATTTGCATATTAGGGAATGATACACGTTTGCTTCCTCAGTGATTGCTTACTTTTTCCCAACAGTCAGCTTGATTGCTTAGTTTCTTCTAACACAGATAATTATTTTCTTTAAATTAACCTATAAATCTTTGAATCATACATAAAATTTTCTTTTCGTACTTTAAAGTGATATACTTCTTGAATACTAAAACGCTCATATGTTAAACTTCCCAAGAAACATACGGTGCATATTGCAGTTGTCGCAGTGCAAACAACATTGATCGGATACTTTTCGCCAGGGCTTGTATTTTCATGTCTTTTTCTTTTTATACTGAATTTTTTTAAGACAGTTATTCAATTTAGTCAGAGAATCTTGCATAAAGTATAGAGCTAAGATTAACATCACTAATTTTAATATCAGATTTAATACCACTTTCCTCATAATGTGATCCATATAATCAATGCCAGTGGAGATAATGCACTCGTCACACACCTGATTTTACTTCAAACCATCTTCCTGTACCTCCTTCAATTCTAACTGCTGACTTAGAGCTGAAATAGACTATGTACTGCTTGATATAATGTCCCATTTACACCATACAGCTGTAACATTTTGAAGAGCTTTCCTCTTGGCACCTTGTCATATGCATTTTACAGATCAACAAAACTTAAATACAAATCCTTGTTATAGTCAGAGGCTAACCTTGTAATAGTCAAGATTTCTCAACTATCTGCCTTAAAGTGAAAATCTGAGCCTGACAACTTCTATTTGGCCTGATTCAGCTTGTTCTTCACCAAGCTTCCCTTTCACAATTTTTCTTAGCTCTTCTTAGCTTTCTTTTCTTAACTCTTCTCAAGTATACTTGCATAAATCTTAACTGGAAACATTCAGTAGAGAAATACCTCGGTAATTCTCACATTGCTCTATTAATTTCCCTTTTTATAGATGGATACTATGAGAGGTTTGCTCCAATCATCTGGAATTCGTCAGCATTTTTGGCCAGATTTCATATACACCAGCTGCATTCCACATTTCAGTTTTTTGATGATGCTCTACTTTAAGTATGGATACGTATTTCTGAATGAATTCTTGTTGGTAGTTTCTACCGTTATGCTGAGACAGCTTTATTCATTTAGCAGTCTTCCAAAGTAATTACGCAAGACATCTAAAATATCTTTATCTTCAATTTTCACTAGAGTTCAAGATCGGTACTATCAACATAAGAAGCCTTAGTGGCAAAGAAATGGAGCTAGTTGAGAAACTGGATAAGTATCAGATCGGCATAATATGGATGACCAAAACAAACAAACAAACAAAAAAAAACTGGTGAGATCTTTCTGAGCAATAAATACAAAATGTTACATTCAGGCAATGACAATGAAGGAAAAGAAGGAGTAGCCATAGTATTCAACACTAAATATGAGGCTAACCTTGAATGGCAGGCAGTCTCAACTAGTGATGTGGACAATGAGACTTATTTGTGCCTGTGGTCTCACAAAAGGTTATACTAAGGAAGAAGTGGAGAAATTTTTTGAGGATTTAGAGAAAGGAACTGACACAATGAAAAAGGAAAAGTTGGTCCTTCATGGGGAACTAAATAGCACAGTAGGAAATGATTGTTAGACATACAAAAATTTATTGGGAAAATTCCTGGGAAAAAAGAGCAAAGCTAATAATAATGGCAAATAGCTGTTGGAATTCTGCTCAGGACATGGACTGGTTATTACTAACACAATGTTCCAACATAAAAATGCACACAAATTCACATGGAGAGAAGAAGCAAGGAGTAAGAAAAGATTCATTGACTATATTATTGTTGATAGTGATGTTTTCTCCCTGTTCCAGGATACCAGAGTGTATAGAGGATTTGAAATTGGAAGTGATCATTTATTCTTGAGCAGGATAAAATTGAAATTCATATTGAAAAGAAGAACATATAAGAAAGTTTTAAAGGGAATAAAAGTTGAGCAGCTCTCGGGTGTAAACTGTAGACTAAAATACACAAACATCATTGAAGACAAAATAAATATTTGTGAAAAGGAACCAAACCTTGGAGACTCAGTGGCAAGCCATGAAGAAAACACTGATTGATTCAGTTAGAGAGGCATGTGGTGAGGTTGTAAGGATAGAACATTCAAAACTCCATGGTGGACACAGGAAGTTAAAGAGGCAGTGAAAGAAAAGAAGAAAGCATATCAAAAGTTCCTGGCAAATAAGTCAGCTTGTGCTCTTAGAGAATACAGAGACAAATGTAAGAAAGCTAAACACTGTTAAACTAGCTAAACAAAAGTCATAGGAGGAATTGGTAAGGACATAGCAGGAGTAGATGATATTCGACCAGAAATGCTAAAGTATGGTGGTATAAAAGTCTTGCAGTGGCTGCACTGCATAGTTCAGAAGGCCTGGACAGAGGGACGAATTCCACATGATTGGAGTAGAGCTCTAATAGTACCCATATATAAAAAGGGAAATAAAACTGAATGTGAGATTACAGAGGCATTTGTCTACTGAGTGTGCCTCATAAGATATATGCAAGCATACTTGAGAAACAGTTGAGAAGGATTGTGGAACAGAAGCTTGGCGAAGAACAAGCTAGTACCCATATAAAAAAAGGGAAATAAAACTGAATGTGAGAATTACAGAGGTATTTCTCTACTGAGTGTTCCTCATAAGATATATGGAAGCATACTTGAGAAACGGTTGAGAAGGATTATGGAACAGAAGCTTGGTGAAGAACAAGATGGATTTAGGCCAAATAGAAGCTGTCAGGATCAGATTTTCACTTGACGACAGATAGTTAAGAAATTCTGGGAATATAACAAAGATGTGTATTTAAGTTTTGTAGATCTGGAAAAGACATATGACAAGTTGCCAAGAGAGAAGCTATTCGAAACACTACAGTTGTATGTGAATGGGACATTATATCAAGCAGTACTTAGTCTTTATTTGAGTTGTAAGTCAGCAGTTAGAATTGAAGTACAGGAAGGGGGTTTAACGTTAAATCTGGTGTCAGAGAAGGATTACATTATCTCCTCTGTTATTCATTATCTATATGGATCACATCATGAAGGAAAGTGGCATTAAACATGATATCAAAATTTGAGATGTTAATCTCAGCTCTTTGCTTTATGTGGATGATGTTATACTTCTAAATAAATTCACTACAAGTCTGCAAGATTCCCTGACTAAAGGGAATAACTGTTGTAATAGATATGGTATGAAGGTCAGCATTAAAAAGACAAAGACAATACAAATATGTAGAAACGTTAAAAATATCAACTGCATTGTGAATGGGGAACATATAGAACAAGTAAAACATTTCAGCTATTTAGGCATGATTTTTAGTGAAGATGGTACATTAAATATGGAAATAGACAACAGAATCAATATAGGTGGTATGGTGGGAAGTCAATTGAATAAATTCATATAGAATAAGAGAGAAATTAGTCGTAACACTGAATTAGCTGTATACAAGACAGTATTCAAGCCAATTTTAACTTACGAATCTGAGAGCTGGGTCAGAAGTAAAAACACTCGACCAAAGACTGCAGATATGATAACTCCTGAGAAAGATTAGGAGCATGAATAGATGGCATCAATGGAAATATATTATTAAAAACGAGGATATTAGGAAAGAACTTGACATTGCCAGCATCCAGGAATGTGTTAACAGAGCTCATCTCAGGTGGTATGGTCACTTAAACAGAATGGGCAAGGAAAGATTAGCAAAACAAGTGTTCTCTGCCAGGTTGGCAACAAAACGACCCAGAAGAAGACCAAGATATAGGTGGATTGATACGGTACAAAGTGCCTTAGACGATAGAAATATAAGGTCTGATAATGTTGGAGTCGTGACAGGTAACAGACTGATTTAGAGGAAAATTGTAGATACGAAGTTAGTAATATGGTTTAATTACTACAAAAAAAATAATTTTTTTTGTAGTACTATCATATCTTGTACACCCCTTGATTGTATATATCAGAAATTTGATGAATTCCAGATAACTGGAATACAGCTCTCACAGTTATCTATAAAAAGGGGGAATAAAGCTGAATGTGCATTTATAGAGGAATTTCTCCAAGTGTTTCGACAGTAAGATTTATGCATCCATATTTGAAAACAGGTTGAGAAAATTTTAAAAAAAGAAAAGCTAGGTTTGTTTTAAATAGGTGGTCAAGATCAGATTTTCAATTATGACAAATCGTTGAGAAATCATTAGAACATAGCAATTATCTGTACAATGTAACAATGTTTTGTTGATCTTGAAAAGGTATATGACAAGGTGACTGACCAGAGAAAAGCTTTTTAGAATGCTACAATTACATGAGCTAAATGAAATATTATACAGAGCAATACATAGTGGATATTTAAGTTGTAATTCTGCAATCAAAATTGAAGGAAATACAAGAAGATGGTTCGATATAAGATCAAGCGTGCACACCATCTCTACTCTTATTCATAATCTATATGGATCACAGTAAGAAAGAAAGCATTAAACGTGATATTAGAATAGGATGTATTAAAACTTAACCTTTTTACTTTATGTAGACGATGTACTCCTGAACATATCTGGAGTAAGTCCCCAGGATTCTCTAGCTAAATTGAATAATAGCTATAACAAATTTGGAATGAAAATAAATAATAAAAAGACCAGAACTATGAAAATAGGCAGGAACATAGAAAACTTCAGCTACATTCTCTTATTTAGGTATAGTTTTTAGTAACGATGGCAAATTAAATATGGAAAATAGACAACAAAACAAGCTATGCTGATAATGGTAAGGAGGTAGTTGAATTTATATGGAATAAGAGAGAAATTAGCCAAAACATTAAACTAGCAATGTACAAGACAGTGTTGAAACCAATGTTAAGTAATAGATTTAAAGTTCGGTTAGAAATAAAGCACTTGAAAGTTTAGAGACAAGAGATATCAAAATTATGAGAGGGATGCTTAAGGGTCAAAGCTGTGTAACTGAGAGGAGACCTCCACATAGCCTTTAAAGGAATGCAGAAAACCGACCAGGGGTTCTGACCTAATGTCCAATCCTCACCTTCTTATGGTGCATCCTGTTAGGTATCTACCAGAATACTAAATGATCGAGGATGGGATGGCAATTTGGGATTTGGCGGACCAAACTGTATTCTTATTGGCTTAAACCAAAATATAAAATGATGGTACATGAAAGAATTTCAAGAAGATTAGCAAAACAAGTGTTCTCTGGCAGGAAAAAGACCCAGATATAGGTGGACTGATATGGTAAAAAGTGCCTTAGTAGATAGAAATATAAGATCTGATAATGTTGGAGTCTTGACAGATAACAGACTCATTTGGAGGAAAATTGTAGATAGGAAGTTAGTAATGATGTAAATTTTTCATGTAGTACTGTTATATCCTGTACACCCCTTGATGGTACATGGCAGGAATTTGATGATGACAAAATAATCAAAGTTGATACTGGTAGGGAGGTAGTTGAATAAATTTATATGGAATAATAGAGAAATTAGCAAAAACACTGAACTGGTAGTGTACAAGACAGTGTTCAAACCAATGTTAAGTAATAGAGTTTAAAAGTTTTGATAGTGTCTTGAAAGTTTAGAGACAAGGGATATGAGAAAATTAAGAGGCCTTTAGATGGCATCAATATCAGAATCATTAAAAATGAAGATATTAAAGAAAGATCTTAACGTTATTAGCATTCGCGAACACATGAGGTTTAAGTGACCATACCACATCAGATATGATAATTTAAACAACACGAGAGAGGAAATATTAGCAAAACAGGTGTTGATGCCAAAATGGCAAGAAAAATATCCAGATGAAGGTGAACATCTAGGTGTACAGATTCAGTCAGAAATGCTTTAGAAGTATAAAAAGTTAGATACAACAACATTGGAGTGTTGACAAGTAATCGACTAATCTGGAGGAAGGCATTGATAGAAGATTAGTAATAATGTAAACCCACTGAGGGTACACATTAAGAAATCGATGATTATGTTTAAACAATTACAGAAATTTGATAATGTTTATCAGCAATAAATGAAAAAATTTTTAAATATTCTGGCAATGTTGAGTGGCCAGCACCATTAATAAATGCACAATTTGGTTGGTACAAATGGGTTATCCCATACAAAACTAAAATGCAAGTGCATTACTGTAATTAGTTTGTGAACCAGAGACTAGATGATGCATGCAGGTTTCCATTTGAGTGATATTCTTGGGATTTGTCGAAATGCAACAGATAAGGCTGCAATTTGATAATCTGAATACAGTAATACCGTGATTAAAATTCAGGATGAGTTCCTAGAAGACAAAGTACTAAGCGAAATAGCATTAAACGAGGTCATTTTAACATACTATGACCCCGTTAAAATAGCATTTTAACGGGGTCATAGTAAATAGGGATAGGGGAACAGGCGACCAAGAATAAACAAGTTTTACTTTAAGTTATTTTTATAATAACTTTCCTTTCGTGGCTTTTGGTGTTTGGAATTATACAAAAGCAATGGTTTTAACATGGCATGACCATTGGCGTTACTGACCAGAAGAAAGGTTAAAAGGTCTTTTGCAGGTTTGAATCCTGGTGGTCACTTTTGCTTATGTGATATAAATGTGCACTTTGGTATTCTCTTCCCGAAAAGTTCCATTTCATCAACATTAAAAACTAGTTCAGGAGGATAATTTCCTCTTTCAATTATGCTCTTAAAGTTGATGGAAAGATTGAAGCAGCTTCAGTATCTGCACTCGCTGCTTCTCTGGTGATTTGAATGTTGTTAGGTTGCTTCTTTTTTTATTTTATTTTATTTTTTTGAATCTAACCAACTTCTGCTAGCTGCAAAGTTTTCGCTCGTATCCTCTCTTTGTTTTTGAATATGATTAAAAATACTTCTGGCCTTTTCTATGATTATTGTCTGACTTAATGGCATGTTGTGTTTGGTTTCATCATCAATCCAAATGGAAAAATTTTCTCCATTTCCTCTTAAACATTGCTTCTGGATTGGGTTACCTTTGTTGCAGAAGACGCTATGGTTGCTGAACACTTAATTTTGCCCCGTTGACAATTCCTTGTTTTTTAAAGTCATTTGTGTAGTAGAAGTAGACTCATTTAAAGCAGCTCCAATGTTAACTTAAATATATCTTTTTCTTTTAACCTTTTGCTGATTAGTTCGGGTTCAGGAATAATCGTATTATATACGAATCAAGGGAAATACAGCAATGAATTGAATCAGCGTAAATTTAGCACTTTTTAGGCTTTGAGTAGAACCACATTATATCGAATCATTGACGAATATTTAGTGCTTTCTTTAGGGTACAGGAAAAAACTGCATTATAGCGAATCAGTGTTAATCAGGGTAACGTTTAACTGGGTCTTACTATACAGTGTTACGGGGTCTTTATCATTGATAAAGCAATTACTCAGGGTTGTCCCGATATTCTGCTGTATTTGAACTAAAAGAGAAGTGGCTATTTTGTTGCTAGCATAAGGAACAGCTGAGCAAAAACAAATGTGCTATTTTACTGCATTTACATGCAAGAAACTGAAAATGAATGTTTAATGTTAATTATCATCCTCCTCAGCCGAGATGAATTATAAATGAATTCTGATGACAATTCCAAGCAATCTACTATAAAAAAAAAGTTGTAGCTAATTATATAGTTAAACTCTATACAGGGAGTCCTCGAGTTACGTCGGAGATCCGTTCCTACGGACCGACATAAGGCAATTTTCGATGCAAGTTTGAATTACCTAGCCTAAGTTACTTACCTAACCTAAAACACCCTAAAGTCATACGTATATATCAAGAAACAGAACTAGGCCATGGGAAAATGAAAGGGAGAACATAATTACTGTATAATACAGAAAAATGACAAAAATGAAACTGTAATAAAAAAGCACACATAAAAATGAGAATAATCCCCAAAATGACAAATGAAACTGTACATTCTGTACAGGTGATTAAAAAAAACAAAACAAAACTGAAAACAATTCTTTACCTTTTATCCTGTGGTTGGCTTGCACACTGGAAGGGGCGTTGCAAGGAGGGAGAGACTGACTTAATGGAAGGAGGCAGTATCATTGGCAATATAGGTACGATTACGCATATGTTTCCAAAATAGGCCTGTCTTGTCCACATTAAACACTAGTTGAGTGCTGTAGCCCCCCCCCCCCCCCTTATTATCTCAGCCAACCCCTCAGGAAACTCACCAGTTGCTTTATCATCACCACTAGCAGCTTCACCTTGCACCTTAAGGTTATATAAATTGCCCCGATCCTTAAACCAACCTTTACTAGCATTAAACTCGTCACCTGCACTCGTTTCCCCCTTTCACTTTTCAATGCCTCAAACAATCTTTTTGCCTTTTCTTGAATTAACATGAGGCAAATTGGGATACGCCGTTGATGCTGGTCTTCCAGCCAAAGAACAAGAAGCCTTTCCATCTTAATCATGAGCCTACTACGTTTTTTCGTAATCACAGTCAATTTCATGGGCATCAATCCTTTCACGTGTTCAAGGATGCGAACTTTATCCTTGATAATAGTCCCGACTGTGGTACGACTTAAAGTTCAACGCACAGCCGATGTTCGTTGGTGTTTCTCCCTTTTTTGTCCTTTTAATGTCTAATTTCACTTCTAATGTAATGGCTTTCCTTTTCTTCGACACACTGCCGTTGGAAGAGTCTGCCTTACGTTTGGGAGCCATATTGAAGGGTAAAAAGTCACAAAAAACACAAACACAAAAGTGAGAGAGCAGATGTAAACAAAGCACGCGGTACCCAAAGAGTGTATGCTAGGACCCAAGCAACGAAACCTCTCCCAAACAAACGGCGTATTCTTCCGCTGCACGCTGCTTCAAGTCAAAATTTATTTTTAAAATTATTTATGGGAATACCGCCATAAAGTCTAAACGATGCATGTCGAGGACCCCCTGTACCATTATCTTAATGGCTAATATAGCCTACTTTTGTTTAGGAGTGCCTTTTTTTTTTACGATGTCATTGGCACTTTACCCAAAATTCTAGGGCATTACTGAAGTGTTATAAAACTTATATATGAAGAATAAAAATAGGAGAAATTTTGGACATACCTTTTTGGATGTTTTCTGTCGCCTTATTCCAGTATGTGCCTTCATATGTTGTTAAAGGAAGGGGGGATTTTTTGGGGGGAAGTGAGGGAATTATTTGAAAAAACTCAGATTTTTAATATACGTATAATAATATTATTATTATTATTAGGGGTTGGTAGAGAGCATTTCGGGATGGGGTGTGTGCGAGAAGGATCTGAAGATATAAAATTTTTTGGGAGAAGAGGAGGAATTTAAGGGAAAAAGTCAGGGGTGGGAGTGACGGGGTGCGAGCCATTTCGACAACTGTCGTCTTCGGAAATCATGGGGGGAAGTGGATGCTATGTCATGACGGTTAGGTGTTTCTGTCTTTGGTGTACTCGTGTTTGTCTCCTACTGGTCGGATTCGTGACCTAATTTTTATGTTGTGGAGCTTCTAACTCTCTGAGATTATGTAGGGTCAGTGAACGTTTATGACATTTTAAAAAAAGGGAAACTTCTAAACGAAAGTAGGCTATATTAGCCATTAAAATAGTTTTTTTAGAGGAGTAATCTTGGGAATTTCCCCAGAAATAATACCTATAAACTGTATACAATTTCATGCTGCTGAATATATAATTTAAAAACATTGTGGTTCTTGTTCCTAAAAACAGTTCAAAATAAGGTCTAATATTTCAATGACTTCAAAAGGGAAAATAGACAATTCACTTACCAAAACTTTTGTAGTTATTAGCTAACCATTCTAGTAGAGGCACTGAATCTACAAGTTCCAATTCTACTCCCGTCTTAAAAGCAAAAGATCATGATATTTTAATGATATACTTTCTTAATAAGAATACCAAAATTTAAACAGTAATTAATATTTCATACATATAAAATCAGAAAATTTCAAGAATTATAGCAACCTAATCTTATTCAATATCATGACAGAACACTGACATTTCAGCAGCAAGTCAATTCTTCTCTTGACAGAAGAGAAAGCATAGTTGTCTTTGCAAAAATTTCAGCCATATTGCAGTGAATTATCACCATGATAATTAAGCTGATACAAGAGCTAATAATTGTATCTCTCAGTTAGCAGGCTAGTCTGTTTTGGAAGAGAAACCATGTCCCAGAGATTCAGCTTTGATTATAATGATCTATAAAAAGTCACCCCATCTTGACTAAAAACTAAGCATTCTTGATGGGGCTTAAAAATAAGTCCACAAGAATTTTACTCAGCCTTACAGTACAGATAAACCCACCTCACAAATGCATGCATTTAGCAGTTACAATCTATGATAGAAGCCCATATTTTGTAGACTGCAGTCACTAGCAAAGAGGAGAAAGATGAATGATATGATTGAGACTTAAAAACTTATGAAAGGGCCACCCAGGATTTCAATTGATGGCATTTTTCAATTTATGAAGGGTGGGGAAAGGACAAGAGGGCATCCTTGGAAGAAGGGGGGGGGGGGGGGGCAAGATTTTTCTCTCATGGGTGGTGTGCGATTGGAATGGATTAACATCGAGTGCAAGCAGAGTGAATGAATTCAAGAATAAGTATGATAGTTGGTGCATGTAGTTTGTGGCCTCCCTAGATGAGTCCCTGACTCCCTGGAGGTCTCTTAATAATAATGAGATGCAAAAGAAACTATAGCACATTAGTAGCATGCATCTGTCAACTTTTTTTTTTTTTTTTTTGAAGAGTTGGAGATTTTAGTTGATGGGAAACACCTCATGAAAGAGCTGTTCCAAAGGTTAGATAAAATAAAATAGAAGCAGACATGGTGTGTTTCCAATGGTGTGAGCTGAAAAGGAATGTTGGACAAGTGCTGCTCTTGTTTTGTTAAACAAGTGGAGGAATGCTGGCTGACAGTTCAGTTGAGCAGTTTCCATGGAATACCTGTAGAAAACAGAAAAGTGCATCTGGAAGTGGGAGATAGAGATGGAAGTGAGTCAGTAAGGGAGGCATCATCTACAAACCAAATGCCTATTATGGGCAGCACTGAGAATTCTTAGTGAAGTTTTGTGTGTCTCACTCAAAACATGTGAACAGTTTTCTAAAGATGTGTGATCTGGAATGTGTCAAGTTAGTAGATGAAAAGGTGAAAAGCAGCATCTTGAGGGAAAGATGAGATACTAAGATAGGATGAAGGTAAATGTCTAGAGAGATGATCTGTCTGGTGATTTGTGTATTACTGAGGATAAGGGAACGGTAAGTTGAGTCAATTTTGATGTCTCCTCTGTTCACCAATGCCCCCCCCGGAACTTACACCTCGGGTCTTCTCTCGTGGATAGTTCACTCAGGATGAAGAAAAGGAAGCCCCCTCTCATCTTCCAACCAATCCTTTTATACACTAGCGTCCCTGCACCTTTGATTAAGTTTTTGGGACCCCTAGCATCCCCATGAGAGTCTTGCTAGTAGTTTGGAGAACCCTGTATAATGTTTCTCGAAAATTCACCTACAATCTTACTTCCTCTCTTGACTGCCTTAATCTTGCCTACGGGCCTTTCTTTTTGATTCGTGTCGAGCCCTTTCAATGTTGACCTTGAAGGTCACCTGCGATGGGTCTTGCAAACAATCTTCAAAAGACATGCCGAATTTCGGGTGATGCTCTTGGTTTCAATACTTCTACATCCCTTCATAAACAATGAAGGAGTTAATTCCCTTTGGGCTTATTTTGCTCTTTATACAGATGGCTTTACATAGGTGGTTAAAATATACATTTTTACAAAACATTTCAGGTGAATTCCTACTGCAAAAAGTCGATGTTTTTAGATAATTTATTCTGGCAACATCAAATTTTTACAAAAGCTCATATTTTAGATAATTTATTCTGGCAACATCAAATTTTTACAAAAGCTCATAAATTTATTTGTTTCAATTTTTGCCTAAGTTATAGGCATCTTCAATACAGGATTATAGAAAGGCAATTAAACAATAACAGACAATTCTAAGTGTCACCTTAGTAGCTAATGTAAGGTAACAATCTATTTCCTAACTAAATACACACACAAAGTTAGAAAAGATTAGCATATTTAAAAAAATACTACTGCCCACAAAGGAGACAGATATAGACCATTTTTTAACAAAGACGTTCTATGAGGAAACAGATTTTATCTTGTCTTGTTCCAATAAAATGTTTAGATGGCATGCTCAGCAAGTCCATCCAGATTGTCCAGGCTCATGATATTTATTATAAGAGCTGTGTGTTTCAGATGAAACAAAGCAGATCTTCCAGTTTGTCCAAAATAAGATAAGCCATCACAGCAAGGAATGTGGCACACATTTGAAAAATCTAGAAGTGGAGGCTTATCCTTAGAAGAGAGAAAGGTGGAGCTTTTTCTGATGGAAAGAAGAAAAAAAATCAATGATTTTAAAACTTTTGCTCTACATGTAAAAATACCTTGCACATAATGGAGAGAAATGAGTTATTTCTTCTGCATTGAAAAAGCATAGATACCATAAATGTGCTTTCATTCATTTTATTAAGATGTAGATTTAACATGTTGCAATTCTTTTTTTGTAAAAGTTTGTGTGAAGTACATCAAAAAATCATGCATGATGCAATAATCTCTTAATAGTTAGCCTTTTGACTAAGATGTTCGTGAGATTCAGCATGGATATAACTGCATATACAAGTCTTCTGAAAAACTGAAAATTGTAGCTTCCATTTCATTTACGAAGTAGATCTAAAAAAGCTATTTACTTAATTATTTTTTTAAGGGGAATTGGATCCTGGGATGAAGTGCACTTAATTTAGAAAGAAACTGCAACTTAGTGGAAGAGTAATTCAAAATTACAAAAATATTGTCCACATATTTGTACCTATGTGCAGGTCTAGATGAATTATTATCAAAGACACGTTCAAGGTGTTCTACGAAGTAGTTGGCAATGGTAGGAGAAATAGGACAGCCCATAGCTGTTTATTCAATTTGTTGATACAATTTGCTTCTCAAGGAGAAACGATGAGAATGTATAATGAAACCAAATAGTCTATTAATATTGGAAAGAAATTCTTCTTGAAGAAATTCAATGGTGTCTGATAAAGGAATATTAGCAAGAAAGGATTAGAATCAGGATAGATTCTCAGCTTAGATGCAGTATCTAAGCTAAGAATAACATTAGAAGCAGTGAGATGAATAAATTTTATTTTTGAAATCCAAGTTGTTCTCTTTTTTTTTTTTTTTTTTTTTTAATATTTAAGTACAAGCTCTTCTAGAAGTCACAAGTAAATTAGAGAAATATTTAGATATATGTGTTCATGACTTCATGAAATAAGGCTTTAAGCTTATTTTTGTTTTTCATCCCAATTAGAAACATCAATAAGAGAATTACGTCTATTTATCTGACTACAAGTAGGATCTGAAGGGAGGGACCTATAAGTAGAATAGTATTGAAGTAATAGACATTTTTCTATCATATTCTCTTATCTTGGAGAGGAAAAAAAAGCCTTTACCTTGTCAGCTTTAAATTTAGAAAAAGACTGGGTCAAGGAGGGTTGCACTAAAAAGAATTTTTTGCCCCAATCAAAATAAATTCTGTTAGCTGTTTTAAGAGAAGAACTGAATGCCTGTATCTCATCATCATCAAATTCCTGCCATGTACCCTCAAGGGGTGTACAGGATATGATAGTACTACATGAAAAAAATTACATCATTATTAATTTCCTATCTACAATTTTCCTCCAAATCAGTCTGTTACTTGTCAACACTCCAACATTATCAGATCTTATATTTCTATCGTCTAAAGCACTTTGTACTGTATCAATCCACCTATATCTTGGTCTTCCTCTGGGTCGTTTTGCTGCCAACCTGGCAGAGAACACTTGTTTTGCTAATCTTTCCTCGCCCATTTTGTTTAAGTGACCATACCACCTGAGATTAGCTCTGCTAACGCATTCCTGGATGCTGACAATGTCAAGTTCTTTCCTAATATCCTCATTTTTAATATGATACTGCCATTGATGCCATCTGTTCACACCTATAATCTTTCTCAGGACTCTCATATCTGTGGTCTCTAGCCTTTGGTCAAGTGTTTTACTTCTGACCCAGCGCTCAGATCAATAAGTTAAAACTGGTTTGAACACTGTCTTGTATACAGCTAATTTAGTGTTCCGACTAATTTCTCTCTTATTCCACATGAATTTATTCATTTGACTTCCCACCATACCAGCTTTGCTGATTCTGTTGTCTATTTCTATATTTAATTTACCATCTTCAGTAAAAATCGTGCCTAAATAGCTGAAATGTTTTACTTGTTCCACAGGTTCTCCATTCACAACACAGTTGATATTTTCAATGATTCTGCCTATTTTCATTGTCTTTGTCTTTTTATTGCTGACCTTCATACCATATCTATTACAACAGCTATGCAATTTAGTCAGAGAATCTTGCAGACTTGTAGCGGATTTATTTAGAAGTATAACATCATCCGCATAAAGCAAAGAGCTGACATTAACATCTCCAATTTTGATATCATGTTTAATACCACTTTCCTTCATAATGTGATCCATATAGATAATGAATAACAGAGGGGATAATGTACATCCTTGTCTCACACCAGATTTAACATTAAACCATCTTCCTGTACTTCCTTCAATTCTAACTGCTGACTTACAACTCAAATAAAGACTAAGTATTGCTTGATATAATGCCCTATTGACACCATATAACTGCAGCATATTGAATAGCTTCTCTCTTGGCACCTTGTCATATGCCTTTTCCAGATCAACAAAACTTAAATACAGATCTTTGTTATATTCCCATGCTTTCTCGACTATTTGTCGTAAAGTGAAGATCTGATCCTGACAGCCTCTATTTGGCCTGAATCCAGCTTGTTCTTCACCAAGCTTTTCTTCCACAATTCCACAATAAATGCCTGTATCTGTGGTATGAAAAAAATCCATCCATAAGATGTACTTTATTGGGAGAAATTGCAAAGTCGCATCCTTTAGAAAAAACAAAAAGGTCATCCTGTGTTAGTGGATGGTCAGATATATTGATAAGTTTATCTGACTCAGACATTGAGTACTAGTTAGCATAAAGAGGCTTACAAATGAATCAAGGTTGCTCTTGAAATTATCACAAATAGAATTAAAATATGTTGGTAAGAAACTGATGAAATATGAAGAAAAATGTTAAATTCAGCCATCAATAGATTCTTGATATAAACGATTTCCCTATTTAAGAGGGCTAAAGAATTTTTTGTCTGTGCAGTTAGCCTAGTGGCTATGCGCTTCGCAACCATATGCCTAGGGAAGGAGAGTCCTAGGTTTGATTCCTGTCGGAGACGTGAGGAGCTTAAGGATCTTCCTCAGCCATAGCCAAGTTAGCTGATCTTGGGTGCGGACAGTAAGGTTTTCCTCCCCAGTTTATTCTGGGTTTTTTTTCATTCCACAAACAGGCAAACCGGACCCATGAACACACAGGATACAGCCACAGGACAGCACGGCAAGGAAGGCAACAGGAAACTACCTTGCTCATAGTCACTTCTCTTGTATGGCAGCATAGCTGCCCCTACCATCTGTAAGGATGAAAGGAAATCATTCCATTCCAAAGGATTTTTAGCTTCATACAGTTGATAGTTTAAACTTTTAAAATAATCTAACATTTTAAAAATATTCTGTTAATGCATTTAGTGTTCCATAAAACATTTACCACATATAGCACACTGTTCAGAAGTAAAGTCTAGTGATTTGTTTCAATAACAGAATAGTTACTTGGCATAATAATAGAAGAAAACTCATGGAAAAAAAAAAAAAAGAAAAGAAACTTATAAAATTTTTGCCTAAGTGTCATAGGCATCAATACAGGATTAGAAAATAGCAAACAATAACACAATTCTAAAAAAATACTACTTTAATAGCTAATGTAAGATAACTAACATGATCATTTCCTAACTAAAGAGTCTTGACAGGTAACAGATTGATTTAGAAGAAAATTGCAGATAGGAAGTTAGTAATGATGTAAGTTTCTCATGTAGTGCTATCATATCTTATACATCAATTGAGGTTACATGTCAGGAATTTAATGATGAATATAAACTGTTTGGAAAGAAGTCAATGGACAAGGTGCATCCTGCCATGAAAGTCATGTTTGTTGCCAGTATAAACTAGTGTACAATTGAGTCAGGGTGAAATGGCTGTAAGAAGGGATTGGAGGTTGAAAGAGACATTGTGTTAGGATGCCATCTTGCAGGCCCATCTGTTCAGCAAATTGTATCCCAGGTCAACAATCAGTGATCCTATACTGAGATGGAGGTTCAGATGGGAGGTCAACTGCAAGTGCTACCCAGAGTGGATGACCCACCACACTCAAACGTGACTGTAGTGACACAAGAATCTGTGCACAAAAACATTCAGAATGGAGGCTTACAACATGGGTTTCCATGGTAGGACTACCAAGCCCCACATTACCCAAATCAGTATGCTGCCCTTCAGTGATGCAAAGAGTGTGTACAGTAGGATGTGGATGCTTGGAAAATTGTGTTATGGAGCAATGAATCATGCTATGCACTCTACTGAGCAGATGTACGGTGGTGGCAGATGACTGGTGAATATCTTTTACCAAAGTGTATAACCCCAACTATGAAATTTGGAGGTGATGGTGTGATGGCATGGTCCTGTTTTTCCTGGTTTAGCCACAGACCTCTGTTTCCAGTGCCATGAACATTGAACTCCGAGAGTTATCTGAACATTCTGGACAATGCAATGATTCCTACTTTGTGGTATTTCTATAGAAATGACTATTGTCTCTTTGAGCAAGACAATGCACCTTAATGCTGCTGTTGTAATTACATGGTTTGTGAACAAACAACACCACACTTGACTGGCCTCTACAGATATCGACCATATTGAACATTCGTGGGACGAACTGGAGAATTAGGCGAGGTCAAGGGACGTCAGCCCACAGCAGCCCAGTGGTCAAAAATTCCCGTTGATCGCTATTGTATGATTTTGGAAAGTATTTGGAAAGGATTGCTGCAGCCATCACAGTGAAAGGAGGTCTATATCTTATTAAAGATGGGTGCCATGGATGTTTGTTCCTCACACTATAGTGTCCGATGACTTCTTTCCAAACAGCATGTAACACTATATGCGTGTACACACACACACAGCCACGGAACCTATTTAATATATATACAGTATATTATTTATATATTTATATGTAAAGTTAGGAAAGATCAGCAGATTTAAAAAGTATTATCTCCCATAAATGGGAGAGACATACACCACTAGATTTGCTAATTTAGGATGAAGTAAAATTACACACATTACTCTATAAAGACATGTTGAGCATGCCATCCGCAGTAACCATAGTTTATTGAAACAAGACAACTTCATAAGTATTTCCTTTCTATAAGGAAACACTTATGAAGAAGTTGTCTTGTTCCAATAAACTATGGTTACTGCAGATGGCATGCTCAACAAAGTCCAGACTGATATTTAATAAGACATCTGATTTACTTAAGGCTGGTAAGTCACTTTTAAATTATCAACTGAATAAAGCTTAAAAATCTTTAGCTGTGTTAAACAGAGAAATCAATTCTATCAAGATTGCTATATAATCTGTATTAATGGCTGAATTTTTTAACATTATTCTTTATATTTCATCAACTTCTTTCAAATGTGTTTTTAATTCTAATTGTGATAATTTACAGCATACATCTGATTCACTTCTAAGCCTCTTCAGTTTAACCAGTACTCGTAATGTTGTCCGACTTGGATAGGCTAATCTTCAATATATCTGGCCATTCCCTAACACAGGAAAATTTTTTGTTTTATCAAAATCACATGACTTTGATAAAATAAAAAATTTTCGTGCGTTAGGGAATGGCCAGATATACTGAAGATGAGCCTATCCAAGTCGGACAACATTACGAGTACTGGTCATTTCCATCAATAAAGTAACTTTTACGGATATTTTTCATAGCACATATGTAGAATTATACTTCTCTTAAAACAGCTAACAGGATTCATCCCAAATGTGCAAAAATTCTTTTTGGTGCTAAGCCTGCTCGATCTAATCTTTCTTTCTTTCTCTGAATTTAAAGCACTGAAGTCCTTGAAGAATAACAATTTATTTCTAAAGCTGACAAGGGAAAAGCCATTGTTCAAGATATGTTGTGTAGAGAATATGATAGAAAAATGTATTTGAGACTATTCTACACATACAGGCCACTGAATTACAGCACACATATGGTTTGCTGTATATTCCACAAGGTGCTGGATTGCATTTATGTCTACAACATACCAGGCATTCACAAGACAGTCCTTTAACTGGCTCAGATTTGACAAAAGAAGACTTTGCTCACTGATCTATTTTTCTAACACATTTCATACATTCTTAATGGAGTTCAGATCCAGATGTTGTGGTAGCAAGGGAAGATGGAAGGTGCTTTCATGCTTGCTGAACAATTCATACTAATGAACAGTAGCATTGTCATCATGAAAGAACCATCACTTGCTGGATAAAAAATTAACATTGCAAGAGGGACATCAGCAACTATGTTCAAATATTCCTTGGAGGACACCTGACCTTCTAGCAATATCAGGGGAACCTTTCCATACCAACAGAGCATGCTCCACACCATGACACCACCTCCAGAACTGTGCATTGTGTTTACAAGGCAAGCTGGGTTCATTGCTTCATAGGACTCTTGCCAAACTCTCTGTGTACTGTCAGGAAAGAAGTCTTCCAGTTTCCAATCACTGTGTTCCTGACACGACTGTAGACTAACTTTCCAGTTCTTCACAGAAACCATTAGTTTCTGTATAGTCAGGCAACTACCAATACCGATCCTCTTCAATTCCCTGCACATGGTTCATTGAGATATGGGTCAGAAAGACCTTCATTAAATGCTTCAGTCAACTGCTGTATACAGGTGAGACTGATCATTAATGCTGTACTCCAATAAAGATGTGCACAAATTCACATGATAGAAGACATGACGCTGACTTACTTGCTGATAGTGATAACTTCATACTAGTTCAGGATACAAGAATAAACAAGTGATTTGAAAAGGAAATCGCCATTTAGTTTTGAGCAAAATGAAAATGAATACCATAATAAAAAATAAAAATATGTATAAAAGTTTTTAAAATAATTAAAGGTGAGAAGTGAACCACAGACTGAAATACACAATTACTCAAGAAAAACAAATGAAAAGTGCAACTAAGAATCAAACTCTGGGTGATTCGATAGCAAACTTAAGAACCATTAATTCAAACATCAAGAAAGGAGGACATGAGTGAACTTGTCAGCAAAACTCCAAACATCCTTTATGGATTCATAAAATGAAAGAAGCAGTCTTGGAGAAGCAGAGAGAATACCATGAAGTTCTAGAAAATAAATCTTAAATAAAGTTCAGTAGCTTTTACGTGTGAACTGTAGGCTCGATCATACGACATCACTGAAGAAAAAAAATGACAGATTGAAAAAAAGTACCAAACTCTGAAGACAACATTGATTCAGCTAGGAAGGCATGTAGCAAAGTTCTCTGTAAGGGTAGAAAAATAAGAACCAATTGTGGACACAGGAAGTTAATTCTGGAAAAAAAAAAAAAAAAAAAAAGAAAGCATACCAGAGGCCCCAAGTATCTAAGTCAGCAGAAGCCCCAAAAGAATACAGGGGAAAAAAATGCAAGACAGCTAAGCTATGTGTAAAAGTAGCTAAACCAAAGTCATGGGAAGACTTTGGCAAGAATATAGAAAATAAATATCAGGAAGGTGGCAAAATGTTCTGCAAGCTTAGAAATGGAGGATAGAGAGTAGTGTAAAGGGAATTAAGGATGATCAAAGTGACATGAAAAATGAAGATAAGGGTATCCTACATGCCTGGAGTAATTACTTTGAAAGGCTTAAACAAAGAAGTGACAGAACCATACTAGAACAGTTTCAAGAAGAATGCAAAGATAATATCAATACTTGAGATGCAGAAAGGCAGCTGGAGGATGATATTCAACCAGAAATGCTAAGTATGGAGGTATAAAAGTTTAACGGTGGCTACATTACATAATTCAGAATGCATGGTCAAGAGATTAAATAAATAATTCCCAATGATTGAAATACAGCTCTCATAATACCCACCTATTAAAATAAAAAGAGGGGGAATAAAGCTGTATGTGAGAATTGCAGAGGAATTTCACTACTATGTGTTTCGGGTAAGATTTATGCAAGCATACTTGAAAAGAGGATGAGAAAAATTGTGGAGAACAACATGGGTTCAGGACAAATACAGGTTGTCGAGATCAGATTTTCACTTTAAGACGGTGGAGAAATCATGGGAATATGACAAGGATCTGTACTTTTTTATAGATCTGGAAAAGGCACAAGATAAGGTGTCCACAGAAAAGTTTTTCAAAACACTACAATTATATGGGGTGAATATAACATTATACAGAACAATACAATCTATAATTAAGTTGCAGTCAGCAGTTAGAATTGAAAGAAATACAGGAAGATGGTCTGATATAACATCAAGGGGTAAAACAAGGATGTGCAATCTAATTAATCATCTATGTGGATCACATTATGAAAGAAAGTGGTATTGTGATATTCCTTATTTTGGACAGACAGACAAATCTGTCGAATTGCGTATGGAAGAACACATGAGGGACATTACTTACAAGAGACAGCGAGCGAATTCATTATGAAGTCCTATCCTTTTCTTGGCTAATCCTAATGATAAAAACCAAAGTCACAAAGTCTGCTGGAAAAATCTACTAACATCTTCCGTTGCAGTGATGAACTAGAGAGAAAAATCATGGAATCTAGAGAAATCATCTTCAATCCTGTTCATCTAAATAACAACTTGAGCTACAACCTCCCAGATAGTCATTCAGCAGTAATCATGTACGTGTTCACGTGAGGCTGTAAACACACACTCTCCCAACAATGCAACAAACGAAAGAACAGCTTCAAATACAACTGCAATGTTTTCATGCAAATTATGTATAGAGACTGTCTATGTTGTTCATAGTCTTTTAACCTTTAATGTTTAGTGTTTTTTCTTTTTTTTATAATGTCACCTGAAGAAGGCTGTTACAGGCCAAAACTAGTAGTGTTTTTATATTAAAACCTTTTTACTTAAATCTCGGTTCTAGTCATTCAATTTTTCATAAAACCATGTATGTTAACCGAGTTAATGATCATTCTGTCATATATATATATATATATATCAACAATAAGATAACTGATTGACTTGGGTGAGAGATATTTTTGAACAGATTAAATAACTAAGCCGAGAGATAAAAAAAATAATAGTCCTCAATTCAGTACCTCACAAGACTAACCTCAGCTATAATCTCTCAGACTGTCATTGCACTGCTATCCAACTTTGGCGTTCATAAGACCTTGAACATGTGCACATGCCCAACGATGAAGAGATACACAAAACGCTCTCAAATATTAATACACTAGCATTTTAAGGTAGATTTTTTCTCATGCTGTTTGTTGGTATTTCTCTCATGTAATGCCACCCAATGAAATCTTTAAAGACAAAACTAGTTGTGTTTATTTAAAAGAAAATACTGTTTCTATTTTTATCCAGCTCATTTAATCTGTTTCAAAAATAATAAATAAAATATATCAGTGGCTTCCTGTGCCCATTTTGGTTAGGTGCTGTCATGTGGCATATGCAATCCTCACTACAAAATTCATGTCAATTTGATCGTATGATTGCATTTGTGTTGATGTATGAAAGTTTTAAGAGTGCTGAGCACTCTCAAAACTTTTGGAGGAAAATTGTAGATGGGAAGTTAGTAATGATGTAAATTTTTCATGTAGTACTATCATAGATAGTACTACATGAAATGTACTATCCTGTACACTCCTTGAGGGTACTTGGCAAGAATTTGATGAAATCTGCATAGAGTGGGAGAACAATGTATTTGTTTTAAGATATATCAGAAAACAATGAAGGAGAATACTATATTTGCTTGGCACATTTGAATTACTTTGAAGGTGTAAATATGTGAACCCTCATTAATTTGTGCTATTAATTGGTTCAATGCAATTACTTGTAGAATAACAACTTTTAATTTATCAATTAATTGTAACCAAATTTGCATATATTTATGTAAGTATACTTGAGAAATGGTTGAGAAGAATTAGTGGAAGAAAAGCTTGGTGAAGAACAAGCTGGATTCAGGGCCAAATAGAGGTTAGGATCAGATCTTCACTTTACGACAAATAGTTGAAAAATCACGGGAATACAACAAAGATCTGTATTTAAGTTTTGTCAATCTGGAAAAGGCATATGACAAGGTGCCAATAGAGAAGCTATTCAATATGCTACAATTATAAGGTGTCAATGGGGCATTATATCAAGTAATACTTAGCCTTTATTTGAGTTGTAAGTCAGCAGTTAGAATTGAAGTACAGGAAGATGGTTTAATGTTAAATCTGGTGTGAAACAAGGATGTACATTATCTAAATGGATTACATTATGAAGGAAAGTGGTATTAAACATTATATCAAAATTGGAGATGTTAATGTCAGCTCTTTGATTTATGCAGACGATGTTATACTTCTAAATATATCCACTACAAGTCTGCAAGATTCCCTAAGCAAACTGAATAACTGTTGTAACAGATATGGTATGAAGGTCAGCAATAAAAAGACAAAGACAATGAAAATAGGCAGAATCTTTGAAATGTCAAATGTGTTGTGAACGGAGAACCTGTGGAACAAGTAAAACATTTCAGTTACTTAGGCACGATTTTTAGTGAAAATGTTAAATTAAATATGGAAATAGACAACAGAATCAACAAAGGTGGTATGGTGGGAAGTGAATTAAATAAATTCATATGGAATAAGAGAGAAATTAGTCGGGTATACACTAAACATACACCATTAATCTTGTATACACTAAATTAGCTGTATACAAGACAGTGTTCACACTAATTTTAACTTATGGATCCGAGAGCTGGGTCAGAAGTAAAACACTTGATGAAAGACTAGAGACCACAGATATGAGTCCTGAGAAAGATTAGGGGCATGAACAGATGGCATCAATGGCAATGTCATATTAAAAATGAGGATATTAAGAAAGAACTTGACATTGTCAGCTTCCAGGAATGGGTTAGCATAGCTAATCTCAGGTGGTATGGTCACTTAAACAGAATGGGCGAGGAAAGATTAGCAAAACAAAGGTTCTCTGCCAGGTTGGCAGGAAAACGACCCAGAGGAAGACCAAGATATAGGTGGATTGATACGGTACAAAGTGTCTTAGACAATAGAATATAAGATCTGATAATGTTGGAGTTTTGACAGTAACAGACTGATTTGGAGGAAAATTGTAGATGGGAAGTTAGTAATGATGTAAATTTTTCGTGTAGTACTATCATATCCTGTACACTCCTTAAGGGTACTTGGCAAGAATTTGATGAAATCTGCATAGAGTGGGAGAACAATGTATTTGTTTTAAGATATATCAGAAAACAATGAAGGAGAATACTATATTTGCTTGGTACATTTGAATTACTTTGAAGGTGTAAATATGTGAACCCTCATTAATAAGTCGTGAGAATGGGAAACAAAGGAAAGAATAAGTGCGAGTAGAAATACTTTCATTAATGACAAATGAATTATTAATAATTAACAGCTGTGACTTGGGGGGGACCACACTCATACCAGGCACATCCCCAGGGTGGCAGATGGGGGAAACCCAAATGGGTTGCTCTGAATAAAGAATAAAGAGCTGTGGACCAAAGGATGTAGCAGCGGCATGGCAAGCTGGCTACATTATTATGCCAGTAACTTTCATGAGCAGGAGAAAGTCTACAAACCGAGATAGTGCTACTGCGTACGGGACAGCCAATGCGCCTACTCGAAGACCACACAGAGTAGGTGAGAAATCAGCAATGTGGTCAGCTAAGGACGTGAATCATGTAGCCACCCTCAACATAAGATCATTATACCAACCTGGACAATTGCAATTAGTCCAGGAAAATTTTGAAAGATTGAAATGGAGTCTTTTAGGTTTATCAGAGACACATTGGTGTGGAGATGGATTTACCAGAAGGAAGACTATACTTCTCAGGAAGAAAAGATAATATACACAGAGAAGGAGTTGCATTATTAATTGAAAAGAAACTTACACACTCGGTAATTGAAATAAAACCAGTGTCTCCTAGAATAATCACAGTCTAACTTCAAGTAAAAGAAAAAGGTCAAACAATTAAAACAATCCAAATATATGCACCAGACAGCAACTATTCAGAGGAAGAAATAGAAAATTTCTATGAAGAGTTACAACAGGAAATAGATAATCTCAAAAATAGAGAACTCATGATAGTCATGGGAGATTTTAATGCTAAAATAAGACAGTCACAGCAGACAAAAAAGATGTGATGGGGAAATCTGGATATGGAGAACTTAATGACAGAGGAGAACAATTACTCCACTTCTGTAAAGCAAACGATCTAATGATTACAAACACATAGTTCTATCAACGCCCTAATAATAAATATACATGGACATCCCCAGATGGTAATATAAAAAACTGCATAGACTATATCATTATAAACAAACAATGGAAAAGATCAGTAATTATCTGCAATATGTGATAATGTACCATGAACATATCAGAAGTTTTTTCAAGAACAATCAATAAAGAACATCTTGGGATGCAGAACATACAAGGAACTTTTTTGAACAGCAAGGAATAGAGAAGACTGGAAGATACTGCTCAAGAGAAGACTCAACCTGTCTTAGATGGAAGAGAAGAACAGCTGCGATGTGTGTCCTATAAGTACCTGGGTAGAGTGAACAGCATGCGATCCTATGAAGTCTACATATGATTAAGTGAATTTATAATAGCATAATTTTAAAAAAAAACTTAAGAGTGGGAAAGAGATTTTGCAAATCATAAACAACTAATTAATAATAAACAGCCACTATATACATTTAGTAGTTCAGTTAAAAACTATAGAGAGAGAGGCTAATCCAATGAACTAATAAGAAGTGGCAAGAATATATGTGTTTGATGGAGTAGCAAATCATCTGATAAAGTTTATTGTGCATGTGTCTCTGGTTTATGTATATTTCACTTCATTTTCTAAGAATTTTCTTGTTTACTAAGACTCAGTATACATTTTATGCAATAATAGAATACATAATATCCAATCGTTATCAAAATTGTTCACACTTTTGGGAATCCTACAATCAGTTTTTTTTTTTTTTTTTTTAATGTCAGCGGCTCTTCTGTCTTATCAATAAAAGATATCTCGCATATGCTATTATTTTGCTGTAGATCAATAGCTTCTCATAATATACAAAAAATATTCATTTCTATTCAGCAAAAACTAATTTTTACTATGTCTGTTGTTTCCAGTCTAGAATAAAAATGTTTCTGGACCGTTAAAACACTTTCCAACCTCAACAGATGCTAGATTGCACAAGCAAGAAAAACAAGTAGCTTTGTTCATCACTAAATACACTAAACAGACATTTAACATCTGTGTACTATATTTAGGAACAATTAGTGTAATTAGAGCACTCGAATGGCATACTTAACAGAAAAATACTGTTCCTGCAGACTATGCTGCATGCATGCAAACAGAACAGATTTATTGTACCAGTAAACATAGAACTAAACACATTTCTCCTAACATTCATTTTCAAATTTTCAGTTCCAGAAATATATGTGTAACAGCTGTTTATATTACAAGACAAGCGCTCAATTTATGAAAACTTGAAATCAGTTTGAATTGCATTCAGATATTCGATGTCATCCAGACATCTAACTGCTAATTTTAGAAATAAAATTCTACCGAAAGAGGTGAAACTAACATGCTGTATAAGCTTTGTGAAAATGCAACTGCTTGAAGCAGAAGCGGCATACATATGCTAAAGCTAGTACCTGCCACGAAATAAAGAAACAGCAGACACCCAGGTGTGAACATGACATGCAAATTTTAAATATGGAAGACATCAAGGTCAAATGAACAATAGCTATGCTTCATGCATGCCATTTATGTGAGAAGCACAAAGGGTTTATGCTTCATGGCGAGATTAGATTATCATATACTTTGAGTGAGACATGAATAATTTGAATTTTGATACAATATTTAAATACAGCCAGGTAATACACACAAAAATCAGTAAACGTAATCACTTGGGAAATTATTTTTCCAGAATCAAAGAAAGGCTGAAATAAGTTGTTTTACTTATTTATACACAAGTTCCAATCTCCTGTTGTTCCTCAGGAATTGTGTTAGCACATAAAACAAAGATTTTTCCTTCAGTTTTTAATGTCAGCAGCTCTTCTGTCTTATCAATAAAAGATATCTTGCATACACTAGTATTTTGCTGTAGATCAACAGCTTCTTATAATATACAAAAAGTATTCATTTTTATTCAGCAATAACTAATTTTTACTATGTCTGTTGTTTTCAGTCTAGAATAAACAAGTCTCTGGACTGTTAAAAAAACTTTCCAACCTCAACAGATGCGAAAATCAATGTCTTTTCAATAGTAATTAAGCTTACACAAACACAAACACAGGAAAGGCCTGTGTTTGTGTTCCTCCATAATACGTATGTATTCTCTTAATAGCCAAAAAATAACATTAGATTGAGCAGTAGAGCTCAGAATCAACCTGACAGGTTCTGTTAACTTATAAATTTCCTTGAATACAAACCTGAAGTTGATTTTTTTTTTGCATGATTTATAATAGGTAATGCACTGGTTTTGTGGCAAATTCACCAGAAGAGTACTTGTAGTTCATTTTTCAAGCAAATAGTCAAAAACTGGGCCAGGGAAATCCTTAGTTTTCTAAAATACCATCACAAAATATACTTTGCATATTGACCATGTCTTTACAAAGGAGTTGAAAAAATCCAAGTTTCAAAAATGAAAAGTATCTTTCTTCCATATCCAGGCACATGCAGTCGACTATTCCCTAGTACAATCGAAGGCACGCGCTCTTCTCCACCTCTTCAGGCCCTTTTGTCTCTTACATCTTGATTCATCAACTGTATACTTCTCTTTTGATGCAGAAACCCAAATATCATCAAATCCATTTTCCCTGTCAATCCTAAGCTGCTTCATAGTGTCATGCACTTTTTTTTATAACAGTACAGCAGTACAATATATCATAGGATGAAGTTTGCAGTATATTATTTAAGACATCAGTACAGCCAAATAGAACAGAAAACTTTCTAGCAATAAAATTGTTTGAAAATCTTGCAAGAAATGCAAAAAAACCATGAGCTTTGATTACAGCATCCAGGTCCCATTCACCAGAATTCTCCACTATGTGTTAAAAAAAATTCGATCGGTTAACATCATGTGATGCTTTACTGTGGAAGTTCCACTGGGTTGGTGTGATGGAGAATAATTTTTAGCAACATATAGGAAAGCATTTATTCTTTGCGATGATTTATAAAAATAAGTCACCAATGCATTGGTAGTTTGGAAAAACAATCTCCATTCCTTGATATTTGAGAGGCTTTGCTTCAGAACTAAAGTCAAAATGTGGCCTTAGCAATGCATAAATATTGCTAATGGATGTGCTTCAATAACTTTCCTATGCAACCCATTAATATGTCCACTTATTACACAGGCACTATTATAAGTTTGGCAGAATAACTTGTCCTTAATATTAAATTCCTCAACTCTGTTTACGTGTTTAGAAAGACCACTAGATGCTCTATCAGCACTTACATCTATAAATCCCATGAATCTTTTGTGCATTTACCCATTACGGACAAAACGGAAAACATGTGATAGATACAATTTTAACATGACATCAGAAGTTTCATTCAGAAGAATTTCCACAAATGTAGCAGCAGCAATTTTTTTTTTTTAAATATAGCATCTTTAACCACATGAGATATAGTGTGAATGGGTAGTGCAGAAGTTCTTTGAAATACGAGGTGTGTTAAAAAGTGTCTCAGCACTTATACTGCCTTACCTTCTGGTTGGTTTAAAATCACTGGAACACTAAGAACTTGCCCCTCTTCACTATCTGTGCACCTGTTCAAAGGGCTCAAAAGGTGTATGTATTTGTGACTGCATACCTGGGCATGAATGTGATGCAATATTTACAAGTTGAAAAGTATTCTCTTCAATGAAACATTAGTATATTATTTCTGGGAAAATCCCATGTTACTCCTCTTCAAAACTATTATTTTTATAGCTATTTTGCCTGCTTTTTTTTTTTTTTTTTTTTTAGGAGTGCCCCCTTTTTTTTTTTTAATGTCATTGGCTTTTTACTCGAGAATTCTTCGAGTATCAGATACATTATTTTAGAGACAAATATATGTAGCATAATAGAAGAAAATTCACACATACCTTTTCTTGGATGTTGTTGCCTGTCTTCTTTCTGCAGCGTGCATACTTCTGCTGTTATGGTGTTGAAAGGGGGAGCTTAGGCAATGTGGGAGAATTAATTTGACAAACAGGTTTTTTTTATATAATATATACATATTATTTTTAAGGGTGGGCAGAGCACTTTTTTTTTGTAGGGTGGGAAAAAGAAAAAAGGGGGCTGAAAATAGAAACTGTTTTTTAGAGGAAGGAGAAGGGTTTATGGGAAAAGGGGGGCAGGGAGGGGGTTGATGGGTTGAGAGCCATTTCGACCGTGTGGGTTGTCGTATGATCTCATGGAGGCAGTGGATGCTATGTCATGTCAGCTTGGTATTTCTGCCTTTGAAGTATTTGTGTTATCGCCTATTGGTTGGAGTTGTGACCTAATTTTTATGTTGTGAAGCTTCCAACACTAAGAGATGATGTAAGGTCAGTGGGCATTGATCGAGTTCTCATCACATTTTATGGCTATCATTTCCGATATTCTAAGCATTGTTTCATTGTCTTGTCTGTCTATTATGATGGCCTTGTGTCTGCAAATCGACAGAATTATGCACACCGCAGAAAGAAGACAGTCAACAACATCCAAGAAAAGTATGTGTGAATTTTCTTCTATTATGTTACATATATTTGTCTCTAAAATAGATCTGCAATGCCCTAAGAATTCTTGAGTAACAAGCCAATGACATTAAAAAAAGGGGCACTCCTAAACAAAAGCAGGCAAAATAGCCGTAAAAATAATTAGTATATTGTATTTAAATTTAGGAATCATGAAAAATTAAGAGTCTATACCAGGAATAAATGCAAAAGTATAACATTGGTGATATTGCTATCCCGTTGATCTGCACTATACACACCCTGAATATTTGCCCAGAATATATTAGTGGCATCATGTGCCCATTTCAGTTAGGTGTGCTGTCCTGGCTTATGCAACCCATTCTACAAAATTCACATTAGTTTGACCATATGATTGCCTTTTTATTGACGTATGAAAGTTTTGAGACTGTACAGCACACTAGTGCTAATCTTAATTGTTCTAATGCAATTATTATTATTACATAACACCTCCAGGGAGTCCAAAGACTCATCGAGAGACGGTACCTACTCGAAAACTTTCCATCTTCACCAGCCACAACTATTTTCATCATCTACAACAATGCCATCTACCGCCACCACTAGTATTTTCACAAACAAACATCCATGCCCAAGGAGGGATTCGAACCCGCAGCCTTTTGGCTGGAGAGCGGATATGCTAATCATTCGGCTAACCAGGAAGCAATTAATTGCAGAATAACTTTGAATACTTTAATTTATCAATTAATTGTAAAAAAATCCTGGCCCTTTCTTACACACACAAAAAAAAAAAATTGTAAAAACTCACCAATTTATTTAAACATTTTTATAAACTACAAAAATAAAGGGAAAATATTTGTCTCTAAACAAAATAATCAGCCAAAAATAAACTAAAAACAAACAGAAAATATGACAGTAATACTTGAGTTGCATATTTATAAATATTATGTATATGTCATGAGAATAATAAACTTTGCATTGTATTTTATTGTATTGTAAATCTGTGCAGAGTGGGAGACAATGTTTGTTTTAAGATACTATATATTAAATATATATACATATATTAAAAAATCAATAATAAAGGAGAATGCTATATTTGGTTGGTATATTTGAATTACTGAAAGGTGTAAAATTTGGAAAAGGAATATCTCCTTCGATTACAATACTGTTTCCCATTGTAAATATGTGCAAAAAATTTATAAATTTATCATCAAATTCCTGACATGTACCTCAAGGGATGTACAGGATATTATAATACTACATGAAAAATTTACATCATTACTAACTTCCCATCTACAATTTTTCTCCAAATCAGTCTGTTACTTGTCAAGACCCCAAAATTATCAGATCTTATATTTCTATCGTCTAAGGCACTTTGAACCGTCTCAATCCAACTATATCTTGGTCTTCCTCTGGGTCGTTTTCTTGCCAACCTGGCAGAGAACACTTGTTTTCTAATCTTTCCTCGCCCATTCTGTTCAAGTGACCATACCACCTGATATTAGCTCTGCTAACGCATTCCTGGATGCTGACAATGTCAAGTTCTTTCCTAATAACCCCGCTTTTAGTATGATAATGTCACTGATGCCATCTGTTCATGCCTCTAATCTTTCTCAGTGTTTTACTTCTGACGCAGCTCTCAGATCCATAAGTTAAAATTAGTGTGAACACCGTCTTGTATACAGCTAATTTAGTGTTCTGACTAATTTGTCTCTTATTCCATATGAATTTATTCAATTGACTTCCTACCATACCTGCTTTGTTGATTCTGTTGTCTATTTCCATATTTAATTTACCATCATCACTAAAAATCGTGCCAAAGCAGCTGAAATGTTTTACTTGTTCCACAGGTTCCCCATTCAAAACACAGTTGATATTTTCAACGCTTCTACCTATTTTCATTGTCTTTGTCTTTTTATTGCTGACCTTCATACCATATCTATTACAACAATTATTCACTTTGGTCAGGGAATCTTGTAAAGTTGTGGAGGATTTATTTAGAAGTATAACATCGTCCGCATAAAGCAAAGAGCTGACATTAACATCTCCAATTTTGATATCAGGTTTAATACCACATTCCTTCATAATATCATCCATATAGATAATGAATAACAGAGGTGATAATGTACATCTCTGTCTCACACCAGACTTAACATGACACCATCTTCCTGTACTTCAATTCTAACTGCTGACTTGCAACTCAAATAAAGACTAAGTACTGCTTGATAAAATGCCTCATTGACACCATATAACTGTAGTGTGTATCGAATAGCTTCTCTCTTGGCAGGTTGTCATATGCCTTTTTCAGATAAAAAAAACTTAAATACAGATCTTTGTTATATTCTCATGCTTTCTCAAATACTTGTCGTAAAGTGAAGATATGATCCTGACAGCCTCTATTTGGCCTGAATCCAGTTTGTTCTTCACCAAGCTTTTCTTCCACAATTCTTCTCAACCGTTTCTCAAGTATACTGGCATAAATCTTGCCAGGAACACTCAGAAGGGAAATACCTCTGAAATTCTCACATTCGGTTTTATTTGCCTTTTTATATATGGGTACTATGAGAGCTCTACTCCAATCATCGGGAATTCGTCCCTCTGTCCAGGTATTCTGAACTATGCAGTGCGGTCACTAAGACTTTTATACCACCATACTTCAGCATTTCTGGTCGAATATCATCTACTCCTGCTGCCTTTCCACATTTCAAGCCTTTGATGGGTTTTTCTACTTCAAGTATGGATATGTATTCCTGACTGTATGCCTGTTGAGTGTTTTTTACTACTGTGCTATCACTGCATGTTTCATTTAACAATTTTTCGAAGTAATTACTCCATACTTCAAGGATATCTTTTCCTCCCATTTTCATGTTACCTTTATCATCTCTAACTCCTTTTACAGCACTCTTTCGTCCATTTCTAAGCTTCTTCAATAACTTCCAGAATATTTTGCCAGCTTCTTGTTATTTATTTTCTATGTTCTTGCCAAAATCTTCCCATGATTTTTGTTTAGCTAGTTTTACAAAGTGTTTAGCTTTCTTACATTTGTCTCTGTATTCTCTAAGAGAACAAGCTGACTTATTTACCAGGAACTTTTGATATGCTTTCTTTTTTTCCTTCACTGCCTCTTTAACTTCCTGTGTCCACCATGGAGTTATGATTTTTCTATACTTGCAAACAACCTCATCACATGCCTCTCTGGCTGAATCAATCAGGATTTCCTTCAAGGTTTGCCACTGAATCTCCAAGGTTTGGTTCTTGTTCTCAAACTCTTTCGTTGTTTTTTTTTCAATAATGTTTGAGTATTTTAGTCTACAGTTCACATCTGAGAGCTGCTCAACTTTTATTCGCTTTAAAACTTGTTTATATGTCATTCTTTTGAATATGAAATTCGATATTATCCTGCTCAAGACTAAATGGTGATCATTTCCAATTACAAATCCTTTGTACACTCTGGTGTCCTGCATCAGGAGAAAACATTACTATCAACAATAACATGTCAATGAGACTTTTCTTATTCCTTGCCTCTTCATACAATGTGAATTTGTGCACATTTTTATGTTGGAGCATTTGCCACTATTATTAGCTTTGTCCAAATTTTCCCCAAACATTTTTGTATGTCTGACAATCACTTCCTATTCTGGTATTTAAATCCCCAACAAGGACCAACTTTTCCTTTTTCATTGTGCTTCTACCTTAGGAGAAGGCTCTACTGAGGTAGAGCCTTCTCCTAAGGTAGAAGCACAAATAAGTCTCATTGTCCAGTTTCCCATTCTGATATTTGCCCACATCACTCTACTTGAGACTGCCTACCATTCAATAAAATTCACCTTGTATTTAGTGTTGAATACTATGGCTACCCCTTCTTTTCCTTGATTGTCATTGCCTGAATATAACATTTTGTATTTATTGCTCAGAAAGATCTCACCAGTTTTTGTCTTTTTTGTTTCAGTCACCCCTATTATGTCGATCTGGTACTTATTTAATTCCTCAGCTAGCTCCATTTCTTTGCCATTCAGGCTTCTTATGTTGATAGTACTGATCTTTAACTCTGGTGATATTGAGTTGGGGTGTGTTTTGAGATTTGTTCCAGTAGCCGACTTTTCGCTGTTTGACCTGGTTCCCTGGCGAAAACAACGGGAGCCTTGTTTAACCGCGCGACGCCCCAGCTGGCATGAAATTTTGGCAGGTTGCAAATCCCACGTTCTATCTGGATCATGATTTCTTCGGCAGGTATTCTTTTTGGAGCTAGGGCGATATTGTTACCACGTGAAAGTGCGGTGAGTGCTTCAGGCTTTAAAACTGCTGACGAGAGGTTGACTACAGTGTTGAGTGGTGGATTCGCAACCTGCCTAACCATATCGCCAACAACGTTAGACTGGATGTAGTCAGTGTTCTCACTAAAGCCAAACCTCCAAAAACCACCTTATCCAAAAACAAATATGCAGCCCTACAAGAATTGAAAAACAACAAAAAAATAGTAATCACGAAGGCGGATAAGGGAAACGCCACTGTGGTGCTTAATCAAAAAGACTACAAAGGTAAGCTAACTGCTTTAGTACTAGACCGTACGACTTACCTCCCCATTGAATATAATCCGACCAGCTCTCAGATTAGAACTCTCCACAGACTCCTTAAGGTCACTTCTTGGCCTGTGGAAGTCACCAACAAACTAAAACCTTATAACTCTAGACCCCCCCGATTATATGGACTCCCAAAAATACAAACAAAATGTGCCATTGCATCCCATAGTGGATGGCATTGATTCCCCCACATATAAATTAGCCAAAACGCTCACACACTACACTGGTAACACACCATCACACAAAAAACTCAGCCCACTTTAAAGCCAGTAGAGAAAACCTCACACTCCAACACACTGACATAATGGTCAGTTTTGACGTCTCCTCCCTATTCACTAATGTCCCACTCAAAGAAACCCTAGAGCACATCCAAGCCAAGTTTCCTCCCAATATCTCAGCCCTATTTCAGTTCTCAATGAACTCAGGCTATTTCGTTTGGCAAGGAAAGTTCTACAAACAGATAGAGGGGACAGCCATGGGTTCACCGCTTTCCCCAACCTTGGCCAATTTCTTTATGGAGACATTTGAAGAGAAAGCCTTAAACTCCGCCCCACAAAAACCCACTATTTGGCTTCGTTATGTGGATGATGTGTTTGCTATTTGGCCACATGGCTCAGACACACTCCATTCCTTCCTAACACACTTAAACAACCAACACCCCAGAGTCCAGTTCACCTTAGAAAAAGATTAAAACAACACCCTCCCCTTCCTAGACACTTTAATCACCCGCCAGCTTGATGGATCTTTGGTTTTCTCTGTTCACAGAAAACCCACCCATACTGGCAGATACATTCACCACCAGTCCCTCCCCCCCTCACAACAATATGGGGTTATAAAAACACTATATAACAGGGCAAAATTAATCTGTTCAGATGACAAGGCCCTATGGTTTAGTTCAGATGACTACTGAACTAAACCACATCCTCAACACTTTCTTAGCCAATGGCTATAACCGCAAAAAAATCCAAAAAATACTAAAACCAGTAAACCACAACCCCCCCCCTCCACAATAAAGATTACACCAAGTCTATCACCATCCCCTACATCCAGGGCACCTCTGAGAAAATAACCAATATCCTCAAAAAATATGACCTTACTTCCTGTTACAGACCATATAAAAAGTTGGCATCCCTTATCCGCTCTACCAAAGACCAACCAGTTCCCCTAGACCTACCTGGTGTATACCAGGTCCCTTGCAGCTGCAAATTGTCCTACTTTGGCCAAGCAGGCAGAACAACAAATATCAGGATTTCAGAACACCAAGACTACATCCGGTTTCACCAGTACAGCCGCTCTGGGCTGGCAGACCATGCCTTAGATACCCACCATAAAATTCGTTGGAAGAAAACAAAAATAATTTTGTGCCCAGTTATGGGCACCAGGGTTTCTTCGTGATGGGGAGGAAGTGGAGAGGGTCCAGAGACGAGTGACCAAGATGATAGCAGGTCTGTGGAATGAACCTTATGAGAATAGGTTGAAGATTTGTGGGTTGCAGAAATTGGATGATAGGCGAAGGAGGGGTGATATGATTGAGACATTCAAATTACTGAAGAGTTTTTATAAGATTGATCCAGAAGATATTTTTGAAAATATGACTGGTGGTGGGAGGACTAGGGGCCATGCATGGAAGCTGGGCAAGAGCGTGGTTGACAAGGGTGTTAGAGCTAGGTTTTTTACTTGGAGAGTGGTGAATGAGTGGAATAAGCTTCCAGAGTCTTTGTGGGTGCTACGACCGTGAATGAGTTCAAGGCAAGATATGATAGATACTGTGTGAATGTTAAATAGTTATTCCAGACATGATGTTAGGGCCTCCCTCGATGAGTCTGTCGACTCCTTGGAGTTTCCCGGAACAACAATAATAATAATTCATCGCAGCAAGTTTAAATACGAAAGATTATTCAAAGAATCTTCAGCAGCTCTAAAAAACGTTCCTAACCTCAACAAATTTGGGTGCATGAAACTACCCCAAATTTGGGAGACTTACCATTATGAGAACTTCAGCCCAACTTCCAAGACTACCAGATTAGCCCGCAAGAGGGCACCATTAGGACTTTAGGAACAATATTAGTTTCTTGCTTTCTTCCTCATTTGCTTTGTGTTAGTGCCTGCGTGCACATACCATATCTTTATGTTCCTGAAGATGGCAATGTGACGTTGCCGAAATATAGAAGTTATTCATTAAAGTTACCTTTAATCAATATACTTTATATGCGTTGTTAATTCCGTAAACTAATTACCAGTTATGTCTGACCAACGTATAAGCCTTGCTAATATAAAAACTTGCCTACAACATCATTTCACACTTCACTCACAGAAAACAAACACACAAACTCATGACAAATACAAAGTTCAATTGGGTTGGCTGACACAATAACCAATCACAGCCTCTAAGGTGCTATTGTCTTTGAGCTCGCCCTGCTTTGCCTTCTAAGTAGGTTTAAAAGTACTAGAATGCTAAGAATTTGACCCACTGTGCCATCTTTCTAAAGGGCTCAAAGCTGTATGCATATTGAATGCACATGCAGGCTATTAACACGAATGTGATGCAATGTTTACATGTCGAAAAGTGTTCTCTTCTTGAAGCATTAGTACATTGTGTTTACTTTTAGGAATCACGAGGAATTTTGGAAACAATTAAGGGAGTCTTTAACAGGAATAAATGCAAAAATATAATATCGGTGATGTTGCTATTCTGTGGATGAGCACCGCACACATGGAATATTCGTCCCTGATTTACACACACACACATGTAATTATTGAAGTTAATTTTTTAAATTATAAGTAAATACTTCAACACAGGAATTTATCTCCATAAATTCTGTACAATGAATCTGATTAAAAAGATGAAATGTTTTCATGTGGTATTCCTAAAATAAGTATCTGCTGCAGAAAAAGAGTACTGCTAAATAACTGTTAAGTATGGATTTATTTCTATTAACGAAATGTGATCTTAACTAGGCTATAGCCTACAAGCAACAGTTCATCCAAAAGTTAATTAATGCACAATTTACAAATACATTCAATAGTTACCATTTTAATGAAAAACTTTACCAGACTACTGCAACTTTCACATGTGCAGTAGTTAGATGAATCAATTCATTAATTATGAATTATTCTACAAAATGAATCTCCCATCATTGCAAATATACTTTGACTATAACTGAAACTAATCAAAAATCAGGAAGTTCTGAAGTTGTCAGGAATGCAATGTCTATCAATATTTTGTTTGAAGAATATGGTTGCATAATGCTGAAATTACTTTGAAGTTTTTTTTTTTCTTTTTAGAAATACTATCTTACCTCTTTATCTGTAAAATGTGTTTTATCCTTTTCTTGTTCTGGAGTTAGATGGAGAACCTTTTCCTCTATGAAAAGAAGTTTAGTTTCATAAAATTGCTACACTGCATTGAGAAAGATGAAATGATTATTTAGTAAAATATGGCAATAATTAAGAACTACAGCACCACTGAAGCCATCCCACCTAATGCAACATAGCTGCAGTGGTGAAGAAATTAACTGAAAAAAAAAGCAAGTACAAGAAATAAAACCGCAATCTAGCTCTTCAATTAACAATTTGCATTTCATTCATACACCAGTCATTTGTGTAATCAATCATGTTGATTAGTGAGCAACTGCAAACTGCAGAGATGACTGGTTTGGAATATGAGTTAAATGTCAGGTTACTAATGAGCAAACAGGTTAATTATATTCTCATTGTAATCTTTTATCCAAATGTGAGATTTCATGTGAAATATCTTCACAACTAGACCATTTATATATGGAGGTAGATAACTTCACCTCAAACTTCTCTAATATCATAATGCACAGCATACTTCTTTGGGACAGATTAGTATGCAACTATGGGAAGTCACTACATAGCCTAGCTTCAATCTCTGAAGTCTCACCAGTGGGGGCTAGACTCATGAAGATACTGAGAGTCATATCAATGCAGGTGAAGTCAATAAAAGTAAAGTAATACATTTTTTCTTAAGAGGAAGCAGATGTCATTGGGCTAAAAGCCTTATTAAAATTAATAAAGACAGCCAAAAAAACTAAATAAAGATTTAAACTGGTCTGGGTAGTGTTATTCATTACCTTTCTGGTAATGAATAGCAACATACACTCCCAAAAGGAAGTTATGTTGTGTATTATGGGTTACTAAGGCAATGAGGTGGTCATCAGCCTCCATGTACAAGTAGCCTAGTTGTGAAGATAATTTACAAACCTTTATTTTGTAAATTATATTCAGGCTCACACCTGAATAAAGGTTTAAAATAAGTATATCTTGCATAGTCTACATCTGGAGTAATCTGCTCTTGCAGATTAAACATAAAAGAATTATACTTCACAACATTTGAAAGCATTTAGTTCTCTTTTATATGTTCCTTGTAAATCTTGAAGATGCTATCAGCCAAAAGACAAATGTGAACATCAATCTTCTTCTTCTGCAGCTTCTCCCACTTAAGTGGGGTCACTGTTGATGAGTCTCCTCCACATCCTCCTGTCTTGGGCTGTCGCTACATCCAAGTTCTTCATCCTCAAGTCCTCTTCTACCAGCTCACTCCATCTCTTCTTTGGCCGCCCACGCTTCCTCCTTCCTTGCACATCCATCTGTATGACCCTTCTTCCCACATATTCGTTTAGTTTAAAAATCTGTAAGTCGAACCCATTTTAATCAGAATGAGTTTAACCTCCCTACCGGTCCAGATGTATATTACGTTCAGCAAAATCCGGATACGATGCATGCTATCTGTTGAAAGAAAATGGATAGGAAGTGCAAGCCAACCCTCATATCCATTACAAGGTGCAATAATCCTTTACACTGAGGAGAACACTTAACCAGATTAATTCGCCTTCATTACTGCATCTTAGTTACCTATACGAAGAAACGCAGTTGTTTACTGTCTGCTTGGTAACAAGAATATGAATTATTGGATAGGCTAAAACATAGAATTCCCCCTCCCCTGCTTCTTTTATTGTATAATTGCTGTTTAATGCCAGGACAAAATAAGAGATCCTCATACATTCTTCAGTTAAATATTGCTTCACCTTTGAAAACCAATATTATCAATTTGTTCTAATTGTGTTTAAGTTGACAATACATTTTATTTGTTTTTGTCAAACAACTGTTTTATAAATTAATGAAAATCCAAATCTTAAAAATAAGGGATCATACATTCCAAATTAAGTTTTATATTTTATTTATAATCACATCAAAAAATACTTCACAGATTGCATGAAGGTCTACACTTTGACCATTATGCTTTATAGAGAACAATATACACATCTTTATTCATATCATATAATTTATGTTTTAATAATGTAATCTGGAGTTCTTTGCACTCATTACAAACTGAAATAAACAATTATGAAGTAAATTCTTATTTATATATTTTCTGCAAGTTTAGATATTATGTGGAAATTTTAAAGTAAACAATTTCTCATTCAAAATGTGTGTAAGTGCATGCGTCAAAAAGTGAAATTTCATTTCCAAATTTTTCATAATAGAATTAAAATTGTATTTCACATTTGATGACTAACTTCCCCCCCCCCCCCGAAACACACAGCTGCATTTTCTTTTTTGTTTGAATTAGTTATTTTTCCCAAATAACTTAATTTTTCGATTCTGAAACTAAATTGCGATTATTATTTACATTATTTCCTAATTTACTTTATCTCCAGATTATTATAAATCAGGAAATTGTGATATTATTGGGAAGTTGATTAGTGCTCAACTAGTCCTAAGGGACATCAGAGGAAAGGAAGGACACCCCATACAAAATAAAATTCTATAGGTAAGCCAGGAATTATTGACGATTGACACCAGCAAAATATTAGGCTCCTATTTCTGGACAACATTCTTTTCATAGTGGAACAGACAGTCTGCATTCTCACAGTAAATTTTGGAGCCCAATAGATAAATATATTACTTATATCCTTCCTTGCCCAGCCCTCAACAAAATTTATGGTTTTCTGATGAAAATTCACCCTTATCATTCAGAGGCAGACTGAAATGTAAGCTGTATTTCTCTCCCAAAAAAGCAAAGTATGGAATAAATCTTTTATGCTTTGTGAAGTGCAAAGTGGATGTCTGAGATTTCAAGCCTTATACAGGAAAGAAGACAAGCATGATAAATATTCTGATCTCCTCTTGTTGATGTGTAGTAATGTAGTTACTAGACCCTTTACTGGGATAAGATTACTGTGTTATAATGGATAACTATTATGTGCCCTGATCTCCGATTTGCTTTTACTGCATTGTACAGATAGTTATGGTACTACCGGAAATGCAGAGAGGCGAGACATGCCTTCAGTTTCTGGTATCAGGAGCTTATGATCCTTCAGCAAGCTGGAAAACAGGCAACCCTTTCAAACTTCTGAGGCTGAGTGCTGCTAACTAACAATTTCCTAGAAACTTTACCACCTGCAGCTAATAAAGAAAAAAACTACCACACAAGTGGTTAAAAAAAAGTCTGGTGTTCTGAATGAAAAATTGCTTTGTGCAATCACCCTTGTTTTATTATGTTCCATACTGCTCAAGATATATAAATTTTCAACAGTATGAAATCAAAAATATTTCTTTTCAGGACTACAAATATTGATAAGAGATGGACAACTGTAGTGATTCCAGTTCCTCTTGAAGAGGAATTTTTTTAAAGAAGTTGTTTTTATATTGTTCCTCTCAAAATTGCTAATAGTATATTTTTTGAGGAAATAAGAATAGGAAGAATCACTACATGCCTTCTAGGTGCAAATGCATTTTTTTCTTTTTCATGTCCCCAACCACAAAAGTCTGGAAATCTACGATACATTAATACTATTTAACATACAGTGGTATCTTGCTAATCTGAACTAATAAAAACCGTGCTCTTTCGGATTAGCGAATTTTCCTCCAAGAGACAACGATAACTAGCGTTAAAATAATCAGATTCTACTGATACATCAATTTAATTCTGTAAATAAATGAAGAAATGACAGAAAAAAGCTACTGTACTGTAATATAAAACTTAAAAAATTATATAATACACAAGTTTGTTTTAGTAAAAAATTAGTTCGTATGTACCTATATTATTGATGATTACTTTTTTGTACACATCACAAAATAACAAAAAAATTTTTTTTTTTTTTTTTTTTTTTTTATTTCTTTGTAAAAAGGTCACTGATTTTCTTTTGCTTCTTAAAAGCTAAACTTTTTCGAATGTTTCTTCTCAGAGCTGCATTAGCAATAAAATTTTGCGGAATGGCGTATCACTCTGCATAGCCTATTCTATACACATATTAAAATTGTCAACTGCCTCTTCGTGTTTTACTTCTTTTTCTTCGAGTTCTTTATTGTCAGCATCATCTTCTAATTCATTCTGTAGAGTCACATTTATAACTTCAGCATCTGATTTGATTTCGAATTCACTTTCGGTTCTACTTGTAATCCATTTCGTAACATCTGTTTGTGAAATTTCAACATCTGGATTTATATTTTTAACCAAATTATGCACGTTTTGAATTTCCTCTTTTTGTGTATCACCGTAATTCTCTTGGTAAATTCCAGAAGGCCACAGTTTTTTCATGACGCTCAAATTGTTTCAGGATCGACGGCTTCCTAAGCAGCAATACAGTACAGTATAAAAAAGCAAACGTGGACACACAATAAATCAAAATAGGCCTACAGTATAACCGTACAATCGACAGCATGAAAAAAATACTGTACTATAATAATAATAAAATAAATAATAGTTCAAATAATTATTAAATAAAAATAGTACACAAAATAATAATACGTAATAAATAAAACTTTTTTTTCTTTCAAACCGCAGTTCGGATTAACGAAATACGCTGTATTTAATTAACAGAAAACAAAACATGCTTTTTCAAGCCTCTAGTAAACTGGACAATAGTCTTGCGCTATGCTATTTACAGAAAACCAAAATTCATTTACCACCTAAATATTTTCATAAGCATTCATGCCAGTATTTGGATTCTAATAATCTGCAGATACTTAGTAAAGTAGCAGCAACATTTTCCAGTTGGCTACCCAAGATTAGTTGTCTCAAACAGGAAAATGATCAAGTCGACTAAGGCCATAATTCTGTTTTGATTGGAATTATGGCAGAAGCAACTAAGAGGCAGTACATTACATTACATGCCTGATATTTTCAAGCTGCTTTTCTTGTTAGCTTGATGAAAAACAAGACTTCCTGGTAAGGAAAAACCATCATCTCAGTATGAGACTGGCTAACTTATTTTCAGATAATGAATGTTCTCAGAGTACTAGATAGGTTTGGAACCCAGGTTTTTCTAACCAAAGAAAACTGTTACTCTCTTCACATCTGCTTTAGAATCGTACACTATGGGCCACATCTCAAATCTGTTAAATGCATGTTCATTGGCAAATTTGTTTCGCACGAGGAAGAGCTATAATTTCTAAAAAAAGGAATGAAATTGGAATAATTCTTTTGTTTTAGAAACGATGTTCACAAAAAACCTCATTGAATTTCTATCACAGGTCTTACAGAATAAAGTTTTCTAGAAGCTGTGAAATCCTTAGTTTTCCACAACTAATGAATGGAAAAGTAACACTTGAAAGGGTTCCCACTGTTCGTCCTAGCACTCAAGCATACCAACTTTAAAATTTTACATTACTTGAAAAGAGAAACAAGAAATATGGCTCCTTTCAGAATACAGAACATAAATAGCATTATTATTGCTGTTAGTAATATTTTACTAAATGTAGGATAATAAAGGGTCTCTTTTCTTAACAATTTATATCAGAAAACTTAGTGTTATCATAATGTAATTTGTATTTATAATAACAGCATAGCGATAATAACAATAGTTAAATTATAATATAATATTCTATTATGCTCATTCATTTAGGAAAGAACAGATAAAAGTAAGATTAATTATTACTATTATCAAATTTCATTTCTAATAGAAAAGAAACAATAAAAAGAAAAAAGAATTACTATTAGAACATGCAATTTTCAAAATAACTACAGAGCAATCCTCAAGATTTTCTCTATTCATTTTCTCATAATATTCAAATTCTGTGTTGCATAAAAAGAAAACTGCTTCACACACACACACACACATGCAAATTAACCTGAACATTTCCTTGCTCCTACAGAGCACTAATGTGATATGGGTTCTAAATTTCTTGTGTGGGAGATTTATATATATATATATATATATATATATATATATATATATATATATATATATATATATATATATATAATAAAATGAAATAAAAAGCTGATATATATATATCATTGAAAAGAACAGCATTTAATAGTTTTAAAAAATTGATTAGCTTTTACAGGTAAATTGTAGACTGAACTATATAAGCATTATTGAATAAAAAATTAAAACTGAAAACAAGATCCAAACCTTGGAGTCACAGTAGGAAACTATGAAGAAGACATTGATTCAGCTAGGGAGGTATATGGTAAAGTTGTCTCACAAGTTAAAAAAAAAAAGCAGTCCAGGAAATGAAAAAAGCATATTAAAAGTTCTTAGCAAATAAGGCGGCAAATACGGCATATATTTCTATCACCTCTTTCTCCATTACAGACTTACGAGTGATAGTGCCTTTATGTATATGGTGTATCTGCAGACTTAAAGGACACCAATTTAATGGGGTCAAGATGCCAGTTGCAGATTGTTCACCTGGCAACCAAAATATAAAAATCTCAGATGTGAATAAATATGTTGTGATATATGTATAGTTGTTACTCAATTAAGCTGTAATGTTTTTGATATGTCCACAAAGAGTGGGAAAAAAAAATCAGTCTTGGTTGTTCTTCATAAGAAAGGCAGTGCTTTAGAATGCACCAATTACAGAACTATTGCACTAATGAGTCATCTTGGCAAAGTGCTGATGAAAATACTTACAGAACTCTTGAAAGGTCGTATGGAGGTACGTCTTTCTGATGAGCAAGCTGGATTTCGAAAAGATCGAAGTAGAGTGCAACGAATACTCGCACTAAGACTAATAGCAGAGAAAGCTCGAGGAAAGAACAAGATATACTGCTGTTTCATGGACTTCGAAAAAGCATTTGATAATATTGACCAAAATATAACATGGGCTGTCTTGGAATCCTATGGTGTGGACAATAAATTGATCCACCTGTTGAAAGATATAAACAGCCAAGCACAAGCAACACTCAGGATAGCAGGTATGACTGGAGATTGGTTTGCCACTAGGCAAGGGGATCCAATATCACCAACCATCTTCATCACACATCTGGGAAAGAAACTAGATAAGATTAAAGAAGAAGGTGGAGGTATTTCAATAAATGGCATAAGAATAAACTACCTCTGCTTTGCAATGACATCGTCCTGATTGAAGAAGGTGCAGCAAGACTGGAAAGGACACCGCAAACACTATACACAGAAGGGAAAAGATATGGACTAAATGTCAATTTTGAAAAAACTACAACGATATTCGGACAGCAGGAGTTACTGAACAAAGTTACCATTGAAGGATTTCAACTGGAAAATATGTGGAACACTCCACATATCTTGGATGTCACATGATGCATAACTTGAATCCCCCCCCCCCCTCCAAAAAAAAAAACAAGGTAAAAATTAGAATAGCCAGAGCAACAGCTATCTTAAAAGCCATGGACAAAATATGGAAGAGCCAAGCTATGAAGATACTCACTAAACTGCCCATTGTGGAAACCTATATCTTCAGCAGCATGCTCTATGAATGTGAAACCTGGGTACTCCTGAGAGAATCTGAAAGGTGGATATTACCATTCAAGAGGAAGTGCTATAGAAAGATCTTGAGGATAAGCTGGATCCAGAAGGTGAACAATGAGGAAATCTATAGACGAATACAACCAAAAGAAAACCTGATACAGAAAATAATCAAAAGGAAACGTCTATGTAGAATGAACGATGGGAGGAAATTAAAGACGTTGCTGATTGAAGGAAAGAACAAAAGAGAAAGACCAAACAGAGAATGAGGCGATAATATTGACAAATGGTGCAGAAACTATACGCAAACAGTTATCTTGCACAAAATAGAATGCAATGGAAGAATCTCATCAAGATAGCATCAGACACCTAAGGGCGTTGAACCCATGGTGGTAGTTGTTTCTGGCTTAAATAAAAACAGAAATACTATGGAAATTGTAAAACTAGAAGTACATAAGTCAGCAGTACATCTGCATTTCACCTTTACATGTGTCAGAATGTATGTCTGCCACTAGACAGATGCATTCAATATAGCACCTCCTCAGAATACTGTGTCAAACTTTTCTAGCAACTCCAACAACCAAAAATTAAATACTTGATATTTAATTTTTGGTTGTTAAAAGCAATGTGATCAGTTTATGATTTTTTTTTTTTTTAATGAAGTAGCTGTTATGGAATAAACTCAACATGTACATATCATATGTACAATGAAATTTGTTTTGTACTTAGTCATATTTTGAATATATAATTTAATAGACTTCTGATATCATATGTCATTTTGTGTAGTCTTTTGATTTAGTTGATTGATTTTATAGGCATCCTCTTCTCCTAATCAGACTATTAAATCAACAACATACAGAAATTTCTTCGGTATTATTCTTCTCTTTAACGATTAGGTATTTGCCTGTTTTGGCTTTACTGGTCTTACTCTCTCTCTCTGGTCTATATCTATCCACCTCTTTTGGTAGACGATATCTTTCCATCCTAAATAGATGTTCTTTCCATTTCTTTCTATATTCCTTGATCTTTTCATTTACGTCATAAATATCTTTTCTGATGTCTTCATTTTTTATATGGTTCAATTTTGTGCATTAATTGTCCTTCAAAATCCATCTCTGCAGTTCGTATTTTACTTTCATCTTTCTTTTTAACAGTCCATGTTTCTGAACTACATAGTAGAGTAGGAGTGACCATTACCGTATAAAATTTTACAAGAAACAACTAGGCCTCCCTAGTTGTTTTTTTATTCCACAGATTTTCTGAAATTTTTTTCATGTATATCTTTATATTTTAGATATGTTATTATGCAACCTAAATAATTAAACTGTCACCTGTTCTATTATTTTATTTTCTATAACTATTTTTGATCTAACATGATCTCCACCTTTAAATGCAATGACTTTTCTTTTGTGAAATTTTTAAATTGTATTATTGTCTTATTTTGCTTAATTCATAAGCTGATTTAAGTTTTTTACTCCATTTGCTGCTTGCAATATAATCTGATCATCTGATGCATATAGCAATGTATTGATAACAGTTCTTCTGGTTAACTGGATACCTTATTTTATTGTTTTCCATATTTTAATAATCTAATCAATATTATATATATATATATATATATATATATATATATTGAAAAGAGTTGGAAATAAGCTACATCCTTGTCTGACACCATGATTTATTTCAATCTGTTAATTTATTAACAAACTGTATTTTTGTATCTTTATATAAACTCTGTATAGCTTGTACCAAATGGCCATTTGGTCATTACATTTGGTACAAGCTATATTTGATAAATAATCTATAAAGGCCACAGGAGACTCTAAATTAAATTGTCTTTTTTCAATAATTTGTTTTAACACAAATATTGTCTATACATGATCTTCCATGTCTAAACCTATTTTGTTCTTTTGAGAGTAGATTGTTTGCAATATTTTTTTCTTCCATGCTTACATGGTGAACAGAATACATTATGGAAAATTATGGAGATAACTACCGTGCTAGAGCAAAACTTTAGCTTAATATAAACCAAAATCGGTTCTTGTTGGAGATCTAACTAGCAGAGTAGGAATGATTGTTAGACTTACAAAAAATATTTTGGTAAAATTTCGAGAAAAGAGCAAAGCTCATAATAATGGCAAATGCCTGTTGAATTTCGGCCTAGGACATGGACTGGTTATAACTAGCACAATGTTCCAAGATAAATATGTGCACAAATTCACATGAAGGATGAAGGGAAGGGGAAAGGAATGAGAAAAGTCTCATTAACTATGCTATTGTTGATAATGATATTTTCTCACTGGTGCAAGATACTAGAATATACAGAGGATTTGAAATTGGAAGTGATCACCATTTAGTCTTGAGCAGGATAAAATCAAAATTCATATTGAAAAGAAAAACAAGTTTTAAAGCAAATAAAAATTGAACAGCTCTCATATTCACATGAACTGTAGACTAAAATACACAAACATTATTCAAGAGTTTGAGAACAGGAACCAAAGCTTGAAGATTCAGTTGCAAGGCCTGAATTTTTCTATCCTAGCAGACAACCTCACCAAGGATAGAAAAATTGGAACTCCATGGTGGACAGAGGCAGTGAAAGAAAAGAAAGCATATCGCAAGTTCCTGGCGAATAAGTCAGCTTGTGCTCTTAGAGAATACTGAGATAAATGTAAGAAAGCTAAACACTGTAAAACTAGCTACACAAAAGTCATGGGATGACTCTGGGAAGAACATAAAATAATTATCAAGAAGGTGGCAAGATATTCTGGAGACGGATGAAAAAGGTCAGAAATGAAGGAAAGAGTGCTGTGAAAGGAATTAGAGATGACAAAGGTGACATGAAACTGGAGAAAAAGATATCTTTTGATATATGCAGCAATTACTTTGAAAAGTTGCTAAATGAAACAAGCAGTGATGATAGACCAGTGGTAAAAAACACTCAACAACAGGCAATCAGGAATATATATCCACTTGAAATAGAAAAAGTCATCAAAAGCCTGAAATGTGGAAAGGCAGCAGGAGGATAATATTCAACCAGAAATGGTCAAGTATGGAGGTATAAAAGTCTTACAGTGGCTGCACTGCATAGTTCAGAAGACCTGGACAGCAAGATGAATTCCAGATGATTGGGGTAGAATTCTCATATTCATCCACCTTGATGGGTAAGGAGGCTTGAGTGTACTAATGACCTCAAGAGCTATACCAGTGTTTGCTAAACTACTGGTAGGTCTCCCTAGCTGGACAGGTCGAGAGGTAGGAGCCAGACAAGAGAGATACCACGGTTCTCCAGATTGCGTGTGGGGGGGGGGGGGGGGTTTGCATAAGGCTGGTTATCTTACCAAGTTAAAAAAAATTCTACAACTCAGATGCTCGAACTGGAAAATTCTTCTGTATTAATCCTGGAAAATCATACCATCTTAATTATATCATTTCTTTCTCATTTATTTACTGAACTGTGCAATTTATAATACATTCCCTCAATATCTCAGAACCAACACCTTAGGCTTGATTCAGACCAGCCTTAGTTTCAAATGTGTACATGTGTGGTCTGATCAAGGCCTACAAGAGCACATTTTCCTAATAATAAAAAAGTACTATACAGTCACATGAAATACCATGTGCAATATTGCTCACCACTGCATCACATCTCCAGGGACAGTTATTTCGATAGTAATTGCTGATTAAAGTAAACAAAGTACAATAAAGTAGCTATAACTTCAATCTTGCATTTCTCTTGAATTTGTTGAAGTCCTGATTAGTATTACAATTTTAAAGAACAATGAGATACATTAAAAATACAAACTTATTTAATACTGGCCATTTTACAAACATCTTACATTATAGCCTACTAGTTTCGCCAGCAAACTGTCTAGCTTTTTCAAGGCGTTTACAGAAAGACATAAAAACTAGTAAATGAAAATTGAAAGGAACATAAAAACGTTGTAAACAAACTAGTAGCTAAGGTTACACATTCGCGTGACGGTGACTGAAAGGACTTATTGTTCTTATTCATTATCACGCATGCATGTTTGTTGAAAACGTGTAATGTGATTAATGGCTAGCTGTAGTTCAGATGGATTTAGAGAGAGGATCAGGTTTTTCCACGAACTGTTTAGGGTTGCACCCTGATTTCTGTTGAGGTTTCCATCGGTTATTAATACTATTGTGACTTCCTTGAACAAACGATGTCTGTAGTCGTCATCCAGATATGGCATGGAGCTGTTGCCACTCTATCGTGTGGTTAGACGTACAGAAATGATGTGCTAAGCCGGAAGCGATACTTTTGTTGTGGTTTACATCACCAACATGTTCTTTTTGTCCGATTTCTAAACTCTGTGAAGCTTGTCCGACGTAGGCAAGACCACAGGAGCAAGGAATGTAATATACTCCTGGATATTTGTAGAAAGGCACCTTATCTTTTGGGGATCCTAAAACCTGTCTGATGCTGGTGGTTGGTTTGAAGACCAACCTGATGTTGTAGGCTCTTAGTATTCTGGCTATTCGATAAGAAATTGACTTGATGAAAGGGATCACTACTGTAGAAATGTGCTGGGAGCTTGATTCTTCTTGTCTGGGGGTTGTCACCGTATAGATATTTTTTGATGGTGTTTGGAGGATATCCATTTTGTGATAATGTGTTGGCTATTAGTGAGAGTTTAGTCTGTGTATCCTCCTATTCTGATATAAACTTTCTGGCCCTATATTTCAACATGTGAATAATGCTCAGTTTGTGTGTCTTGTGATGGTTTGAAATATAATGAAGTTATCTTCCAGTATCTGTGGGCTTTCTGTAAATAGATAATTTGACACTATTTGATCGTTTCTTTATCAAGATGTCTAAAAAATGCAGTTGGCTGTTGTTTTCCACTTCCAGAATGAATTTTATCTTGTTATGTATACAGTTCATTTTATTCACAAATGATTTTAGGTTTTCTAAGCTGCCTTGCCATATAATGAAATCATCAACATATCTCCACCATATAGATGGTCTAAGGGATATTGTGAGAGAATTTCTTTTTCAAGTTTTTCCATGAAAAGGTCTGCACAAGATGGTGATAGTGAGCTTTCCATAGCTAGGCTTTCTAATTGTTGGTATATAGTGTTGTTAACCTTGAAGAAATTAGATTGAAGGCAGTGTCTAAACATCTGTGTGATGTCTAGAGGAAAGAGATCTTGGATGATGTTTATTACCTCTTCTACTGGTACATTGGTGAAAATGGATACAACATCTAGACTGGCTAGCATGTCTGTTGGTGCAATCTTAATGGCTAGGAGTTTATTTACAAAATGTTGATTATTCTTGATATAGGATTCTGTTGATCTTATTTTATTATTTAATATGTTTGCAAGATGCTTTGCCAAAAGGTAGGTTGGTAATGATCTTCCATCATCTTTTCTGTCACGTGAATGTGCAATAACCTTAGCTACTAGTTCGTTTACAACATTTTTATGTTCCTTTCAATTTGCATTTACTAGTTTTTATGTCTTTCCATAAACGCCTTGAAAAAGCTAGACAGTTTGCTGGCGAAACTGGTAGGCTATAATGTAAGATGTTTGTAAAATGGTCAGTATTAAATAAGTTTGTATTTTTAATTATAAAACGACCAAATATGTTTAGTTTAATTAGATACATTATTAGAACATCTTCAGAATACTTAGCAAAAGATGGAAAATCTGAAGAATGAAGAACAAAATGGTTACACACCATAGATGAAAATGGGCAAATGCCTATGAGAAAAATCATAGTAAGATATTTATATCTTATTATTAATCAGTAAGATATGAAATCTACATCTTGCTTCTGATTCAACCATATGAGGTTCACATATAAATTTACTAGTTTTTAAGTAGAGTATGTAATACTAGCAAAATATGAAACCCTAATAATGCTGTTTTCACAACTTTTATAATGACATTTGAATTAAGTCTTCTTGCAATACAGTACAGTAACTAATAAATTACTGGTTACTAAAATGATAAATTACTGCAATACAATCTGAGTTTGCACTACAGGTCTTGATCTATTTTAAGGACTCACATCCAAGCTGTAAAAAAGCCACAAGTACAAAAGGCCATTAAGTGACATTACTTTAAAATTTTATAATTATTACTGAATTTCATAAGTATTCCAGAAACCTATGAAAAGAGTATATATAGGTTTGTCAGCTTGGGTGGCTAAATGCATAGCATTTCCATAGTAGTGTTCACAGTATAGACCAAGGAAATGTTTTGCTGGATTTCCAACCAGCAAAGATGCTATAAATTATAACCTGTAAAAAAAAAAAGGCCATCAATTGGATAGGTTGTCAAAAAACCAATTTAAATTTTAAATGTAAAGGAACTAGTGTTCTATTCATTGCACACTCTAGGGACCAGTTGAAACAAAGTTAATTCAGAAGTCAAGCTAAAATGACAACCTTTCAGATCTTTCATATTAATTTGCTAACAATCTGAGAGGGTCATTCTAAAAACACAAACTTAGGAGAATGTTTTTAGATCAGCTATGAAACAATCTCAGATCTCTGAAAATTTCTATGCAACACATTTAATCCTGTGTGAGGGATTAAATGGAAAAAATATGTTCCAGATATATAGAGTGTGGCCTGCCTATCTTGACTTGCTTACTGATAACAAACACAGTCTATGTTCGTTCAAAACCAATGCTCTCCTATGTCTCTTCCAGATGTATACCAGGTTCCATGTGACTGCAATCTTTCTTACTTCGGACAAAATGAACACTCAATAGAAAAAAAAGAATACAAGAACATTAATCATATATTTTCCACAAAAAATCTGATAAGTTTGGATTAGCTCAAAACGGAATAGAGATAGACCACAACATTCTTTGGTCTGAAACATGCCTTCTACACTGATGTCAGTACAAATTTGAATGCTTATTTAAGGAGAGTGCTTAGGCAATGCTTCATCACCCTAACTTGAATTGGAATGACTGCTTATTATCCTTATCAAAAAAATGGGAAAGTTTGATTTGAATAACACATCATTAAAGGAGTTTGCCCCAATTATTATTAAAGAACAAGAATATTTCATACTGTGCGACCATTGTTGCGAGACCCCTTGACACTTCTGCACATAGCAGAAGGTGAATCCATTCTGATAATAGGGCAATCAATGTGTTTCATGGGATCAGTGTTTATTATAAGTCCGAAAATTAGCTTTTCTTTTATGAAAATGCTAGTTTTTAAAGTGGTAATTATTTTGCTTGTACAACAGTTGGAAAATTTTACATATAAAGCACGTGATTTCATGTGTTGGTAATGAACTCTTATATCACCTTATTCCTTTCTCTCCTTCATGAATTGACTCTTCTTGGCACATTGCCAGCCAAGGGTCTCGCATCTGTAGTCGGACAGTAAAGACATACCATCTTAAAAAACCAAATGGATACATTCGATGATCTGTTGAGTATGATATAAGTTATATACAGGGTGGTTCAAAATTCCATGTACAAACTTTAAGGGGAAAACATCAAAATCAACCATATTCACATAGGAAAGCATGACCGGAAACGCCACCAGAAGGTACTAACAGGGACACAAAGATACAGAAATAACACAAGGCAGTAAGTAGTGTAAAAAACTTTATTAGACGTTACTGAACAGTTCAACAGTAATTGGATGCATAATATGGTTTCATGGTGCAAGTCTGCCATCTCAGCGTTCATAAAATGATGCATGTTCTTCGTACGACTTGGAAAGCTTGAATGAGGAAGCCCCAACTGCTTACCTGGAGCGCTGGCAAACAGCGCCACCTATCACTTTCGGGTGGTGCTTCCAGTCATGCTTTCCTATGTGAATATGGTTGATTTTGATGTTCCCTACCTCCCCTCAAAGTTCATACATGGAATTTTGAACCACCTCTGTATATATATTCAATTTATTTTACACTGTTATGATTAACCTTTTCTTCAGTTAAAGTATAAGGCTATGGTGATTTAACATCACGCAGCTCATTCTATTTTGAACAAATAGACTATTTGCATTCTACCTTGTAACAACTGTTTTTTAAGCCAATGATGTCTGAAATATATGGCAGCATATTTAATAAATAATACTTTTACCGTGTGTTTTCGTGTGTGCGCATATATCTATGGCACAATTTTCTCTAAAAATAACAATGATAACATTATTACAGAATACGAGCAAGTTGCTAAAACATAACCTTCCCTTAGTCAATTCATGCTGTTCATTGCAAAGTAGATTCTCTGTCAACCCATTTCTGAATGCAAGTTCTAACCAACTTTTATAAAATCTTCAACCCCACTGCTGAATTCTTATTCAGACTGTGCAACAGCTGTAATACCTTCTCGTCATATGTGTTAGTTTCTTCATCCAGTGAAGACATAGCAATCAGTTCAATGTTGCATACACCAGGTAGATAGCTTTTAGCAAAATGGACACTCATTAGTTGAACCTGTTCTGCATCTGTCAATCTCACACCACCAGCATTCAGTAGTTGTTCTTTCATATTCATTCTTTCTTTCTTTTAGTTGCAGCATATTCACAGAATTTTCTGGAGGTTATCTTTAGCTTTGCAAAGCTAAAGATAACCCAAAATAAAGATAGCTTCTACTTCCCTATCCTGTCTATCCTTCCTAAAAACATCATAACTACCCTTTACACGTGATACCAGTTAGTATGATTCTGATAAAAGGTTACCAAAACAGGTGTTATTTGCCATGATGGCAAGAAAGAGACCCATAGAAAGACCAATATGGCAGTGGATTGATACAGTAGGAAGTGCCTCAGAAAACAGAAATATAAGATTAATAATACACGTCTAGATAAGATTTGGAGGAAACCTATCAGTATGTTAATTGTGATGTAACTTGCCATATCCTATCCCCTCAGCCATATGGCTGGGTGGGGGTAGCTATATGCTACCATACTAGGAAGAATAATCAAATAATCAAATTTAGAAATTTGATTATGAGCAAGGTGGTTCCCCACTGCCTTCTTTGTAGTATAGTTATGATTGTAGCCGTATGTTCACATGAGCGGTTTGCCTCTTTTGAGGGATGAAAAACCTGAATTACCGGGGGGGGGGAATCAGTTAACTCACCTTTAGTCGAAAGAGATCAGATAAAGGTTTCTCACATCACTGACAGGAATTGAACCCAGATCTTTCTGACTGAAGGGCTTCATCCATACTGAAGCTACGGAGGCTCCCCCATACTTGCCATGGTGTCAAAATATCCTGTAAGCCCTTTGAGGGTACACATGAGGAATTTGATCTTACAAGGAGAACTAATGTATCACCTGAGATTTGATCATGATTTGACCTACATACCAAGGATTATGTAGCATAGCCATGGAAAGCTTAACATAGCATATTTCAACATTTGAGGTTTCTAGTGGCAAATTTTGAATTGTACTCCTGCTTGTATTCTCTCCTCTGAAATATTTTCTCTCAATGCTGTAATGGCTTAGTTCAATTTTTCAATTACTCCAGTAATCCAGAATATACCTTCTTCAGTTTAAAGTAGTCTTTCCTCTATTCTGAAGCATCTTTACAATCTCCACTACAGGATAAAAGCTGAAGATTAAAATAATTCACAATGGATTAAAAAAAAAAACATTCTGGGTTCACTTTCCAGGCGCCTTCCTCTTTATAGTTTATATGTTTTTTACATTCCCTAAAGAAATCTAGGCTTCGAACATCTTAGCTACTGATCCCTTAGGCTACTTTTAAAGTATTATTTTGTATTGAAATCTCATTGGGATACAATGTGCATTCCAATATCTTTGCGAAATTATGCATCTTCTCAGTCTAGTTTGCTTGCATGATGAAAAACCTACACACAGATGAAAACCACATGACCAGAAAGTAACCAATCATTCTGAATTTGAATAAAAACAAAAGGTTGAACAGATGGAAGAATTTATTTCCTGAAAGTATATTTACGAAAAAATACAGCAGAAAGCCTAATTTGATGAACATAGTAGACATTAGTACTTAATGAAAATTAAATCTTTCCGGCTTGATATGCTTAAGAGCAAAAAATCTGATGTATTTTCATTGAAAGCTACCTGCTTTTCTTTGATATCTCCTCAGAGATATAGGATAGGATATAGATCCTATCCTATATCTCTGCACCTGTACCATATCCTTGTTCACTGGCTTTGCTATTCTGCAAAACAACTGAACATTTACATGGTGTAATAAGTCATACAAAATCAAGATAGGTGAACACAGAAGTCACATGATTAGACGTTGATAAATTCATTTACTTAAAAATGTTGTTCAGCAATTGATGTAATAACTTCTACATTTTGAAATAAAATCAGTATCAAACTCATAATAAAACAGTTCAAAAGAGGTTAAGTCATTCCACCACCCCCCACCTACCAGCACTTCACATCTGCACTGTATTTTACATAATCCAAATTTTATCCGGCAGCAAAAGCAGAGTGAAAACCACCATGGAAATAGTTAATGCAGGATAACCAATAAGTAACCAGACATGTTTTGTATATCAACTATCCTGCATAAACTATTAATTGCATCAAATTTGCCTATGATCACTAACTGACAATGGGAATAAGAATATCAAATCACTAATCATGATCCAAATAAAATCATGCTGTGTTTTTATAAAATTGCCATTTAGACATCATTGAATAAAACTGTTGAGATATTCTAACTATTTAATTAAAAGAAAACTAGTTCAGCTTACTACAGGCAAAAGTTATCAGAAGTATCAATTAGTATACAAATCTTATTTTGGATTTAACATATTAAATCCAAAGCATCACACAAGCATCAACTGCATGAATTATTCAATTTCTACTCTTTATCCAATTAACAGTAACACCAGTACCATGTTATTTAAGATCAGACCAAGAGGGAAAACCATGACCACAGCTTAGCTAGCACTGTGCTGAAGAACTAATTCATATTCATGCACAAATTACTCTTTCATTTTTGTGCCTCATATCTTCTTAATCAGATAGCACAGTTAATTGGGATTACAGACTGAACAACTAATTCTAGTATGTTATCTGAGTAAGTAGGCTGTTTAGTAATAGTTAAGATGTTAAAAGCCCACGTTTCTGAAGGAAAAGCTCAACTAGCTCTAAAGTATACCAGCCAACTCACAATTTGATCCTGGAGGAATTTCGCCATTCTTTCAAACCAAACAGCAAAATGTTGCATTGTCTGTGTAAATGCACTTCAGAAGCAGTGCTAAATCAGATTACAAAACAATGCTTTGAACAACTTTTTCTCTCTCCATACACACACAACCATGGAGATAATTTTCATTAGCATGAGATAGTATATCATAAGTTTGACCTTCCAACTGGCCAATGTGGACGAAATACTTTGACTATTGTTCTCAGATCTGGTCCCCAGGATTTGAAGGGGATAAATTAACTGTGGAAAGGGTACAAAGATGGTGTCGGGAATGTACAATGTTAGATATGAGGATCGGCTGAGAGAGTGTGGACTGCAGAGTTTGGTGGATAGAAGGAGGGGGTGATATGATTGAGACTTTTACACTGTTGAGAGGTGGTTACAGGGTTGACACTGGGGAGTTCTTTCGTATGGTTGAACAGCAGGAAGGAGTCATGACAAGGTGTCATCCCTGGAAGTTACGAAAGGAAACTGTGAGAAAGAGGATGAGGAGTGGTTTCTTTGCATGGAGGGTGGTTGAACCATGGAATGCATTGCCTGATGGAGTAGTGAGAGTGGGAACGGTCAATGCATTTAAGGAGTGGTATGATAGACTTTGTGTTTCCTAGGCGGGACCTCCCTCAATGAGTCTTGATAGACTTGTGTTTCTTAGAAAGGACCTCCTGCGATGAGTCTTTTGACTCCATGGAGGCCTGAATAATAATAATAACTCTCAGAGTGTCTTAGGATTTTCATGGATCAAAACTTCATCAGCATTCTGCTTTTATCATGCAATTACCCTTCTCTGCCGTTAATCCCTTAACGAGAACCATATTACCAGTAATGGATTACCATATTTGCCTGCGTATAAGATGCACCCCCTTTTTTGAACACATTTTTTAGGGAAAAAACTTTATCACTGAATATTATAATGAATTTACAGTATTTCAATTATAAAGTAATAAGTAGGTCTACTTTCAACAAATACCTAATCTAACTAGGAAAGAACCCAGAAATTCATCTCCAGAGCTAAATGAAGAGACACTTGAAACCTCTTCTAAATCAGAATTTGAGTCCTCATACAATAAATTGTCCTCTGTACCATCCAGTGCATTACTAATGCCACACTTCTTAAATGATTTCACCGCTGTCTCAGTTTTCACCGCATCCCATGAAGTTTTGACCCACTCACAAACTTGCAAAATGCTAGGCCTCTTCCTTCTTCCTGATGGCGTAACCTCAAAATCTGAAGGCTGCATCTAGCTGTTCCACTTCTTCATAAATCTCTTAAATGGTTTATTAATACAGACATCTAAAGGTTGAAGCTAACTAGTTAGATCTCCTGGAATTACAGCTAACTCGGTTTTCAATTCCTTGAGTTCATTTTTAACATCTTCTGTTGTGTGAGAACAAAACTGATCCCATACTAACAGGGCAGGCTTCTTCAACAAGGCACCTAAATAAATTTTATCTATCCATAACAATTACAGAAGTAATTACTCGAAGGATAATCTTTTCCTCCAGTTTTCATGTCACCTCTAATTCCTTTTACAGAACTCTTTCCTCCATTTCTGAACTTCAACAACCTCCAGAATATCTTGCAACCGTCTTGATATTTATTTTCTATGTTCTTATGAAAGTCCTCCCATGACTTTTGTTTAGCTAGTTTTACACATTGTCTAGCTTTTTTACATTTATCTCTGTATTCTTTAAGAGAACAAGCTGACTTATTTGCCAGGAACCTTTATGTTCTCTTCTTTTCTTTCACTGCCTCTTTAACTTCCTATGTCCATCATGGGGTTCTGAATTTTCTAACCTTACAGACAACCTCACCACATGCCTCTCTCCGGCTGAATCAGTGTTTTCTTCAGGGCTTGCCACTGAATCTCCACAGTTTGGTTCCTGTTTCCAAAGTCTCATTTTTTTTTCAATCATGTTTGTGTTATTTTAGTCTACAGTTCACATCTGAGAGCTTCTCAACTTTTGCTTTAAAACTTTCTTAAATGTTCTTCTTTTCAATATGAAATTCAATTTTATCCTGCTCAAGACTAAATGGTGATCACTTCCAATTTCAAATCCTCTGTACACTCTGGTATCCTGCATCAGGGAGAAAACATCACTATCAACAATAACATAGTCAATGAAACTTTTCTCATTCCTTACCTCTTCTCTCCATGTGAATTTGTGCACATTTTTATGTCAGAACATGGTGTTAGTGATAACCAGTCCATGTCCTGAGCAGAAATCCAACAGGTATTTGCCATTATTATTAGCTTTGCTCTTTTCTCCAAATTTCCCCAATATATTTTTGTATGTCTGACAATCATTTCCTACTCTGCTATTTAGATCCTCAACAAGGACCAACTTTTCCTTTTTCATTGTGTCAGTTCCTTTCTCTAAATCCTCAAAAAATTTCTCAACTTCTATCTTAGTAGAACCTTCTGTGGGACCATAGGCACAAATAAGTCTGATTGTCCAGTTCCCCATTCTGATATCTGTCCACATCTCTCTACTTGAGACTGCCTGCCTTTCAAGAAGATTAGCCTTGTATTTAGTGTTGAATACTATGGCTACTCCTTTTCCTTGCTTGTCATTCATGAATATAACATTTTGTATTTATTGCTCCGAAAGATCTCACTAGTTTTTGCCTTTTTTGTTTCGGTCACCTCTATTATGTCGATCTGGTATATATCCAATTCCTCAGCTAGTTCCATTTCTTTGCCATTCAGGCTTCTTATGTTGATAATTCTAATCTTGAACTCTGGTGATGTTGATTTGAAATGGATTTCAGGATTTGTTCCAGTAGTCGACTTTTTGCTGTTTGCCCTGGCGAAAACAACGTTGGCCATGTTAAACCGGGAAATGCTCCCAGCTGGCATGAAATGCTGTCATGTTGTACCATCATTTTTTAATTTGGTTTAAGCCAATAAGAATACAATTTAGTCAGCTAAATCCCAAATTGCTAGCCCATTCTCGTGGGTAGGAGACATCAAAGGCAAAATAAAAGTTCAATCCTATTGTAAAAAAATATGGAAATGAAATTTCACATTTGGTGCAAGCACCTTTACATATTTTGATTGACTGACTATAAGCAAAAGTATCGCTTACTTTAAAACTGGAGCATAATAGCGAAGCTAGCAGAAAATATATACATATCAATTTACCTCATAACTGTTTATTTCAAAATGTCATAACCAATTATACAAGGAAGCCAAGAAGGTTAAATTGCAAAGAACTGCAGATTATGATATAAAGAAAATAAATTTAGTGATATGATTAAAGATTTTTATATTATTATCTATAAATCAAAGTTGTAAAAGCACATCCTTCAGGCAATTTGTGAAGTATTCTACGAAATATGATTCTGAACAAAAATAAACATAATCTGTAATGTCAGTAGTGCATTCCCCCCCCCCCAAAAAAAATTAAAATAATTGTCTTGAATTAAGTTCAAGAACAAATAAAACGTATTGTTGACTAAGCGATTAGACAAAATTAGCACAAAAAATTAAAAATGACATTGGTTTTCCAAGGTAATGCAATATTTAAGTGAGAGAAGTATGCAAGGATCTCTTATTTCATCCTGGTATTACAAATTGTACAATAAAAGGAGAAAACAAAAATAAAATTAATTTCTCTAGTTTCAGTCTATCCAATATAACTAAGAGTCCAGTTACCCAGAACATCACAAGGAACTGTTTCTTGTTATAGGAAACTGAGATGCAGCTATGAATGCGAGTTAATCTGGTTAAGTGTTCTCTTCAGTGTGAAGGATTATCACATCTTCTAATGGACATGAAAGTCAAATTGCACTTCTCATTTATGTTCTTTAAACAGATAGCATGCATCGCATCCAGATTTTGCTGGGTGTGTATATATATATATACATCCTGGCCAGTTGGAAGGTTAATAAATGCTCAATTGTTACTAATAGGCAATTCAACTCATTATGAATGGAAAATGACAAAATGAAGTGCATCAGCTGTCAAAGAAGGCAAATGACATGCATATTCATAAAGTAATGTTACTCTCCTAGCATGAGACAATTAACCATATTCTTTTCCTACAGGAAAAAGTATAAATTTAAGAACTACTAGAAAGTTATATGCTATGTGAATTCTGCATTGAAATCAAGCTTACCATCAGTTGCATGATTTTTTAGCACATAACGGACAATATCTAAATTTTCCCATGCAATAAGGATTTCTACTGCACCCATTTCCAATGCTTTCAACGTATCATCCACACCAAAACAGTATTTTCCTGTGTCCTGGGATATTTCATCAAAATAACGACCTGCAGAAAAAAGGAAAGAGGTATGTTCTTCATGTCAAAATATGAAAATATTTTACTACATAAACTGAAATTAAAAATTTAAATGTTTTAATACCTAATACTTAATGTTACATGCATATCGCACACATACATTCAAATTAGCCCCAAAATTAGTCTTAGCTATGTGTACTTATCTAAATATAAGATAAGTTCTCCAGAGTTAAAAATAACATGGATGCAATTTCAGCTATTTCCATTAACAAGTATGACAACAAATGTATTCAAAAAGAATTGTAATGTAATTAACTGCCATACAACCAAGGCTCAAAAGGAGCAACAGCAAGAAATGTAACTTGCTTACATAGTTGTATAATTTTATGTATAATGGCACATGGACAAATAAATGAATACAATCAATTTTTGTTAGCTAATTATATAAATTTATGAGTAGCAGGAAAAATTACTGCAGTACAAGAGAAACTGAGAAGTGCATTTTTGTTCTAAATGAAGTAGTTTCTATTGTCTACCCTTCAAAATAACCAAACCTTGAATGGGTGTGGGTGCTAATAGACCCTTCAAATTATCTGACCAGCAAATTGCATTCCTAATGTAGCTGATAGTTGAGTGACTACTTATTCATAAAACAATATCTTTTAAAGAAAGCATTTAAATCTTTACTGATTTGGAACTTAAAAATCCATTCTTTTTCAGCCTCATTCTCAACAGATCAACTTCCTCCACTCAGTTCTGTCCAAGGCCACTTTTCTCCTCTAGCCCAAGGTCCCCTCTCAAGCTGTCCAAAGTCATCGTTTAGGTCTCCTCTTACTTCAATTACCTGGTGACCATCTCCAGCACTCTCCTTCCCCACATAGCATTTATCTTGCCACATAACTTAACCAAACCACCTCAGCCTTGATTTCCTCATCTTCCCCGATACTTGAGTTATTTTCATTGTTTCCCTGATCAGCGAGTTTTTGATATTGTCCAATCTTGTTGCACCACTTGCAAGTCTCAGCTTTCTCATTTCTGCTACATCCATTCTCTTCTCCCATCTTTTGGTCATCTGCCAGGCATCACTGCTATACATCAGTGCATGTCCTACAACAATTTTGAAGATCTTTTAACATGCTACACACTTATGTATCACACAAGATACCTGAAACCTTCTTCCAGTTTATCTGGAAAAGATAAACTTTGGACACATGATCCTAGATATGTGAACCTATACACTTGTAGCATGCCTGTGCCCTGTAAAGGGCACAGGCACAACATATACTGTCCTATTTCTACTGGTCCTCAAACCACTGTCTTCCAAATGTTTCCTCCATTATTCAAGTCTTTCTTCTGCTTCCTGCTCAGACTTTGTGCAAATTACCACATCACCAAGGGTGACTCAATTCTTACTATCTCTGTCAACACATCCAAGAGCATAACAAATAAGAAGGGGTCAAAGTTGACTCTTGATGAACCCTGACTTTTACTGGGAATGCCCTGCTCCACATCTCACCCTTGTTTTACTAATATCATACATGTCTTGAAAAAGATGTACAAACTTCTCTGGAATCATTTTCTTTCTCATGCTTCTATCTTTTTTGTTGGAACTCTAATAGAGACCTTTTCCAAATCAATGAAGACCAGAAAAAGTTTGTATTACTCTCCAAGAACTTTTCTATGAGCTGTCTTAGAGCAAAGATGGCATCAACTTTCTCTGACCAGGCATAAACCCAAACTGCTCTTTGCTAATTGATGCCCAAATCTCACAATCTTTCTTATTCTTTCCCATACCTTCATAGTGTAACTCATGAATATAATTCCTCTGTAGTTGCTACAGGACTGGATATCACCTCTACTCTAATATATTGGAACCAGTATTCTTTCTCCCCCCCACTCTCGCCAGCATTTTCTCTGTTTCAATGATTCTGTTCAAGTCGTTCTTTAATAAAGACATGCCCAGTTTCTTGGAAGTTCTGTTGTCGTCTTAAGAAGATTGTTTGTTCGATTATGTATTTCTCTTGTTGAGTCTCAGTCTAGTTCAGAGTAGGTATCTGAATCTGTTGGATTTCTGCTCAGGACATGGACTGGTTATTACTAACACCATGTTCCAACATAAAAATGTGCACATTCAAGAAAAAATGAAAGAGTTTGAGAACAGGAATCAAACCTCGGAGATTCAGTGGCAAACTCTGAAGAAAACATTGATTCTGCCAGAGGCATGTGGTGAGGTTGTCTGCAAGGATAAAAAAATCAGAACTCCCTGGTGGACACAGGAAGTTAAAGAAGAAAGCATATCAAAAGTTCCTGTCAAATATGTCAGCTTGTGCTCTTAGAGAATACAGAGACAAATGCAAAAATGGTAAACACTGTGTAAAACTAGCTAAACAAAAGTCATGGGAGGACTTTGGCAAGAATATAGAAAATAAATATCAAGAAGGTGGCAAAATATTCTGCAGGTTGTTGAACAAGCTTAGGAATGGAGGAAGGAGTGCTGTAAAAGGAGTTAGAGATAAAGGTGACATGAAAACTGGGAGAAAAAGATATCCTTGAAGTATGGAGTAATTACTTTGAAAAACTGCTAAATGAAACAAGCAGTGATGACAGCACAGTGGTAAAAAACACTAACCAGGCATGCAGTCAGGAATACATATCCATACTTGAAGTAGAAAAAGCCACCAAAGGCTTGAAATGTGGAAAGGCAGCAGGAGTAGATGATATTCGACCAGAAATGCTGAAGTATGGTGGTACAAGAGTCTTACAGTGGCAGCACTGAATAGTTCAGAAAGCCTGGACAGAGGGACGAATTCCCGAAGATTGGAGTAGAGCTCTCATAGTACCAATATATAAAAAGGGAAATAAAACTGAATGTGAGAGAGGTATTTTCCTACTGAGTGTTCCTGGCAAGATCTATGCAAGTATACTTGAGAAACGGTTGAGAAGAATTGTGGAAGAAAAGCTTGGTGAAGAACAAGCTGGATTCAGGCCAAATAGAGGCTGTCAGGATCAGATCTTCACTTTACGATAAATAGTCGAGAAAGCATGGGAATATAACAAAGATCTGTATTTAAGTTTTGTCGATTTGGAAAAGGCATATGACAAGGTGCCAAGAGAAAAGCTATTCAATAAGCTACAGTTATATGGTGTCAATAGGGCATTATATCAAGCAATACTTAGTCTTTATTTGAGTTGTAAGTCAGCAGTTAGAATTGAAGGAAGTTCAGGAAGATGGTTTAATGTTAAATCTGGTGTGAGACAAGGATGCACATTATCCCCTCTGTTATTCATTATCTATATGGATCACATTATGAAGGAAAGTGGTATTAAACATATCAAAATTGGAGATGTTAATGTCAGCTCTTTGCTTTATGCAGATGATGTTATACTTCTAAATAAATCCGCTACAAGTCTGCAATATTCTCTGACTAAATCGAATAGCTGTTGTAATAGATATGGTATGAAGGTCAGCAATAAAAAGACAAAGACAATGAAAATGGGCAGAATCATTGAAAATGTCAACTGTGTTATGAATGGAAAACCTGTGGAACAAGTGAACGATTTCAGCTACTTAGGCACGATTTTTACTGAAGATGGTAAATTAAATATAGAAATAGACAACAGAATCAGCAAAGCTGGTATGGTAGGAATTGAATTTCTCTTATTCCATATGAATTTATTCAATTGAATAAATTCATATGGAATAAGAGAAATTAGTCAGAAAACTAAATTAGCTGTATACAAGACAGTGTTCAAACCAGTTTTAACTTATGGATCCGAGAGCTGGGTCAGAAGTAAAACACTTGACCAAGACTAGAGACCGCAGAAAGATTATAAGTGTGAACAGATGATGGCATCAATGGCAATATAATATTAAAAACGAGGATATTAGGAAAGAACTTGACATTGTCGGCATCCAGGAATGTGTTAGCAGAGCTAATCTCAGGTGGTATGGTCACTTAAACAGAATGGGCAAAGAAAGATTAGCAAAAACCCAGAGGAAGACAAAAGATATAGGTGGATTGATAAGGTACAAGGTGCCTTAGACGATAGAAATATAAGATCTGATAATGTTGGAGTCTTCACAAGTAAGAGACTGATTTGGAGGAAAATTGTAGATAGGAAGTTAGTAATGATGTAATTTTTTCATGTAGTACTATCATATCCTGTACATCCCTTGAGGGTACATAGCAGGAATTTGATGATGATTTCCATACTTCTATGAGGATGTTATCAGGTCCAATCTCCTTTCTGTTTCTTCATCTTCCTCCACTTCCATTTCTGTTATATCAGGAATTGGCCCCATGACCAGATCTCCCTCAGCTATTTGTATATTCTTATTTCATTCATTAATTTCTCAAAATACTCTTTCCATATATCTAACATACTGATTTCTTCATACAGAAGAGTACCATCCTTTCCCTTAATGACTGGCCTCATGACTAGTGCTCCTCTATCCTTTTATATATCCTTATTAATTTCATTCATTTCTCAAAATACTCTGTTCATTTAACATAGATTTCTTCATACAGAACTATCCTCGACCTCAATCAACCTGGCTTGGTATATATATCTATACTTTTCCACGCCTTTTGTCTGGCCTTCCTGAAGGCCTTTTTGACACCTTCATTACCCAGACTTTCGTACAGGTTAACATAGGCTTTAGATCTTGCTACTGATCTCTTTGCCTTCTCTATATTATGTTCTGATGTTCTCCTCACCTACACTAGTGGCCAAAATTGTGGAAACCTTTTGAAAAAAGTGTATTTTTGAGGTTTGATGGCTCATAACACCACTTTTGTTTGGTGTAATACCATAAAATTATATATCAACAGAAAGATAATTTAATCAAGAACGTAATGCAACAAAGTTTGTTCAGTTATCTGTATTCTATGAAAAGTTGTAGCCAAATAACCAGAAAAAAGAAGCACAACTTGCTTAGGTTGATATGAAGTAGCTTTCCTTCATTTGAATGTAGCCAATGAGCATGAGTGTTTAGAGAGCCAATCAGGTGTCATCTTGTTTTGGCAATGAGCCAATAAGGTCACAGTAGGATTCAGCTATTGATGTTATGTATTGGAGCTGAGAGGAGGACATTTGTCAGTGTGTTACTGGTCACCTAGAAAGCAATGTAAAATAGTACTATTAAATGAACAAGGCTACAGTTATGAAGAAATTAGAAGAAAAATTGGTGGAAATTAACCAAAGGTGGCATTTCTAAATTTTTGAAGAGGTATAAAGAGACTCAGTCACTACAAAACCAGACTGTAAAGGCAGGAAAAGGTGCACAACAGCAAGTGATGATAGAAGAATTGAGAGATTGTGGCTACATGACAGAAGAAAATCATCTGGGTGTATACAAGATGAAATGGCGCAATACAATGTGAAGTTGAGTACAAGAACAGTTCGGTGCAGACTGCAGGAATTTGGCTTAAATGCTAGAATTCCACGAAAAAAGCCATTTTTATCTCTCAAACAAAGGTTGAAAAGATTAAATTGGGCTAAAACCCATGTTAACTAGACAGCGGAACAATGGGATAGTGTTATTTGGAGTGATGACACCAAAATCTCCCTGTTTGGTAGTGATGGCATAAAATATGTAAGGAGAAGAATCGGAGATTTGCATCCTGATTGCATTACACCTACCATGAAACACCTACTTAGTGTTATGATCTGGGGTTGTATGACCTCAAAAGGTGTGGGCAGAATTTGCATGATTAATGGGAATATAAATGCCCAAAAATACATAAATGAAATACTTGAGCCCAAACTGAATCCTTCCACACGTGATCTTTTCCAAGATAATGAAGCATTTATATTTCAACAGGATTCCGCTCCATGTCATGTTGCTGCTGTGCGCAAAAAGTGGTTTCAAGATAATCATATTCCACTGCTGGAATGGCCTGGGAATAGCCCAGACCTTAACCCAATTGAAAATCGATGGAGCCAACTAAAGAAACTTGTTAGTTAGAAGCAACCCAGCAATAAAACCCAATTAATAGAAGCAATAATTCAATCTTGGTTTCACATTATAACAGCTGCAGAACTAAAAAACTTGGTTCACTCCACGGGAAGGCGTTGAAGGGCCGTTAATTAACCTTTAGCGTTAATTAACAGTAAAGGTTACCCAACTAAGTATTAAACTCACATTGTGAGAATTTTTGTATATCTTATTTTTTCTGTGTGTTTTACTTTTCTTCTTTATAACTGCTGTTCTAATAAAAAAATCCTTCATAAAAGTTATTGCATTACAAAATTATCTTTCCATTGATATTCCTGTTTTCTGACCCAACATCTCTTTCCCAATATAATGATGATACAACATGGATGTTTTTCATTTTGTTTTCCTATTTTTCACCTCCCATTGGTTTTCATTTTCAGCAATCATTGCTTATACCTTCTTGATGAACTCTTCTCTTGCACTCTCTTGTTTTAATAATCCCTTTTGCTCGTTTGTTTTATCCCTTTTATTTCCACACGACATAGTAGAAGCCTGTACTGATCTGCCACTGCCTCTCCTGGTATTACTTTACAATCATTTATCTCCTTCACATATCCTCTTTTACAGATTATATGGTCCACCTGGTAGTGCCTCCCCAAAATGTTGTGCATACCCATGGTTTGCTGTAAAAGGTGTTCAAATATAGCAGGATTCCCTTCCATTGCAAAATCTGCAATCCTAATTGCAATCCAAACCTTCAATGTTCCTTTTGCTGACTCCATGTCTTCTTTGCATCGTCTCCCCACCTTCATGACTTTCACCAACATAACCATTAAGGTTTGCAAACAAACTGTTAAAAATACATTATTTTTCATAAATTAAGGTCTGTTCGTTGTTTAATACATGTAATTAAAAATCACTGCAAAATTGATATGGTTTTTCTTGGTAGGAAATCTCATTTGCCCAAACAACATGATCACATTTCCATATGACAGAACACTAGTATATTATTACAGAATTTGCAAAAATGTACTGAAGGCTTGGGTTGGAGTGTTTGGCCAGCTGTTTATGATCTTGGAAATAAGACACTAATATATAAAATATTAAATAAAAATGCAATATATAATATAATAAAAACCCATTAATATGAAAATAAGACATGAGTTATACGGAGGATTTGAAATAGGAAGTAATTGCTATTTAGTTTTGAGTAGGATAAATTTGAATTTCATATTGAAATAAAGGGTGTGCAAGAAAGTTTTTAAATGAATCAATGTTGAGCAGCTTTCAGAGGTGAATTGTAGACTTAAATACACCAATTTCATTTCTTCTTGAATGGCTGAACACAAGAACCAAACCTTGGATATTCAATGGTAAATTGTGAAGAAAACATTAACTAATTCAGTCAGAAAGGTATGTGGTGAAGTTGTCTGTAGTGATAGAAAAATCAGAACTCTGTGGTGGACTCAGGAAGTTAAAGAGACAGTCAAGGAAAAGAAGAAAAAGCATACTGAAAGTTCCTGGCAAGTAAGTCAGCTTGTGCTCTTAGGGAATACAGAGAAAATTGTAAGCAAGCTAAGCTATGTCAAAGTAGCTAAATAAAAGTCATGGGAAGACTGGTAAGAATATGGAAAATAAACATTAGGAAAAAACTTAGAAATGGAGGAAAAAGTACTATAAGAGGAATCAGTGATAAATGTGACATGAAAACTGAAGATAGATATTCCAGATATCTGGAGTTAATTACTTTGAAAGATTTCTAAAATGGACAAATATCCTAGAGGAATAATTTATACACTTGGTTGATTTTATTATACACAGGCCATTCTCAATGCAAAAGAAATCCCCACTCATTACATGCTGTTCCTAACAAAGTGGCTACTCACTGTTAGATCTGTCATGTCACACTTAATATACAGATTTTTTTTTTTTTTTTTTTTTTTAAAGAAGTCAGTATAAAAATTTTCAATAAAAGCTATTCTTGAGTATTAAATTTGTAGGACAAATGATTTTTTTTTAAATTTTATCACTTAGTCTTAGAAACTTTTCCATTAAATATAGAAATCCATCACTTTTTTTTTTTTTTTTTAAAGACAACTTTTACCTTCATGAGAGAAGAAGGCAAAATTATCTTCACTGCCTTTTTATAAACTCTACTGAATGGTATTTTGTAATTTTTGGCATCTCAATGATCTTCAACTATCCTATGCACATAAAAAAGCAACAATATTCCTTGAAGGCAAGCTTCATTTCATGAAATACTGTTGTCTAATTTAGTGTTGCCATTTTGATATTATTGAAAAAGTTTTAATTGTATTCCATCATAACATATTTTTAAGAAGCAAACTATATTCTCACAGAATTTCTTCAATGCAGTTATAGTAGGTATTTATTAACACTGACTGTTTTGCTAACCTTGTTTGCAAGGTTAGCAAAACAAGTGTTTGATGCCAAGATGGCAGGAAAGAGACCCAGAAGAAGATTAAGTTTTTTAATGAAAATGGCAAGTTAAATCTGGAAATAGACAACAAAATAAGCAAAGCTGATATGGTGAGTAGCCAGTTGAATAAATTTATATGGAATAATTGAGAAATTAGCCAGAGAGTTGGATTAGAAATAAAGCACTTGTTCAGAGACTAGAGACCACAGATATGAGGATTCTGAGAAAAATCAGGAGTGAACTGATGGCATCAATGGCAGAATCATATTAAAAATGAGAATATTAGAAAGGAACTTGACATTCAAGAATGTGTCAGCACAGCTAATCTAAAAGGTAGCATGTTTACTTAAATAGAATGGGTGAGAAAAAGTTAGAACAGGTGTTTGATGACAATGGCAAGAGGCTCAGAGGAAGACCAAGATCTAGGTTGACTGATTCAGTCAGAAGTGCCTTAGAAGCAGGAAATATTAGATATGAAAATATTGGAGTGCTTACAACTAATAGACTGATTTGGAGGAAAATTGTTGATAGGAGATTATTAATCATGTAAACTTAATCATATAGTGCTGTCATAATAAGCTGAACACCCCTTGAGAGTACATATCAGGAAATTGATGATATATGAAGTACTTTCGTAGCACAAATGAGAGTTTCATACCATGAGCAAATTAGCCCAGGTACCTATGTAATTTACAGACAGATTCAGTTGACTATAGATGGCACTGTTGCCAGGAACCGTTGCATATTAACAGTGCAAATACAACTCCAAGTAGTAATAAAAATCATGCACAAGAAAAAGGAATGAAGCAACAAAAATAATTCCACCAAAATGCACTTTAGTCACTAAAAGCATACATCAGTTAAGAGAAAGCAAATGCTAACTCACCAGTTCCTGGCCCTCAAAAAGTGTACAGTATAATATGGTAAGTATTACTTAAATACATCTTATCAATTTTTTTCTTCTTCAAATTAATATGTCAGGTCTCCAGTATTTTCAGATCTTATACATTTGTCTTCTAATACACTACCAGCTTTCCTCTCTTGCTGTGATTAAGTGACCAATGAGAAGAGTGACACTTCTTAGGTTCTTGCCTATTTTCATAATCTTTTTTTTGATTTTTGTGCCAAATTTTCTTTACAGTAGTCATTTAATTTATTCAGTTCCAAAAAGTACTGAATTTAGGATTTTAACATATACATGAAATTGAATATTTCCAATTTTAATATTAGATTTAATGCTACTTTCCTTCAGAATGTGATCCATGTGGATACAACAGAGATGACATGCACTCTTAACCTTGCACTCGATTTTACATCAAAGCACCTTCCTGTACCACCTTCAATTCTAAGTGACAAGTTAGACTATTGGTGCTCTCAATGTGTTGCATTATTTATTTGTGGTGTGTTTGAACACCTCTCATTTAGCACTTTATTGATGCTTTTCATATCGACAAAACTTAAATACAGATTGTTATATTTTATGATTTGACAATGTTGCAAAGCAAAAATCTGGTTCCTTAGAAATTGCTGTTTATCATGAACCAAGCTTGTACATCAAATTTCTGTCCAATTTCTTGTAGAAACTCTTCAGGTACACTGCTTGGAAAGAAGTCAACAGGCATCCCTATGGGAAAGGTGCATTGTGCCATGTAACGAGTCACATTTTTGTATAAATTGGAGGAACATGATGCTCCCAAGTCAGTGCAATATGCCCAGGTGAAATGGCTGCAAGAAGGAAACTGACAGAGTTTGAAAGAAGTGTTGTGATGGAATGCCATGTTGCAGGCCTATCTGTTCAGCAAACTGGGACATCCTGGGTCAACAATCAGTGATACCATAGTGAGATGGAAATGTAGGGAATCAACTGCAAATGCTACCCACAGTGGACAACTCACACTTATTGAATGTGACCTGTAGGGTGCTACAGAGAATAATATGTAAAAACTGGCATTCGTCAGCTGATATGTTGAATGCAATTCTGGACATTGATGAATATGAATCTGCACTAAAAAAACATTCAGAATCACAATATGCAAGCCCCACATTACCCAAACCAACATGTGGCATAGTCTTCAGTAGTGCAAAGAGCATGTACAGTAGGCCGTGGAAAGTTGTATTATGGAGCAGCAAATCATGGAACATTCTCTACCAAGCAGATGGACAGGTGTGGCAGATGTCCAGTGAATGTCTCTTAGCAGCATGCATAATGCCAACTATGAAATTTGGAGGCAGCAGTGTAATGATATGGTCCTGTTTTTCCTGGTTTGACCTTGGGCCTGTTTGTGGTGCCTATGAATATTGAAATCTGAGAAGTATCTGAACATTCTGGACAATACAATGCATCTTACTTTGTCGTCTCTTTCAGTAGAGTTGAGATCAAAGCCTTCATCTCAACCCTACTGAACATCTGTGGGATGAACTGGAGTGATGGGTGAGAAATCAAGGGATGTCTGCCCTACTACAGTACCACATCTCAATTACATGCCTACAGGAAGAATGGTACAAAATTCTCATTGTTATCATACACTTGTGGAAAGTATGCCCCATAAGACTGCTGCAGTCATTGCAGCAAAAGGTCCTACATCTTATTATGGTGGGCCCACCATAATAAGATGTAGCTGTTTGTTCCTCACACTATAGTGTCCATTGACTTCTTCCTAAGCAGTATGTCAGTATGAAATACTCAATAGAGAAATTCCCCTAATTCTTATATACACCCCCCCCCCTTGCATTCCTTTTATAAATGTATATGAAGGCCAATAGCATCACGAAGTACGAAGGGGGAGGATATGAAGAAATCTGTAAGAGACACATTACTATATAGCAAGTTCATAGACACAGAGAAATAGTTTAGGGTGAATAGTTTGTTTCAGTGAATTTGCTAAATTTAGAACAGCATGTATATGCCCATGGACATTTGGTTAGGACTTTCAGTAATTTTATAGCAAGAGATTGATATATATATATATATATATATGATCATTTTCAGGTGAGTCACAAAATGTAAAAGACTTCTGTGAAGTTCTTTCTTTAGAAGAAGAGACTTCACAGAAATCATTTTATTAAAATAGAACTGCTTGTCTCACTACAGTGAGACAAGCTATGAAGACTTGAAAAAATTAATATTGCAGTGACACTGTTGGACCAATAATGTGAAATATTGGAGTAGATATATTTTTTCTCTGCTAATACACAGTGCAACTTCCTTCATGATTAAAACAATCAGGATTTAACCACATGATTTCCATTTGACCTTATTAATTTGTCCAAATATATTGTTAACTACTAAACTTTCAAGCAAGCACACTGTCATTTCACTTGTGCTCAAAAAAATAGTACTTTTAGATTTGGAGGATGACATGCTATGCTCTGCTTCAATGTTATACAGCACTCACCAAAAATGTAGGTCAAATACAGAAATAAATATTTATATAGATTTCACTAATATTTTGTCAAGTCCTGTTTTCAGAATGGCAATCATAGTAGGGGTTGCTCTTCTGGAAAACCAAGAGACAGCATTAATCACTGTTACCGTTTCTTGCTGACTGAAGTATGAATTACCAACACTGCTTCAATGCTCAGATAAGATACTAGAACATTTGAGAAGATTGTTTTGTCAAAAAGAAGACTGGTTGCCTCTGTTTTGACTTTAAATAAATATGTTGCTTAAAAGTATTTACTAAAATAACTTACTTTACGAAACTTCCATAGTTTCTACATTCAGCTTTGAAATAATGCTGGATCTAATATCCACTTTACTTATATAATGTTGCTTAATATATTATGAAGCATCAAAATTTTATTAAATTTTGCTAATCAAATTTAGCATTATTCCAGAAAACTACTGAACCCACTCAAGGCAGTATTTTCAGAAGTGTTTTCTTGCCAGTTAAGTTTCAGACTAATATGATGTCAAGGGCCTCTACAACATTTACACAGCAGTTCTGTAGGCAGGTTATATAGACAGTCTGAGTTAGTGTATGGGAAGTATCTTCATGTATGGGCAAGTCACTATTCAACATTTCACAGATTGCCATTTAAAGCCCTTTGCCTTCAATAACCAAGGAGGACAATACTGTTAAAAGCTGAAAGCCAGTAAGATGGTGCTGATCTTATTGTTCCAGAGATCGATCTCATGACATGACAGATAAAAAAACCTGAGGTGTGAGCACTTAAGCCATACTGAAATACAGTATTCTGTTGTATACAGTAATGCATGTTGCCATCTGCATCTATAAAGATCCAGACAGGTTTCTGCAAGATGGTTAGTTTCTAATTACCAGCAGGCTTTGTCAAGTGATCTGATTTGTATTTCATCATGCTATGTCTAAAGTAGAAATTAGGAGCATAGTTTCATTTTGGTGAAATTACTGTACTGTGTTAAAATAACTTTAATTACCTTCGTATTAAACTTATCACCTAAATTATACACACCAAAAAAAAGTATCACTGATTTGGTCATCCATTATTCTAGTGGCCTGACCCCTGGTGAGGGGAAAAAACTACAAATCTAATCCTGTTTTACATGGCTAGAGAAAAAATTCCAATGAACTTTTAATGATACAGCATTTAAAATAAGGACCAAAGTTTTAATAAAGTAAGACAAGATCCTCAAGTATTACAGTTGTAATAATTATTATGGCCTGTTAGAACAAAAATGTGTGCTAAATATTTGCCATCCATATTCTTGAGATTTTTTTAAGGCACCATTATTGAGTTTAAGGTTGTTGATTAGAATTTCCCAAACTTTAAAGATGCATCCATATGGTGTAAGGAACAGGCCTTTCAAGTGAATTTGGTGCACAGTATCAGGGAATAATTAAAAAGGCAAATTTACCAGTTATTTAATTTAATGTGTTTCTTTTTCCAGATAAGAATTGCATGTGTAGCTTAGGTTATGGTACAACCCCCGGTTAAGCCTGGGAATCCTTGGAGTTGAATAGGTTCTTTAATTTTGCAAGAGGTTTAAAAGTGGCATTAAAGTTGTATTTGTATACTTTTGTTTTTTCTGATAATCCTTTGATGTATGGAATTCGCTAAGGTTTTATTGCAATCTAATTTATTTTAAAGTGCAGACTTCAATTCTTTCTGTTGATAGTATTTTTGCTGTAGCCATTTTTTTTTTTTTTTTTTTTTTAGAATGGTACAATTGATAACATCTAGTTTTTGTGCTATGAGTTTAGGTATCCAGAAAGAGCAATCTTCTGAATTTCAGTGAATTGTATGCATTTGTGCTGTTTATTCATATGGCTGAGGAAGACGTCTAAATTTTGCTGCCATAGGCCAGATTTTTTCACCATAGGTCAGGTCAGTAAAGTAACTGGTTGAACAAATTAGTGATAATTGGCATTCTCCACAATAATAATACTAGAGCCTGTGTAGCTCAGTGGAAGTGGTGTTTACATTCCTTAGTGCTAAACCGCCCAAAGAAAGAGCATCACGAGTTTGATTCTAATTGCAGACTAGAGGAACTTTTTCTAAGCCTTTTTTCAACCAGTTCCTGAGTTAATCTCTGGCACAGGCAAGCGGGTTTTTTCTCCCGGAAACTCAGGTTTTCATCCTATAAACTTAAGAAAATCGACCACAGAATCCACACTATTTTCAGTATATTAAAAATATTGTGTTAGGGTTAGGTACCACGAAATGGTGGCACTTGTTAGCCGTCTCTTCACTGCATGCCGCTTAATTAGTGATAGCTTTGGATCAGATATCTTTGATTGGCTACCAGTGGAGATTGAACTGCCCACTATGTGGGTAGTCTCCAAAGGTTAGATAGGGCTAAAACAGCCTCACATACTCCCTATATGGGAATAAAAGGTGTTAGCTGATTTTTTTTTTTTTTTTAATTGTAACTTGTTTCTCTGTGTGATGTATGCAACACGTGCACATGTCTGTGTAAGCCTACCCATGGTACAAAATGTACTAGTAGGAGCAGTGAGCGTGCCAACAATTTTAACATAATGTTAAAACAGGAAGCAATCTTCAAAATTTTATCAAAATGAATGCTGATCACCAAGATGAATACTAAAAGAAAGGATAGGAGTATAGTTTGATATATGGAAAGCAGCAACTTCAGTTTTATTTAGATTAGGTTTTAAACATCACTAAAAATGTAATTAAGTTTTGATTTGTCCTACGGTATTCTCTGCAACTTCAAAAGAGGAGTTCTGACTACAATTGCAATGTCATCTTTATACATACATTTCTCTGAGAAAAGTAGTAGAGATGTCAGATGTAGACTGCAAAGCAATGAGGCTAGCATAGATCCATGTAGGAACCATTCCGTTGCTTACAGAATTTACTTTTGGCATTACTGGAATATACCTGAATCCATTTGTCTGACAGCATATTTATAAGATTATTAATCTTGAGAAAAACAGTGATCTAAGAATTTCAGGGTTAGGCCCTATCAAATCAAGCTGCTGAAAGTTCTTTAGTCATTTATCACAGTCTATCATTAGGCATTTATCAAAACCATTTCCAACATAGGCGATCGAGGCCAACACTGATCACCACTTCTGTTAGTCCTGAATCCAGCTGAGACACCAAATGTTAGAGAAAAGTGAGTAGCTCAACACTAAACATGAAAAAATCTTTATGAATGAAAGCCACTTTCAAGTAAGCAATTTCAAAATCGAATAAACTGGTACCTATCAGCCCAAGATTCTACAGGAAAGGGAGTACAGGATTTCTGAGAGATGTCGGTTAACAGAGAAGCTACTTTTTTGTTGAAGATGAAGATCAGAGTAGGAAAGGAATTCAACATAGTGCTTTGAGAAAATGTGAAGGAAAATAGCTAATAATTCTAAGTAATAGGATTTTTGCTCGAAACATGAATTGGTTCCAACTACTATAAAAATAATGCATATATGCATGTGGAGAGAACATACACAACAAGGGACGTTTCCAACTATTACTGTTAATCATGATATCTTCGCACTGGTTTGGAACACAATGGTAGCATACAGGGGGAACAGAAAGTGACAACTTAGTCAAAAATGATAGAAGTGAGTATTCAAGTTCCGAAAAGAATTGAATCTAACAACTAAGATGCAAAGTCTACTTGCATATGAAAATATTACTAAAGCAGATAAATGTGGAAAGAACAAAACTTTGAGACTTGACATCAAAATGTAAACAACAGATTTGATCTAGCAAGGGAAGTATGTGGTGAAGTTGTCAGTAAACAAAGACAAGAATCTCATAGTAGCCAAAACCAAAGAAGTCGTTCATTTAAATTCTATGTATTTCATCCACATGGTCATTTGGATGGTTAAAACTGCTGAGAAAATTGAAGCTGTTGTAATTTGGGGTTGTCAAGATTAGACCTCATGACTCAAGGAAAAATTTTCAGAATACAGTAATAATTTCTATTTAAGCTTTGATCTTTAAAAAATATAAAAATCACTGAAGAAAGAACTCAAACACTAAATTTGTATGACATAAATGAACTTTAAAAAGGAACAATATAGCCTATATTTAATGCTTATGCATAGTACAAGAATGTAAATAATAGAAGAGTAAAGAATCTACATGGATCACATTCAACTCAAAAGGATAACATATCCAATATTTACAAGGATTCAGGCTCTCTTTATGATACTATTCTCTTAAATAATATATCTGCTAAAGTTAAAATCATTGTGAACGTCTTCAGGCAGAAGATAATCTGCACTGCCTAGGAGACGAGCCTTATTGCTGGATGCCCAATGTGGTTTGAAAATAATCAAAAATTCTGATACAGCAGAGTTACCAAATTATCCATTCATGGTTCACAAGTGCTACAGGTTTTCAATCCTTAATTCATGGATGGAACTACCATTAAAAAAAATAGAGGGGCGAGATGTGCAATTATTGCTCATGTATTCTAATTAACTGATTAAAGTTGAGAAAACTAAGAATGTCATTTTCACTTTTCGGCCACCTTTAAAGGAAAAACAGGAGATTTAAGAATAACTGAAATAGGTAATTTTAAAACTGTTCCAATCCTGTTTTAAAATTATCCAAATACAACTGTTATAAGCAAATATACATGCACTCGCTTACCAATTAATTTTTTTTCTTGAATAAATTTGACATTAGACAGCACTTCAGCAGATAGTTCAATTGCTTGATTAAACCCATTTTCACCACCATAGGATACATCCACAAGTTTCAAAACTTTTGCTTGTAACCTCTATAAAAGAAAAGTTTAATTTTTTAAAATAGTAACAAAAAAGCCCTGACTGAAGAACCTGCAAAATATTAGATATAGTGAACGGTGGAATTTACTGAATTATATATCCAAAGTAATATTTAAAAATACAGGCTAATGCATGATTATGTGGATAAATACTGCAACATAGTACAACTATATATGACAAAAGACTCCCATTTTCTAGGAAAGTTGGCTCTAAACAGGTAACTATTAAAGCTTCCCTAACTTCTCCAGCAAATTTGTATAGTCATAACAAGCTTCTCCTCCTTCATTCCATCTGCTTTGGATCAGTCCTATTCAGACTATTAGCATCTATTTTAAGCTGTATATACCACTGATATCTACAGGTTTTGCAATTTATGGTATGTGTGTATGGTGCACATGGTGGGGGGAGTTTGTAGGATATTTGCTATTTAGCGATACATTTCTTTTTTTAGTGGTGGCTGAATTTGAATAAATACCTTTTAGTTTCATACTTTTATATGTAAACATTTCTTCAATGTATAATGAAAATCCATTACTTTTTTTGTAATCATAAATTTAATAATATTACACACGAGAAATGATAGTTGAAATTTGCAAAAAGGACTTGTCTCTAATTTAGTTTATTTCTGTAGCATAAACTTGAGAGAAAATATTGAACTTTCTGATGTTTTCACACAATTAAAGAACTGTAGTCTCGTTTACAAGAAGTGACTTTCATGTCACCACCAGGATGCTTACTGCGCCAGGCAGTAGTGCAGTTGCATGAAATTTGCACTTCTCTAAGAGGAAGTTGAATTAAGGAGAGAGAATAACAGAACAGTTGAATTGATGAGAACAGACTATGTTCTGAAAAGTTGGAAGTTTAAGGGAGATATATAGCTTCAAGAAATTCTTAAACCAAAAAGGGGAAAAAGAGCATTATGAGGAAAACAGTTATCCAAAACTTAACAGATGAATTTCTTTCAAAGAAAGCTAAGTTGTAGTTAGATAAAAGGGATATATAATTTCTCTTGAAATAATAGACAGCGCCTTTTGATATGTTATGCAGCAAACATTCTGGTTAAGAACTGTAAAATGAAAGATGAATACTTTTTCTGTTCAAAGATAAGGAAGTATGTCCACAAGGAAAAAGGAAACTTTAAAATTATCTTAATTCAAGGAAATAGAAATGCAACTGCTATTGCAGAGAAGATATAAAAGAAGAAATACATTCTTTCTGGTGAAAAGTTGTGCGCAAATTATCTTTTAGCTTTCAAAGAAAAATATATGAGCTAATTAGATTTCTATGGCTGCTGTTTAGAGCAGAAGCTGTTCTTATAAGTTTGTGTATTCTCATCAAATCCAATGATCTTGAAGAAATCATGTGTGATGTTTAAGTTCTTTAACTTTGTTATTAAGTTTGTAGGCATTTTTCTCTTTTTTTTATTTTTAATGCAAATCTGTATATTGCACTTGCAAAACAAACATTTTACACACACACTGTTAAAGCAATACCATAAATTTACACTAACATTCATGGTTTGTAAAAGATATTTTGTATTTTGTCTCTCACTCAATCTCTTAACTTATAATATCCTGGATCCAAATCTCTGATATTAACTAAAAAAGTTTATGAACAACTCAGGCATATTAATTTAGTATATAAATGAAAACAGTTTCTACACATAAAAAATCAATATGTTTTCTACTTGTGGAAATACTACCTTAAACTTAATGAGTCCAAATACAATTTATAATTTGATTTTCAGTATTTAGGTATTTTTCCTGATATGGAATGAAGTTCGCCAAAATCTTAATAAAGCAATAGCCAGTTATCGCAAATTGCATGAAAAGATGAAAAAGGCGAGCACCATTCAAACATTTTTACTTAACTTTTTTTGTAAAAAAGTAGCCCAATCAAATGTTTAGACATTAAATAAAAATGTAAGCAACTGATTTTTATTAATTGATTACTTTATCCTCTAATTTTTTTCTCCTATAAATTTACGCTAACTGATGGCATCATAGTATAAAGATTCCACAAAGGAATGGCATGTGTTAAAAAAAAAAAACTTTAAGACCAAAATGTTAACTACGCTGGTATCCAAAAGCTAAGGATGAACTAAACTTTTACCTGTATATGAAAAAAAAATTTCATGACTACAGCCAAATGTGGACAAATTTATTGCCAGCATACTAATAAACTATATTACTGCACAAAAATGTGTTATAAATTTCATCATCATCAAATTCCTGACATGTACCCTCAAGGGATGTACAGATATGATAGTACTACATGAAAAATTTACATCATTACTAACTCCCTATCTACAATTTTCATCCAAATCAGTCTGTTAGTTCAAGACTCCAACATTATCAGATCTTGTATTTTTATCGTCTAAGGCACTTTGTACCATATCAATCCACCTATATCTTGGTCTTCCTCTGGGTCGTTTTCCTGCCAACCTGGCAGAGAACACTTGTTCTGCTAATCTTTCCTCGCCCATTCTATTTAAGTGACCATACCACCTGAGATTAGCTCTGCTAACACATTCCTGGATGCCAACAATGTCAAGTTCTTTCCTAATAGCCTCGTTTTTAATATGATATTGCCATTGATGCCATCTGTTCATGCCCCTAATCTTTCTCAGGACTCTCATATCTGCGGTCTCTAGTCTTTGGTCAAGTGTTTTACTTCTGACCCAGCTCTCAGATCCATAAGTTAAAACTGGATTGAACACTGTCTTGTATAAAGCTAATTTAGTGTTCTGACTAATTTCTCCCTTATTCCATATGAATTTATTTAATCGACTTCCTACCATACCAGCTATGTTGATTCTGTTGTCTATTTCCATATTTAATTTACCATCTTCACTAAAAATCGTGCCTAAGTAGTCGAAATGTTTTACTTGTTCCACAGGTTCCCCGTTCACAACACAGTCGACATTTTCAACAATTCTACCTATTTTCATTGTCTTTGTCTTTTTAATGCTGACCTTCATACCATATCTATACAACAGTTATTCAATTTAGTCAAGGAATCTTGCAAACTTGTAGCGGATTTATTTAGTAGTATAACATCGTCCGCATAAAGCAAAGAGCTGACATTAACATCTCCAATTCTGATATGTTTAATACCACTTTCCTTCATAATGTGATCCATATAGATAACAATTAACAGAAGGGATAATGTACATCCTTGTTCATGAAAGGTTACATCACACAATATTTGTGCTTAGTCAAACTGACTCACAATGTTATGAACTGTTCATGGATCTCTCCAACTCTTTAGATGAGAAAATTCGGAAAGTCTTAGATAAAATGATTAATACCAGTTTCGCTAAAGCATTTAACAAAAGCTGACAGACCCAGATTAAGAAATTTAACCACCTTTATACCACCCACAATGAGTTTAAACCTTCTCTACCAGACAACCAAGTTATTCTTAATTTCTCAAACCACATCTTAAAGAAACCTGAAATCGATATTCTCAAGAAAGGTTTCAACTATGCAATAGCTCCTCAACAGATTCCTAAGGTAGATTTCATCTGTAGTCTAGAAAAAGGAATCTCATTATTCTCATAGAATCTCATTACCCCTTCACACAGCAAATGATCTAAGACTAAAAAGTTGTATAATATTTTCCTCTCCCTATTCCACAAAACAAAACTTCTCATCACTAGATAAAAGAACTATTTGTGAATTAAAAAACAACAAAGACATTATAATACTTAAAGCAGATAAAGGAAACAGTACTGTAATACTGAACTCAATGGACTATGAGGATAAAGTCAACCATCTACTATCTGATTTGTCCGTATACAGTCTTTTAACAAAAGATTCAACATTAAAAAACCACAATGATACCAATGAATTACTACGCAATTTATCCAACTGGCCAACAGACTTGATTAAAAAACTAAAATCGATGCATCCTTTAACTCCGAGACTCTATGGCGTTCCAAAAGTGAACAAAGATGGTATTCCTTTATGCCCAATCGTTGATGCAATCAACTCTCCTACCTACTTATTGTCAAAGCATCTCTCAAAACTCTTACAACACATCCACAACTCAGAGAGTTACATTAAAATCTCCGGACATTTTGTGGAAAAGCTAAAAAACATCAACATATCGGATAATGATCTTCTAGCCAGTTTAGATGTCACCTCTCTCTTTACAAACGTTCCTGTAGTGGAGGTCATTGACATCTAAAGTACCTTGTTCCCACAAGATATAACCTCATTGTTTGCTCATTGCCTAAACTACTTTTCTTGGAAAAATAAGATTTATCAACAATTAACAGGCTTGGCAAGGGAGTCCACTCACACCTTCATGTGCTGACCTCTTTATGGAAGACATAGAAAACAAAATCCTATCTCAAATTATTCCGAAACCTAATTGGTTCAGATATGTGGACGATATTTTCATCGTATGGAACAACAACAAAGATGACCTATATGATTATCTCAAAAAAATCAACTCCTTCCATCATTCTATTAAATTTACTCTGGAACATGAAAGAGAAAACCAATTACCATTTTTAGGCGTCTTAATCAAAAAACAAATTGATGGCAGTATAAATCTATTAAATCTATCAGTGTACAGAAAACCAACTAATACAGGTCGCTACCTATATTTCAGCTCCTCTCACATAAACTCAGCATTGTACACATGTTAAAGAAAGAGCGATTCACATCACAATGGACGAGACCCTTCAAGATGAGTTAAAATTTATTTCCAACAATTTGTATTTGAATGGCTATCGAAGAAGGTCAATAAAGTCCTTTTCTCTGAACCACCACAAAGAGAACAAGAAGATATTCAATATATAAAAACGATTGCAATTCCATTTGTAAGTGGCTTCAACAAGCAACACAAAATAAGAGTAAAATTTAAACCAATAGAATCTATTCGTAAACTACTAAGATCTCCAAAAGACAACCATCCTTTCTATAAATATGCTGGAGTTAATAATATTCCATGCGCTTGTGGCTCTAGTTACATCGGACAGACTTCGAGAAGCCTCGAAATACCTCTGCAATTCTTGCATTCAGTTTTATTTTCCTTTTTATATATGGGTACTATTAGATCTCTACTCCTATCACCAGGAATTCGTCCCTCTGTCCGGGCTTTCTGAACTATGCAGTGCAGCCACTGTAAGACTTTTATACCACCATACTTCAGCATTTCTGGTCGAATATCATCTACTCCTGCTGTCGTTCCACATTTCAAGCCTTTGACGGCTTTTTCTACTTCAAGTATGAATATGTATTCCTGACTGCATGCCTGGTCAGTGTTTTTTTTTACCACTGTGCTGTCATCACTGCTTGTTTCATTCAGCAATTTTTCAAAGTAATTACACCATACTTCAAGGATATCTTTTTCTCCCATTTTCATGTCACCTTAACTCCTTTTACAGCACTCTTTCCTCCATTTATAAGCTTCTTCAACAACCTCCAGAATATCTTACCACCTTCTTGATATTTATTTTCCACGTTCTTGCCAAAGTCCTCCCATGACTTTTGTTTAGCTAGTTTTACAGTGTTTCACTTTCTTACATTTGTCTCTGTATTCTCTAAGAGCAAAAGCTGACTTATTTGCCAGGAACTTTTGATATGCTTTCTTCTTTTCCTTCACTGCCTCTTTAACTTCCTGTGTCCACCATGGAGTTCTGATTTTTCTATCCTTGCAGACAACTTCCCCACATGCCTCTCTGGCTGAATCAATCAGGGTTTTCTTCAAGGCTTGCCACTGAATCTCCAAGGTTTGGTTCTTGTTCTCAAACTCTTTCATTGTTTTTTCAATAATGTTTATGTATTTTAGTCTACAGTTCACATCTGAGAGCTGCTCAACTTTTATTCGCTTTAAAGCTTTCTTATATGTTATTCTTTTCAATATGAAATTCAATTTTATCCTGCTCAAGACTAAATAGTGATCACTTCCAATTTCAAATCCTTTGTACACTCTGGTGTCCTGCACCAGGGAGAAAACATCACTATCAACAATAACATAGTCAATGAGACTTTTCTTATTCCTTGCTTCTTCTCTCCATGTGAATTTGTGGACATTTTTATGTTGAAACATGGTGTTAGTAATAACCAGTCCATGTCCTAAGCAGAAATCCTACAGGTATTTGTTATAAATTTCATACAAATTAAATCACAATACTGGCAAAAGATACAAATTTCCTAAGGACGTAGTTAAGGAATTAATGTACAGTTGTTACAGAAAACCATGCAAAGAGACATTTCAGTATGGAATGTCCATCTCGAACTACAATGCAGCTCTCCCAATGTTGTACCATTTTGAATTTTATATTAATTCATATTAATTGAATCAAGTTTATGCTGGCCACTTGATTCAATTAATATCCTCGGATCTCAAGAAGTATTTCCACTGCTTGTGTATACGATGTGGTGTGGCATTGTAATCCATAAAAATGAAATCGTTGCCTACAGCACCACAGAATAATTGAACTTGCAATATCATTCACCAGTCATATTTCAAACACTTGTAGCTTTGTGCATCCATTAAACATAATGCCTCTTCAACACCATAACCCCAGCACTACCACATCTAACCCTTTCAAGAACATTCATACAATGTTAAGCAATACCACTTTCACGCGAGATGAGTGTCATCTGGAATTGGATGAAAGACAAACTACTCTCATCTGTAGTAAAGAGTACATTGGCCCAATAGTGTCTTGTCCAATTTTTATGGAAATACCACTGAAAACGTGCTCTACAATGAGCTGTGGATAAAGGGACACAGACTATAGGCCTTCAGGCGATAGCCTACTTGTCACAATTTAAGATATCTGCTTACCTGCGCTTGAATGGACCCAGACTTGCAAGTTAGCCTACTGTCATACATCAATTGTGTTTTGCTGTTGTAACCAAAAATCTGTCATCGTGCTCTGTGGTAGAGCAAGGGCAACCTCCTAGCAAACGTCTGGAACACAATGCATTGGTTTGAAACACTGCCCAGAGCCTGGATACAATGCTAAGTGAGATTCCAAAACCTCTGGCAATATCAGTAATTCTGTGGCCTTGTTGAAGATTTCTGATAATTTTTCTCTATATTAAATCATCTAGATGAGGTCGACATTACAAGACATCCAAGTTTGCAACTTTACTTTATTCCTTCAAGAAAAGAGCTTCGTTCAAACACAATCTGTTTAATGCATACTTTTATACTGTTCAGTGCTACCACATAACCCCTTTGTGTGAGATTAAAAATGAATGAAATTTACATGCTTTCTACTCATAATTGTCAGTTACAGAAATTGTCACAAGCTGATTTGTCTGAATGTGCAGTTGTAATCTACAGAAAGTGGGTCCTTAGGTTCTGGACACCGGTGTACTTTACCTATCTTTATAGAGCACTCTGCATGCATACTTATTCCATTCTAATCAGTTCATTGAAAAAGCAATGAGAATTTACACAATAAGCTAAACTGCACATTGAAAGTACGAAGTTATGGTATATTAAATTTAAAGTAACTAGCAATGTTGAGATAACTAATTCTGCAGAATCATTCATTCCCCAAACAGGAAACTTAAAAAGGACAAAATTTTCATGCCACCTTGCAAGTCCCAACCTTCTAATTTTTTTTTTCCTTATGGATTATATAAAGTGTATGCATTAAATGCGACTTCACCACCACAGTTCAAATTAAACATTATACACAGCTACTCTTGAAATGCTGGAGGACACATAGCTCACATCATGAAGTTTGTTTGGAGTGCCCAAGTTTAATCTAAATTATCATTCAAAGTATTTAATTTTTCCAATAAGCATTTTCTCTGAAATGAATTTTGTTGTGCATTAAAGAATGTACATATTCTTGCTGCAACCTGTTAATAAGAAATATGCTTTTCTACTTTTGTTATCAACCATGGTATCATAAGACATTTGATCACCATTATCAACCTGAAACAGAATGCAAGGCTATTCACTCGCAAAACAATCATATGACCCCCCCCCCCCCCCGCCATACAAAGGATGTGTATTCTGGAATTTTTCTTCAGGCAGTCTTTTGTAAAAGTGTGCAAGTTTTGATCAAAACCACACATCTAAATTACTTTTTTTTACTCATATATACTAGTTCAATTTCACAATCTGTATCCAGAAACAAAAAGGTTCTCCACCTACTAGTGCTTTGCTTCAACACCCCTCATTCACAAGCCTTCATTTTGATTAAAATGGGGAAATGGGAAAAGATTTGTTGATTTGCCTATGATTCAACAGAAGGTTCTACCATGCAGAAAGTGGAGGAATTAATTTTTCAGAGAAAGCAGAAAGAAAATAGATCATTGTTGGATATCTAAACAAGAGAGTAGGAAATGAATACCAGACATACAAAAATGTTTGGGGAAAATACAGAAAATAGTAAGTATACCTATTTCTCTTCAGGACAAGGATAGTCATCACTAACAATGTCCTAACAAAAATATTCACATGAGAAGACAATAGGTACATAGGTTTGGAAATGGGAAGTGATCATTAATTTTGAGTATGGTAGAATGAATAATACTGGAAAGAAAAATATAACTTACTACTGATATAAAAATTACTTGAAAGTAATTAAGCTCCCAAGTAAGCAAACAGACTAAAAGTCAAGTTTGCGCCTGCAATTGATGCAAGTCTAACTGATCCCACAGGTAGTGCAGGATACTTTTACATTTATATCTCCTCCAGAGATTTTATTTAATTAATAAGGTTAAAACACCTTATGGTAACTTGTTTTGGCGAAATACTTACAAGCTCTGTATATTACTAAATCTTGGTATTTCTAGCCTAGCTCCCACTGACGAGACCTCAATAAAGGTCGAAACCGGTCTGGGTAGTGGCCCCTTGCCTTTAATACAAAACATCATACATCCCCTTCTTGGAGATGTGTTTTGGCATTAAGGGTAAATATTAAGATTAGTGATCGGAGCTTGTTCCACCTTTGCCACGAGTTGCCCTGGTCCTGCACTACCTGTGGGATCAGTTAGACTTGCATCAATTGCAGGCGCAAACTTGACTTTTAGTCTGTTTGCTTACTTGGGAAATGGAGTAAAACCAAGTTTAAAATTGCTTGGTATCTTTAACATATATATATATATATATATATATATATATATGTATATATAAAAAATTAGTTTGAATGACTATATACCGAGAATGAAAAAGAAAAGGTTTAATGTTAAGATACCTAGTTTCGTTGAATAAATCAACTTTTTCGGGTATCACAGGCAAAGAATTATATAAAATAACAGAGACATGATAAAATTACAACAACAGTTCTAGTATAAAACAATAGTACATTTTAAAACAGGAATGCATGCTGGAGTTCCAATTAAAGTTAACTACGTGCGCAAAAACTTGGTATTATTTCAACCCTGGCACATCGAGCCAGATCTTTAAAAACAGATGAAACAGAAATTGAAAATGAACTCCATTTACTAAAAAGGACTTTTGTCAACAATGGTTTCTCTCTTTAAAAGACTGATAAATTTTTTTCTTTCCATTGCTCAACTGCTATTGAAGATTCTTCTCCTCCAAGAGCTTTTATATCATTGCGATACATCAGCTCTCCCACACCCACTGCCACAAAACTGGCAAAAATTTTTAAGAAATTCAATATTAGAACTTGCTTCACTATGTCTTGCATTCAGCTAATTTAGTGTTCCACTAATTTCTCTCTTATTCCATAAGAATTTATTCAATTGACTTCCTACCATACCAGCTTTGTTGATTCTGTTGTCTATTTCCATATTTAATTTACCATCTTCACTAAAAATCGTGCCTAAGTAGCTAAAATGTTTTACTTGTTCCACAGGTTCTCCATTCACAACACAGTTGACATTTTCAAAGATTCTGCCTATTTTCATTGTCTTTGTCTTTTTATTGCTGACCTTCATACCATATCTATTACAACAGTTATTCAATTTAGTCAGATTATCTTGCAGACTTGTAGCGGATTTATTTAGAAGTATAACATAGTCTGCATAAAGCAAAGAGCTGACATTAACATCTCCAATTTTGATAATCATGTTTAATACCACTTTCCTTCATAATGTGATCCATATAGATAATGAATAACAGAGGGGATAATGTACATCCTTGTCTCACACCAGATTTAACATTAAACCATCTTCCTGAACTTCCTTCAATTCTAACTGCTGACTTACAACTCAAATAAAGACTAAGTATTGCTTGATATAATGCCCTATTGACACCATATAACTGTAGCTTATTGAATAGCTTCTCTCTTGGCACCTTGTCATATGCCTTTTCCAAATCGACAAAACTTAAATACAGATCTTTGTTATATTCCCATGATTTCTCCACTATTTGTCGTAAAGTCAAGATCTGATCCTGACAACCTCTATTTGACCTGAATCCAGCTTGTTCTTCATCAAGCTTTTCTTCCACAATTCTTCTTAACCGTTTCTCAAGTATACTTGCATATATCTTACCAGGAACACTCAGTAGGAAAATACCTCTGTAATTCTCACATTCAGTTTTATTTGCCTTTTTATATATGGGTACTATTAGAGCTCTACTCCAATCATTGGGAATTCGTCCCTCTGTCCAAGCTTTCTGAACTATGCTGTGCAGCCACTGTAAGACTTTTATACCACCATACATCAGCATTTCTGGTCGAATATCATCTACTCCTGCTGCCTTTCCACATTTCAAGCCTTTGATGGCTTTTTCTACTTCAAGTATGAATACGTATTCCTGACTGCATGTCAGTGCAGTCAGGAATAGATATGTGTTTTTTTTTTTTTTTTTTTTTTTTTTTTTTTTTTTTTTTTATCACTGTCATCACTGCTTGTTTCATTTAGCAAATTTTCGAAGTGATTACTCCATACTTCAAGGATATCTTTTTCTCCCGTTTTCATTTCACCTTTATCATCTCTAACTCCTTTTACAGCATCTTTCCTCCATTCCTAAGCTTCTTCAACAACCTCCAGAATATTTTGCCACCTTGATATTTATTTTCTATATTCTTGCCAAAGTCCTTCCATGACTTTTGTTTAGTTAGTTTTACACACTGTTTAGCTTTCTTATATTTGTCTCTGTATTCTCTAAGAGCACAAGCTGACTTATTTGCCAGGAACTTTTGATATGCTTTCTTCTCTTCCTTCACTGCCTCTAACTTCCTCTGTCTACCATGGAGTTCTAATTTTTCTACCCTTGCAGACAACTTCACCACATGCCTCTCTAGCTGAATCAATCAGGGATTTCTTCAAGGCTTGCCACTGAATCTCCAAGGTTTGGTTACTGTTCTCAAACTCTTTCATTTTTCCTTCAATAATCTTTGTGTATTTTAGTCTATAGTTCATGTCTGAGAGCTGAAAGCTATATATATATTTAACATAGTTCATGCATCTCATTCTAGAGACCAAACATGGAACTTTTTTTTTTTAACTCCTTTAGGCCTCCAATAAATATGGCTATGGTATCAAACAAAACAATGAAAGTTTATCTTGCCATCTAAAGGCAAACATCCATGCAAATGAAGAGAGTGAACCTACAATCTGTTGGTTGGAGAGCAGCTACATTAACCATCTGACCAACCAGGCTAGATAAATTACATGTGAGAATTACAGAGAAATTTCTCTACTGAATATTCCTAGATTTATGCAAATATTCTAGAGAAAAAGGAAAATCGTGGAAGGTAAGCTTAGAAAAGCTAAGTTCAAGATAAAGATTGTAAGGATCAGATTTTCACTTTAAGACAAATAGTTGACAAATCATGAAAATATAACAAGGATCTGCAAATTCTGTAGACCCAGAAAAGCCATTATGCAAGGTGCCAAGAGCTGTTCAAAAAATGTTACAATTTATATGGTCTAAATAGGACATTATATCAGGCAATACACTGTCTATATATAAGTTGCAAGTTTGCAGTTAAAACTGGAAGGACAAGAAGATGGTTTGATGTCAAATCAGGTGCGAGACAAGGGTGCACACATTATCTCCACTATTATTCATCTATATGGATGACATTATGAAGTGTTATTAATGTAATTAATAACACTTCGTAATGATGTTCATATTAATAATACTTCACGAAGTGTTATTAATATAATGTAAACAGGTGAGATGCTCATCTCACCTGTTTACATTATGCTGATATTACTAATTTTTGTTATGTGACACTTCTAAGAACTCAATCATGGGAGAGCACTACTCTACCGCATCTCATCGTCTCTTACTTAATCCTCCAACTACTACTATCAACAGACAGTGTCTATCTATTGCCAACCACCACCAGTATATAATGTCTGTAAATCATGTGTTATACATAAACAGACTACAATTTGTAGGATTCCCTAAATAAATTGAATAACTGCTGTAATAAATTTAGTATGAAAATCAGCATTAGAAAAGAGATAAAGAATGAAAATAGACAGACGTGCCAAAAACAACTGCATCATAAATGAGAACCAGTCGGTATAGACGAAGCCCTTTGGTCGGAAAAACCAGTTTGATTCCCATCCAAGATGTGAGGATCCTGGTCTCATACGGATTCCCCACCTGGAATTCAGGTTTTACATCATCCAGAACAATCAAACTGGCACCGTGAGCACACGCATCTAAAGACATAGGGCCAACCACCTTAATCTTGAGACGGTGGTGGTTGTGAAGTCCACAGCTAAAGAACCCGAATGGTTCATGAAAAGCTTAAGACAAGACATAACATGTAAAACATCTCAGCTATTTAAGCACAATATATATATATATATATATTTTTTTTAAAAGCAAAGACAGCAAATTAAATAGGGAAATAGCAGAATTAACAAAGCTGGTATGTTACGAAGTTAACTGAATAAATTTATATTTAATAAGAGAGAATTCAGTCAAAACACTAACTAGTTGTATACAAGATAGTGTTCAAACTAATTTTAACTGGATCTGAGAGTTGGGTTAGAAATAACACAATCAAAGATAGCATCAGTTAGCAATATCATATTAAAATTGAAGATATTAGAAAGCAACTTGTAGCAGAGCTCAGATAGTTATCTAAATGAAATGACAGAGGAAATTATAGAAAAACAAGTTTCTTTTTGCAAAAAGACCCAAATGAAGACTAAAGTCTAGGTGGATTGATACAGTGAGATGTGCCATAGAAGACAAACATAATATCTGATATGGGGTCTTGACTGATAACAGATTAATTTGGAGGGAAAACATATCGATAAGAAGTTAGTAATGATCTAACCTTCTCATGTAGTGTTATCAAAATATCCTATACAGCTCCTGACAATACATATCAGGAATTTCATTATTACAAATAGTTCAGAAATCCTGATTTCTGTCACTATTTGTCAGTTCAGATATTTTGAGAATATCATAAGGATCTGTATTAAGGTTTAAAGATCTGGAAATTCATGATAAAGTGCCAAGGGATCAAGTATTCAAAAATACAATTATATGGTGTAAATAGAACATTACAAGACCAATATAGACATCATTTAAGTTGAAAGTCAAAAGAATCGAAGATGTACAAAAAGACTGTCTTACACCTAATGTAAAATCAGGTGCACACTACCTTCACTGTTATTTATTATCTCTATAGCTCATTATAGAAACAAGTGCATTGAACTTGATATCTAATCCAAAGATGTCAATCTCAGTTCTTTACTTTATGCTGATAAATCCAGTATAAGGTCTTCAGGATTCTCTGACTAGACTGAATATTGTTGCAACAAATTTGGTATGAAAATCAGCAAATAAAGATACCAAAACTATGAAAATAAGCAGGAACACAGAAAATATCAACTGCATCCTAAGTGGAGAATCTACAGAACACAAAATATTTCAGCTGTTTATGCATAATTTTTAGTAAATGATGCCAAATGAAATGTGAAAATAGACAGATTATTCAGAACTGGTTTGAACAGTCTTTTTCTAGTGGGTAGTCAGTTGAATATATTCATATGAAATAAGAGAAAGCACTCAAACCACTAAACTAGTTATATACACGACATTAAATTTTAAGTCAACAGTTAGAATTGAAGATGTACAAGAAAATTGTCTTACACCTGATATAAAATTCTAATTAAATCTAATTTTAACTTAAGGATCTGTGAGTAGGTTAAAGATAAAACACCCATCCAAAAATTGGAGACCACAAATAGAGAAAAATTAGGGAGGTGAACATCCCTAAAAATCAGGGAGGTGAATATATCAATGGAAAAATTATTAAAAATTAAGATATAAAAGAAGAAGCTTGACACTATCAGCATTTGGAAAAATGTGTGAGCAGAATTAATCTCAGGTGATATCTCAGCTATACAAGTTTTTGATGCTAGGAAATTACCAAAATGCTAGATAACACTGGGATTCTGAATTTTTTATTTTATTTTAATTTTTTTGTTAGAATAATGGGGTCATAGCTGTATAACTGAGAGGAGACCTTCACATAGCCTTTAAAGGAATGCAGAGAACCAACCAGGGCTTTTGACCAATTGTCCAATCCTCACCTTCTCGTGGTGCACTATGTTGGGTATCTACCTGGATATTGAACGAAGGAGGATGGGCTGGCAATTTGGGATTTAGCCGACCAAATTGTATTCTTATTGGCTTAAACCAAAATACTAAATTATGGTACAACATGACAAAATTTCATGTCGGTTGGTGCGTCGCATGGTTAAACAAGGCCCCAGTTGTTTTCGTCAGGGAACAAGGGCAAACAGCGAAAAGTCAGCTACTGGAACAAATCTCAAAACACACCCCAACTCAACATCACCAGAGTTAAAGATCGGTACTATCAACATAAGAGGCCTGAATGGCAAAGAAATGGAGCTAGCTGAGGAATTAGATAAGTACCAGATCGACATAATAGGGGTGACTGAAACAAAAAAGACAAAAACTGGTGAGATCTTTCTGAGCAATAAATACAAAATGTTATATTAGGCAATGACAATCAAGGAAAAGAAGGAGTAGCCATAGTATTCACTACAAAATACGAGGCTAATCGTCTTGAATGGCAGGCAGTCTCAAGTAGAGTAATGTGAACAAATATGAGAATGGGGAACTGGACAATGAGACTTATTTGTGCCTATGGTCCCACAGAAGGTTCTACTAAGGCAGAAGTGAAGGAATTTTTTTGATGCTTTAGAAAAAGCAACTGACACAACGAAAAAGGAAAAGTTGGTCCTTGTCGGGAATCTAAATAACAGAGTAGGAAATGATTGTGAGACATACAAAAATATTCTGGTAAAATTTGGAGAAAAGAGCAAAGCTAATAATAATGACAAATACCTGTTGGATTTCTGCTCAGGACATGGACTGGTTATTACTAACACCATGTTCCAACATAAAAATGTGCACAAATTCACATGGAGAGAAGAAGCAAGGAATAAGAAAAGTCTCATTGACTATGTTATTGTTGATAGTGATGTTTTCTCCCTGGTGCAGGACACCAGAGTGTACAGAGGATTTGAGATTGGGAATGATCACTATTTAGTCTTGAGCAGAATAAAATTGAATTTCATATTGAAAAGAATGAAATGTAAGTTTTAAAGCAAATAAAAGTTGAGCAGCTGTCAGATGTGAACTGTAGACTAAAATACATAAACATTATTGAAAAAACAATGAAAGAGTTTGAGAACAAGAACCAAACCTTGGAGATTCAGTGGCAAGCCTTGAAGAAAGCCCTGATTGATTCAGCCAGAGAGGCATGTGCTGAAGTTGTCTGCAAGGATAGAAAAATCAGAACTCCATGGTGGACACAGGAAGTTAAACAGGCACTGAAGGAAAAGAAGAAAGCATATCAAAAGTTCCTATTAAATAAATCAGCTTGTGCTCTTAGAGAATACAGACAAATGTAAGCAAGCAAAACACTGTGTAAAACTAGGTAAACAAAATTCATAGGAGGACTTTGCCAAGAACATGGAAAATAAATATCAAGAAGATGATAAGATACTCTGGAGGTTGTTGAAATGGAGGAAAGAGTGCAGTAAAAGGAGTTAGAGATGATAAAGGTGACATGAAAACAGGAGAAAAAGATATCCTTGAAGTATGGAGTAATTACTTTGAAAAATTGCTAAATGAAACAAGCAGTGATAGCAAAGTGGTAAAAAACACTCAACAGGCATCCAGCCAGGAATACATATCCGTACTTGAAGTAAAAAAAAGCCATCAAAGGCTTGAAATGTGGAAAGACATCAGGAGTATATGATATTATTATTATTAAACAAGACCTCATGGAGTCAAAGACTCATCTGGGATGTTCTTTTATCACACACACACATCTCATCATACCGTGTCTTAAACACACTCAAACTCCTTGCAGACACCACACTCTCAGGCAAGACATTCCAATCATTCACAACTCTGCACGAAAAAAACCTGCCTCTCTCTCTCCCCTACTCACACCCTCTTTATACAGTTTCCAGGGATGACCTCTGGTTCTCCCCTGATCTCCCACTATTCTCTGAAGAACTTCTCCACCATTGATCTTATAACAACCCCTTACCAACTTGTAGGTCTCTATCATATCTCCCCTGTTTCTTCTCTCCACCAGACTCTGCAAATTACATCTTCTCAATCTTTCCTCATACTCGACATTCCAGAGGTCAGAAACTACCGTAGTCAGTCGCCTTTGGACCGTTTCCAACATCTCTTCATCCTTCTGAAAACCTGGTGACCAAATCTGGGCACAATAGTCCATGTGTGGCCTAATCAGAGCCTTCTCCCTACTTCTACATGTCGGTGTCCTCTGCATCATTCCCAGGTCTTTGTGCTGTCTTCACAATTTTGGCGATGTGTCCCCTAAATTTTATATCCTTATCCACTATCACCCCCAGATGTCTTATTTCCTCTACTTCCAACAATATATTCTCACCAAGCATAAATTCTGCATCCCATCTTTGTTTTCCAAATTTTAAAACCTTACATTTTGCAACATTGAACTCACATCCCCATTTGCTTGCCCAATCACTCAATTTATTCAAGTCTTCTTGCAAGGCCACAACATCTTCACTACTCTTTATGGTTCATCCCAACTTTGCATCATCTGCAAACAACTGAATATCTCTATCCAAATCTTCGCCCATATCATTAATATACAAGTTAAATAGTAATGGCCCTAAAACAGACCCCTGAGGCACTCCACTAGTGACTTTCCTTTTCCTGGATATCACATCCCCATACACAACTTGTTGATACCTATCAGATAGCCAGTCTCCAATCCAATGCACTAATCTAATATCCAACCCCATCTGCTCTAGTTTGACTGTCAACTTATCATGAGGTACTCTATCAAAAGTTTTTGCGAAATCCAAGTATATTACACTGTATCCTTCTCCTCTGTCCAAGGAAGCAGTCACTTTATTGTAATAAGTACGTAGATTACTAAAACATGACCTCCCTTTAGCAAATCCATGCCTGTCCATCAAAGATTATACCATTGTTTTCAACCCAACTCTGGATCCTAGTTCTCACAAGCTTCTCCAACAACTTAACCACAATACTTGACACAGAGGGCCTATAGTTTGATGCTTGAGTTCGATCACCTCCTTTATGAAGTGGCACAATCTTGTCCTCCTTCCACTCTTTAGGAACTTGACCAAGTGCAAGACTCATATTAAAAAAATATGTCAAGGCAGGTGTCAACTCTCTGGCACATTCCTTCAGAATACACGGTGATATATTATCAAGTCCCACAGCCTTATTTATATCTAGTTTACTTAACTCCCCAAAAACCTCTTGCTCACTTACAATCAGTCTCTCCACCCCATCATCAACTGCTCTCAATCTCTCCATGAAGTCACATTCACAAGATTGAAAGATCTTTTTTATGAACTGCTCATTAAGTATCTCTACCACACATTCTGCATCAGCTGTCTTTATACCATTTCCTCCAATCAATGTCATCCTTCTATAATCATTCTTTTTTTTGCTGGCAACATATCAAAAGAACTCCCTAGGATTCTTCATTAGCTATGCTGTTCATACCTCTCTTTAGCTACTCTCACCAACCAAGTCACCCTCCTTGCCTGGTCTTTGTAGACCTCATGAAATTGGTTACTTCCACTTCTCTTATGCTGCCTCTACAATGCCCCTTTTCTCTGTATCGCATGCTTAATCTCTTTATTCATCCATCTCACACCTACCTTATTTAACCTTCTCACCCGTGGTATACATTTAGACATTGCATCTTCTAAATAATTTTTGAAAATCCCCCAAGCTGCATTGATCTCTTTTCTGGCTAATTCCTCATTCTATGCTACACCTGCAAGCTGTCTCCTGAGCTCTTCATAATCACCTCCTTGTAGTTCCACATATACCCTTTTTTCACAGGGGTCCTTGCACTGCTGGCAACAACCCAGGTAATCACCTCATGGTCACTTTCACCAATTGGTGGATGATTTGACACCTCATTTATAATTACATCCTCCGATGAGATGACCAAATCCAAGACCCTTAATCCTTGTGTGCCCTCTGTTACATATTTTCTTTACTTCCAGTTGCTATCTCTTCATTCCAGTCTATATTGCCATAATTAAAATCACCCATAATGATCACCCTTTTCTTATTTGCTTGGCTTATTTGACTATACATTTCACTATCACCACCATCCACATTACCAGGTCTATAACAACATCCCACCAAGTATTTGATTCTATTCACCTCTATCTCACACCATATTGTCTCAAAAGCACTGGCCCTATTTCCCTCTTGCATCTCTACCTTGTATGTACATAACTCTTGCTCTATCATCAATAGCACTACCCCTCCCTTTTTACCTCTTCCATCCTCACGAAACACATCATACCTTCCCATTTCTATTCCTGTCAGGATGTCGTCCTCATCTAACCATGTCCCACTTATTCTGACAATCTTTGGGTGCACAGACGCAATTAGTGCAACCATTTCATTCGCCTTGTTTCTTATACTTCTAGCATTGGTATACAAACACAACAGCTCACTTCTGGAGCTACAGCTAGTTCCACTGATACCACCCACTCGATGTGATCTCTCCATGCTGGACTGGGGCGGCCATTTCCCTTTCTGCTTCTTCATTTCAGAACCCTCTGCAATTCCATCTGTTTCCTCTTGATCCCTGGTCATACCATTTCTTTCCTGCCTACACAATATTTGACCAGAAATTCCAAAGTATGGTGGTATAAAAGTCTAACAATGGCTGCACTGCATAGTTCAGAATGCCTGGACAGAGGGACAAATTCCCGATGATTGGAGTAGAGCTCTCATAGTACCCAAATATAAAAAGGGAAATAAAACTGAATGTGAGAATTACAGAGGTATTTCCCTATTGAGTGTTCCTGGTAGATATATGCTTGTATAAGTATACTTGAGAAACGGTTGAGAAGAATTGTGGAAGAAAAGCTGGATTCAGGTCAAATAGAAGCTGTCAGGATCAGATCTTCACTTTACGACAAATAGTGGAGAAATCATGGGAATATAACAAAGATCTGTATTTAAGTTTTGTTGATTTGGAAAAGGCATATGACAAGGTGCCAAGAGAGAAGCTATTCAATAAGCTACAGTTATATGGTGTCAATGGGGCATTATATCAAGCAATACTTAGTCTTTATTTGAGTTGTATGTCAGCAGTTAGAATTGAAGGAAGTAAAGGAAGATGGTTTAATGTTAAATCTGGTGTGAGACAAGGATGTACATTATCCCCTCTGTTATTCGTTATCTATATGGATCACATTATGAAGGAAAGTGGTATTGAACATGATATCAAAATTGGAGATATTAATGTCTGCTCTTTGCTTTATGCGGACAATGTCATACTTCTAAATAAATCCACTACAAGTCTGCAAGATTCTCTGACTAAATTGAATAACTGTTGTAATAGATATGGTATGAAGGTCAGCAATAAAAAGACAAAGACAATGAAAATAGGCTGAATCATTGAAAATGTCAACTGTGTCGTAAATGGAGAACCTGTGGAACAAGTAAAACATTTCAGCTACTTAGGCACGATTTTTAGTGAAGATGGTAAATTAAATATGGAAATAGACAACAGAATCAGCAAAGCTGGTATGGTAGGAAGTCAACTGAATAAATTCATATGGAATAAGAGAGAAATTAGTCAGAACACTAAATTAGCTGTATACAAGACAGTGTTCAAACCAGTTTTAACTTATGATTCTGAGAGCTGGGTCAGAAGTAAAACACTTGACCAAAGACTAGAGACCGCAGATATGAGAGTCCTGAGTAAGATTATAGGTGTGAACAGATGATGGCATCAATGGCAATATCATATTAAAAATGAGGATATTAGGAAAGAACTTGACATTGTCAACATCCAGGAATGCGTTAGCAGAGCTAATCTCAGGTGGTATGGTCACTTAAACAGAATAGGCGAGGAAAGATTAACAAAACAAGTGTTCTCTGCCAGGTTGGCAGGAAAACGACCCAGAGGAAGACCAAGATATAGGTGGATTGATACCATGTGAAGTGCCTTAGACAATAGAAATATAAGATCTGATAATGTTGGAGTCTTGAAATAACAGACTGGTTTGCAGGGGAAATTGTAGACAGGAAGTTAGTAATGATGTAAGTTTTTCATGTAGCACTACCATACCTTGTACACCTCTTGAGGGTACATGGCAGGAATTTAATGATGTTAGAATAATCCCATATACAAGATATTGAGTAACCTATAGAATGTTAGTACCATGATGGGTGAGAAGGAACCTCATTTAGTTTGAAGAGCTGTTAACATAAGATTGCGAGAATGTTCCAGGTGACAGCAGTAAAGGGGATAAATAAGAAGAAAATTATTCTCCTAATTTAAAGTTGAACTGTGAAGGGATATTGAGTAGTTACTGCACATGTTTCAATCGATTTAACAGACAGTAAAGGAATTATTGATATTTACAGAAGATGCAGGCAGCAGAAACTGAATGCCTATGTGAGAATGGTGAACTGGGTCATTAATCAACCTAATTTTCTCTTCTCTATCAAATCAAGTCAAGTATTTTTAGTGAGGTGTCACACTGTTGTACCCTGATAAGTTGAAACATAAGATATTTCATCTTATTATTGTATAACAGAGAGAACACACAATAAGAAACATTATAACATGCTTGTCTCTAGGTATTAAAATACTGCTTTGTAGATATATCAAATATTTCAAACTAAAAGAAAACAAATAGTTATTTATATAATATTTCAACAAGGGATCACTCACTAGTTAGTCTAAATAATAGTGGAAGTGTAAACATTTAACAATTTTTTTTGAGCAATAAGTACTGAAGTTATAGAATGACTTGCACAAATTGTAAGGGGGATGTAAGTCCAAAGGTCAGGTAGCAGTAACGCGAGGGGAGCGGTTTGCCCCAGGCATTTGTGTGCCGACGGCGCATGAAAACGTAGTGGAGAAAGCTGGAAGCTGTGACATTGACCTACATGAAAGCGCTAGGTGGACATCGCGGAGTGCGAGAATCGCCGGGAACCACCAAGGCGAAATATAAGGGTCAAGCACCCTCCACACGGGGCTTTTTTGTTCCTGATCTACTGGTGCTGGTCTTGCGGTGTCGTGAGCGGGTGGAGGATGGCAGCGCCTCCACTCCAGAGGGTTTCGATAGAGGCATCGCCGGAACTAGAAGGTCGTATCCCCGTGGAAAGAGTATGCCCGGCAGCCCACAGAACGCCAGATAGGAGCCCATGGATATTTCGATTAAGGAGAGACAGATTCCTGAGGACCTTTTAATGTGATGCAGTTCAAGATAGATAAGTAGACTTTATAGTATTTGCTGACTACAAATGAAAGGATTTGTTCCGCGCTGTGAATCTAAGGAAGGAACATTAATGATATAGAACTGAACTGTAGTGATGCTGAGAAAATTATCGTATATTAACTGTCTCCTACTATGATCGAATTACGTTATATGTTTAAAGAGGATATGATAAAGTTCAGAGTAAAGAATTGCTATTAGTGACAAGATTGCAAAAGATATGTTTAAAGAGGATATGATAAAGTTCAGAGTAAAGAATTGCTTTTAATGACAAGATTGTAATAGATTTAGATGCTATCATATGTCTAAAGAGGTTATAAGGTTCAGAGTAAAGAATTGCTATTAATGAAAGGATTGTATAAGAGATAGATGCTATTACATGTCTAAGAGGTTATGATAAAGTTAAGAGTAAAGAATTGCTATTAATGACAAGATTGTAAAAGACACATAGATGCTATTTTGAGTGGTTTGAATGAAACTGAATTAGAAATGAATTATTGAGATTGTTATGCATAATTTAGGTGTTTTAATGTTGATAAGATTTATACCAGAAGAATTAACAATGGTCAGTCTGAGTATCCTTGTGATATTGGAATGTTTTAATGTTAACCTGTCTGTCAGGAACTCTCATAGATTGAGATTTAAGTTTACATGTACTGTATGTATATAATTATAGTTTCTAATAAACTTTGCTTTTGAATACAATCAAGTCTATCTGTGATTTTTGGAATCCGATGCACTGCTTATAAAAACTAACACGAACCTAGGCGGGAAATTAGAGGGAAGAGATTTGGCCATGTCTGCAAAAGTATCACTTGAATACTACCTAGAGATCACCTCTTGATTGATATTATTATTTAATCTAAAAGCGCTAAGTGATGCAGCGAAAAAATAAATTTCTTAGAATTTTACGAGAGGTTGATCTCAAATACTCTGATACTTTGGTATTGGCTCGACCCTGGGGCAGTTCCATTGTTATATAGGGGTACCACGTGATACCTGAGAGAGAGAGATGAACGAGAATTTGAATAAAAGACTAATTATATTAGAGATAGGGACACAACACCACCAAATGTGAGAAGGGTTGGATGGATCTGTAATTTGTATTGGATTAATAGCTGTTAAGAGGTACATGACTGCTTTGAACAAAAGTGATTAATTTTTTGGATGAAAAAGAAGCAATAGTTTTACTGTTCTTAGGCCAAGAGGCACTTAAATCTCCATACAAATATCTTGTAGTGAGATTTAAGTGCAGAAAGAATTTTTTTTTTTTTTTTTTTTTTTGAGTTGAGGCAAAACTGTTTTGTTAGCAATGAAATTTACAAAGTTGTCCAAACGCCATTAAAGAATGGCTTAGAGATCAGAATTTAAGGTAGAAGAGTATTATTCTGGAGGTTGTGGTGGTTTGTGTATCAAATGGTCTGTTGAATGAGTAGTGTAATATGCTGTCATCAGCAAAGCTATGTATAGGATTTTTAGTCAAATGGAGTGATCACTGATATATATATATACAAAGAAGGGAATTTAGAGAATTAGTGATAGGACATTAAACATAACCTTTTCATGTAGCATTATAATAGCTTCCTGTGTACCCACTGACGGTATATTAGGAATTTGATGATCACTCATATACAGTCTTTCAATAATATTTCAATTATTACTGGCAATACAATTTCCAATGATTTCTGCTTTATTCTGAATGTTTCACTAGCAGTGAAAGTTTAACACTGAGAAGATCACGATGTATTCAAATCCTCACTAATGCCCACTCTAATCGTGCAAAACTACACAGATGTGATGCTCATGACAGTATTCAGAACATTCAGTGGAATGTCACAAATAAGCTATTCCAATTTTGGGATGAATTTTTAAAAGAACAATGAATGAAATTTTCTAGAATAGATTCACAGAAGAAACAGTCAAGGTTACAGTAAAGAAATCATTTTGGGCCAATTCATAATGTGTCACAATCAACATTCCCTCCAAACTATGCACATGCTCATACCAGTCAAAAAAGGGAGCAAAGACATCTAGTACCTGCACAAACAAAATTTTGCTTTCAGAATTTCTCATTTACAATCAATTTTGATCATACTATAAAAACAAAATAAAATCAACTTAGTTTATTTAGTAATTTTTCCAATGTCTCTATTCCAATATTACTCTTACCCATCTAAATACACCAATTAGTTACTTTTAGGCAGTGTGTATGTGTAGATAAACTGACACTGATGTTATCAAGTTGAGAGGCACATATTTGTTTAGCATCTACTGCCTAGATAATATAATTACTTGAACTTGTGCAAATGGCGATGTTTTTTTTGTAGCTACGTAGATTTAAGTGAATTTATTGCTAACAAATTTACATGTTATAAGTATACAAAAAGGGCAAAATTAATGAGAAATATTCTATTAGCAGTTTTAGTGCTTTAAACACTCAAAACATCACTATGGAAATCAAAGAGGAAAATAATTGCAAATTCATTTAAATTTGAGTGACTGGGTGAATGTTGAAATAGCAATGCAAAGTATGCACAAACTACCACTCCCCCACACACTGAGACTAGAAACTTCTGCACAGTGTTTTTTTATGCACATGTGGTTTGGCAAAAAAATTAAAGGGAATGGTCAGAATGAATTTTTGTAATGATTGCACTGATTATCAAAACAATTTAACCTAGAACCTCTTCCCATTAGGTATTATAGACATTTTGTCATTTGTATAATTTTGTATGACTTTGGCACTAAAAATGATCAATTAAAACCAAAACTAAGATGATTCATTTCATTACTAAATCTATTTTTTATAAATCTGTACAATGAGGTTCCCTGCTCACAGTCAGCCACAGCTTTGTTTGACTAAGATATGAGATAGATTGTTTTACTTATTCATTAAATGTCATATCATATCAGCACATGAAATCCTTTTCTATATGGACTTTTTTTTTTTTTTAATTTGAATTATTACATGTAACCACATGCATGCATTCATTATTTGTCACAGCATCTGTGTTATTAATCTTCATGCATGTTACATAGAATACATCCAATACAGGGATTTTTGAATTTAAAGGGAAACTAGTCAATCTCACTAGGCACTGATATAAGCAATGTAAAAAGGTATAAAAATTAGAAGCCATTTAACATAACACAATCTATGATCATGAACAAATACGCTGAATATTTGATTACTGTTTACACGTTGTTCAGCATGATATTTAATATCAAGTTTCATTTGATCAAATAATAATAAACTTCTGTGTTAATTTATTATTATTCTATCGATCTCCAAAGTTTGGTTCTTGCTCTCAAACTCTCATTTTTACTTGAATAATATTTGTGTATTTTAGTCTACAGTTCACATCTGAGAACTGCTCAACTTTTATTCTCTTTAAAACTTTCTTACATGTTATTCTTTTTATTTATGATATTCCATTTTATCCTGCTCAAGACTAAATGGTGATCACTTCCAATTACAAATCCTCTGTACACTCTGGTGTCCTGCACCAGTGGGAAAACATCACTTTCAACAATAACATAGTCAATGAGACTTTTCTTATTCCTTGCCTCTTCTCTCCATGTATATTTGTGCACATTTTTATGTTGGAACATTGTGTTAGTAATAACCAGTCTATGTCCTGAGCAGAAATACAACAGGTATTTGCCATTATTATTAGCTTTGCTCTTTTCTCCAAATTTTCCCAGTTATGGATAGTGATAAAGAAAACTGGGAAAGGATGGGGATAATTCTGTTATTCAGTTTGATAAGGTGTTCAATGAAGGCAAATGGAGCAATTTGATTATCTCATTTAGCATGCTTATAATGTCTAAGAAACTAGACTGGTTAGGTGATGTGTGCTCCACATAATAAAATAAACTTCAAAGAAACTGACATCTGTAATGTATTTAGAAGCAGAAATTGTAAAGAAGAGGTCAAGAGCAGTCACATACTGATGATTATAGGTATGAAGTAGATGGACAACCTAAGCTTATTGCTAATGCCAGTATTACCTCAGCATCCCTATCTGCTTTATTGGTTGACTTAGAAAAAAAAGTTGTGGAAGACCCCAAAACTTCACTGTAGATATTTTTCACTACAAAAAAGTAAGCTTCAGAGATAACGAAAGAGGTCAGAATTTGGAGGGCAACAGAAACAAATAAATGCTACAAAGTTTAAAAAAAAAAAAAAGTTAAGTTAGGTTCAATATATAGGTTTAAGATTTGTCATTCACTGATATCCTTACCATTATAACAACAATTCACCACAGGATTAGGTCTCCTCTTGGACATTTATGACCATTCTAATATAAATGCACCACAGCATTAAGGGAGGAAAAAAAACTAGGCATTATTTTTCATCTGAAATGTTATTTTTAGCTATCCAGCTATTAACTCAAAATCACCTCAATCTTAAATACTGCTTCCATGTTTGGGAAGGTGCAAAATCCTCCCTTAAAATTCTTCCAGTCAAGATGAAGGCAATTTGGTTATACATGATCCTCTACAATTCGCTTTAACCCTATCTAATAGATGTCTGCTTCATCTTTTCTCTTTCATGGACAATGCTCTAGGCTGGCATCCATCATTCTTCTTCTTTGCATTGGGCCTATTAAAACATAAGCAGCAACTGCCCAATATTTTTTTTACAGTCTAACTATAAACTCAATGAACCTTCTATTTTATTCCATCTGCTCTGGTACAGTTTCCTCAGTGTTACTCAGCAACTACATCTACAACTTTAAAGAAAATCTCATTAAGGTCCTTATTTCCCAATCCTCAGACACTTTACAGATAGTACTAATGTATATGTTTTGCCATCATAAAGCTCTATATATGAAAGTGCTGTTATTTTAAAATAAAATCACATTACTTTCATCATATCACAGCATTGTAAATTGTGCAGTCATAGTAAATACTGTAGAGCAACACTTATTAACATTGTGCACTAATGTATAGAAGGTGAGGTTTGAAGTCTTCCTTCTCCACATTTCTTACAAGTTATGCCCTGCATCCCTTGTGTTCAAAATACCACTGAGCAGCTGCTCCACTGCTTCAGTATCATCTGGAAACAGAGTGGAGCTATCTATAATAAACACAGACTGGGAATCTTTTGAATCAATATAGTGATGAACTGTCACAGGTCACTGCAGATGTCTATGCCCACTTGGAAAGAATCGAAATCACAAAATTTTTAACTGTGAAGAGGTCCAATGTGATCTGTCTGGTCTGTCTCTCCTCCCTAATTTTTGATATCCACAAGAAAATATTCCTAGAATTCATAACTGGCACACTACTCACGTGCCAGCCTGGTTGGCCGAGTGGTTATCATGTCTGCTCTCTAGCCAAGAGGCTGTGAATTCAAATCCCGCCATGGATGTTTGTGATTGACCTACGATTTTGTGTGGAAAGGGAATCTGCGACCCTATTCTAGCAGAAGACATCATTGCCAAAACCATGTGAGGTACGGCATCTATGGATGTCAAATGTGAAAAAAAAAAACACTGCACATACAATGTATTCCTACACTGTATCACAGGTGTCAGCTAGAAGGAAATTAAAGCACTGTCAAGATCTTCACATTTAATAACTACTGTGTGGACTATCAAATCCACAAAGTTTTATATTAAAAAAATATCCTCTCATATACAGAGCATATGCTTTTGAAAAAGGACCAATTCTTTTTTAAATCCGGAGTTTAAAGCATTCCTTCTTCCTCAAGTTATGTGAAATGTCTATCAATCATCTAATATTGAAACAATCTTGCATCCTCAAGGAATATAGAGAGAAATGGAAAAAAGCATCTATTTAGGATGGAAAGATACCTACCAAAAGAGGTTGATAAATACCAAAGTGTGGGAGGAGAGAGAGAGACCAGTGAAGCTAGAACAGGCAAATACCTAATCCTCAAAGAGAATTAACCTTAAAAAATTTAAAAAATTTGCGTGTGTAAATAAAACGGAAATATCTATTTTTGAATGGTTTAAGCCATAATGGAAACTGCCTCAAGGCAGCGCATATTTCTGTTAATTCTAATCTTCAGCCAATTGGTTTTACAGAAATAAAAACTAGTTTGCAAAAGGAATATCACATTACCTCTGGATAAAACCAGCTAACTCATTTTAAACTGAGAAGTTTACAAAGGTTACTTGGTCCTAAATAGGATTCAACACCATTCCTTTCCAACTCTCACCACCAGCTTGATTGGCCAAGCTGATAATGTATACATGCTCTTCAACCAACAGGCTATGAATTCAAATCCTGCTATGGGATTGGATGTTTGTGAATGTTTTTAGGTGGCAAATGAATTTGAATGGCTGATATGAGACCATCAATCTTGCATTTAGGGTCTCACACACTTAGTGAAAGCCTGAAGTAGCTTGAAAAAGTTCCATGTTTCATCTATAGAACCATGTTCCTGGATAATGTACTATAGATTTACATATTTCATGAACAGAAGTAACAAAAATTGAAGGGTAACTATGTCATGCCATCCTTGTGACTGTTTACATGGAGGAAAGAGAAAATAGTATGGCTTAGAAAACTAAAGGGGAAAATCTGCCAAACTCAACACAAATGCTTATTACCAGGAATGCTGCATGAAATATTGTATCAAATAATTTTAATTTAAAGGCTACTCTTGAAATTAAGGTAAGTAAAAAAGAAAAGTGAGACTGATAATTTTATTATTAACAGAGACCTCCATGGAGGCAGGGTCTCATATGAGTCCCTAACTCCATGGAGGTCTCTGTTAATAATAAAACTATCAATCTTGCTTTTCTTTTTTACTTACCTGTACTGTACGAGGGAGGCCACATACTACACGCACTAGCTATCATACTTATTCTTGAATTCATTCACATTGCTGGCACTCACATCCAATGGCAATCCATTATTCCAATCACTAACCACCCCATGAGAGAAAAATCTACTTCTACGGATGCTTTCCCCACTTCCATAAATTGAAAAATTCCACCAATTGAAATCCTGTATGACCGCTTCAGAAGTTTGTAATCATATCACCCTCTTTCTCCTGTTTGCTAGTGTCTGCAGTCTACAAATTCTCAATCTGTCTTCATGATCAGTATTCCAGAATCTTAATATCATTTTATTTCCGGAATATTAATCTTTCTGGGAAGGAAGGAAGAAAAAAAACTGTAGGCTAATTTCAATGAAATTAAATTTTCAGGGATGTTAAGTGGTATGAATCATATAATTCAGAAAAGCAGATTTCTAACAATGTGAAACATTTGAATTATCTTTTTCTTACAAACTTTGAGCTACACGTAATTCATGACAATATATGGCATGGAAAATTAAACTAGAGGGAAAATAGATTGTGGAAAGAATAATAAAAACAATATCAACACAAACAACACAATTTAAGATAAGACATTGACTATGATAGTCAAGGTCTGAAGGCAGAATGTAATCTAGACTTAAACATATTTAACTGCATGAAAAATAAACAATATTCAGTTAATGACTATTCAAATTCAAAAAATCTGAATAGTCATTAACTTAAAATTAAGTACCCTCCCACAAGAACTGATAAAAATAAACTTGAAATTAGTCTCATCAGAAATGATCTTCCACCTGCCCACCACCCAAAAGTTTAATACACAAGTAATAAAAGTACATCCAGAAACCCTCATTTTATATGAACCAAAAAAAGCATCCTGTCAGATGTATTATATTTACATGTTACTTAGCATGCACCTAACTGCATACATGTACCATCAGGCATAAATGTTACTTTTAAATAGTGATGATACATATTAATTTTAATGCATTTTTGGTTATCAGTTAACATATGCATAACAATAATAAAATATCTACAAGTTACTGTTTCACTTAAGGTTCATAAAAATGCAATTACTCAGCTGAATACATAACACTACTCACAGGATCAAACATATCTGATTGACTAAGTTCTGTTTTAAAATCTGCAGATCCTGCTAAAATTAAACCAGCAATATTGGGCTTGTCATTAGTAATAAATAATTGTGTTGCCACCTCTGCCACTTTTCTGACATAATTATGTCTCTTCTCCATTCTCAATCTAGCAAAACGAAGTGCTGACTGACCACCACGACCTAAATCAAAGTTAAAAAAAATTATTATCTACTATCTCAAGATCAATAAAAATTAAAAAAGTAAGTGAGGGCTCATGTTATATTTAATCTCAGGTTTAACATTCAAATAAATATGAATAAAAATGATTTCATATCAACATGATTTACCATATGAACTTATAGGTATGCTGAAAACCAACTCCTAATTTTCCTCCTAGTCATCTGAGTGGACACTGCCGAAATAAGCCAAAGTTTACTTTAGTTTATTTACTTGCGTATTGATGTGCATAGTTACACAAATTCAAGAGAAACGAATGTATTGATGAGAGAAGTTTCACCATTTTCACTTCATCTAACATTAAGGTGAAGTCTTCTCAATGGCTCATTTCAGAAAGAAACTGTGGAGCCAAGTCTGCTTGCAAGGCAGCTTGAACATGGTAAAATCAAGGTTATGAATACTTGAATTTCAGAATTAAAGAAAATCTGAAATTTCTGTCTTCAATATGCAGCATTCAGAGCTTAGAGCTTAACTGAAAATGTCAGCAAGGTATGAATTCTAGATGTATTATACCTTCCACATTCCAGAAAACAGCGAGATGACTTACCAGCAGATGAAATAGCACTGGTTGAAATTACTGCTGTGATAACTAAGGTGATGAGAGTAAAATGCTGCTAACTGCAGCTCCAACCAATTATGTCCAGGAGGAAGTAAGAACTGAACAAAGGTTTCCATGAGAAAAAAATTGTCAACCATATATGAGACAGGCTAACTTCCTTCCAGCCTAAAAAGGTTCCTTGCATTGCAGCCAAAATTCCAACCAGTGCATTATGATAATTCAGATAATTTGTGCAACTGTATCAAAGATACTGCCAGCAGAAAATGCAGTCAGTGGAGTTTTTAAGAGAATCTTGAGCAATATTCCACAGAACGTTTTGTTTTCAGGTTTAAAACAATGTATCCAGCTCAATCACTACTCTGATTCAGAGAGCTTACATGAAGGAATTTTCAAACTTTACACCAGCATGTAGAAACAATGAATGAGCTCAGGGTTAAGTCATACTTAGTATCAAATGTCCTAAATAGGGTGCAGTCTCTTAATTACTGACATTCTTAAGACCAAAAGAAGAAAATGTTTCATGACTGTATCATCTAATCTGTTCAGATTAAATGGCGAATGAGAATACTGCAGGATGAGAATAAAGGCAAGTCTAGAAATGGTGTCAAAGCAACTAAATTCATGAAACATCAAACATCCAGCCAAATGCATACAAACTATCTGCTTGCTGTAAGAGGGAAAACTCTGAAAAGGAACAGAAGATGTATAGATATTTGGAATGTCCTAAATAGGGTGATAACCAACCTCTGTAACAAAGATAGTATATAACATAAATTGAAAGCCGAACAGGTATTTTTCTGGCATCCTTAATAATAATTAAGGGGATACAAATCCCTTGTTGTTCAACTGCCAGTAAGCAAAACTCTAAGATCGAGAACTACGAATCTATGAGTTTCATATATACCGAAAAACTATTGGCGAATCCAAGTGTAAATGACCACTTGGTAGTACAACACCAAGACAACTCTAAGCAAAGGTGGAGCAAGCTCCCTCACTATCCTTGATATTTTCTCATAATGTAAGAACACAGCCCCTAAGGGATGTAATATTGTAATTACATTATGAGGAGAGGCCACTACCCAGACCGGTTTCAACCTTTTTTGAAGTCTCATCAGTGAGTAGGTAGACCTGGAAGATAACAAAGCTTAAGTGAAAAGAACTTATATACCTTTACTATATGAATGCGATAAACGTGTGTTTGTATATTATAACATAAAATGAAAGCCAAAAGGCTATTTTTCTGTCATCCTTAATAATAACTAAGGGGATACAAATCCCTTGTTGTTCAACTCCAACTTAATTATATGAAGAGCCAAAGGCTTCAATTCGGCGACCTAAACTTATTTAAGTTAAAGGATATTACATCCCACATTGTTTCATATGCCGAATATAGTAAATATATAAAGTTCGGCAAGTCCAAACGTAAGCAAATACCTGGATAGTGTTACAACTGACCCTTTAGGGAGTGCAACACTGAGGCAACTCATGGTATGGGTGGAGCAAGCTCCGATCACTAATCTTGATATTTCTCCATAATGTGAAACCCAGCTCCTAGGAGCTGTATTACTGTTCTACATTATGAGTGAGAGAAGGTCACTACCCAGACCGGTTTCAACCTTTATTGAGGTCTCATCAGTGAGTAGGTAGACCTAGAAATACCAAGTTTGTAGCAAATAGAACTTACACATACCCTACTATGAGAATTGCCAAGAAGGTGTCCTAATAAATTATTAATTATATGAAGAGCCTAAGGCTTCAATTCGGCGACCTAAACTTATTTAAGTTAAGGGATATTACATCTCATATTGTTTCATAGCCGAATAAGAAACTCATGTCGAATATAGTAAATATATAAAGTTCGGCAAGTCCAAGCATAAGCAAATACCTGGATAGTGTTACAACTGACCCTTTAGGGAGTGCAACACTGAGGCAACTCATGGTAAGGTATTTCTAGGTCTACCTACTCACTGATGAGACCTCAATAAAGGTTGAAACCGGTATAGGTAGTGACATTCTTTCACTCATAATGTAGAACAGTATTGCTCCACCCTTACCATGAGTTGCCTCAGTGTTGCACTCCCTAAAGGGTCAGTTGTAACACTATCCAGGTATTTGCTTACACTTGGACTCGCTGAACTTTATATATTTACTATATTTGGCATGAAACTCTAGAGTTTCTTATTCAGCTATGAAACAATATGGGATGTAATATCCCTAAACTTAAATAAGTTTAGGTCGCCGAATTGAAGCCTTTGGCTCTTCATATAATTAATAATTAAGTTGGAGTTGAACAACAAGGGATTTGTATCCCCTTAATTATTATTATTATTATTAAGGATGCCAGAAAAATAGCCGTTTGGCTTTCAATTTATGTTATAATATACAAACACAATTTTATGGCATTCGTATAGTAAAGGTATGCAAGTTCTTTTCACTTAAACCTTGTTATCTTCCAGGCTACATACTCACTGATGAGACCTCAAAAAAGGTTGAAACCGGTCTGGGTAGTGGCCTCCCCTCATAAGGTAATTATAGTATTACATCGCCTAGGGGCTGTGTTTTTACATTATGAGAAAATACCAAGGATAGTGAGGGAGCTTGCTCCACCTTTGCTTTGAATTGCCTTGGTGTTGTACCACCAAGTGGTCATTTACACTTGGATTCGCCAATAGTTTTTCGGTATATATGAAACTCATAGATTCGTAGTTCTCAATCTCAGAGTTTTGCTTACTGGCAGTTGAACAACAAGGGATTTGTATCCCCTTAATTATTAAAGATAGTATATATTTACTATACAATATATCCAATCATAAAAAAGGAATATCCAAGCTGCCTTCTCACTAAAGCAATTACAAGTGAGCAGTTTACATTCCCTGAGTGCTTTCAATATTCCTCTTATGCTAACTGCATGACATTAACTGGAGTAGCTTGTTCTTCATTAAAAAGGTCACTTATATAAAAAAACAAAGCACTTTCATAAATAAATTTGAGTACCAAGATAAAACTCCTATTATAGTTTGAAAAACTTTTTTTTTTTTTTTTTTATAATTACACTCTTCTCTGAAAGGAAGGCATAGATCTCATCTCATTCATTTTCCTTTTTAACCTCTTTTACCTTGCGGTGTTGGGGATTTATTAATCATTGGACCTAAACCGTTCACAGGATAAGGTGGTCAGCCCTACACCCCGGTGTATCCTATTTCGGCAGTGGTGTTGAGTTCTCAAGGCCGGTTTGTGTGCTTTGCAGGATGAAAACCCCCAGGATAAACCCTATTGTCCATGCCCAAGACCGGCTAACTTGGCTATGGCTGAGGAAGATCCTTCAGCTTTTCACGTCACCGACAGGAATCGAACCTAGGACACTCCTTCCCCAGGCACATGGTTGAGAAGCACACATCCACTAGGCTAACTGTGCGGACAAAACATTTACGAGCCAGAAGTAGAGAAAAAATATAAGATTCAAAGACAGCTTCAACATTTGATTGCTAAAGAAACTAAAGTAAGATTCTCTTGACATTATTTTGTGATAATGATAAGTGTTACAATACATTTTTTAAAACTTTGTTTGAACAGATGATTCTGTGATATTTTTGTCTCATCGTTATTGCTTTAGTTCTAATAAGATTCTAGAGTCGAAATTCTGTTTACAGAACAAAGTAAGAATGGTTATTTTCAGCATTTGTGTTTTACCTTTCCAGATACTGATTTTTAGAGCCATCTCATTTGATTTTAGGTTTTGTGAAGTACAGGTATCCCTTGATTAACACGATTAATTAATCCCTGGATGTTACTGCGTATATCAAAATCACGTTGATCAAATATAATAATCAGTGGTTAAAATTAAAATTCATCCATGATCGATTACTGTATTAATAATTCGTTTTGTATGGTACTCTTTTGGGAAAGATAAAAAATGAATGCAAAGTAAATGTTTAATAAATACTTGTACCTACATTAGTTACTGCATTTTTTTTTATCAAAAAAAATTATCAAGTCGTTTGAACAGATTTAGTTTTTTCCTATCAGCACAAATTTTACGATAACAAGCAAAATGACTCTCTAGACCTCGGCAAACAAGCATTCTTTGATTAACATCTGTATCCATTACTTGCTTCTTAAGCGATTCTAAAATGCGAAATATTCCATCCAGTTCTTTGATTGTTATCTCCTTTAGAACCTCATCTTTTTGCATTGTGTTTGTTCATTGTCACGGAAATCTTTTGAATTTGAATCCAATAATTCTTTAATATCTTCTGCATCATCCAAACAGTTAGCCTAATGGCTTTGCACTTCGCAACTATATGGCTGTGGAAGGAGTGTCCTAGGTTCAATTCCTGATGGGAATCGAACCTAGATTGATGAATCAAGAATTATCAGGAATCGAAGATCCTTAAGCTCCTCATGATGTAAGAAGCTTAAGGATCTTCCTAAGCCATAGCCAAGTTAGCCGGTCTTGAGCATGGACAGCAGGGTTTCCCCCGCCGGTTTATCTGGGGTTTATCATCCTGCAAAGCAGGCAACCCGGCCCCCATGAACACATGCTTTGACAGACATGGGATACCACCAGGAATAAGGAGCAACCAACCTATTACGCAGGATTATTGGTTACGGAAGTTTACGCAGTAAAATGCATAGGCCTGCGCGAAAGCAACATCTGCATCAACACTATCAAAACCAAGGGGTCTTCACCAATTGAAACGATTCAACCACGTTTTTTACAGGATTTTGAAAACTAAGTCATTAGCATATTCTAGCAAAATGTTTTTCCAAACAGCTCTTATGCAGCTAGAAGACACTTGCTCATACAAATCATGAATGTTTTCAATTGAGTGTTTAATGTTAAAATTTTTCCAAAATTCATGGCGCCTAATCACATTTTCTCCAGTTGTTGTTTCTACTGCCTTTGAGAATGTCTTTTTAAGAAAATAGACTGATAGTTGCAATGATGCCCATGTCCATGGGTTGTAACAATGGTGTTGTATTTGGTGGAAAAAATAAAACTTACATTCTCAAAGAGATCATTAAGAGAGAGTTTGGGTGACCAAGTGCGCTTTCATCAATGTCATCATGCTCATGATTTTCTTTCTCTTGGCTAGGAAACACTCCTTGAGACTTGCATGTTTTTGCATAGTAAATTTAAAGGCACGTTAATTAAAACCCTTGCCACGTATATCAAGGGATTGTCGCAATTAGTTTCGCTGCATTAATCAAATCCCACGTTAAGCAAGGGATACCTGTATACTTTTTTTAATGCATATTTGCATTTCCTGATATATTACCATCAAAGGGATACTCAATATTATGATATGAACAATTTTTTCCCCACATTACTTATTTGTTAGATTGTCAATATGGCCAAAGTTGAACTTCAGTTTTTTAAGACAGTAACTGCATCAATCCGCCTAGACCTTGGTATTCTTCTAAGACATTTCATCACTGTCTAAGCAAACCTTCTGACTCCCTTCCCTTCTATATAAATTAGAATATCAAATTAGGTAACCCCCACCATACCAGAGAAAGATTGGAAGGACAATATACAAAGAGACAGAGTACAGCAATGGGAAATGCCATAGCCATTTTATACGAAACATTTCAAAAAAATAAATAAAACCTTGAACACTACTATTCTTAAACCTATCTGGATAAAATGTGCTCTCTCCATTTTGATATGGCTCGGACATAACTCATTCTTCCTCAACACTATGAACGCTATGATAGTACTGTGTGATTTACATTACAAATCTCCAGTCAACAATTTTCCTGTGAATTATTCTATCACTTGTCACCACTCAAAGCTGCCATTCATTATATTTCTGTCTTCTAGAGCACGTCTAACTGAATCAAGAAAGCTGTCGAATAAACTGCTGCTGTAACAGTTTCACCTTTTCAAGGTACTTGGGTAAGGATTACATCATCAATATCCCAAAAAACAATGGCAAGAATCTTCTCCGCTGACTTCTGGGTTCAGAAGTTTGTGTCTCCACTCCACTGACTGCTGTTTGGTCTCAGAGTCATAGTGATGTTGATGTTTCATCAACAGTCACAATAAGACAAAAAAAAACTTCCATGCGATTTCTCAAAATGACCCAAAATCCCTCGAGATGACAGCACACATTCTCTCTTGATCAGCATTTAAACATTTGGAGATCGACTTTGTTAAGAGCTTCTGCATGTCCAGATGTTGGTAGATAATGACCCTAACTCGCTCTCTAGATATCCCCCAGTCTTTGCAATGTTTTTTGGCTGATGTTCATCTATCAAAGATAATGGCATGAACTGCATCTGTTTTCAGGTGTGACCACTGTGGAAGGTGGGGTGGGAGGGATCTGTTTTCTCAGGATGCTTAGTTTTAAACTTGGCTACCTTCCCGTAACTGTTGGATATGCTGGGGCACAGTTCCTTAAAGTCTCACACAAAGTTTGATGAATCTCAGTTACAGACTTTTCCTGCAACAAGAAAAACTTGACAGCCATCGCCTGTCTTTGAATTTCTTCAAAACCTCAGACATGTCTTCTTATATATATATATATATCCTAATATCCTAAAAGAAAAAGAACAAATTATTACAATTTGATGAAACATGGGGTTAAAGGGTTTTAAGATATTTCTTGTGGTTATATCAGTTGCTTTAATAGCATTTTTGTTCTACCTGTTCATCAGAATTTTTCAGTCCCCCTTCTACATGACCTAAAGTCCTATAATTAGGCCACCTATTGGCTTTGTTGGATGTTCTTGACCATTAGGCTAAATGTATGATGCTGACGAGAGTTCTCCATATGAAAGGCAGTTTGATACAATTGTGTTTAGGTTGGGATAGTTGCAGCAGATTTGAGGAAAAGCCTCTCATATTTAAATTTACTTTGTTGGAGTACAGTGCCTTTTTTCCAATGAATCTTGTGCCAGGAATCCAGGGCATGGTCTGTTAATCCTGAATGGTCATAGTGGTGAAAAAAACAGATGTAGTCCTGATGCTCTGATGTATGGATGTTGGCTGTCTTATCTGTTTATCTATAGTATTAAGGTTGTAGATGCAAGGTTCTTGGCATACTCCGGTAGTTGTAGATGGCATTTGGAGAGCATATAAGGGATGCTAGTTTTCTGTGTAGTTTATAAGTGATCACACAATTATGCTTTTTTTTTAATATTTTGGCCACCTTTTTCTGAGATGCCATCAATATAAGGAATGGTGATGGATTTACTGTAATCTGAATTTGGATGGGAATGGGTATGTGGTGATAGAATTCTTATCTGGTGGGAGGTAGATTTGGCCAAAATGGCCAAATCTACCTCCCACCAGTTCCCCAAATCTATCTCCCACCAGTACCACATAAAAATAAATACTTTTTGGCCATTGGCCAAAAAGTATTTATTTTTATGTGGTATGCTCTGTGCTGAGCTCTGTTATTTGAGCAAATTAATTTTGCCTGATGGACTAAAGTTTTTATAGTTCTATATTGTTGGGAGTATTATTAGAACTTAAAAAAGCACAATTTTGTGAACACTTATAAACCACACAGAAAGCCAGCAACCCTTATCGACTCTCCCAGAGACCAGCTACCAGCACTGGATTTACCTGCCATGTATCAGGTACCCTCTGCAACCTTCCATACTATGGCCAAACAGCCAACATGCATATAACAGAGCCCCAGGAGTATATCTGTTTCCACCACTATGGCCACTCAGGATTAGCAGACCATGCCCTGGATACCAGACACAAGATCCATTGGAAAAAAGACACATTACTTCAATGAAGTAAATTTAAATAAGAGAGGCTTTTCCTCAAATCTGCTGCAGCTCTTAACCTAAACAAATATAGCTGTATCAAAGTGCCTCTTATATGGGAAACCCCAATCAGCAGACATTCAGCCCAATGGCCAAGAACATCCAGCCAAAGCCAACAAGTGGGGTAATTATAAGACTAAGTCATTGTATATCTCTCCTGTTCCATTTTTGTTACTGAACCGTGCCTGTATGCACATTTGATTTCAGCATATTAATCCCATCCATACGTTCATTGGATGTCCACAGATGCTGCATAGTCACTCCAATGCTCGGTGATGTGCCAAACCAGGCCTCACCGTGTAGTCCTGTTGTATGCTTTTCTATAGGCTTCAACTCTCAAGATCAGTTACTCCACACACCATCCATCTCATTGACAGTCTACCCATTCCTCTTTTTCCCAGGAACTTTACCTTCTATTACTGTTTTGAGAAGTCCTCCTTCTATCCTTTCAACGTATCCAAAATATTTTAACTTTCTTCTGTCAATATCCTTAAGGAGCCTTAAAGTTCTACTGATCTTTTCTAACACCCATTCATTTGTATGCCTTTCAGAATATGATAGTTATAAATTGTTGATTATTAATCTATGAAGCCAATTTAGTTTTGGTGAAATATAGGAAGTAATAATTAACATTTTTTTAGCTATCGACCATGTTGTCAATTTCCTGAAACAACACGATGCATGAATGCATGCGATCTTAGAATAGCAACCTTGGACAAATTATCAATATACAGGATGAAAATCAAATTCCAGTACTGAATATTCTAGTTTTAGAGGATAATTATCTGAAACAACTCAACTGTTTTTAGAATATCCACTAAGAACTAAGAAATGGAAAAGATGAAGATCCTCTCAAAAGTTTGTCTTCATTATTTAGAAACAAAGTTACCCAGTTCAATATATATATTTTTTTTTTAAATCAGAAAAAGGGAAGCTCATCTTCTTTCTCCTACTCTAATGTCGAATTTATATGAGGGTGGAATGAATTAGTAGGCAAAAAAAAAAAAAAAAAAGTCATGTTTCAACAATATTAACGTATTGTTGATGTACTCCACCAAATGTGTAGACCTAAGTGCAGTTTCAGATAGGAACCATGCCTCAGTTTTCCATGAATAAATCAGCAACAGGAGACAGTTCATTGCAATCTCAACTGCTGTCTATTAAAACCATTGTTCCACCAAAAGAAATTAGACCAGAGGCAATATACAAATGGAGGGATGATATCCAGTGAGAGATCTTTAAGCAGGGAACAGTGGTAAGAATATATATTAGGATATTTATTTAAGTTAAGGGATATTACATCCCATATTGTTTCATAGCCGAATAAGAAACTCAAAGAGTTTCATGCCGAATATAGTAAATATATAAAGTTCGGCAAGTCCAAGTGTAAACAAATACCTGGATAGTGTTACAACTGACCCTCTAGGGAGTGCAACACTGAGGCAACTCATGGTAAGGGTAGAGCAAGCTCCGATGACTATTCTTGATATTTCCCCATAATGTGAAACCCAGCTCCTAGGAGCTGTATTACTGTTCTACATTATGAGTGAGAGAAGGTCACTACCCAGACCGGTTTCAACCTTTATTGAGGTCTGATCATTGAGTAGGTAGACCTAGAAATACCAAGTTTGTAGCAAACAGAACTTACATATACCCTACTATGAGAATTGCCAAGAAAGTGTCCCAATAAATTATTAATTATATGAAGAGCCAAAGGCTTCAATTCAGCGACATACAAACTTTTTTAAGCTAAGGGATATTACATCCCATACTGTTTCATAGCCGAATAAGAAACTCAAAGAGTTTCATGCCGAATATAGTAAATATATAAAGTTCGGCGAGTCCAAGCGTAAGTAAATACCTGGATGGTGCTACAACTGACCCTTTAGGGAGTGCAGCACTGAAGCAACTCATGGTAAAGGTGGAGCAAGCTCCGATCACTATTCTTGATATTTCCCCATAATGTGAAACCCAGCTCCTAGGAGCTGTATTACTGTTCTGCATTATGAGTGAGAGAAGGTCACTACCCAGACCGGTTTCAACCTTTATTGAGGTCTGATCATTGAGTAGGTAGACCTAGAAATACCAAGTTTATAGCAAACAGAACTTACATATACCCTACTATGAGAATTGTCAAGAAGGTGTCCTAATAAATTATATGAAGAGCCAAGGTCTTCAATTCGGTGACATATAAACTTATTTAAGTTAAGGGATATTACATCCCATATTGTTTCATAGCCAAATAAGAAACTCCCTAAAGGGTCAGTTGTAACACTATCCAGGTATATGCTTACGTTTGGACTTGCTGAACTTTATATATTTATTATATTCGACATGAAACTCTGAGTTTCTTATTCAGCTATGAAACAATATAGGATGTAATATCCCTTAACTTAAAAAAGTTTATATGTCGCCGAATTGAAGCCTTTGGCTCTTCATATAATTAATAATTTATTAGGACACCTTGGCAATTCTCATAGTAGGGTATATGTAAGTTCTGTTTGCTACAAACTTGGTATTTCTAGGTCTACCTACTCACTGATGAGACCTCAATAAAGGTTGAAACTGGTCTGGGTAGTGACCTTTTCTCACTCATAATACAGCTCCTAGGAGCTGGGTTTCACATTATGGGGAAATATCAAGAATAGTCATCGGAGCTTGCTCTACCCTTACCATGAGTTGCCTCAGTGTTGCACTCCCTAAAGGGTCAGTTGTAACACTATCCAGGTATTTGCTTACGCTTGGACTCGCCGAACTTTATATATTTACTATATTCGGCATGAAACTCTGAGTTTCTTATTCGGCTATGAAACAATATGGGATGTAATATCCCTTAACTTAAATAAGTTTATATGTCACCGAATTGAAGCCTTTGGCTCTTCATATAATTAATAATATGTTAGGATATTTAGGTAACCTTGCTATATCCAGACTAGCAAGGATGTCTAATGGTGATGTATTACCAATGTTTCTGAATGAAAGGGGCTGAGTTTTTTTTTTATATAAAAGTCAGTTCCTAATATGACTTCAGAATAGACCAGCAAGATAAGATGTATAGATAAGATTTCTTGATGATCTGGCAGTATGGAGCAACATGCTTACATTAAATTGTTTTGAACTTGGCAAGAATTCTGGAATATTACTATTTCGATCAACATCTACCTTTATACCGTAAACGTATCTCTTAGGTCTCTGAATGGAAAGAGTAGAAACTAATATTAACTAGCAGGTTTGGCATTTCTTCTGTGGCATTTTGGCAAGAAGAAAAAATACATTAAGATGTTAAAATCATAGTCAAATTACAACATTCAAACAACTTTAAAACAGAATAAACGTTTATTAGTTATTACAATACATGAATATAATCTTTTGTGTGGTGTTCTGTTGGGCTGAAAGGCATAATTTTAACTGTAGTTTTGTTCTTTAAAAAATAGTTATGAATAGCCAATTATCAGCCTTACCACCAGAAAGGCATAATGTCAATCATATTCTAAGTCAGCATAGCCAAGAAGTTTGATAATATGACCATAAATTTCCTGATATGTATCCTTAAGTATACATGATTATATCCTATCCACAATTTTCCTCCATATTAGCCTATTACTTGTGAGCACTCCAATATTGTTATATCTAACATTTTGTGCTTCTAAGGTACTTCTGACTGAATCAATCCACCTAGACCTTGTTGCCTTCTGGGTCTCTTTCCTGCTGTCTTGGCATCAAACACCTGTTTTACTAACATTTCCTCTCCCATTCTGGAACATACCACCTTAGATTGTCTCTGATTAAAATTCTTGAATGCTAACAATTCAAGCGCCTGTCTAATATTTGCTGACCTGGTTGTCCGAATGGTTAGTGTATCCACTCTCCAGCCAAAAGGCTGTGGGTTCGGATCCTGCATAAGGCATGAATGTTTGCGATTGTCTGTGATGGTGGTAGGCAATAGCTGGCGTTGGTGGATTGAGTGAGCGGTGGAGACAGTGTTTTCATTTTTAATATGATTCTGCCAATGATGCCATTTGTTCACTCCCCAAACTGTTCTTAGGACTCTCATAGCTGTGGTCTAGTCTTTGATCAAGTGCTTTAATTATAACTCAACTCTCAGATCCATAAGTGGTTTGAACACTGTCTTGAATAATGCTAGTTCGGTGTTTTGGCTAATTGATCTCTTATTCCATACAAATGTATTCAACTGGCTCCCCCCACAATACAAACTTTGATTATTCTGTTGTCTATTTACAAATTTAATTTGTCATCTTCACCAAAAACTGTGCCTAATAAGACCAGATAATAGACCAAAATTTATCATCATCATCAAATTCCTCACATGTACCCTCAAGGGGTGTACAGGATATGATAGTACTACATGAAAAATTTACATCATTACTAACTTCCTATCTACAATTTTCCTCCAAATCAGTCTGTTACTTGTCAAGACTCCAATATTATCATTATCAGATCTTATATTTCTATTGTCTAAGGCACATTGTACCGTATCAATCCACCAATATCTTGATCTTCCTCTGGGTTATTTTCCTAATCTTTCCTCGCCCATTCTGTTTAAGTGACCATACCACCTGAGATTAGCTCTGCTAATGCATTCCTGGATAGCAACAATGTCAAGTTCTTTCCTAATATCCTAGTTTTTAATATATTGTCATTGATGCCATCTGTTCACACCTCTAATCTTTCTCAGGACTCTCATATCTGCAGTCTCTAGTCTTTGATCAAGTGTTTTATTTCTGATCCAGCATTCACATCCATAAGTTAAAACTGGTTTGAACACTGATTTGAACTTGTATACAGCTAATTTAGTGTTCCGACTAATTTCTCTCTTATTCCATATGAATTTAATCAATTGACTTCCTACTATACCAGCTTTGTTGATTCTGTTGTCTATTTCCATATTTAATTTACCATTTTCAGTAAAAAATCGTGCCTAAGTAGCTGAAATGTTTTACTTGTTCCACAGGTTCCCCGTTCACAACACAGTCGACATTTTCAACAATTCTACCTATTTTCATTGTCTTTGTCTTTTTAATGCTGACCTTCATACCATATCTATTACAACAGTTATTCAATTTAGTCAAGGAATCTTGCAAACTTGTAGTGGATTTATTTAGTAGTATAACATAGTCCACATAAAGCAAAGAGCTGACATTAACATCTCCAATTCTGATATCATGTTTAATACCACTTTCTTTCATAATGTGATCCATATAGATAGTGAATAACAGAGGGGATAATATATCCTTGTCTGACACCAGATTTAACATTAAACCATCTTCCTGTACTTCTTTCAATTCTAACTGCTGACTTACAACTTAAATAAAGGCTAATTATTGCTTGATATAATGCCCCATTGACACCATACAACTGTAGCGTATTGAATAGCTTCTCTCTTGGCACCTTGTCATATGCCTTTTCCAGAACGACAAACTTAAATACAGATCTTTGTTATATTACCATACTTTCTCAACTATGACAGCCTCTATTTGGCCTCAATCCAGCATGTTCTTAACCAAGATTTTCTTCCACAATTCCTCTCAACAGTTTCTCAAATATATTTGCATAGATTTTGCCAGGAACACTCAGTAGGGAAATATCTCTGCAATTCTCGCATTCAGTTTTATTTTAAGATCTTGACAGCCTCTATTTGGCCTGAATCCAGCTTGTTCTTCACCAAGCTTTTCTTCCACAATTCTTCTCAACAGTTTCTCAAGTATACTTGCATAGATCTTGCCAGGAACACTCAGTAGGGAAATACCTTCGTAATTCTCACATTCAGTTTTATTTGCCTTTTTATATATGGGTACTATTAGAGCTCTACTCCAATCATTGGGAATTCGTCCCTCTGTCCAGGCTTTCTGAACTATGCAGTGCAGCTACTGTAAGACTTTTATGCCACCATACTTCAGCATTTCTGGTCGAATATCATCTACTCCTGCTGCCTTTCCACATTTCAAGCCTTTGATGGCTTTTTCTACTTCGAGTATAGATATGTATTCCTGACTGTATACCTGTTGAGTGTTTTTTACCACTGTGCTATCACGGCCTCGTTTCATTAAGCAATTTTTCAAAGTAATTACTCCATACTTCAAGGATACTTTTTCTCCTGTTTTCATGTCACCTTCATCATCTCTAACTCCTTTTACAGCACTCTTTCCTCCATTTCTAAGCTTCTTCAACAACCTCCAGAATATCTTATCACCTTCTTGATATTTATTTTCTACATTCTTGCCAAAATTCTCCCATGAATTCTACCTTAGTAGAACCTTCTGTGAGACCATAGGCACAAATAAGTCTCATTGTCCAATTCCCCATTCTGATATTTGCCACATCACTTTACTTGATACTGCCTGCCATTCAAGAAGATTACCCTCATATTTTGTGGTGAATACTATGGCTACTCCTTTTCCTTGATTGTCATTTCCTGAATATAAGATTTTGTATTTATTGTTCAGAAAGATCTCTCCAGTTTTTGTCTTTTTTGTTTCAGTCACCCCTATCATGTCGATCTAGTACTTATCTAATTCCTCAGCTAGCACTATTTCTTTGCCATTCAGGCTTCTTATGTTGATAGTACTGATCTTTAACTCTGGTGATGCTGAATTGGAGTGTGTGTTCAGATTTGTTCCAGTACTTTTTGCTGTTTGCCCTGGTTTCCTGGCGAAAACAATGGGGGCCTTGTTTAACCGGGCGAGGCGACACCCCAGTCGGCATGAAATTTTGTCATGTTGTACCATCATTTTCTGTATTGGTTTAAGCCAATAAGAATACAATTTAGTCGGCTAAATCCCAAATTGCCGGCCCATCCTCCTTCGTTCACCTTCTCGTGGTGCACCACGAGAAAGTGAGGACTGGACATCAGGTCAGAAGCCCTGGCCGGTTCTCCGCATTCCTTTAAAGGCTATGTGGAGGTCTCGTCTCATAAAGCAAACTTTATTTTATTATTATGTGACACCTCCAAGGAGTCTCGGCAACTACTCTACAACTCTATCTCCATCACTTAATCTACCAACTACAATGAACCACAACTACCATCATCTACACCAGTGCTATCTACTGCCCACCACCACCAATAGTATGCTGACAGACAATCACATACATCCATGCCCACGACGGGATTCAAATCCACAGCCTTTTGGCTGGAGAGCAGATAAGCTAAACACTTGGCCAAGCAGGCTGGCAAGCTTGGTTTAATATAAGCCCTTAATTTTTTAAAAGCCCTAAATTAATGCATTGGGAGGGTTACCTTTTCTTTCATCCATTAATCTTTACTGAAAGTAACATTAGCCATCAGCTGTCAGAGGGCCTGATGACTTTTTAATGAAGACAAGACCTGACATGTTTTGTTTCCTTTGGTATCTTTTCACACATTCTGCCAAACAGATTTCTCAGAGCATCCAACGTATTTGTCCTACACAGAAAATACTGCATGAGCAGCAAATTCTGTAAACACCCAGTTCTTTTAGCAAAGTATGTGATTTAGGTGGATAGAAAATGTTTCAGCTTCTCTGTAGTCCCTGTCATGGCTGCTTGAAACTTCCCTTGGAGAAAAAATTGTAGGATATTTACTGATTTAGGTTTATAATCATTTTGTAATAGGGTTACAACTATAAGCTTCAGTTCTTAGTTCCACTTCTCATTATCACTTGAAATATATACCCTATTATGTAGCATTTTGAAAATGCCCTCCTTGTGTTGAGATGTAGCATGGAGATATTTGTCAGTTATGTGGTTAACTGTATACAGTATATGCAAGATTAAGGTGAGACCCAAGGGGACATGAATATTTTGAAAGGACTTGTTATTTTCTAAGTCTACCCTAAAGGCTATTATGTCAATGTGAGACCAGTTGTTGACATAATGGAGTCACATTCTTGGTATTAACAGGCAATTTTCTAAAGCTTGTCTTTCAAGGGACTGAATAAATTTGCTAGAAACAAATATGAATTAAAGAATGGCAACTAAGGCAAAGAGGCTCAAAGAAAGTATGAATTCACACTCAAACTAGATAGAAAAAAATTGTGTAGTGTAGTTCAGGCAGGCAACGTGGACAGTAACTGCTTTTGAAATTTAAGGATTATATAGGAGTAAGAGATTGGTTATAGATGTTTAAGTGGTGATGCACATCATTTATATTTTGCAATTAGGCCACAAACGAAGTTTTTTTTTCTTTTCAGTCTGCAATATCACTAGAATTAGGATGGATACAAGTAGCATGGGAGAATATATTTTCATTGCTCATACAGAAACAATTAGGCTCCTGGCAATAACATGGCCTCAAGAGTCCTTTAAAATGAAACTATTAACGACGTCCAGGTATTATCTTTATGATGTATTCAGTGGTAGATCTACGGAATCACCCCAATTGATAATGTTAAACATTCCCTACTGCAACAGTCCCATTCCAATGTGAAGTTGCAGAACATATCAAAAAGATTCTGTAGCTCCACAATATGTTTAGTATGCCCCTGCAAGTATCATAAGCATTACCACAAAGGAAATACTTCCATGCATGCTACAATCTGCTACTACCGATTCTCTTTACACCTCATGGCGCAGAAAGCAAAGATTCATCTTTCCAACTAACCCTGTCTATTGTAACCAACTCAGCTGCTCTCTGTACTAAGTCAGTTTAGATATTCCCCTTTTATTTCTGGGCTCCATGTCAAAGCTACCCTTGGAATCTCTCTCTTCTGTCAATATTAGATTGCTGCTACCCAGCACAAGGCATAAAATACTACACGACATTTGGTGGATGATTTTGACTGTTGCAAATTATCAAAGTTTCCATCACATCAGATTAATGTTTCTAATGTATACACTCACAAGGATCTACCAAATATTTCGAGTTAACACAATATTCTCATAACTAACTTCCAATCAATTCCTCCCCATCATCCAAACTGACCTATTATCATATCGTGTCTTCATTATCAAATTATCTTTTCTACTATTTTCATTTTTAATATGGTCTGCCAGGGATGCCAATATATTCACATTCTTCCAAGTTTCTCAAAACTCATCTACAGCCCCAAGTCTTAAAATGAATCTTAGTTCTGAGATTCTGTGGAAAAGTGTTTAAACTTTTTTTTTTTAATCAACTTGGATGTGTGCAGGGGTGCTTAAGGCTCAAAGCTGTATAACCGAGAGGAGACCTCCACATAGCCTTTAAAGGAATGCAGAGAGCCGACCAGGGCTTCTGACCTAATCTCCAATCCTCACTTTCTCATGATGCACTCTGTTAAATTCACATGGAGAGAAGAGGCAAGGAATAAGAAAAGTCTCATTGACTATGTTATTGTTGATAGTGATGTTTTCTTCCTGGTGCAGAAAACCAGATTGTACAGAGCATTTGAAATTGGAAGTGATCACTATTTAGTCTTGAGCAGGATAAAATTGAATTTCATATTGAAAAGAATGACATGTAAGAAAGTTTTAAAGCGAATAAAAATTGAGCAGCTCTCAGCTGTGAACTGTAGACTAACATACACAAAGATTATTGAAACAAAAAATGAAAGAGTTTGAGAACAGGAACCAAACCTTGGAGATTCAGTGGCAAGCCTTGAACAAAACACTGATTGATTCAGCCAGAGAAGCATGTGGTGAGTTTGTCTGCAAGGATAGAAAAATCAGAACTCCATGGTGGACACAGGAAGTTAAAGAGGCAGTGAAGGAAAAGAAGAAAGCATATCAAAAGTTCCTGGCAAATAAATCAGCAAAAGCTGATTTATTTGCCAGGAATGAATACAGAGAATACAGAGAATATTGTAAGAAAGCTAAACACTGTGTAAAACTAGCTAAACAAAAGTCATGGGAGGACTTTGGCAAGAACATAGAAAATAAATATCAAGGTGGTAAGATATTCTGGAGGTTGGAAGAAGCTTAGAAATGGAGGAAAGAGTACTGTAAAAAGAGTTAGAGATGATAGAGGTGACATGAAAACAGGAGAAAAAGATATCCTTGAAGTATGGAGTAATTACTTTGAAAAATTGCTAAATGAAACAAGCAGTGATAGCACAGTGGTAAAAAAACACTCAACAGGCATCCAGTCAGGAATACACATCCATACTTGACGTAGAAAAAGCCATCAAAGGCTTAAAATGTGGAAAGGCAGCAGGAGTAGATGATATTCGACCAGAAATGCTGAAGTATGGTGGCATAAAAGTCTTACAGTGGCTGCACAGCATAGTTCAAAAGGCCTGGAAAGAGGGACGAATTCCCGATGATTAGAGTAGAACCCTCATAGTACTCATATATAAAAAGGGAAATAAAACTGAATGTGAGAATTACAGAGGTATTTCTCTACTGAGTGTTCCTGGTAAGATTTATGCTAGTATACTTGAGAAAAGGTTGAGAAGAATTGTAAAAGAAAAACTGGTGAAGAACAATCTGGATTTATGCCAAATAGAGACTGTCAGGATGAGATCTTCACTTTAAGAGAAATAGTTGAGAAATCATGGGAACATAACAAAGATCAGTATTCCTGAATATAGCAAAGTTTTGTAGATCTTTAAAAGGCATATGACAAGGTGCCAAGAGAGAAGCTATTCAATATGCTACAGTTATATGGTGTCAATGGGGCATTATATCAAGCAATACTTAGCCTTTATTTAAGTTGTAAGTCAGCAGTTAGAATTGAAAGAAGTACAGGAAGATGGTTTAATATTAAATCTGGTGTCGGACAAGGACGTATATTATCCCCTCTGTTATTCGCTATCTATATGGATCACATTATGAAGGAAAGTGGTATTAAACATGATATCAAAATTGGAGATGTGAATGTCAGCTCTTTGCTTTATGAGGACGATGTTATAATTCTAAATAAATCCGCTACAAGTTTGCATGATTCCCTGACTAAATTATATAACTGTTGTAATAGATATGGTATGAAGGTCAACAATAAAAAGACAAAGACGATGAAAATAGGCTGAATCATTGAAAATGTCAACTGTGTCGTAAATGGAGAACCTGTGGAACAAGATAAACATTTCAGCTACTTAGGCACGATTTTTAATGAAGATGGTCAATTATATATGGAAATACACAACAGAATCAACAAAGCTGGTATAGTAGGAAGTCAACTGAATAAATTCATACGGAATAAGAGAGAAATTAGTCAGAACACTAAATTAGCTGTATACAAGAGTGTTCAAATGAGTTTTAACTTATGGATCTGAGAGCTGGGTAGATAAAACACTAGAGACCGCAGATATGAGAGTCCTGAGAAAGATTAAAGGCATGAACAGATGGCATCAATGGCAATATCGTATTAAAAACGGGGATATTAAGAAAGAACTTGACATTGTCTGCATCCAGGAATGTGTTAGCAAAGCTAATCTCAGGTGGTATGGTCACTTAAACAGAATGGGCTAGATTAGCAAAACAAGTGTTCTCTGCCAGGTTGGCAGGAAAACGATCCAGAGGAAGACCAAGATATAGGTGGATTGATACGGTACAAAGTGCCTTAGACGATAGAAATATAAGATCTGGTAATGTTGGAGTCTTGACAAATAACAGACTGATTTGGAAGAAATTTGTAGATAGGAAGTTAGTAATGATGTAAATTTTTCATATAGTACTATCATATCCTGTACATCCCTTGAGGGTACATGGCAGGAATTTGATCATGATGGATGTGTGTGCACACACACACAAGTTCAAAAAACTGATAATACAAGGTATCAAGCAATAGCTAATGGTCGATGACCAAGTGATTATCAAAATGGATTCTGTAATTCTTATTCTTCAGCAGACCTCAACTAATCTGAAATCTTTGGGCTCAGGCCATGAACAAAGTGTCCTGATGACAGGACACCTTGTTCCTCTTCATTTACAAATTCTGGTAGTGTTCAAATAACAAACACCAAAATTTCAATAACCAATGCCTTATATGCTACCATTCGAAAGTGTGTAAATGGGAAGGGAAGGAGGTAATCTAGTAAACTTTATTGCTACCAAAAGATAATCCTCTCATTCTCAGAATTAAAAAAAAAAATGCTTCGCTTCCCTATATATTTACAATAATCTGCTCACTAATGACCATTTTTTATCTTTTTTTTTTTAAGATAGACTTTCACAAGCACAATCGCATGCATAATCTATTTAACCTCCATACAAGCTTGGTATTCTTTTTCTTCTTTTAAACAGGGATTATATCCTGCTTCAATTCCTGACACTTGATAAATGTCAAATCAACGGGATCTTTGAATACTGCTTTCGCATTTAGTTTGACATGCTTAAAACCTCCTTCAAAGTACTCAGAAGTCAGCTATCTGCTTAATAGATGATTCCCCCCCCCCTCCAATTCTCTCTGGTCACTTTCCCCATAAACACTGTTGCTGTGTCTTTTCTAATAAGCATTTCCATGTATGTTGCTCCACTAAACTGGCCACTACATTCCTCCGCTTACTTCTAAACATCTATGAATATAAGTAGCAGCTGGTCAACACCCATAAACTTATCACACCAATTTCTCAGCTTCCTTCGTTCCATTCATTCTGTTCATTGAAAGTTTTCCTCATACCATTTTTCTCAATGAATATAACTCTCGGCTATTCAAGAAATACACCGATTCTTTTCTTCTGTCACTTTCCCACCCACATGGCACTATTGTGTTATAGGTTTTGAGAGTTCTCATGTGATCTGATATATCAATAAAATTTAAAAATATGACCATGTCTCCTCAGAATAACCTCAAGACTGGAAAACTGAACATGCAAGTGGAGATTAAAATTCAGTTTGGAGGAACATAAACATTGGGTTTAATAAATAAAGTAGAATAAAATATGAACTAAAAGGGAAAAACTGGGACAGTTATTCAAAAACATTTTAGGTATTATGGTGGATAAGAAATTTTAAGTTTAAGAATCATATTGGGAGGAAAACTAGTAGAGAAAATTCTGGGATTATGGAACTCAGGAATGGTAACCTAGGTTTCTAATGTAAGTTAAAAGAATTAAAGATATACAGAGAAAGTTCTCCAAGGAATTATTATCATGAGAAATGAGGCTTAGGTGGCAAACTGCTATTTGAACTTAAAAGGAAGAGAAAAGAAATGATGTTTTCTTTATGAAGTAGTTATCTAGTTTGAGTCTACAGGCATACTCAAAAGATAAAGAAAATAAGAGTACCATAAGAGATAGTTATGAGAAGATGTCCATAAACTTTCTACCTTAAGGGTTGTGGATACTCTTCCAATAGTCTCCAACTTGCAGTAGTGGAAGAGTTTGCTCATCCAAATGACCTGGAGAGATATGCCAGTGGCATCAGTTACCAATATAACCCATCCAGCATGGGAGTACCAAGTGCAGGGGACGGACAGACACACACCCTCATTCTCCAGATTGCCACTGTTCCAAAAGACAGTCTAGTGAATGGTATTACAGGCTAATTATTCAGTGAGTTATGATAAGGTATTAATAATGGCATATTTTAATATCACTGGCATTGAGTAAATGAAGCAGCATATTAAATGTATTAATACATAATACATATGTATTAATACATTTATTAACACGTTCGCTGCCAACTACGAGTATACTCGGAGTTGGTATATGAGCCTCACAAGCCAACTACGAATATACTCGTATGTCGACTCTTACTGACCTTGAAGAAGTGAAAGTGCTTGGCATGCATTAACGAACTATGCCCGAGGAGCGTGACCGCAAACGTGCTAAATATGTATTACCAACACATGTGAAGTGCTGTTATGCAGCGCATGGTTTCATAACTTGCATCTTATTTTCACAGTTAACATATACAAACAAGACAGTTAATGGCATATGAATGGGCCTAATGGACTTTGAACTGGAACATGGAATATAAACTGAAAGATCTCTTTCAATCTATTATTGATGTAATAGCAAATTACAATAATCCAGATCTTAGCTATACAAGAAATGAGATGGGCAGGTCATGGAAACCTGGAGAAAAATACAACATTCTATAGAAGAACATACTGACAGACGTGAAAATAGGTTTTACGATTCATGGTAACATCTAGCCATATGTAAACACCTTCCAACTAGTTGATGACTTATATTTGGAGTCATTTGTTTGATAATGCATTGCCAAGGTATGTATCAAGAGGAGAACATAATGATGATGAAAAAGATAAATTTTATGAAAATTAATTTTTTGTGAAAAATGTATTTACAAGGGGGGGGTTCAATAATGCATGTAAAGATGATATACAAAAAATGAGGTTAAATATACTACAAGACGTATCATCACAGAATTCTGAGAACTATGGGAGCTGCAGAAATTTAACTAGTAAAATACTTCATTGAGAAAAAAAGCTGACAAAAAATTAAAGAATCTGAAAAATACAAAATTCCGGTTCTCCAAATATAGTAGGTTACTTAAGGATATAAACCACAAACTCCAATACCAACAAACAGCTGAGAATTACCCAAGAAAAGGAAATTGAGAATTTTCAAGGAAAGATGGCAAACCATTGCCAGATGGCAACTCGTTTCTCCTTTCCTCCTCTTCATTCAAGAAACCTTATCAAGCATAAACACCTTCTATGAACAATGTCTTAAACACTGATTTTGCCATTTTCAAATGGAGTGAAGTCATTTCAATGATATTAACAGTTACAATCTTATCTGAAAAAAAAAAAGATCACAATTCACTCAATGCTTCTAGAAAATACCCTTTCATCACTTTTCTCTTTTCGGATTTGTTTTTCACATCCAGCTTATTTTGGCATCAACGTCTTGCATCTATAGCCTCATCCTCATTAGGCCTCGATACTATCAAGTCTCCTGATCCAAATATAATCCGTCCAGTTTTGCTCAAAGTTTCTACTCCATAAAATGAACAAACATCCTATAAAAATTGCCATACTTCTTTGGCATTGAACAACAAGGAAGCAAACAGCCTATGCCTAAGAAAGAAAGAAGTCAGCCATCTCAGTAATCTCGGAAGTGACAGATTATCAACAGTGTCATTAAGAAAAAACTATTCTTTCTGGTTCAAAACACTTCCCTCCTGCTCAACTAACATTTCCTAAATCCCAATGACCAATCTTAGAACAATGCCCTCATATTTGGGATGATGCACTCAAATAGAGGACAATCTGCCTAAAAGGCAACCCCTCTTTCACACTCCCTCTACTTCTTCATAGGCACCTGAAGAATGAATAAACTAATATGGAATAAGAGAGAAATTAGTCAAAACACTAAACTACACTGGTGTCCAAAACCGAAGGACAAACTTGATTTTTGAAGATTGCAAATGCAGATGAATCAGCTTGGGGCAATTTGTATAACTGACGATTTTGAGTAGAAAGCGGATACACATTCAAATTTTTGAATTACCCACAGCAGTCAATAAGATAAAAGGCAAAAGGCTGAACTCTTTTCTTGAATGAATAAAGTCGCAAACTTGGATGACTTGTAAGGTCTCAAAAGACAACAAGATAATTTCATGCAGGGAAAAATTCTTGGAAAGCTTGAAAGCTGCAGAATTACTGATATTGCCAGAGAGTTTGGAATCTCACATAGCATTGTATCCAGGCTTGGGGCAGCATTTCAAACCAATGGAATCCATTTCACACTTTTGCTAAAAGGTTGCTCTCACTCTACCACAGAGCATTAAGACAGATTTTTGGTTACAATAGCAAAACATAATCAACACACCAGGGCAAGTCAGCTTGAAAGTTGGCACCATTCAAGCACAGGTACTCAGATATCTTGACAAACAGTAGCAGGATGTATGCGACAAGTAGGCCTATAGTCTGCACCCCTTTATCCGTAGCTCATCATAGAGCACATTTTCAGTGTGTTGCATTCATAATAATTGGACAAGACACCAAGGGGATAATGTACTCGTCACAGATGAGTGTGTTTGTCTTTCCTCTGATTCTAGATAACACTGGATATGGAGTAAAACTGCTTACCATTGCGAGAATGTTCTTGAAAAGGAAAAAAAATGCAGTGCTGGGGTCATGGTGTGAGGAGGCATTATGGTTAATGAATGCACCAAGCTACAAGTGCTGGAAAAAGGGGCTGAGGTGGTGAACAATATTGTAACGAAGTTCTTCAACATCATGTTCAATTGCTCCATGGTACTGTAGGTGAATAATTCATTTTTATGGATGACAATGCCATACCACAATGTACACGAGCAGTGGTGATACTTCTGGAGACTGAGGATATTAATCGAATTGAATGGCTAGCATGCTACCCAGATCTCAACCCCATAGAACACATTTGGGACACAATATAAAGATGCATTACTGCTCAAAATTCCCCTCCAGAAAACAAACAAGGCCTTGTCCTTGAGCTGAAGGAGGAGTGGGCCAGTTCGCCTCAAGAACTACCGAATCATTTGGTGCTAAGAATGGTATGACATTTTGAGAGTAGTATCGCATTTCAGGGAAGATATTAATCCGTTAACTACGTTCAGAAAATTTGTAACTTTTGCCAAAAATGTATTGAAATTTAATTTCTATGAAATATATAACACATTTTCTGTGTACATTTATTTGCAAGCTGGTAATAAATATTTCAATTATGTCCATATCTGGCTGTAGTCAAAACTTTTTTTCATGTATAGGTAAAAATGTAGTTGGTCCTTAGCTTTTGGACAGCAATGTAGCTGTTTATACAAAAGTTTCCAAACCAAATTTAACTTGTGGATCTGAGAGCTGGGTTAGAAATGACAGTTGATCAAAGGCTATAGATATGAGCTCTGAGATTATAATAAATTTAGTTTAATCCTTTATATCCACAAGGAGATGTGTTTTGCATTATAGGAGATACTGAGATAGGAGAGTTGGTAGCTTGCTCCACCTTTGCAACGAGTTGCCCTGGTGTTGTACCACCTTAACAGTCCTGAAGATACTTTCATGCGCAAACTTTGTTTGCTCACACTTGGATAAAGGATTAAACTCAATTTATTATACTCTAACCAAGTGAAAGAAGGGTCAAAGCTGTATAACTGAGAGGAGACCTCCACATAGCCTTTAAAGGAATGCGGAGAACCGAATAGGGCTTCTGACCTAATGTCCAATCCTCACCTTCTCGTGGTGCACCCTGTTGGTTATCTACTTTGATACTGAACGAACGAGGATGGGCTGGCAATTTGGGATTTAGCCAACCAAATTGTATTCTTATTGGTTAAACCAAAATAAAAAATGATGGTACAACATAACAAAATTTCATGCCGGCTGGGGTGTCGCCTGGTTAAACAAGGCCCCCGTTGTTTTCGCCAGAGAACCAGGGCAAACAGCGAAAAGTCAGCTACTGGAACAAATCTGAAAACAAACCCCAACTCAACATCACCAGAGTTAAAGATCGGTACTATCAACATAAGAAGCCTGAATGGCAAAGAAATGGAGCTAGCTGAGGAATTAGATAAGTACCAGATCGACATAATAGGGGTGACTGAAACAAAAAAGACCAAAACTGGTGAGATCATTCTGAACAATAAATACAAAATGTTATATTCAGGCAATGACTATCAAGGAAAAGAAGGAGTAGCCATAGTATTCAACACAAAATACGAGGCTAATCTTCTTGAATGGCAGTCAGTCTCAAGTAGAGTAATGTGGGCAAATATGAGAATGGAGAACTGGACAATGAGACTTATTTGTGCCTATGGTCCCACAGAAGGTTCTACTAAGATAGAAGTGGAGGAATTTTTTGATGCTTTAGAAAAAGCAACTGACACAATGAAAAAGGAAAAGTTGGTACTTGTTGGGGATCTAAATAGCAGAGTAGGAAATGATTGTGAGACATACAAAAATATTTTGGGAAAATTTGGAGAAAATAGCAAAGCTAATAATAATGGCAAATATCTGTTGGATTTCTGCTCAGGACATGGACTGGTTATTACTAACACCGTGTTCCAACATAAAAATGTGCACAAATTCACATGGAGAGAAGAGGCTAGGAATAAGAAAAGTCTCATTGACTATGTTATTGTTGATAGTGATGTTTTCTCCCTGGTGCAGGACACCAGAGTGTACAGAGGATTTGAAATTGGAAGTGATCACTATTTAGTCTTGAGCAGGATAAAATTGAATTTCATATTGAAAAGAACATGTAAGAAAGTTTTAAAGCGAATAAAAGTTGAGCAGCTCTCAGGTGTGAACTGTAGACTAAAATACAGAAAGATGTTTGAAAAGAAAATGAAAGAGTTTGAGAACAGGAATCAAACCTTGGAGATTCAGTGGCAAACTCTGAAGAAAACATTGACTGATTCTGCCAGAGAGGCATGTGGTGAGGTTGTGTGCAAGGATAAAAAAATCAGAACTCCCTGGTGGACACAGGAAGTTAAAGAGGCAGTGAAGGAAAAGAAGAAAGCATATCAAATGTTCCTGGCAAAAGTCAGCTTTTACTCTTACAGAATACAGACAAATGTAAGAAAGCTAAACAGTGTGTAAAACTAGCTAAACAAAAGTCATGGGAGGATTTTGGCAAGAATATAGAAAATAAATATCAAGAAGGTGGCAAAATATTCTGGTGGTTGTTGAAGAAGCTTAGGAATGGAGGAAAGAGTGCTGTAAAAAGAGTTAGAGATGATAAAGGTGACATGAAAACAGGAGAAAAAGATATCCTTGAAGTATGGAGTAATTACTTTGAAAAATTGCTAAATGAAACAAGCAGTAATGACAGCACAGTGATAAAAAACACTGACCAGGCATGCAGTCAGCAATACATACAGATACTTGAAGTAGAAAAAGCCATCAAAGGCTTGAAATGTGGAAAGGCAGCAGGAGCAGATGATATTCGACCAGAAATGCTGATGTATGGTGGTATAAAAGTCTTACAGTGGCTGCACTGCATAGTTCAGAAAGCCTGGACAGAGGGACAAATTCCCGATAATTGGAGTAGAGCTCTCATAGTACCCATATATAAAAAGGGAAATAAAACTGAATGTGAGAATTACAGAGGTATTTCCCTACTGAGTGTTCCTGGCAAGAACTATGCAAGTATACTTGAGAAATGGTTGAGAAGAATTGTGGAAGAAAAGCTTGGTGAAGAACAAGCTGGATTCAGCCCAAATAGAGGCTGTCAGGATGAGATCTTCACTTTACGACAAATAGTTGAGAAAGCATGGGAATATAACAAAGATCTGTATTTAAGTTTTGTCGATTTGGAAAAGGCATATGACAAGGTGCCAAATGAGAAGCTATTCAATATGCTGCAGTTATATGGTGTCAATGGGGCATTATATCAAGCAAACTTAGTTTTTATTTGAGTTGCAAGTCAGCAGTTAGAATTGAAGGAAGTACAGGAAGATGGTTTAATGTTAAATCTGGTGTGAGACAAGGATGTACATTATCCCCTCTGTTATTCATTATCTATATGGATCCCATTATGTAGGAAAGTGGTATTGAACCTGATATCAAAATTGGAGATGTTAATGTCAGCTCTTTGTTTTATGCGGATGATGTTATACTTCTAAATAAATCCGCTACAAGTCTGCAAGATTCTCTGACTAAATTGAATAGCTGTTGTAATAGAAATGGTATGAAGGTCAGCAATAAAAAGACAAAGACAATGAAAATAGGCAGAATCATTGAAAATGTCAACTGTGTTGTGAATGGAGAACCTGTGGAACAAGTAAAACATTTCAGCTACTTAGGCACGATTTTTACTGAAGATGGTAAATTAAATATAGAAATAGACAACAGAATCAGCAAAGCTGGTATGGTTGGAAGTCAATTGAATAAATTCATATGGAATAAGAGAGAAATTAGTCGGAACACTAAATTAGCTGTATACAAGACAGTGTTCAAACCAGTTTTAACTTATGGATCTGAGAGCTGGGTCAGAAGTAAAACACTTGACCAAAGACTAGAGACCACAGATATGAGAGTCCTGAGAAAGAATAGAGGCGTGAACAGATGGCATCAATGGCAATATCATATTAAAAATGAGGATATTAGGAAAGAACTTGACATTGTCAGCATCCAGGATTGCGTTAGCAGAGCTAATCTCAGTTGGTATGGTCACTTAAATAGAATGGGAGAGGAAAGAGTAGCAAAACAAGTGTTCTCTGCCAGGTTGGCAGGAAAACGACCCAGAGGAAGACCAAGATATAGGTGGATTGATACGGTACAAAGTGCCTTAGACGATAGAAATAAAAGATCTGATCATGTTGGAGTCTTGACAAGTAACAGACTGATTTGGAGGAAAATTGTAGATAGGAAGTTAGTAATGATGTAATTTTTTCATGTAGTACTGTCATATCTTGTACACCCCTTGAGGGTACATGGCAGGAATTTGATGATGATGAACCAAGTGAAAAATAAACTTTCAACATCTTTCTCTAAATCCAGAGTAAATTATTAAAAAAAGGGTGGCACACCAATTGGCAATTCCTATAGGCAGAGATGACCTGCTAATGCTTCTGCCTGATATCTCCACTCGGGCCTAGCTCCCACTGAAGAGACCTCAATAAAGGTCGAAACTAGTCTGGGTAGTGGCCCTTCCCTTAATGCATTACATTATACATATCCTCAAGGAGATGTGTTTTGCATTAGAGGAGATACTGAGATAGGAGTGTTGGTATCTTGCTCCACCTTTGCAACGAGTTGCCCTGGTGTTGTACCACCTTAACCCAGTCCTGAAGATACTTTCAAGAGCAAACTTTGTTTGCTCACACACTTGGATAAAGGATTAAACTAAATTTATTATACTCTAACCAAGTGAAAAATAAACTTTCAACATCATTCATCAACGAGCTCTGAGAGGGAGTTTGTTAACTGATGGCATCAGTAACAGGATCCAATTTTTTTTTTTTTTTTTTTTTTTTAAGGATATTAGTAAAAAAAAAACTGATATTAGCATTCAGGAATGTGTCCAAGTGAGTTTTTTTGCTTTTGCTTTTTTTTTTTTTTTTTTTTTTTTTTTTTTTTTTTTTTTTTTTTTTTTGCAGGATGGCTAGCTCACTTTCTGATGAAAAGAGCTAGTAAGGCATGAGCAAAATTTGATAAAGTATGCATTGTGTTCTATTCTAATATAAGATGTTCCTCTCCTTTTGTTTCCTATCATTACACTAATTCAAAGATTAATGGATTTACAATTCAATATTGTGTAACTTAAGTTCATAATTTGTCACATTATGTGGAGGTGTTTGTTATAAAGCATATGGTGAGTGACAATGAAATTGCAGTGCAATCATTACTGAAGCACGTCTAAAATACTATATGCTTTCCAATTCAATGAGATTAATTTCTAATTGAACATATTCCATCAAGATTTAAGTTATATTCCAATCAACCAGGAGAATGCTTTTTTTTTTCAGCTTAATGAATATTTCTGTAAATAAAAGAATTCAAGTTACAAAGAGATTGAGAATCTGGAATGTCTTATCTTATAGCTAAATGAGCAATGCTTTAAATGAAACATACCATGTTTTTTTGGTAGATCTACAGTAAATTTATGTAAAACCTCCCTTGTATTTCCTTGAAGTGTTCCAAAAAGAGCTCCATTTCCATCCATGACAATAAAACCAAACTTGTTATCATCTGCCAAAAGGGCAGAAAGGGCCTGAAATTATTTGAGGAAGATTATTACTAAAAAAAAAAATTAGATTGAATTTTATATGAAAAAATTAAGTTACTTGGAAACCTAGATTACTGTAATATTATTGTAATATTGTATACCAGAAGTCTGAGGCTCCACAAATACAATGACATGATATAAAGTACAATAATTTACTATTTTTAAAAAAACCTAATTTAAATTAAGATATATTTCATGATATATTTTAATTTAAATGTAATTAAATTTAATTTACATTTAATTCAAAATTGAAATTATATTCAGATGTTAGAAAACAAATTATGCAGTAATTCACAATGTTAAGTTTCTGCAATGGCATACTAATGAAATACAAAGGAAGAGTTAAATTATACACTGTTTAAATAAATAAATATATATATATATATTTCATTTAAATAAAGGAGGTCTTTAATTTAAGAAAACCAGAATGCAGACATCCCTCATATGTTTATTCCATGAAAAATCATGCCTAAGTTACTAGAATGAACACTTGTTCTGAACGTTTCCAAACTGAAGATAGAGCTGCTGTTTGGAACTAAGTACTGAAGACAATGAACCAGTGTTATGTTATTAATTATCGGCTTCTTTATTGTGAAAAAAATTAAACGTTTTGGTGAGGAAATGTGTCGAAGTATCAAAGATTTAGTGAACTGTTATATAATGAATAAATCAAAAATAACCTTGCCTTAAAACTTTAGGTAATTTTTTTTAATAGCCAGTAGAATTCTTGGTCAAGCTTTCAGAATATTTTTAGTGTAACTGAGATTGCAAAGAATAAAATAAAAGGATGTTACAAATATTAAAATGTTACACACATGGTATTTATATCTATATACCATTCGATTCTAAACCAGAAATTGAATTCAGATGTAGTGAAACATAAAAATTTAATTAGGAGCATTTAGCAGATTTTCACAAACTAAGAAAGCATAGGTGAGTTATTTAAATTAGGCTAATGAATTAGTGCCTCACTACTCTAAAATCTTGACTGTGAAAAAAAATCTAGCACCTTACTCTTTTCCAATGAACCTTTTGTCTGATAGGTAATGTGGCCTGTAAAACCTGATGTGTCTTCTAAGCCAGCATCTAAAAGGTCTTGGATGGGACAAAGGAAGAATTGGTCTTTTGGAGTGTAGGAACATTTGACAGTTGGAGATAGCAGATTTGCAGTATAGAGAAGCTGGACTGTTTTTCCAACAAACATCTGCATAAAGACCGCAGCTGTTTATCATCTTAAAGTGAGATTAGAATTATAACCATTAAAGAGAAATGTAGATTGATCATTAGATATGCATCTACTGTAATGGAATATAATGCATGAGCATGCTTACCTTCTCCAATAATCTTGCTTAATACACCATTTTATGTTCATTTACTTTTGGCTAAATGACCGATCATGTTCTCTCATGATTGCAGTACTTCATTTGTAACAAAACACTTTGCTTTTTAACTATTCTGCAATGTTAACTGTTGAAACTTATAACCTTTAAGTTACGCTGAATGTGGCCAAGAAACAACCAAAAATTCTGCTGGTAATGAAACTCCTGTGAAGTTTGTTCTGCTATTTGCATTCTAATTAGGCTGAATTTCCTAGCTTCATTATGAATCAATGCTTTGGAAAGTTAATTTTATCTACATAATTTTATTTCTGTTGACATATATTCCCTGGTCAGTTTGCTCATTATGGAGAGGGGAAAAAAAATGTTCCAAGAGGGGAAACCCCACCACTTTAGATCACACTAGCATGGACATCTGCAGAGAGGGGGAGGGGAATGGGGTACTTCCACCTCCCTGGGATCAACTTGTGAAAAAATAATAATAAATAATAATAATAAATTAAAATTTATTGACGTAATTATTTGTCTACTCCTTGAAAAGTTTGCTTTGCCATTTTACCATTTAGTTTTAATCAGGATGAAACAGAATACACCATAGGACAGTGAAAAAGAAAATTGTGTAAGAAAATTTTAAAAATAAGTCAAGTAACTTTCAGATGTGAACTGTTGTAGCCTCAGATATTTTAAAAAGTTTAAAAATAAGAACCAAACTTGGAAACTAAATGACAGACTGAAGAAAATATCAATTCAGCCAAGGGGCTACAGTGTTGTAAGGATAGAAAATTCAGAATTCAGTGATGGAATGACCACTTTTTATTTTTAATATATTAACATGGTATTAGAGGTTTATCTTTATACACAGCAATCCATTTCTCTTTACTTATCTTTTTATGATTGTCAATTTAGGTTGAAATTAGGAAAGAAGAAACATGCACATTCCATATTTCCAAAGCTACACCCACTTTCTTAATATACTCAAATATCAGCTTCTTTAAGTTGAAATTTAAGTATGTTAAGAAATGTATGTTATTACACACTATCTGAAATTGGTATTTGTGCAAATGTTTATTATGATATAATAGCATGTTAGTGCCATCAACTTAGATTTCCTATTTTTGATATCTGGCAAAAAAATCTCTGCTCCATTCTATCCAACTCATTTACCATCTTTTGCCCTCAGTTGGGAGGGGCATGACATATACAATAATGAATGTGATAAGTTAGTGCAAAGAACACATCACATGTGTACTTTGCACTAACAAAGAACTAACACATCACATCAATAATTTCCTCAGCTCTAAAGACCTTAACATCATTTTCTGCTCAAGATGCTACTTTTATCTATCTAGCTATTAACTCTATACAAATTCAGAATCTGTCCAATCTGTTCTAATTTTTTTGGGATAGAATACTAAAAACATCCCATGATTTCTCCAAAAATGGTAGTTCAACTAATTAATGATCTCTATTGCTTCCAAGTAGTACTATCTCCTAGTCTGCTTTTGATATCTTTCTACAAGTATTTCCACATGGGATTGTTCCAAAACAGAGTACATCATTCCCTCTGCTCCCCATGAGTAAAAAAAAAAATTGTCCCAACATTGTTTTACGTTCCAATTTATTCTCTGGAAATGTTTTCCTAACGAAGAGCTCCTAAATAACTCCAACTATTCCAGAATCCTAATCTCTGCCCACACATGGCACTGGTGTGCTGAAGGTTTTGAACCCTCTCATGTGTGGAAATGATACATAAAAATATAAAAAGAAACTTGTAATAAGGAACGATATTGGCAAACCTAAAAATGATGCATCATTAAAAACCTGCCTTTTGGTTCAGTTTTTCACACTCGTAACACCACTGACTACTCTTTTCCATACCTATAAATTCTCTGAAGTTGAAGTTATCGGTCTTATCTAAATATTCCATTTTTTTATTGCAAGTCATTTGTATGAAGTATACTTAAAAATTAATTTGCATTAAGTTTCTGAATATACTATACTTATTTTCTTGGAGCACTGGACTTTTACTCCTAGTCTTTATATTCATTTTGCTTCAAAAAGGAATAGACATTTTCAAATACAAAGATACCTTTGATCATGTCTTTTTTAATACTCAAGGACCATAATCAGTTTTTTTTTTTTTTTTGCTTGATTATAAAGTAAATTACAACAGACAAATTACATTCTTTCAATCCTTCATCTAACCAGTATACAAAGTTTGTGATTGAAATATCTTCACAACTAAGCTATTCGTATAGAGGCTGTTTAAATGCATAGTAATATATTTTATTTATCTGAAAGGAAGTCAATAGCTTGTGCCTGCACATGTAAATAGCCTAGTCATGAAAATACTCAATGCTTGCTTATGTTTGAGGATTAAAAAGAATTTCATGTGAAATTATATTACTTTTTAATCCCAAACAGTATAACTATCCAGTTCTTCTGCTAGAATGGAAAAGAAATGGAACAAACAGAAAAATTGGATAAGTACCCGATCAATATAATAGGAAATCACCAAAAAGACAAAAACAGGCAAGATCATTCTAAGCAACAAATACAGGATGTTATATTCAGGCAATATCAATCAGGGAAAAGGTGTGGCTATATTATTCTACACTAAATACAACGATGATCTCAAATATCAGAATGGAGAACTGGACAATGAGACTCATTTGTGATTATGATCCCACAAGTTTTACTAAGGAAAAAATGGAGAAATTTTCTGAAGCATTAGAGAATGCAGCTGATGCAATGAAAAAGGAAAGGTTGGTCCTTGTTGGAGAGCTAAACACAGCAGAGTAGGATTACCAGACAGTGGATGTTTCAGGAAAATTTGGAGCAAAGCTAATAATAATGATAAGTGCCTGCTGGGTTTCTGTTCAGGACATGGACCAGCTATCAGTAACACGATGTTCCGACGAAAAATAAGCACATCACAACATCATGACTGTATCTAGGAAGAAATTTGTGCATTCAAATTACCCAAGGTGGAATTTGAATGCACAGTCTGGTTGGAGAGTAGCTATTCAAGTGCAGAAGCTTGTATATAAATACAAGTCAATAACATAGGCAGAAGAACCTCTAGAAATCGGTAATAAGATCCCAATTAACTTACATGTTCACTTTTACATATTTTATTTTATTTTATTTTATTTTTTTTATTTTTATTTTTTATTTTTTAGAAGAATGTACTTTTAGAAGAGAGAAATATTAATTTTGTTTGTAATAATCTTGTAATTTTAATAACATAAACAAGCCTTTGTTAAAATAATGTTGCGCATGATGTCATCATGTAATGCTGATAACTTGTGTCTAATCAGTAAGTCTAATTCTAATAATTGACATATGGCAATTTCAAAAGATGCGAAGTATGACGTCTTCATATCCGAAGGTCAATACATGACCATATATGGAAAGTTAAAGAAACACATGTACGTACAATGAAAGTCTGGGCATATATAAGGCAAGTTGTTGAGAAGGAATATTGTCTTAGTTTTCACCTTCTCTTACCTGGGTGTGCCACCACGTTAAGTCCATTGTCGGTCATTGATAGAGAATCATTGTTTGTCTTAGGGTTTTCACCTTCTCTTAACCTGGTTCCGCCAACGGCAATCTAAAGAGAAGCATCATAGGTTCTGAGTCTTCTACCTGGGTCCACCACCACGTAAGGCCCACTATCGGGAATCGAAAAAAAAAGAACTGCACACTGCCCCATGTTAAGGGTCCTGGAATAATCGACAACTCGGACAAGGAAAAAATTTGGCAGGAAATCAAGAATGAGAAGGAAAGGGACAAGAAGGATCACTTGTGTGAACAAGATTCATGTAAAGGGCAATGCTGAACAAGAATTGTAAGTAGTTATATATGTGATAATTCCGAACAAGAGTGTACATCAAGTGTGTCTGTTTATGGGTACAATTAAGTGATATTAAATTAAGGTTACTCAAGGCATGCTTATTGTCAGTTAATGTATACAGGTAACCCTAGTATAATGCGGATGTGATGTTCCATAGAAATGCCGCATTATACGAGACATCAATCACATAGAAAAAGTAGGGTTAGGTTCCGAAATTGTTTTTTTTTTTTTTAAATTATATAAACAACAATGACATATCCAACAAAAACAATATTTTTGTTTAATTCAGGTAAATTCATATAAGTTAAGAAAACAAACTATGACAAATACGTAGTATAAAATTATAAAAATTACAAATTGTACATAAATTTCATTGCGCATAATGCATAAATGTTTTAGACACAAAATAAAGCACATATTTTAATCGTCATCACTGTCTTCAGAAATAACATTTCGTAGATGTTCTTTAAGTGGTCGGAGGTCATCACCACTTGAAATCTCTTGGACATCATTTGTATAATTCTCATTGCATACTTCGGGGTTAGTCATTAAGAAGTCGATAATAAGACTTTGCTTTCCACTATGTTGCAATTTTTTTATTAAGTTCATAATATGGAGCTAAACAAATATCCAATTGTCTCGTGAATTTTCCCGAGCGCTCCATTGAGGGATCATTATCCGTAAAACAACTTCCTAACTTTCTTGCCAAGTCCAATCCTTCTGCTAATTTCTTTAACGGATTCATCACAATCTTCGGCAGAACTTTCCCCACCATTTGGTTCAATGCCATCTATTAATTGTACCAGTTCCTCCTCATTTAAATCTGTTTCTCCATCAATTAATTCACTAACTTCATTTTCGACCATACTGCAAAAGCCCTCTCCACCAAAAATGTGTGCGAGTTTATTATACGACATATCTCGGCATCCACTGGAGGTACAAAATTTTGTTCCAGTACAGCTTCAGGCCATATTTTTTTCCAGCAAGCATTCAGCGTAGAGGGTTGTAATTCCTTAATGGACAGAGAAATAATTTTTACACAATTCAATATTGAAAACTCTTTCCACGCTTGAGGCAGTGTCATATTTGGATTAGATTCCATTTTTTTTCAAAATTAATTGAAATGTTCGCCGAATATAATATGGCTTAAATGTTGATATTATTCCTTGGTCGAGTGGTTGAATAAGTGAAGTAGTATTAAGTGGCTAAAAAGTTATTTTAATATTCGGATGGCTTAAATTTGTTGGGTGGCCTGGTGCATTATCTAAAATTAGAAGAATTTTGAAGTCCATATTCTTTTTCTTTGTGCAACTTTCTACATCGGGTACAAAACACTTGAAAAACCAATTTTCAAACATGCTAGCTGTAACCCATACCTTTTTGTTGGCCTGCCAATAAACAGGTAGGATGGACTTGAGCCCTTCCATTGCACGAGGATTTGCAGATCGGTTAATAAACATTGGTTTTGTCACGTAATCACCTAATGCATTACTACAAAACAGTAGAGTAATTCTAACTTTGGAAACTTTAAATCTAGGAGCTGATCTTTCATTTTTCGAAATATAGGTGCGTTTTGGCATTTTTTTCCAATATAACCCAGATTCATCTGCATCGAACACCTGGTCTGCACTGTAACCACCTTCTTTAATGATTTTTAAAAGTTCTGCTGGGTATTTCTGGGCAGCTTCAACATCTGCTGATGCTGATTCTCCCTGGATTTTAAGATTATACAAAGAAAACTGCTTTTTAAAGTTTCGAACCAACCCTTACTGGCACAAAATCTATGCTGAGAGATTTCTTCTGAAGAATCTTGATCAAGTTCTTTTAAATGTTCATAAACGTTGAGAGCTTTTTGCTTAATAAGGTGTCCATCCAAAGGAATTTTCTTTTGAATGCAATCTTCTATCCAAATCATTAGAGATTTCTCCATTTTTTCTATTAGAATATCGCGAACACAAGCAACACTTTTTGCACTTACCGTTGACCCAGCAATAACACTTTCTCGGATTTTATGTTCATTTTGTTTGATTGTTCAAATTGTTGATTCATTTAAATTCAGAGTCTTTGCAACAACTCCTGGTTTTTCTCCAATTTTCAACCGATCCAAGATTTTAATTTTTTCTTTGAGAGAAATGAATTTCCTCTTCAATGTTGGATTTTTCCCTTTCAATGCAGTTTTAATGGCCATTACAATAAAAATAAACTTTTACATTAAAAAAATAACTCACCAGAAAATAAACTGCTCTGCTTGAGAATAACACACTTATGATTTTAAATGTGCTTTCCTGGCAGAAAAAAAGACAATTTTCAACAATAAACACTTTATACAATAAACCCTAGATGGCGAACCTATGGCACTCATGCCAGAGGTGGCACATCTGAGAATTTTGCTGGCACGTCAACGATTTACAGGTGATATCCTTTCATACGTTTATAAATTATTCAAGTTTTTTTTTTTAATTGTTACAATAAGTACAAGCTGAATTTTGATTTATACAAGACAGCAGCTATAAAGACGTGCATATGATTGGTGCGGTATTAACAAAAGATCGTGCGACCCAAAGACAAAAGCAACCGACAAGTGTTGAGTTGAAATGCTAATTCTCTTCAGTCGAATTCCATAACATCTGAAACTGTCATAACAACATTCACTATTATTTTAACACATTCACAACAGGGTGTCATTTATCATTCCAATGGAACTTGTCATTACTGACTGGCTCAACTCACACAGACATTTGTGCGAGTTGAGCTCTTGTTTGCGTTTGAGGTGGCAGGCGAACTCACACATTCATTATATGGCATGTTTCAATTCTTGGTAGTCTTTTATTTTAAGTTAGCCTTTGTAATCTGTCATAATGACATCGAGAATTTCAAATGCAATAAAAAAATACTTATTTCATAATTGAAAAATTGGACAACAGTTTTTAGTTAGATACTGTGTTTCGGTGCAATATATGGTTTCGCTTAAGTCTATACAGCGTAGTTTCTGTGGGGGGGGGGGGCATGCGATTTATTAGTTAGCACCGTTTTTATTCCATCTGTCTCTAATTGCACTATTTGTTGAGAATGACACAGACTGCAAAAGCCTTCTGTACAATACCTTATTCAATGATACAATAAAACTAAATTCGATACTTATAACTACTTGCGCGATATGGGCAGACACAAATTTAATGAAGATAAAATTTGATTTTTAAGTCCAGCGGTGAAAAATATGAAAAAATAAAATAAAATAAAAAAATAAAGGGTTACTAGAAATTGTAGACCACGTTGTATAAGTACCACATTATACGAGGGTTACCTGTATATGACTGGCAGGATATTTAACATTGAGAATTAGCTTTAAAGGAAGGACTTTAGAACTAATTTTAAATTAGGAAGAATTGAGAACAAAAGAATTGCAATGAAATTGTATATATATGTTAATGTGAATCATACTGTAAATATTCTTTTTTGATTTAATTAATTGGTTTGTGAACAACACATTGGACTGATTCTGTCAATGCACTATCCTGAAAATTTCGAACCAGCATAAGATAGAAGTTTATGTGATCAGTAATTAAGCCACAACCAATTTAAGGTAAGGATTAATATAAGCATGAAATACAAACAATATTTGTTTTGTCTTTGGTTTAAAATCTTATAATCTCGCACTCAATACATAGCTTAACTGGCGCAGTCATAAAACAAATTTGGTAGACTACAGAGCATGAGGATATAGGATCTAATAGAAATAAATGGCGAAGGGCGATAGTTAAGGCAGTTGACCATTATAAGTAAAGAATACAAAGACAAAGCAGGGTAGTACAAATACAGAACAATTGTAACAATGTTCTTCCACTGGCTCGGGACAAGAGTATAATGGATTTGAAATTGGAAGTGATCACCATTAGAGTTGAGCAGAATAAAATTGAATATCATACTGAAAAGAATAATGTGCAAGAAAATGTTTAAATGAATCAAAGTTGAGAAGCTTTCTGAGGTGAACTGTACACAAACATTAGATAAAAATATTATTCAAGAAAAAATGAAAGATTGAAAACAAGAACCAAACCTTAGAGATTCATTGCAAACCCTGAAGAAAATATTGATTGATTCAGCCAGAGAAGAATGTGGTGAGGTTGTCTGCAAAGATAGAAAAAATAGAACTCCATGGTGAACTCAAAGTTAAAAAAGGCAGTTAGGGAAATAAAGAAAGTATATCCAAAGCTTCTGGAAATTAAGTCACCTTGTGATCTCAGAGAATACAAAGAAGAATGTAAAAAGAAAAACACTATAAAACTAGCTAAACAAAAGTCATGGAAAGGACATAAAATAAATATCAGGAAGGTGGAAAAATTTTGTGGAGGATACTGGAAAAGCTTGAAAATGGAAGAATAGTACTGTAAAAGTAATCAGATGATAAAGGTGATATGAAAACTGAAGATAAAAGTATTCTAAATGTCTGAAGTAATTACTTTGAAAGGTTGCTAAATGAAACAAGCAGAGACAACATGGTGATAGATAACACTCAACAGAGCAATCAGGAATATGTATCATATCAATACTAAGTAGAAAAAGCCATTAACCTGTAATGTGGAGAGGCAGCTAAGTAGATAATATCTGACCAGAAATGCTCAAACATGGAGGTGTAAAAGTTGTACAGTGGCTACATCACATAATCATCTGGAATTCTACCCTCTGGTCAAAGGGTAGAATTCCAGATGGAGTAGAGAAATAAAACTGAATGTGAAAATTAGAGAAATTTCTCTACTGAATGTTCCTGGTAAGATTTATTCAAGTATACTTCAGAAACAATCAAGAAAAATTGCAGAAGGAAAGCATGGAGAAGAGCAAACTGGATTCATACCAGACAGAGATTGTCAGGATCATATTTTCACTTTAAGACAAACAGAGAAGTGATGGGAATATAACAAAGACCTGTATTTAAGTTCTGTAGATCTGGAAAAGGTATATGTTCAAAAAACTGTTCAAAACGCTCCAGTTATATGCTATAAATTGGACATTACATCAAGCAATACTTGGTCTATAATATATTTGAATTGCAAGTACAAGATAGTTTGATGTTAAATCAGGTGTGAGACAAAGATGCACACATTATCTCCACTGTTATTCATCATCATCTATATGGATCACAATATTATGAAGGGAAGTGGCATTAAACCTGATATCAAATTGGAGATGTTAATCTCAGCCCTTTACTTTATGCAGATGATGTTATACTTCTAAATCAATCCAGTACAAGTTTGCAGGATTTCCTGAATAAATTGAATAACTGTTATGATAAATATAAGAAATTCGGCAACAAATAAGACAATGAAAACAGGCAGAATCATCAAAACCATCAAATGCATCCTGAATGGAGAACCTATAAGAACAAGAACATTTCTGCTATTTAAGCACACTTTTTAGTGAAAATGACAAAATAAATATGGAAGGACAGCAGAATTAGCAAAGCTAGTATGGTAAGAAGTCAAATGAATCAATTTATATGGAATAAGACAGAAATTAGTCAAAACACTAAACTAGATGTATACAAGATAGTGTTGAAACTGGTTTTAAGCTATGGATCTGAGAACTGGGTTAGAAATAAAACACTTCATCAAATACCAGAGACCAAATATGAGGGTTCTGAAGACAATTAGAGGAGTGAACAGATGATATCAATGGCAGTATCACATTAAAAATGATGATATTAGGAGAGATTTTAGCATTAAGGAATGTGTTAACAGAGCTAATATCAGGTGATATGGTCACTTACACAGAATCAAAGGAAAGGATAGCAAAACAAGTGTTCTTTGTTGAGATAGCAGGGAGACCAATCTATGTGGATTGGTACAGTAAAGTGCCTTAGAAAACAGAAATATAATATAGGCATCTTGACATATAGATGAATATAGAGGAAAATTGTTGACAAAGTTAGTAATGATATAACTTTTTCATGTAGCACTATCATAATACCCTGCACATCCCCTGAGGGTATAACTATTACTGTTGCTGATGCTAATTAGCAAAAGTTAAAACATTATTATTATAATTACGGCTATTTTGCCTGCTTCAGTTTAGGAGTGCCCCTGTTTAAATGTCATTGGCTGTTTACTCATGGATTCTTAGGGCATTGTGGATGTAAGTTTACCAAAACGTATATGTAGCATAAGGAAGAGAAATTTACACATACCTTTTTCTGAGTATTGCGACTTTTCTTCTTTATACGATGTCCGAAAACTATTGAGTGTGTGGAGGGGGGGGGGGGGTAGGCAATTTGGGAGAATTAAATTAGAAAAACCCGGGTTTTTTCCCCGTAATATATATATAACCATATATATTATATTACTACATTATATAGGGTGGGGGAAAGGGTGTTGACGGGGTGCAGTCCGTTTAGACTATTCTCGGTCGTCATCTGAACACATTGGGAAAGTGGATGCTATGTCAGGTCGGGTAGGTGCTTCTGTTTTTGAAGTGTTTGTGTTATCGCCTATTGGTCGGGGTTGTGACCTCAATTTTATGTTGTGAAGCTTCCAAACCTCGGAGATTATGTAGGGCCTGTGTACATTGATAGAGTTCGTCACATTTTATGGCTATTGTTTCCGATATTCTTAGCATTGTTTCATTGTCTTGTCTGTCTACTATGATGGCCTTGTCGATCCATGGGGTATTTTGTTCAAGGGCGTGAACAGCTATTTCCGTTTTTCCTGTGCTTTGTATTCGATTTTTCTTTTTGATGTTACGTTTTTTAGTGTTTAGATGTTCTGGAATAGGGATGTTACAATCACGGTAATGTTCTTGTAGTCTTGCCCATAAAGACCTGATGGTGGAACCTGTGTAGGTAATATCAGTCTTTTTGGCAGGGAAATTTATAGACTACATTGTGATGTTCAAATATTTCTTTCTGTGTGTGAGGTTTGGTGGATTTTAGGAGATTTGCCAGTTTTTGGTTTGTGGTGAATACCAATTTGTAGTCAGTATGTTTGAAGATGTATTTATAAGCATTGTATGTGTTTTGGGTGTATGGTAGTTTGATAATTTTTTGTGTTGGGAAGTTCGTTTTGGCGGTTTTTTGCCATCTTGTTTGCATAGTTAATCAGTTGTGTAGGATAGTTGCGATTTATGAAGATCTGTGTTAGTTTTTTTATTTCTGCGTTTAGATTATTCTGATTGGGTAAAAATTTGTAGGCATTTATGAATTGTGATAAGATGACAGATTTTTTAACAGAATATGGATGGTATGAGTGAAAATGGAGGTAGTTTCTGATATGCGAGGGTTTGTGGTATATTTTTGTGGCTATTTTGTTGTGTTTTCTGGTTAATGTCAAGTTTAAGAAATTGATGGATTTGTTCTGTTCAGTTTCTGTGGTGAATTTTAGTCTGTTGCTGTAACCGTTTAGGGATGTTTTTAAGGTGGTGATGTGTGTGGGATTACCAATGTACAGAATATCGTCCACGTATCTGCAATAAAAGGTGATGCCGGGGGGAAGTGAAGGGTGGAGTAGGAGGGAGTAGGAGAAGGCCGCACCCTACACTCTCGTACTAATCTAACGACCATTGACATTATTAACTTAATAAAACTAATAATCTCGGCAAACTTCTTCAATTTCAACAACAACATGTACATTCAAATCTTCGGACTCCCCAGGGCCAAAACATCAGTGAACAACTAGCGGAATTATTCCTAGCACATATAGAATCACTCTACATCTACAATGCCCTAAGAATCCGTGAGTAAAGAGCCAATGACATTTAAACAAGGGCACTCCTAAACTGAAGCAGGCAAATAGCCGTAATTATAATAGTTTATTAAGAGGAATAACATGGGAGTTTTCCCAGAAATAATATACATAAGTTAAAACATTATATTCAAAGTGGGTAATTAATAATTAAATTACTGTAAAACAAAGGAAGAAAATTATGTTATACCATGCCAGCATATTAGAAATAGATGAAACACTAACTGCCTTTAAACATTTCATATGTCATGACAACACGAAGCACAAATAAAATAAAAAGGAAATTAAAAAGAAAAAAAAATTTGGATAAGATCAAAAAATAAAAAAATTAATGAAATTATTTCCTTTTTATAAGTTTGGAATCGTATTGTATTATCTACTCTCAGTAAACTTTTTATACACTAAAATACAGAATAACTGAGTTAGAAATAAAACACTTGATCAAAGATTTTAGACCACAGATATGAGTTCTGGGAAAGATTAGCAGAGTGAACATATGGCATCAATTAGGAAAGAAACTGCCATTGTTAGCATTCTGAAATGCGTTAGAAGACCTATATCTCAGGTGGTACGGTCACTTAAACAGAATGGCAGGAAAGACTCACAGGAAGAGCAAGATGTAGGTGGATTGGATGGATAAAAAGTACTTTAGAAGACAGAAATATAAGATCTGATAAGGTGGAGTCTTGAACAGATAACACATTAATGTAAAGGGAAATTGTTGATGGGAAGTTAGTACTATACTACATGAAAAAGTTACACCATTACTGTCATAATATACTGTACACCCCCTGAGTGTACATATAAGGAATATGATGAAATACAAAATGAGGAACTGTCTTAGCTTCAGTTAAATTCTAAAAAAATGTTAACTATGCAACACCCTTATGTAAAATAATTAAATCATAGGCTAATTTAAACAGGTTTTGGTCGTTAAATATCAATGCTGAATTCAGATATCTGTCAAATTATCCCTGCATATGCTAATCACTTTTAAATTCCAGAAGACTCATTATTGTGTAACTGATTAGAAGTCATGGGTAGAACATTTTCTACAAAGGTCCGAGTTGAAGAATGACAATTTATACTATTATCTATTGAAATAATCCCCTGATGTGTATGTATCTATTCACTTTTCAATAAGGGATTTCACAACTGCAATCAACTTTAATGAAATACTTAAAACTCTACATCAGAAATGAAATCTTACCTCTGTATGAAATTTATTGTCACAAAGATAGAGTGATGTGTTGATTGGTTTAAAAGGCTCAAAATCAATATTTACTTTCTTTTCTTTGCCTTCTTCAGTCACTATTGTACCACAGTATATAACAAGGCCATTGGGTGGAACTAAAATGACAAATAAGGATATATATTAGCTCTTATTGAGTTTTATCTTTTAAAACCTCAGCTGAATTTGCTGTTGTATTCTCTGAGAAAAATAGATGTAACAAACTGTAATAATCAAGTCTTAACAAGACTGGGAAGTGAGTGACACTCACTGAAGTACATAATTCCTAGTAACATTCCTTATAGACAAAGTGGGCAGAATTTTTTAAAAAATTCCATTAATTAAATTTAATTAATCTGCAGAGCTTAAACATCAAATTTTGGTTCAGGTTTCCCACATACAAAATTTTATCAAAATCTGCTGTATAGTTTTGAACTCGTCTCGATCATGGCACATTTAACATCCCTCTGTCTGAACAAAACAGAGCTGACAAGACATTTTATACTTTATATCATGTATGCCCTGATCTTTTGAATCTTTGTATTCATATTAGCATTTTTTTGTGAGAGAGAAAAAAAATTGCCATTTCCATTAAACCAGATATCACTGAAAAGTTCCTCTCCTCATAAGAAAGGATTTCCTTTTGGGCATTTACAATGTTTCTGATGTGCATGCCCAAGAATTTTAGACTATACTTAAATTATGAAACAAATTGGCATTAAACCTGATATCAAAATTAGATAAAACACAGCACTATTTTATGGAATTTCTGAAGACTTAACACATTTATGAAACCACCAGTAAAAATAAAATAAACTAAAAATATAACAATAGTATAGAAAACTGTTTGGTTCTCACAGAACAAGCAAAATATTTTAGGCATTTTAGTGAAATGGCATATTAAAAGCAGCAAAATGAGTATGGTGTAGAGCTAGATGAATAAATTAATAACGAATATGAAAGAAATTAGCCAAACCGCTGAACTAGCAATATAACAAATGTTCAAATCAATTGTTTTAACCTATGAATCTGAGAGTGGGTTAAAAAGTCAAATCTATTCACTTCTAATTTTCTCACAATCATCAGATATGAGACTAAGACAATTAGAAGTGAATAGAAAGCATTGCCTGCAGAATCTCTTAAAAATTATGAAATCAGCTTGACATTCATCAATGTATAAGTAGTACAAAATCTGAGGTGGAATGCCAGTAAAATGTTTAGCAAAATAGGTTTTTGATGCTGGAATAGTAAGAAAATAGTCCAAAGACCAACATCTATATGATTATTTAGTTAATGTCCTATAATACTGAACTGCAAGATGTGAAAATACTGGAGACCTGACAAATAAGATTAACATGGATGAACACTGCTTATAGGAAGCTAATAATAATATAAACATCATTATGAACTACTTTCATAGTATCCCATACTCAAGGATACATACCAAAAACAATACTTGAAAATTGATATTAAAATCAGATTGAATTCTAAGAATGATTATTGTGTAGTGAGGTGATAAGCTCTAAAATGAACAGTGGCCAGAATAGATAGTTAAATGCTCTTAAGTGAAAATTAACATCCATGGCATAATAAAGCTAACTCCACATAAGAAAATGCATTCCACAATATTTTGTGTATCCATCAACAGCTATTATCAATTGGTTCCAACTTAATGGGGGAGGAACACAGACCAGTGTATAATATGACTGAGCACAAGAAATCAATGCTGAGCATTAAGTTACCATCTGAGCACTAGGAAAATAGCAAGAGACTGGGAAAAAACTTCATATTTATGATATATATATTCTACAAGAACCAAAATGATATCAAAAGATATCATTTTGCCAAAATGATATCCTTTGCTGACGATACACCGAAACAACCCTCGAAAATCTAAAAAATTGGATTAATAGCGATATGTTAAAACTAAGTATATGGTTTAGCAACAACGGATTTAACATTAATACCGACAAAATGAGATATATGTACTTTACATTAACAGACAAATTAGATCACAGTATAACTAACTATAAAATGGCATGAAAGGAAATGTAGTGATACTCTAAATTGTAGATGTAGCTTAATTAAAAAAAACAAAAACCATCAAGTATTTGGACCTCCATATCGATAGCAATTTGAAGTGGAACTCCCACATCACTTTCTTAACAAATAAGTTTAGGTTCATAATTAACAGAATATATTATGTTAAAAAATTTGTAAATGCAACATTCTTAAGATGTTTATACTATTCCTGGGTAAATTCTTCACTGCAATATAGCATTACCTGTGGGGGAGGAGACTATTATAACAATCTGATTCCATTAATAAGAACACAAAACAGAATAATTAGAGCCATAACTACTACCGACTTTGCAAATTCAACCAATGATCTGTATATCGTTCATAATATTCTACCGTTTCAGAAACTATATCTCTATGGTTGTCTGTTATATGTAAAAAGAAATACTGAAAGTTTCTTGGTATATAATGTAGACTATGGATTGCGCTGCGGTCGAAACACGCTAGAAGTACCTAAGGCTAACAAAGAAATTTTTCATAAATCTTTCGAGTACATTGCAGCGAGCAGCTATAAAAAACTTTCGAATGAAATTAAATCTATAACCTCAGAATATGTATTCAGAAAAAGATTGAGAAACTACCTTATGGGATTAAAGAATGTTGACGATTATTTTAAACGTATAGTATAAGAGATCATTATAACTCATATATCATAACCAATTAAGGTATTGATTTACAAATTGGTTCATTCAACTAAGAATTAAAATATCAACATGTACATTATTATAACTGGTAAGGGAGCCCTCTTAGATGCGGTCCCCAGACTCTCAGTGTCTGTTTTAAGCTAATTACTTTTCCAGTAACCAGCATGGCTACGGCCTTGGTTACACATATTTGCATTAACTAACTTACATTACTTGAAACCAGGGATCGCCAAAGTTATTTGCCCGTCGACCCCTTCAAGAGTTTCTTGACTTGTAATCAACCCCCCTATATTTTACTATTATGTAATTATAATAGGACAAGCAAAAAAAGACGCTTATGTGAGTTTTTAGATTGTTCATTTTATAGTTACAGTATTTATTGTATGTATAACATAGTATATATTATTATATTACTATCACTGGTATTACTAATGATATTAATAAACTACTGGAATTAATATCACTGGTATTACTACCAGCGCTGCTCAACTCTTCAACATAGAGAAGTTTAGTTCGTGAATGAATAACGATTGAATTATAGTATGTATGTTGATGAATTTTAGAACATTAACGCTCACTTGTATGTCGATGGGCAAAAATGAGACTGGGATCGAATACTTGTAAGTATCAGTAAATAAGAACCATGCACGTGTTGCAATCTCGCTCCCACTGCGCCAGCCAGCAGGAACCACCAACATCCGTTTATTGGTAAATACGTCATTTTGGCCTACTTGATTGGCCTCAGTAACTATTTTCATGACCTTACTCCATCTTACAGGTCCTATTCATGGACCTGTAAGATGGAAGTACTGATCCCATGATTCACTCTTAATTGCGTTGTTATTACCTCCATGTCTTTTGTCATGGAGGTAATCCAAGTTAACCGAATTAAATATTACCCATACAATGATGTCTTATATTTTTCTGTCAACCCCCAATCAACCCCTAACAATGTCATATCGACCCCTTTGGCGACCACTGCTCTAAACCAATTACTTATAACTTTGAAACCATTTGAAATATATTATATTCTACTTGGCAATTTGGGATTTAGCCGACCAAATTGTATTCTTATTGGTTAAACCAAAACAAAAAATGATGGTACAACATGACAAAATTTCATGCCGGCTGGGGCGTCGCCCGGTTAAACAAGGCCCCCGTTGTTTTCGCCAGGGAACCAGGGCGAACAGCGAAAAGTCAGCTACTGGAACAAATCTGAAAACAAACCCCAACTCAACATCACCAGAGTTAAAGATCGGTACTATCAACGTAAGAAGCCTGAATGGCAAAGAAATGGAGCTAGCTGAGGAATTAGATAAGTACCAGATTGACATAATAGGGGTGACTGAAACAAAAAAGACCAAAACTGGTGAGATCTTTCTGAGCAATAAATACAAAATGTTATATTCAGGCAATAACAATCAAGGAAAAGAAGGAGTAGCCATAGTATTCAACACAAAATACGAGGCTAATCTTCTTGAATGGCAGTCAGTCTCAAGTAGAGTAATGTGGGCAAATATGAGAATGGGGAACTGGACAATGAGACTTATTTGTGCCTATGGTCCCACAGAAGGTTCTACTAAGGTAGAAGTGGAGGAATTTTTTGAGGCTTTAGAAAAAGCAACTGACACAATGAAAAAGGAAAAGTTGGTCCTTGTTGGGGATCTAAATAGTAGAGTAGGAAATGATTGTGAGACATACAAAAATATTTTGGGAAAATTTGGAGAAAAGAGCAAAGCTAATAATAATGGCAAATATCTGTTGGATTTCTGCTCAGGACATGGACTGGTTATTACTAACACCATGTTCCAACATAAAAATGTGCACAAATTCACATGGAGAGAAGAGGCTAAGAATAAGAAAAGTCTCATTGACTATGTTATTGTTGATAGTGATGTTTTCTCCCTGGTGCAGGACACCAGAGTGTACAGAGGATTTGAAATTGAAAGTGATCACTATTTAGTCTTGAGCAGGATAAAATTGAATTTCATATTGAAACGAATAACATGTAAGAAAGTTTTAAAGCGAATAAAAGTTGAGCAGCCCTCAGATGTAAACTGTAGACTAAAATACAGAAATATTATTGAAAAGAAAATGAAAGAGTTTGAGAACAGGAATCAAACCTTGGAGATTCAGTGGCAAACTCTGAAGGAAACATTGATTAATTCTGCCAGAGAGGCATGTGGTGAGGTTGTGTGCAAAGATAAAAAAATTAGAACTCCCTGGTGGACACAGGAAGTTAAAGAGGCAGTGAAGGAAAAGAAGAAAGCATATCAAAAGTTCCTGGCAAATAAGTCAGCTTTTACTCTTACAGAATACAGAGACAAATGTAAGAAAGCTAAACAGTGTGTAAAACTAGCTAAACAAAAGTCATGGGAGGACTTTGGCAAGAATATAGAAAATAAATATCAAGAAGGTGGCAAAATATTCTGGAGGTTGTTGAAGAAGCTTAGGAATGGAGGAAAGAGTGCTGTAAAAGGAATTAGAGATGATAAAGGTGAAATGAAAACAGGAGAAAAAGATATCCTTGAAGTATGGAGTAATTACTTTGAAAAACTGCTAAATGAAACAAGCAGTGATGACAGCACAGTGGTAAAAAACACTGACCAGGCATGTAGTCAGGAATACATATCCATACTTGAAGTAGAAAAAGCCATCAAAGGCTTGAAATGTGGAAAGGCAGCAGGAGTAGATGATATTCGACCAGAAATGCTGAAGTATGGTGGTATAAGAGTCTTACAGTGGCTGCACTGCATAGTTCAGAAAGCCTGGACAGAGGGACGAATTCCCGATGATTGGAGTAGAGCTCTCATAGTACCCATATATAAAAAGGGAAATAAAACTGAATGTGAGAATTACAGAGGTATTTCCCTACTGAGTGTTCCTGGCAAGATCTATGCAAGTATACTTGAGAAACGGTTGAGAAGAATTGTGGAAGAAAAGCTTGGTGAAGAACAAGCTGGATTCAGGCCAAATAGAGGCTGTCAGGATCAGATCTTCACTTTACGACAAATAGTTGAGAAAGCATGGGAATATAACAAAGATCTGTATTTAAGTTTTGTTGATTTGGAAAAGGCATATGACAAGGTGGCAAGAGAGAAGCTATTCAAAACGCTGCAGTTATATGGTGTCAATGGGGCATTATATCAAACAATACTTAGTCTTTATTTGAGTTGTGAGTCAGCAGTTAGAATTGAAGGAAGTACAGGAAGATGGTTTAATGTTAAATCTGGTGTGAGACAAGGATGTACATTATCCCCTCTGTTATTCATTATCTATATGGATCACATTATGAAGGAATGTGGTATTAAACCTGATATCAAAATTGGAGATGTTAATGTCAGCTCTTTGCTTTATGCGGATGATGTTATACTTCTAAATAAATCTGCTACAAGTCTGCAAGATTCTCTGACTAAATTGAATAGCTGTTGTAATAGATATGGTATGAAGGTCAGCAATAAAAAGACAAAGACAATGAAAATAGGCAGAATCATTGAAAATGTCAACTGTGTTGTGAATGGAGAACCTGTGGAACAAGTAAAACATTTCAGCTACTTAGGCACAATTTTTACTGAAGATGGTAAACTAAATATAGAAATAGACAACAGAATCAGCAAAGCTGGTATTGTGGGAAGTCAATTGAATAAATTCATATGGAATAAGAAAGAAATTAGTCGGAACACTAAATTAGCTGTATATAAGACTGTGTTCAAACCAATTTTAACTTATGGATCTGAGAGCTGGGTCAGAAGTAAAACACTTGACCAAAGACTAGAGACCGCAGATATGAGAGTCCTGAGAAAGATTAGAGGCATGAACAGATGGCATCAATGGCAATATCATATTAAAAATGAGGATATTAGGAAAGAACTTGACATTGTCAGCATCCAGGAATGCGTTAGCAGAGCTAATCTCAGATGGTATGGTCACTTAAATAGAATGGGAGAGGAAAGATTAGCAAAACAAGTGTTCTCTGTCAGGTTGGCAGGAAAACGACCCAGAGGAAGACCAAGATATAGGTGGATTGATACGGTACAAAGTGCCTTAGACGATAGAAATGTAAGATCTGATAATGTTGGAGTCGTGAAAAGTAACAGACTGATTTGGAGGAAAATTGTAGATACGAAGTTAGTAATGATTTAATTTTTTCATGTGGTACTGTCATATCCTGTACACCCCTTGAGGGTACACGGCAGGAATTTGATGATGATGATGATATATTCTACTTGCATACGTGAGAAAACTTTTTATTAACCATAATAAAATAATAGCCATAATAAGTGTTAGTACCAACAGAATATGATAGTAATACTTGAATTTTATTTTGTAACATTATACTGTGCATTGAATTGTATTGTGAAATATTGTCATAATTATACAAGTTGAATAGTATAATATGTATAATTTGTATACGTGATGTGAATAATAATAATAAACAATAAACAAAGATAAATTCTCAGAATTGGAAGAGTTATTATTCCTATTAAGATTGCACTGATGAAAATAACAATTTGCAAGTTTTTTTTCTTTTTTATTTTCAAAGTTAAGCTTCATGATGTTATCTTCTTCCAGTGATGTCTGCCATGTTCAGAAGATTCTTAGGTTCCAGATGTCTTTCACTGGGTGTTTGCTATACAGAGCTAAGCATCCTACCTTAAAGTATACAAAAGTCAGTATATGATCTCCAATTTTGAACAGGAACTTAACTTTTGTGTATTAGTGATGGTAAAAATTAAAATATATTATTATTATTTTGTTTTTTTTTTGAATGGGAGCTATTTGGTATGGGTTGCTGAAAGTTCTTTTTGGAGAAAGAATGTCAGCAGAACATGGTGATTTGTGCTGTGCAAGATTCCCCCCCCCCTCAACTTCACTAGAATCATGGCAAAACAAATCACAGATGTACAAGTCCAAAATGAATACTTTCTATGGATGTAAAATTGTAAAGATCCATCATACTTTTCTAACACTATATATATGGGAAGAATATCAACAATGGATGGGAAGCATTTAAACAATACTTAAATGATGCGATATCAGTGTCCCGAGAGTTCGAAGAATAAATAGGGTAGGAGTCAAATGAATGTGTAATCTTATTAAGCAAGAGATTTGTAAGAAAAGAATGATGTAGAGGGAACCGTGTGCATAAAAATAATGTGCATTATGAAAATTATAAGCAGCAGGCTAGAATAGTCACACCTGTTGTATGGAAAGCAAAGTTTAAATATGAAAGGAAATTGGCTTATATTTTAATTTATTACTATATATATTTAATTTATTACTATAATTTGTTTGAATTACTGTACTGAGGATGTCCCAAGATACTTGGGATGAAATATTTATGTATTAAAAATTATCACTATGGTTAGTACGTATGTTTTTTAGTGATGAATTCACCATAGGTCTCATTGTATAAAAACTATTACTCAATTAGTATCTCAGGATTGATGGTGAAGATTTTTGAAAAACAGGTTAGGGCTTGCATTCAGAAATGGGTTCACACAGCAAATCTCTACTTTGGAATGAGCAACATGGGTTTACTAAGGGAAGATCATGTTTTAGCAACTTACATTCTATAACAATGTTACCATTTAACTAGACAAGAGGAATGGATACACCATGATACTTATGGATTTTGCTAAGGCTTTTGACAGAATACAGCACATGGTAGAATATTGCATAAATTGGAGAATATGGGTTTGGATTATAGAATATTAGCATGGATAAGAGGATGGCTGACTGACAGATATCAAAAAGTGGTATATGGGGATGCGAGTCTGCAAGATTTAAAGGTAACCAGTGGTGTACCACAAGGTCAGTGCTTGGTCCACTGTTATTCAATCTGTACATTAATGATATTGGGAGGGATTTGACAAGCAACATACAGCTATTTGCTGATGATGAAAAGATAGGTAATCAAGAATGCTGCTGATATGCAGTACTTGCAGAATGATTTGAATAGGCTGGAATTGTGTAAATGGATGGGAAAATGGATGTCAGTAAATGTAAAGTCATTCACTTTGGCATGATTAGATATCCAATGTCGTATCATATTAGTGGATTATGCTTGAAGATACTGATGAGGCTAAGGATCTTAGAGTGCTAGTATATAGGAAGTTGAAGTTCAGAGGTTGAAGTAGCAAAGATTGCAAATACAACTCAAAAGATAATTTGCAATGCTGAATAATAAAATAAAAAGAATAAAAATAAAAATAAATTGCAATGCTGAAACGAATGTTCACATGTAAGAGATAAGGATGTCATTTTGCCTCTTTACAAAGCCTTGATAAGACCTCACTTGGACTATTGTGCACAGGCCTAGTCTCCTAGTCATTGTGATTCTGATATATTGGAAAGTGCAAAGGAGTGTTAAAAATGATATCAGGATTATTGAATACTGATAATTTTGAAGACAGATTGAGAATTTGTAGAATGCAGACACTAGCAAACATGAGAAAGAGGGGTGATCAATAAAATAGCAGTTGAAGTTGTACTATTATGTGATTCCAGTGATTGATAAGCACCATTAGTGTGTTCATGATCAAGCTACTTAGAACATAAAAGAAGTCAAAAGAAACCAAGTGCTTTAGATATGGTTTCAACAACACTGCCAGCTCAAAAATGACAGAAAGCAAGTTAAGATAGTTCCTCTGTAATGAGTTATTGCCAAAACACAGTGAATGAAGAGTTGGTCAGCATTCCTGGAACAATTATGATCATGAGAAGCTGATTAGGATACAAATACAGAGATAGGTAGATGAAATTCTGAGGTAGGGTATGTGAAAGATCCATACTCATTTCCATCTTATGGCAGTGACAAATGAGTTGGAAACTGATCATATTACTAAACTCTTAAGGGATCTGGCAGAATCCTATGTACAAGGGTATTTAATAAACAAGCAAATGGATGGAAAACAATGGCATGGAGCGAAGGAATGCAACTGACAAGTGCTAGAAAAAAGAGAGGTACATTATATTACTTATAATGTACCATCCCTTCCCTTGCATATTTGCAAGGGAAGGGATGGTACATTATAAGTAATATAATCCCACTTTCAAAAGACAATCAGGAAATTGACATGGTCACTTGACATTTCATTTGAAGCATATGATTAGGTCCAGCACAAAGGTCTGCTCAGCAAACTATGATTCTATGGTTGGTTTTCTACTCTTTGCAATTAGGTTGCTAATTTCCTCATTGACCACTATGTTTTATAGTAGATGGTTTCCTCTCCTCAGATTTCATTGATACTGGAGTATCACAAAGCTCTGTATTTTCATATACTCTATTATATATAAATGACAGTTACTGACCTTTAATAAAACCATGAGTAGGACTGATGACAATATATAACCATTTCTTGTCTTCATTTGATAAACCTTGTAATGCAATCACAAGTGTTCACAATATTCCATAACCAATGGCTTAAACTCTAATCTCCTTGCCATTATTAAGCCAGGTGAGGATAACCATGTCAACTCTTCTCAATTTCCGAGATGTACCCCTAAAGGAGTGTTCAGGCTACTATGACAACACTACACAAATAAGTTTACATTATTAATAATCTCCTATCAACAATTTTCCTCCAAATTAGTCTTTGTCAACTTATTACTATTAATAATTACAACTATTACATTCAACTTCTGTTACCAAAAACACAGTTCTGGGATATTTCTAGTAAGAAAGATCACTTAATTTTCTCTTATTCTTGGTAATTCCAAGATCTCCAAATATCTCTCTTTTGGATCTGACTTACACCTTTTAAGCCTTTCCTGGAACAAAAACATCTCAGCCATGATCTCTTTGCCTCAAAAAAAAAACCTTTAATAAAACCTTTAATAAAAAAACTTTAATAAGACTAGGTCTACTTTTTTTTTGCTCAACCGACTACCTTTTACTCATACAATGCCTAATACGGTATAAATCCTATATCCATCCAAACCTTGGAAATACCAATCACATTTGGGATGATGCATCTAAACCATCCTTAGAATGCTGCTGTCCATAATCAGAATAACCCCTCTCACAGATTCACTTGACTAATGTTCATAGATGTTCATTTATAAACAGCTTTATCTTTCAGTCTCTGCAGTTTTATTTGAATACTTCTGTAGATATTTTCAAGGCCATTGTTCTGCTAAACAAGCCATAAGTTTGTTATAAGAGAGTTGTTTGAAAATTTTAGTAAATTTCCAATAGACAGTGACACAATTCATTCATTCATATCAGCGTCAGCTTTTTCATGACCCTGGCAAAAATTTTAGCCACATGCGATGTGTAGTTCTCGTTTGGCAAACATTTAAAATAACTGTGTTCACGTTTTTCATAAAAATGGAGACAAACGAGTTTCATGCAGTGATAAAACACATTTCTTTCAAGTGGAAGGCCATGCAGATCAAAGCTGAGTTAGATGCAGTTCATGGAGACTCTGCACCAGCATTAAAGACTATTTATTTTTGGATAAATGAGTTTAAACGTGGTCATAAGTCCATTGAAGATGAAGCATGCTCCAGACACCCGACTGAGGTCACTACGAAGGAAATGATTGACAAAAATCCATGGTATCGTTATGGATGCCGCCGAATGAAAATGTGTGAGATTGCTGAGATTGTAAGTAATAATTGCACATGAAAAAGCTGTGTGCATGATGGGTGCCACAATTGTTGACTGTCGATCAAAAACACATGTGAAGACATTTGAATGCAGCTTTGGCGATGCTTAATTGCAATTCACAGGATTTTTTTTTTTTTGCACCGATTTGTGACTGTAGACAAAACTCCGACTCCAAGCAGCAGTCAAAACAATGGACAATGCCTGGTGAAAGAGCACCGAAAAAAGCAAAGACCATTTTGTCAGCTGGGAAGGTGATGGCCACTGTTTTTTGGGATTCCCAAGGAATTATCATGATAGACTATTTGGAAAAGGGTAAGACAATAACAGGAGTCTATTATTTATCATTGTTAGACCATTTAAAAGAAGAACTGAAGAAACAGCCAACATTGGCACACAAAAAAGTGCCGTTTCATCAAGACAATGCACCGTCCAACATATTGGCCGTCACAATGGCAAAATTGTATAAACTGAGGTCCGAATTCGCTCCACACCCACCGTATTCTCCGGACTTGGTCCCCATGCGATTTCTTCTTGTTCCCAAACTTAAAAATTTGGCTTGGTGGGAAACCATTTTCTTCAAACGAGGATGTCATCAAGGCTGTCAATAACTATTTTACACAATTTGACAAATCCTACTTTTTAGATGGGATGAAAAAAAATTGGAAACTTGCTGGACCAAATGTGTAGATCTCAATAAAGACTATGTTGAGAAATAAGGATGATTTTTTGGAAAAAAATCACCCTTAAAAAAAAAAAAAGTGTTTAACTTATTATTTTTTTTAACCAAACTTTTCAAAACCCTCATAGTGAGTATTTTTTTTATAATACTGTAATGAGCAAATTGTAAGCAGGTAACCTTTTGGCAGTTCAGGTGGAGTGGATAAAATCTCTGCTCTCCAACTTACAGGCTTCAGGTTACAATTCCATTATAAGAATGGATATTTGTGAATATCTTTAGGTGGTAGATGAATTTGATTATAAAATATTAAAATGTGAGATTCTGTTTACTTGAAGTAGCTTGAAAAAATTCTGTTTGGTCTCCCAAGCAAGGTTACCAGATTCTTCTTCTTCTTTTCAGCCATTTTCTGTCCACTGCTGGACGAAGGCCTCCTCCAGTTCTTTCCACCTTTCTCTGTTCTTGGTAATGGTTGACCAATTTTTCCCAACAAAATTTGACAGTTCATCACTCCATCTTCTTTTAGGACGTCCTCTACTCCGTTTCCCTTCTTTTGGAATCCAGTTCATTAGTATGGTGGTCCAAGTTATCAGATTATATCTCACTATTAACTCAGCTACAGTACTGAAGTATTATGGGTTTACAACCATCCATGGGAATAAAACACAGTGAGACTAGGTAGAAAATACGCAGGAAGAATGCAACAACCCACTGCAATACTTGTGGTAGTAAAAGAAGCTATTATAAAAATGAACTACAAGAATGAAACCTGGAGCATTTAATAACCAACTAGAATTCCCCAATTATATATAAGTTTGAAAGTGGCATACCACATAATTCAGAGAGCTGAAGATTTTTTTTTTTTTTTTTTTTTAAGTGGAATTAAATTTCCAATGTTTCAGGATCATACTTGAAAATTGAAGACAAGCAGGAAGAACAAATTGGTTCAGACCACCAGACTTGAGCACAAATTTTTACCAGATAGCTAGGTTCATTTGTGATAATGAATGAAAAATTATAAGGATCATATTATAGATCTTGAAAAGGAATATTAGTTACTTTTTAATATCAACCCGATGCAAAATGTCACCGAAAAAAAACCATTAACACCTATATCCATAGTGCAAGCAGCAGAACTTAATGGAACAAGAAATTATGTTTCATTCATTTTCACAAATGAACCTAGCTGTCTGCTTCATTTTGTTTTTGGCATCTGTACTGTAGACAGCAAACCTTTTTCTTTGCACTTCAACACAGTGGTGGCAATAAGATGAAGTAACTAGAGTTTAAAGAATTCATATGCTGCACAGTAATTAAAACTTCCATTTACTAATATAGGCAGTTAGTTATATAGGCATTTAAATGTTCATCTCCCTTCAAGTAAAACATTTTGACAGTGCATGGTAAAGTTTGTTAAAAAATGGTCAATGAGCTATTATTTTACTTTAAACATCTGAAAACAGACATAGGATCATAGGACTTCAAGGTGAAATGCATTACACTTATTAATTCTGAGACAAAGCATTCCTAATAGAAGTTACATTAACTATACATGGATAAATCAAATTATAGATAAGTTTAAGGTGAACTTAATTTGAAATTGCATTCATCGGGATGCTATGATGAACAGTTCATTACTGGTGTGTTCCATATTTACTGTGAAAGGATTAGGTAATATGAGGGACAGCTCAGTGTTTCAGAAATGAGCTCCAATGGATATCTAAACAAGACTCAAATACCTCTGAAATGTCAATAGCAACCACACTTTCTCCAAATCTTTCCATGACTTGTATCCAAAAAGGCAGAGATGCTGGTGCATATGTTTCCAATAAATTCCACTATTACTTCATTTTTTTTTATTTTTATAAATATGAACTCAGAGCCTCTGTAATTTAGTAGGTATCAATGATGCTTTAGTTGGCAAGACCCTGGTTAAATCACATTTAAGACAAAAGAACTTTTAACAGATTTAAAAGTCTGTAGGATTCAAGAACTCAGGATTTCATCTTGAAAAACATGCAAACCAGATGGAAAATGTATACAACACCCATGTACCACAGGAATGGCTAACCAGCTTAGATGTAGGGGAGGTGTGTGTGTAAACAGATGTGAACTCTACTCAAATTCTTCAAAAGTTACTGAACTCGATATTAAAAAAATAGCCATTTCTAGAAACAGAAAATCTTAATCTCTACATGTCTTGCTTCATAAATATGAACCAGTATTTCAATTTCAAAATACAGCACAGCAAATTATGTATGATGAAATGCTTCCATTAGTGCATTTTTAATCCATACTTAATAGATATGTAACTCTTTTAGTCCCACATAATTATTTCCTAGGAAGCAGGAACTAAATGCGATTATGTTTGCTCTTAAATGCTCATTTAAGAAGAAAACAAATCAGCATGTTATTCTGATACATTTTTAACCCATGTGCATATATCAGCCTTTCAGCATTCATTTTTTGATAAGAAATCTACATAAATCAACACCTTTGAAGCATAAAATCCTTCAAATCAGAAAACCTTCAATTAAAGAACTCTTTCTTCAGGAATACACTACATGTACTTCAAAATATTGGAGTAAATATTTGGAAGTACATGTATAACTGAAGTTAGATATGCTATCTAACATGTATGTTCCAATATATGTTTGCATTAATGAAAACAGCAAACAACTATGAAAACACCTTAATTCCAAAAGTCCATTAGCATTACGAAAAACATAAGCAATAATTTTTTCAACCCTGGAAACTCATGTAATGTCCCGATCTCTGCTAAAGGAAAGAATGTTGAAATTTTCCTTCCTTTAGCTTTCTTTTAGAATATTGCCTGAAATCAGTATATTCAAAGATCACTTGCAATTCAAGAACTCTTTCTTCAGGGATAAGGGGCTAAGAGTAAAAAGCCTGAAAATCTGTAAGAAAATAGTGTCCAACTATATTAAAAAGCCTCTAATAAACACAATGTGGCTATCTTTTCTGGCAATGAAAAATCATTTATCATCGAAGTCAAGATGCAGAACTGTATCTTCAAAATGCTTTTGGTATCTTAAATCTAACACCAAAGAGACTGATTATACATCATTCAAGTACAAGAGATGGTAAAAATAATTACTTGAGTTGTTTCTGAAGTAATATCTGGATTGTCTAAATATAATATTTTAACTATACTTAGCTTTACAAAGGTAAAGCCAATTCAATCAAATTAAGGTGATTACACAAAACTTCCTTGAAAGTCTCAGATTTGAAAGAGCTGAATACCCCCCCACCTCAAATTATCCTGTGATTATAGATTGATTTGGAGAAAAATTAGTGACAAGAGATTAATAATAATGTAAACTTAATCATAATAATGCATCCCTTGAGGGTATGTACCAGGAAATTGATGACTAATAGAAACTGCATGTTCTCCAAGACTAGGACTAATCCACGTAATCAGATCAGATGTTTGGCATAATTAGATCACTGGTCTGTCTGAAAGAAAAATCATCTTGCACAGGCTTGTAGGCTGTCTGAAATCATTTAAAGAGCTAGAGATGCATTCCAATATGCCTTTCATGTAAAAATTGGATGTTCTCTTGATCTCAAATGAAGTGCTGTTAGCAGGAGACTAGGATCTGTTGCATTTTGGAAGGAAGATAATTACTAAATATCCTTGGGTATTAACTCAGTGAGCTGATGATGTAATGAAATCAAGACAAACATATCTTCCAGCAAATGTCTGCTGTGTACAAAACTGCTAGTCATCAACTTCCTCCTTGAAAAGTGCTTCAAGAAACAGAAAGACTCAAATTTTCTTTTATTAATGCAAGTTTCCATCCAGGAAAAAAGCTGCTGAGATGACTAAAAATATCCATTTCTACTTAAAGCCACAAGATCTGCCATAGCTCAATCAGTTTCAATGATGCCTTCTGGTTGGAAAGACCTGGGTTTGAATCTCGTCAAGATGTAAAGTTGAAAATTTTTTCAACTGAAGTTAGCTGATCTATATAGAGATGGTAAAGTTTCTTCTCCCTGAAACACAAAGGATAAAAACAGCTCCAGCCAAAAGAAAACGCATGAATGACAGTCATATTACACTATGCAGACAGGATTAACTGGCCAATCACAGCACTAAATTAGGTTTCAAAGAAGTCACGATACTTGACCTTGAATGTTTTAGAACAAAAATTCATATCAATTCTTTGAAATGTTTCTCAAAGAATGAATGAATCCCTTCTAATTAACCGCATTTGAACTGCAGTGATGGTTAAACATTTCAATATTTTAGGACCTTTAAAGGAATGCGGAGAACCGACCAGGGCTCCTGACCTAATGTCCAATCCTCACCTTCTCGTGGTGCACCCTGTTGGGTATCTACTTGGATACTGAACGGACGAGGATGGGCTGGCAATTTGGGATTTAGCCGACCAGATTGTATTCTTATTGGTTAAACCAAAACAAAAAATGATTGTACAACATGACAAAATTTCATGCCGGCTGGGGCGTCGCCCGGTTAAACAAGGCCCCCGTTGTTTTCGGCAGGGAACCAGGGCGAACAGCGAAAAGTCAGCTACTGGAACAAATCTGAAAACAAACCCCAACTCAACATCACCAGAGTTAAAGATCGGTACTATCAACGTAAGAAGCCTGAATGGCAAAGAAATGGAGCTAGCTGAGGAATTAGATAAGTACCAGATCGACATAATAGGGGTGACTGAAACAAAAAAGACCAAAACTGGTGAGATCTTTCTGAGCAATAAATACAAAATGTTATATTCAGGCAATGACAATCAAGGAAAAGAAGGAGTAGCCATAGTATTCAACACAAAATATGAGGCTCATCTTCTTGAATGGCAGGCAGTCTCAAGTAGAGTAATGTGGGCAAATATGAGAATGGGGAACTGGACAATGAGACTTATTTGTGCCTATGGTCCCACAGAAGGTTCTACTAAGGTAGAAGTGGAGGAATTTTTTGAGGCTTTAGAAAAAGCAACTGACACAATGAAAAATGAAAAGTTGGTCCTTGTTGGGGATCTAAATAGCAGAGTAGGAAATGATTGCGAGACATACAAAAATATTTTGGGAAAATTTGGAGAAAAGAGCAAAGCTAATAATAATGGCAAATATCTGTTGGATTTCTGCTCAGGACATGGACTGGTTATTACTAACACCATGTTCCAACATAAAAATGTGCACAAATTCACATGGAGAGAAGAAGCTAGGAATAAGAAAAGTCTCATTGACTATGTTATTGTTGATAGTGATGTTTTCTCCCTGGTGCAGGACACCAGAGTGTACAGAGGATTTGAAATTGGAAGTGATCACTATTTAGTGTTGAGCAGGATAAAATTGAATTTCATATTGAAAAGAATAACATGTAAGAAAGTTTTAAAGCGAATAAAAGTTGAGCAGCTCTCAGATGTGAACTATAGGCTAAAATACACAAAGATTATTGAAGAAAAAATGAAAGAGTTTGAGAACAGGAATCAAACCTTGGAGATTCAGTGGCAAACTCTGAAGAAAACATTGATTGATTCTGCCAGAGAGGCATGTGGTGAGGTTATCTGTATGAGGTTATCTGTAAGGATAAAAAAATCAGAACTCCCTGGTGGACACAGGAAGTTAAAGAGGCAGTGAAGGAAAAGAAGAAAGCATACCAAAAGTTCCTGTCAAATAAGTCAGCTTGTGCTCTTAGAGGATATAGAGACAAATGCAAGAATGCTAAACACTGTGTAAAACTAGCTAAACAAAAGTCATGGGAGGACTTTGGCAAGAATATAGAAAATAAATATCAAGAAGGTGGCAAAATATTCTGGAGGTTGTTGAAGAAGCTTAAGAATGGAGGAAAGAGTGCTGTAAAAGGAATTAGAGATGATAAAGGTGACATGAAAACGGGAGAAAAAGATATTCTTTAAGTATGGAGTAATTACTTTGAAAAACTGCTAAATGAAACAAGCAGTGATGACAGCACTGTGGTAAAAAACACTGACCAGACATGCAGTCAGAAATACATATCCATACTAGAAGTAGAAAAAGCCATCAAAGGCTTGAAATGTGGAAAGGCAGCAGGAGTAGATGATATTCGACCAGAAATGCTGAAGTATGGTGGTATAAGAGTCTTACAGTGGCTGCACTGCATAGTTCAGAAAGCCTGGACAGAGGGACGAATTCCTGATGACTGGAGTAGAGCTCTCATAGTACCCATATATAAAAAGGGAAATAAAACTGAATGTGAGAATTACAGAGGTATTTCCCTACTGAGTGTTCCTGGCAAGATCTATGCAAGTATACTTGAGAAACGGTTGAGAAGAATTGTGGAAGAAAAGCTTGGTGAAGAACAAGCTGGATTCAGGCCAAATAGAGGCTGTCAGGATCAGATCTTCACTTTACGACAAATAGTTGAGAAAGCATGGGAATATAACAAAGATCTGTATTTAAGTTTTGTCGATCTGGAAAAGGCATATGACAAGGTGCCAAGAGAGAAGCTATTCAATACGCTGCAGTTATATGGTGTCAATGGGGCATTATATCAAACAATACTTAGTCTTTATTTGAGTTGTGAGTCAGCAGTTAGAATTGAAGGAAGTACAAGAAGATGGTTTAATGTTAAATCTGGTGTGAGACAAGGATGTACATTATCCCCTCTGTTATTCATTATCTATATGGATCACATTATGAAGGAAAGTGGTATTAAACATGATATCAAAATTGGAGATGTTAATGTCAGCTCTTTGCTTTATGCGGATGATGTTATACTTCTAAATAAATCCGCTACAAGTCTGCAAGATTCTCTGACTAAATTGAATAGCTGTTGTAATAGAAATGGTATGAAGGTCAGCAATAAAAAGACAAAGACAATGAAAAGAGGCAGAATCATTGAAAATGTCAACTGTGTTGTGAATGGAGAACCTGTGGAACAAGTAAAACATTTCAGCTATTTAGGCACGATTTTTACTGAAGATGGTAAATTAAATATAGAAATAGACAACAGAATAAGCAAAGCTGGTATGGTGGGAAGTCAATTGAATAAATTCATATGGAATAAGAGAGAAATTAGTCGGAACACTAAATTAGCTGTGTACAAGACAGTGTTCAGACCAGTTTTAACTTATGGATCTGAGAGCTGGGTCAGAAGTAAAACACTTGACCAAAGACTAGAGACCACAGATATGAGAGTCCTGAGAAAGATTATAGGCGTGAACAGATGGCATCAATGGCAATATCATATTAAAAACGAGGATATTAGGAAAGAACTTGACATTGTCAGCATCCAGGAAGGTGTTAGCAGAGCTAATCTCAGGTGGTATGGTCACTTAAACAGAATGGGCGAGGAAAGATTAGCAAAACAAGTGTTCTCTGCCAGGTTGGCAGCAAAACGACCTAGAGGAAGACCAAGATATAGGTGGATTGATACTGTACAAAGTGCTTTAGACGATAGAAATATAAGATCTGATAATGTTGGAGTCTTGACAAGTAACAGACTGATTTGGAGGAAAATTGTAGATAGGAAATTAATAATAATGTAATTTTTTCATGTAGTACTATCATATCCTGTACACCCCTTGAGGGTACATGGCAGGAATTTGATGATGATGATGATGATGATGATGATGATATTTTAGGAACTTGTAGTATTATACTGCCAACCCAGCCTCAGCAAAAAAGTAGCTCTAGCATTTTTCATTTCTATTTTTTTCCCCTCTCTCACATAAATCCAGTTGCATGTTCATTTTAAAAGATACTTATAAAAGGTTTTTAAATTAAAATTATTTAAAGGAAAAAAATATGTGTGTAAATAATGATTATGTTATTAAGCAGGTAGAATATTAGAAATGATAACGAGCTTAAAGCGAAACTTGGAGTGGGAAGACCAGAAGACTTATTGGAATACATAATGAGGGTGGTCTGAATAGTTAGACCTTGACCTAACAATTAAAAAACAAATTCATAATTTCAAAATTATTTTTATTTTTCAACATAATTTCTATTAAGACTAATACATTTATTCCAGCTCCATTATCCCGTCCCTATAGTGATTCTCAGTAAGATCAGCAAAACAGCCCTCTACAGCTACAATCATTGATTCGAAGAAAAATGCTGACCAACGAGAAAGTGTATTAGTTTTGGGAAGAAATAGAAGTCAGAGGGAGCCAAATCTCAGGAATAGAGTGGATGTTCCAACAATTCATAGTGCAGATCCCTTAATTTTCCCATTACCAAAACACCTTTGTGGACAGGTGCATTGTCCTGATGAAAGATGATTTTTTTCTTCTGCAAACCCAGTCTTTTCTCATGAATTTTTTCATATAGTTTGGTTAAAAGATCTGAATAACATTTCCTGGTTATTGTTTCACCCTTTGAGATAATTAATAAACAAAATGCCTTCAACAACCAAAACACCGACATCATGACCTTTCCTGCTGATGGAACCGACTGTCTTCTTTGGCACTGAACAACTGGCTTCTGTCCACTGTTTTGACTGCTGTTTGGATTCTGGTGAATCCAAGTCTCATCCATAGTAATAAATCAACGCACAAAATCAGTTTTATTTTTGATAAAACACTCCAAGCACTGTTCAGAGATTTTCATGCAAGTGCGTTTTTGTTCTGCTGTGAGCAAGTGTGGCACACATCCTACGCAAAGCTTTTTCATATGAAATTCTTCATGCAAAATATATCCTACACATTCTTTTGAAATGCCTATAGTATCAGCAATTTCACGAACCTTGACTCGTCAGTCATCCTATACTATATCGTGCACTTGATTAATGATTTTTGATGTTGTTACACTTTTTGGACGTGGATCATCTTCAAGGCTGGTATGGCCACATTTAAACTTGACAGCCCATTTCTTAATTGTTGAAAATGAAGGAGAAGAGTGCCCATAACTTTTATGAACTTCGAACGAATTTTTTTTGGTGTTAAACCTTCCTTTAGAAAGTATTTTATAACCACATGATACTCAATTTTATCCATTTCAATGGATACAGACAACACTTTTGCTTCAGGCAGCTGTATAAAACAAACTACTTGATAGAATGACTTGCAATTTCACATAGATGCTTATGACAGATGTATCTGCTTAGAAAAAAAATCTCTTGCCGATAGTGTTGCCATCTATGGTCGAGGCGGAGAACATTTCAGACCACCCTTGTACACCAACGAGAATACCAATAGTCCATCAAGATGCATAGATAGTATATATCCACTATATGACCTTCACATAAAATATTTATTATATTTACGGCTATTTGCCTGCTTCTGTTTAGGAGTGCCCCAGTTTAAAATGCCATTGGCTCTTTTCTCATGGATTCTTAGGGCAGATGTATATTTATCAATAAATATATGTTGCATAGAGGACAAGAAATTTGCACATACCTTTTTCTGGGTGTTGTGGCTCTTCTTCTTTCACGTTGTCCAAACTACTGTGTGTGTGTGTGTGTTGGGGGTGATTTTGTTTTGGCAAGTGGGAGAATTGAAATAACAAATGGAAAAAACCCGGTTTTTTTTTGGATAACATATATATACATATGTATTATAAAAGGGATGGGCGGAGCGTTTTTTATATATTTATATTAGGTGGGAAAGGGTGAAAGGGGTTGAAAATAACTGATTTTTATAGGAGGTGAAGGGTTGACGGGGTGTGGTTTGTTTCGACTATTCGTGGTAGTCGTCTGAACACATGGAGGAAGTGGATGCTATGTCAGGTCGGGTAGGTGCTTCTGCTTTTGAAGTGTTTGTGTTATCGCCTATTGGTTGGGATTGTGACCTCAATTTTATGTTGTGTAGCTTCCAAACCTCGGAGATTATGTAGGGCTTGTGTACATTGATAGAGTTCGGGTCACACTTTATGGCTATTGTTTCCGATATTCTAAGCATTGTTTCATTGTCTTGTCTGTCTACTATGATGGCCTTGTCGATCTGCGGGGTATGTTTTTGTTCAAGGGTGTGGACAGCTATTTGTTTTTCCTGTGCTTTGTATTCGATTTTTCTTTTTGATGTTGCATTTTTTAGTATTTAAATGTTCTGGAATAGGGATGTTACAATCACGGAAGTGTTCTTGTAGTCTTGCCCATAAAGATCTGATTGTGGAACCTGTGTATCACTCCTACTCCCCCCCCGCCGGCATCACATATTATGGCAGATACGTGGAAGATATTCTGTGCATTGGAAATCCTGCACACATCACCACCTTAAAAGCATCCCTAAACAGTTACAGCAACAGACTAAAATTCACCATAGAAACCGAACAGAACAAATCCATTAATTTCTTAAACTTGACACTAACCAGAACACACAACAAAATAGCCACGAAAGTATACCACAAACCCTCACATATCGGAAACTACCTCCATTTCCACTCATACCATCCATATTCCGTTAAAAAAACTGTCATCTTATCACAATTCATAAATGCGTACAAATTTTCAACCAATCAGAGTAATCTAAATGCAGAAATAAAAAAACTAACATAGATCTTCGAAAATCGCAACTATCCTACACAACTAATAAATTACGCAAAGAAGACTGCCAAAAACCGCCAAAACAACCCAAATACCAAAATAAACTTCCCTACACAAAAAATTATCAAACTATCATACACTCAAAACACATACAAAGCCTACAAATACATCTTCAAACATACTGACTACAAACTGGTATTCACCAGAAACCAAAAATTGGCAAATCTCCTAAAACCCACTAAATCTCAGACACAAAAAGAAATATTTGAACATCACAACGTAGTCTATAAATTTCCCTGCCAAAAAGACTGTGATATCACCTACACAGGTTCCACCATCAGATCTTTATGGGAAAGACTACAAGAACACTTCCGCGATTGTAACATCCCTATTCCAGAACATTTAAATATTAAAAAACGCAACATCAAAAAGAAAAATCGAATACAAAGCACAGGAAAAACAGAAATAGCTGTCCACGCCCTTAAACAAAAACATACCCCGCAGATCGACAAGGCCATCATAGTAGACAGACAAGACAATGAAACAATGCTTAGAATATCGGAAACAATAGCTATAAAGTGTGATGCAAACTCTATCAACGTACACAGGTCCTACATAATCTCCGAGGTTTGGAAGCTACATAACATAAAATTGAGGTCACAACCACTTCAAAAGCACCTACCCGACCTGACATAGCATCCACTTCCTCCATGTGTTCAGACGACCACGAATAGTCGAAACGGACCGCACCCTGTCAACACCCCTCCCCCCCAAAATCAGTTGCCGTTTTCAACCCCTTTCACCCTTTCCCACCTCATATAAATATATAAAAAACGCTCTGCCCATCCCGTATAATATATATGTATATATATATGTTATTCAAAAAAGCCCGGGTTTTTTCCATTTGTTATTTCAATTCTCCCACTTGCCAAAACGAAATCCCCCACACACACACAGTAGTTTGGACAACGCGAAAGAAGAAGAGCCACAACACCCAGAAAAAGGTATGTGCAAATTTCTTGTCCTCTATGCAACATATATTTATTGATAAATATACATCTGCCCTAAGAATCCGTGAGAAAAGGGCCAATGGCATTTTAAACTGGGGCACTCCTAAACAGAAGCAGGCAAATAGCCGTAAATATAATAGTTTGTTAAGAGGAGTAACATGGGATTTTTCCCAGAAATAATATCCATCCTTCATATAAAATTTAAATTTACAAATGTTTAATAATATATATACCTTTTGTGTATAACTTTAACCTGTGTTGTACTGATGTAATGGCCCCTAGAACTGAAAGTCTGTTTACTCTACTTTTGATATTAGATGCTGTACCAAATTCATCTGCTAACATTTTAGAAACTCTAGAGATTTGGTCCTTTGGTGGTATGATTAAGGATATCATACTAGTCCCATTCCTGCAGAAATAAAAAAAATCACTGTAAATATGAAATAACACTAAAATCTGAAAGCAATAATAACCAATAAATTCGAGTGTTTCTTGAAACCATAACCTCAAATCAACTGACTGCAATGAAAATGTAATAATCCTTTCCTTTATATCTTGCCTATTTGCAATTTCATTCTATATCATAAATTAAGATTGTTTTTTTTTTTTTAAACCGACTTTGTTTTATAAGTGCAACTCTGTGAAGCATACCATTTTGTAATATACTACTTACATGAGTAGAACAGGCCTTTACAAAGTAAAAGGATTTTTGTAAATGTTTTTTTCTGGGATATGGAAAAGGGAAAAAACACAAAACTGACGTCACTAGAATTTAACGAGACCTAACTACTATCATAAGAACATTTTCAGAGCATTGTCAATTACTTGATAATATAGGCAACTATGCATCAAGGACAGTTAGCATAAATGATATTTTTTAAAAGACAAAATTTGATAAATGCATTATTTAATAAAACACAGCAGCATATTAACAAAACAATGTTAAAAACTTGTAAAACTAAAAGTATAAAACAAAACAAAAAACATCATACTATATTTAGTTCATATAGCAATGTAAATTCAGTTTACTTGATCATTCTATTTCCCCCGCTTCTTTTGAAATTTCAAAGGACTAGAAATATGTCAGATATATTCAATATTTCATAATTCTACATACATTTCCATGGCCATTGTCCAGCCATTTCAGTTTTATCATGTTTTTTTTATTTTAAATCAATTTCAGTTTATTTATGAATAAAAGTTCTGACAGCAATTTGCATTTTTTAGATTTCACACAACAGAACTTTTATTCATTATGCCTCCTATTTCTGCCTGATGTACAGAAACTCGAGCAACAGTTGCCTGACATCCCTTTACAGTCTAACTGTATACTCACCAAACCTGCTAGCATCAGTCATCTTTCATTCCTTCCACTTCAATTCTGTGGAACAGCCTCCCTCATGAAGCATTTCCAAAGGACTACAATCTCCAACATTTCAAGAATATCAACAGATTACTCCTGACTCTATTCACATGGAATGTTTACTATAAACTTTTAGGTGCACCACCCTAAATGCATAAATAATATTCTAAAGATAGGTGGATGTAAAATAGATTCTTGAGCAGAAAAGCGAGCATAGTTTTTTCAGAGGCTGGAAGTAAATGTCAGTCCAAGAGGGGAGAGGGGAATATTGAAGGTGATCTGAAATCTCTTTTGTAAATAAAAAAAAAAAAAAAAAAGACTGCATTTTGGCAGCATGGAAGGTGACCAGGTTATCCTTACCCCACTAAAGGCTGGTGTGTGAAGATTAGTGTTTAAAGCACTGACTGCATATGACTGGGATGTCTGAAAACTACATGTCATTGTCAGCAAAGCTGTGGATAGCAGTGCTAATTGAGGGCTCATTTATGTACAAAAGAAAGAGTAGGTGATAGAAGAACAGATTCCTGAGAAATTCAGAATTGGTGGCAAATTCTTGAAGAGAGGGTGCTGCCTGCCATAGTATGCAGTGAACAACCAGAGAGAAAGTTGGCTATCCAGTTACAGAGGGTAATAGATAGAGTATAAGAAGGCAGTTTGTAATGCTAAATGATCAAAGCCCTTGAAATGTCCAAGGTGACTGCACATTTCTAAAACTTTTTTTTTTCCAAGTGTCCAGTGGTGCATGCTGAGATGAAGTATAGGCACTGTGCCACAGAACTGAATACTATTATTCTAAATATATAAGAATTACAAACAGCCACTGGTCAACATCCAGAGTTAAACAACCTATCAAATCAACTTGAATATTAGCAATTTTAATAATTATTACTGGAAGTATTTTACTTACTTTAGATTGTGTAGTTGAGTGTGTGTGTGTGTGACTGCAAATTTTAATATAGGATATTATTCGAGAAGCGTTTCATGGCATCAATGCATATGTGGAAAATGGACGCCAAGGCTTCCTTGTTCACCGAGTTTAGCATGAAGGATTTCATATAATGTAGTGTCTATAAACTCTTCATAGACACTACATTATATAAATTTGTTGTTCTATAAACTCTTCATTCAACTGAAGTTTTCTATGCTCCTGCCTATTTTCATAGTTTTGCTCTTTTTATTGCTGATTTTCATGCCAAATTTGTTACAGCTGTTATTCAATTTAGTTAGAGAATCCTGGAGACTCGCACTAGATGTATTCCTGTACTACTAAACACATCTGCATAAAGAAAAAAGCTAAGTTTGAAATCACCAATTCTAATATCAGGTCTAATGCCACTTTCTTTCATAATGTGCATCACTGTCTTTCCTCTGATTTTACATCAAACCAACTTCCTGTATTTCCTTCAATTCTAACTGCTGAGTAAGTTTTTTCACTTAACTATAAATTAAATTTACAAATTATATTCCTGTATTTGGTAAAGCAGGAGGGAGAATGAAAGAAAAAGTGAATAGGAAAGTATAGAAGTGCAAGAAACTAGGAGTAAGGAGAAGGTATTGTATAGAGATATGACAAGATGTACTGAGAACATAATGAAAGCATGCTTCCCCCAGGTGCAAAGATCAAGGATATTTGTGAACCTGTTAATATGCCAAGGGAAAAAGAGAAAGAATTGTTTTGGCTGGCACAAATGATTTGAAAGTTGAGAAATATGCTATATATGCAACAGAAGGTTGAGAAAGTTAGATTGTGAATCTGTTGTCTCAGTATGGTAGGAATGAACTGAGAAGAGTCAAACTGCTAATGAGTTGATCAGAAGATCGAAGAAGAGGAATGGTGTGCAGTTTATAGATCTATGGAGTGAGTGTGATGGATATAAGAACTCATATGCCTCATGGATTGCTTTTGAATGGAGTTATATATTTGGAGAGAGTTGTTCAGTAAAAGGTTGGAAGTACAAACTTAGGGAAACTATAAATATTAGAGACGATACAGTCCAGTATGGGTTCAGCCACACCTGGGACAAATGAGTGTATACTGAAACAATTATGCAATGCCTAATGTAATTTTACAGATTTTTTTTTTTTTTTAAATCTGAATGGGCTGGTAAGAACATTCACAAAAGTATCAAAAGGGATGTTGAAATGCACGTACATGACTGTCAAAAGTATCAAAAACAAAGGAGAGGAGTTTCAGACATTGTTCAGCTCCACTTTGTCAAAAATTAGGCATCAGCAAGCCCTCATTGATAGACAATATAGTTACAGGGACAGAATGTAAAAAAGTATACATTTTCTGGAAGGAGAGAGAAAAGGACAGGAAATGGGGTATTGTTGATGACAGCTGAAGAACTTCAACAAAAATAGAAGTGGAGGATTCGATGATAATATTAAATCTAGGGAAGATGGTTCATTTGAGACTATCTGGTGCAAGATAGGCTATTGATGCTACAGACCAAGAAGTCTGCAGGAAGATGTGGATGCCATGCATTGACAGATTATGGAGGACTACTACAACTAGGCCAATCAATTATGGGGCACATGGCAAGATGGAAGTGGAATTTATACAGATATGGGGTAAATGTCTGAAAGAGCATGTAATGGAAGGGACCAGAGGTTTGAGGGTACTGGATTAAGTATTATCAGAAGTTGTATCCATAACGAACATACACAGTACATCCATTTTGAGAAAGTGACCAAGCATCTTGTTCCAGGAGGTTACCAGCTTTATAGTTCAGTCTAAACCCTTTCTTAACAGAATTCCACATGTTAGCAAACCTCCTGGAATAAGATGCTTGGTCACTTTCTCAAAATGAATGTACATAAAATGGAGGAAGCTTGGAGCATCATAATAGTTTAAGCTACAAGGAAAGTGGTCAGGTATTGTTTGAGAGAAGCAGTATCAGACTGTTTTAATCAAGATCAGGAGGATAAACCAAGTGGAAGTTAAGCAGAGACAGCAACTTGCATGGTAAGAAAGGTCAAATTAAATTATAAGAAAAAAGTAGCTAAGCAGCCCCAAGTAATCCAAGAGGTTTTTTGCTATGTAGCAAATAAGATGAAGAATGACTATGGAAGGATGACTTTAATCAATACTGATAACATGAAAGTGGTAGATGTAAAGAAATAGTTGAGTTGCTAAGTGATTACACTAAAAAAGGTGTCAGTCATCCAGGTGGAGAATTTGCAGTTGCTGTCATGGATGTGAGAACTGAGGAAGATGGACATATGCTTAGCATATAGAAAAATATCTGTGTAAATACAGCAGCAGGACTGGATGGCATGTTTGCCCATGTGCTATATGAATGAAGAGATATTACTGATTTTCATATAGCAATATGAAAAGCAGCAATACCTCTTATGAAGTTGTTCAATCTAAGTCTCAGCTTTGGCAAGGTTTCAAGAAAGTAGGAAGAGGGCAAGATAGTTCCATTAAGGTGACTCCAAGACAGAAGTAAAAAATTACAAACCAATTAATATATAAGGGTTAAAGTAAAATCCAAATGGGTAGATAGGAATCCAATACTATGGTGGGCAGTATGGTTTTGTAAAAGGCAAGTCTTCCTTTAGCAGTTTACTCACATTTTATAGTGATAAGAGAAATGACTACACCATGATGCTGCTAGACTTTGCAAAGCCAGCTGAAAGAATACCACACAGAAAAACTATCAAAATGGGAATGCATACAAAACTGGCAGCATGGATAAGGGGTAGATGACCCACTAGAGAGCAGTATATGGTGAAGTGGAATCGAGGAGAATAAATGGCTAGTCAAATGCCCCAGGGCTCTGTACTGGTAGCACTGCTCTTCAGTTTGTATATTAATGATATGAGGAATAATTTAAAGGAGAGAGATATTCAGTTGTTTGCTTATGTATGACCAAAGATGGGGTGAGGTCTCTGGATTGCTCCTTATGAGCATAAGTTGAAGGTGTGTGGGCTGCAAAGTTTCCACTGTCTAGTTGACAAGTGGAAAAGGAACAATGATATGAAAGTAGTTCTACAAGACTAATACAAAAAGAAATTTTTCAATACAGGAAAGCCTCACTTAACGTGAATTCGATATGCACAATAATCAGCGCGATTGAGTGAAATACTATTTCCCCGCTTTAAGCAAGTAATTAATCAGTTAACATGATTTTTTTTAAGTTATGTGAAATTTTTTGTCACCAATCTGCAGCGAGCAAAAAAGCTGGAAGTCATTAAGAGACATGAAAGTAGCTTTAGTAATACAATGATTATGTGAGACCTGGGATATAGCAAGTCTACAGTTCAGATTATATTAAATAAGTATGTTAAAGATACCAAGCAATTTTAAACCTGGTTTTACTCCATTTTTCCCAAGTGAGCAAACAGACAAAAATGTCAAGTTTGCGCCGGCAATTGATGCAAGACTAGCTGATCCCAATAAGAGCAAAGAATACAAAGAACAAGGAAAAGTTACTACTGCTTCTTTGCATGCAGATCACCAGAAATAGAAGCAATTTAATGATTGAGGTGGAGTGTCTTCTATCACTCTGGATTGAGGATTATAACCAAAAAAAAACAATGCCTCTTAGTACAGGGAATATTCAGGCAAAAGCTCTCAGTAGTTTTACCTCACTGAAAGAGACCAAATTTCAAGAGGAATGTGAAAGCCTTACTGCGAGTATGGGATGGTTTGACCATTTTAAAAATCAAATTGGACTACATAACTTAAGAATAACAGGAATCTGCTAGTGCTCATAAAAATTCTGCAGCAAAGTTTCCTGAAGAATTGCAAAGGATAACTCAGGAGGATGAATATGACTATCAGCAAATATTCAACATCGACAAAATTGGTCTCTTTTGGAAGCATATACCAACAAAAACTTTCCTAGCTAAAACGGAAGTATCTCAACCAGGATACAAAGTATCTAAAGATCGTCTTACACTTTTATTAGGAGGCAGAAGGTGACTTTAAACTCAAGCCTATGTTGCTCGATGATACGCACAACCCAAGAGCTAACGTTAGTGAAGAAATCACCACAATTGGAAAAGAACTTGGATTTAATGAACTGGATAATGAAGATGTGAGAAACTTGCTCGATTCCCATTCAGAACAGTCAAGCAAGAATGAACTCCTTCAACAGCGTGCATATGAAGATGGAGTGCAAACAAGAGAATGTTACTACTAAGCTAACTGCAAAAGAACTTGAGCAAGTTTTCAATCACATTGAATTATGCTAAGGAAATTTTGTTTGATGCTGATCCTGATATAGAACAATCTTTCGAAGTCCGCCAAAATCTTGATAAGGCGATTGATCACCAGCTATTGCAAACTGCATGACAAAAACAGTCAAGCACGATTCAACATCTTTCCTTAATTTTTTTGTAAAAAAGTACCTCAACTGTTTAGACATCAAATAAAAATTTAAGCAATTAATTTTTATTAACTTTGATAATTTTATCCTCTAATATAGCTTATACTGTATTTTGTTTTCCAAATTTACGCTAACTGAGGGATGAATTATAATTATTCCTATTGTTTATTGTATTCACTTAACTCGGTTTCACTTAGCATGCATTAATTAGACTAATTAATCATGTTTAGCAAGGTTTTCCTGTACACAATGAATGGAGAGACCTAGGAATCACCCCTGGAAGTTGGAGTGTGGTTGGTTAGCAAGAGTGCACAGATTAATTTTGCTTGGAGAAAGGTGAATGAGTGGAATGGATTTCCAGAAATAGTTGTGAGTGCTCTGATAGTAAATGAGTAAGGACAGGTATAATAGGTACTGTGTTTGTGAAGGTTAGTACAGGTCTCCTGTGACAAATTTTCTGATACTCCATGTATTTTGAAAGGTTATTTTTCACTTGGTTAGAATATAATAAATTTAGTTTAATCCTTTATCCAAGTGTGAGCAAACAAAGTTTGCGCCTGAAAGTATCTTCAGGACTGGGGTAAGGTGGTGCAACACCAGGGCGACTCCTTGCAAAGGTGGAGCAAGATACCAACACTCCTATCTCAGTATCTCCCATAATGCAAAACACATCTCCTTGCAGATATGTCTAATGTTATGCATTAAGGGAAGAGCCACTACCAAGACTAGTTTCAACTTTATTGAGGTCTCTTCAGTGGGAGCCAGGCCCAAGTGGAGATACCAGCCAGCAGCATTAGCAAGGTCATCTCTACCTATAGGAGTTGCCAAATGGTGTGCCACCTTTTTAATAAATTTTTGCAAGTAGTTTCCCTGGTGTTGCACCACCTTACCCCAGTCCTGAAGATACTTTCAAGAGCAAACTTTGTTTGCTCGCACTTGGATAAAGGATTAAACTAAATTTATTATATTCTAACCAAGTGAAAAATAAACTTTGAACATCTTTCTCTAAATCCAGAGTAATTTATTAAAAAGGTGGCAGACCATTTGGCAACTCCTATAGGAAGAGATGACCTTGCTAATGCTCCTGGCTGGTATCTCCACTTGGGCCTGGCTCCCACTGAAAAGACCTCAATAAAGGTCGAAACTAGTCTGGGTAGTGGCCCCTTAATGCATAACATTAGACATATCCGCAAGGAGATGTGTTTTGCATTATGGGAGATACTGAGATAGGAGTGATGGTAGCTTGCTCCACCTTTGCAAGGAGTCGCCCTGGTGTTGCACCACCTTACCCCAGTCCTGAAGATACTTTCAAGCACAAACTTTGTTTGCTCACACTTGGATAAAGGATTAAACTGAATTTATTATAACTCCATATATTTATCAGAAAATTTTACAATAAATAAAAACTTCATCTTCCTTCATTCCATCTACCTTTATTTTTTGGAACAGCATCAAATATAGATTCTTCTAAAAAAAATAAAGAAAAAATATTCTTGCTTTTGAAGACACTTGTTAATAGATTCCTCCTAAACAACATGCCTACACACCTAGAAAGTGGTTAAGGAGAAAAATTAAACCTATACTGATGTATAGGTTTTATGACCCTTCTGTATGGGGAAAAACTGCTGAAAAGGTGTCGGGATGCTAGCTTTATATAGAGATAACTGTTAGAGGTAGGTAAAGAAAATAAAATGAATCATTTTCTATATATAATACAAAAGAATTAAGGCTCGTGCATGAAAGAATAAACAAGCAAACAACTGGTGAAATTTTTCGTTATATAGAAAGAGGACAAAAGGCATTTGTAGAAGTTTGGGTGTAGTTAAGGAGAAGAACTAGATTTTTCTCTAAGAGTGCGAGTCAATAAAATAGATGTGTACATGTAAAAGATAGGACTGTTGATGTGGGTGATCTATAATCACCCTGAAGGAGTCAATGGTTGTAGGCACAAATACTTGGAATGTTGGGAAAAAAAGATGAAAGCGATTTCAGCAGGTGATAGACAACAGTGTAGTTAGGGAAATTGACTAATGTTTTACTTAACATTTAAGAATTTAAACATCCTAGTTTTTTTTTTTTTTTAGCTCCCACTTATGAAAGGTTTTTTTGTAAACATATAGTACATTAATACAATAGGTGGGATAGGACTTTCCCCTATATTTTTTTTATTGATTCTTTTATTTTTCTTGTATTTTATTCATTTTTTACATAATCTGAAAGACCTGCAATAGAGACCAAAGATGGATTTTTTTTTTAGCAACTTCAGGTCTCCAGTAAGCAAGGAGATAGTCTTACACTGGGAAAAGAAATTCATCTACCACCTAAAGACATTCATGCCCAAAGTGGGATCTGAACCCACAACCTGTTGGTTAGAAAGCAGATATGCTAACCACTTGGCCAACCAGGTTGGCATGTCTTCAAGATCTTTCATAATCAATGCCCTGAATGCTGATCTTACTATTCAAGATAAAAAATGAAAGATTGCTGAGATTAAGATGAACATTTAATTTTTTAAAATAGATCTTTAGTAGAATGGTGATAAAGTGTTCAAGTAAATGAACAACCTGTGCAAGTAAAATAAGTTAACCTAATGGAGGATTTTAATTACAAGAAATATGAAATACAAAGTGCATTTCTGCACCAGGAATGTTACGCATAAAAAGGTTTCAGCCAAAAACAAATATGTGGAAGTAAGATGTACGATTAAGCAGAGCATCATATTCAACATGCATCAATAACATAGGATGACAAGCTACAAACAAAAGATTGACAGTCATCTTTCCTCAAAGAGAATATACAATTCAATATAAAAGTTATTGGATAAGATAAAAGTGAATAAACAGTGAAACTGGACAAGCAATTAAAGATGGTATAAAATAACATAAGATATAAAGACAAAAAGACGTTAAAGGTAATATAAGATCTATGATTAGCAAAATAATATGCATAGCAAGGAAAGAAAAATGCAATGAGAGGAGAATAGTACATCAAATGAAATCTAAGTAAGTTCCACTGTGGAAAGCAAGATCAATGATTATACAGGATACCTGGTAAAAGAGTGACCACTAAAATATGTAGTGAAATTACTTAATGAGCATTTTGTTGGTGTATTATATCAGTGTGTGAACTCAAAATACAGGTGCATACTAGGACTAGAAATGACCATAATCTGTGTGTTAAGGCTTAAATGCTAGGAGAAACTCATGTAGCATGAACTAGAAATGATGTACATGATAAGGTGTTGAGTCATATGTACAACTGTGGGGTGTGTACTGCTACATTTTTATAACAACCTAAACCTGATTGTTCAATGAATCTTGCAAAAAAGAGGACTTCAAAGTATTGCACTATATAGATAACAGCTACAACAAGGAAGCTGTAAGGCCTGTACATTATGTCAATTACGATTTTTTTTTTTGCCAGTTTTATCAAGGATCCCCCCCCCCTTCTCCCAGAGCTAATAGGGAGGAAAAAATCCCACATATGAAAATTCCCCAAGGTTCTTTGCATCCCAGACAGGATTCAAACATAGCTGCCAAACTAAGAGAACTATTGCAACTGCATTACAGAAGTTGCTGTCTTCACGGTTAGCCTAGTGACTATGTGCTTCACAACTATATGCCTGGGGAAGGAGTGTCCTAGGTTCGATTCCCGTCGACGATGTGAGGAGCTTAAGGATCTTCCTCAGCCATAGCCAAGTCAGCTGGTCTTGGGCATGGACAGCAGGGTTTTTCCCTCCATTTTATCTGGGGTTTTCCATCCTGCAAACAGGTAAACTGAGCCCGTGAACACACAAGCTACAGTCATAGGATGTACTTAATCTCTCATTAGGAGGACTCAAGTCCTAAGGGGCAGTCAAGGAATGGGGGGAACCCCACACAAATAAATAAAAATTTAAAAAAAAAAAAAAAAAACGAAGTTCCTAGAATGGAAAGATGTAATAGGAAAAACAGTACCACCTTACAAGAGTGATGCTTAGACAGAAGTTGCCATTTATAAGGAAAGTCTGTAAATAGGCAGTTGTAATAAGGTACTAGAAAGATTAATCAGAACTAAAATTTAAGATTGGGTCAATAGGCCAACAGACAAATATCTAACAATCATGGATTAATAAAAGAAATCTTGTTTTATCATTCACTCAGATTTGATGTGCTATAGGCTTATTCAAGACAATGATAAGTTTGAATTTTTGAAGGCTATTAAGCAAGTTAGGGAAATGAGGATAGAGAGATTAGTAAGCGAGATAGATCTCTTGTGATGTATTAGTAAAGGTTCATGGAAAATTCATCGCTGGGGAAAGAAGCCATCACACAAAAAATTTGCAGAAAATGTTATTCGCCAGAACAGCGCTTCCCAAACTGTGCGTCGCAGCCCCTTGGGGGCCGTAGGTTTTGTTGAGGGGGCCATGAAATAATGAAAACAAATTTAAAATGTTTTAAGACTAAGTAGATTTTTTTATTTAAAAAAAAGCATTTTTAACTTTTATTATTTATTATTTCTTTTTTGTTTTTTTTAATGGAAAAATTCACACATTGGTGTTAGTTCACAAACTTTGCTTCCTGCGTATTTCGGCACTTAATGAATATTAGTAAATATTGCTTATTCATCATCATCAAATTCCTGCCATGTACCCTCAAGGGGTGTACAGGATATGACAGTACTACATGAAAAAATTACATCATTACTAACTTCCTATCTACAACTTTCCTCCAAATCAGTCTGTTACTTGTCAAGACTCCAACATTATCAGATCTTATATTTCTATCGTCTAAGGCACTTTGTACCGTATCAATCCACCTATATCTTGGTCTTCCTCTGGGTCGTTTTCCTGCCAACCTGGCAGAGAACACTTGTTTTGCTAATCTTTCCTCTCTCATTCTATTTAAGTGACCATACCATCTGAGATTAGCTCTGCTAACGCATTCCTGGATGCTGACAATGTCAAGTTCTTTCCTAATATCCTCATTTTTAATATGATATTGCCATTGATGCCATCTGTTCACGCCTCTAATCTTTCTCAGGACTCTCATATCTGCGGTCTCTAGTCTTTGGTCAAGTGTTTTACTTCTGACCCAGCTCTCAGATCCATAAGTTAAAATTGGTTTGAACACAGTCTTGTATACAGCTAATTTAGTGTTCCGACTAATTTCTTTCTTATTCCATATGAATTTATTCAATTGACTTCCTACGATACCAGCTTTGCTGATTCTGTTGTCTATTTCTATATTTAGTTTACCATCTTCAGTAAAAATTGTGCCTAAGTAGCTGAAATGTTTTACTTGTTCCACAGGTTCTCCATTCACAACACAGTTGACATTTTCAATGATTCTGCCTATTTTCATTGTCTTTGTCTTTTTATTGCTGACCTTCATACCATATCTATTACAACAGCTATTCAATTTAGTCAGAGAATCTTGCAGACTTGTAGCAGATTTATTTAGAAGTATAACATCATCCGCATAAAGCAAAGAGCTGACATTAACATCTCCAATTTTGATATCAGGTTTAATACCACATTCCTTCATAATGTGATCCATATAGATAATGAATAACAGAGGGGATAATGTACATCCTTGTCTCACACCAGATTTAACATTAAACCATCTTCCTGTACTTCCTTCAATTCTAACTGCTGACTCACAACTCAAATAAAGACTAAGTATTGCTTGATATAATGTCCCATTGACACCATATAACTGCAGCGTATTGAATAGCTTCTCTCTTGGCACCTTGTCATATGCCTTTTCCAAATCGACAAAACTCAAATACAGATCTTTGTTATATTCCCATGCTTTCTCGACTATTTGTCGTAAAGTGAAAATCTGATCCTGACAGCCTCTATTTGGCCTGAATCCAGCTTGTTCTTCACCAAGCTTTTCTTCCACAATTCTTCTCAACCGTTTCTCAAGTATACTTGCATAGATCTTGCCAGGAACACTCAGTAGGGAAATACCTCTGTAATTCTCACATTCAGTTTTATTTCCCTTTTTATATATGGGTACTATGAGAGCTCTACTCCAATCATCGGGAATTCGTCCCTCTGTCCAGGCTTTCTGAACTATGCAGTGCAGCCACTGTAAGACTCTTATACCACCATACTTCAGCATTTCTGGTCGAATATCATCTACTCCTGCTGCCTTTCCACATTTCAAGCCTTTGATGGCTTTTTCTACTTCAAGTATGGATATGTATTCCTGACTGCATGCCTGGTCAGTGTTTTTTATCACTGTGCTGTCATCACTGCTTGTTTCATTTAGCAGTTTTTCAAAGTAATTACTCCATACTTCAAGGATATCTTTTTCTCCTGTTTTCATTTCACCTTTATCATCTCTAATTCCTTTTACAGCACTCTTTCCTCCATTCCTAAGCTTCTTCAACAACCTCCAGAATATTTTGCCACCTTCTTGATATTTATTTTCTATATTCTTGCCAAAGTCCTCCCATGACTTTTGTTTAGCTAGTTTTACACACTGTTTAGCTTTCTTACATTTGTCTCTGTATTCTGTAAGAGTAAAAGCTGACTTATTTGCCAGGAACTTTTGATATGCTTTCTTCTTTTCCTTCACTGCCTCTTTAACTTCCTGTGTCCACCAGGGAGTTCTAATTTTTTTATCTTTGCAGACAACCTCACCACATGCCTCTCTGGCAGAATCAATCAATGTTTCCTTCAGAGTTTGCCACTGAATCTCCAAGGTTTGATTCCTGTTCTCAAACTCTTTCATTTTCTTTTCAATAATATTTCTGTATTTTAGTCTACAGTTTACATCTGAGAGCTGCTCAACTTTTATTCGCTTTAAAACTTTCTTACATGTTATTCTTTTCAATATGAAATTCAATTTTATCCTGCTCAAGACTAAATAGTGATCACTTCCAATTTCAAATCCTCTGTACACTCTGGTGTCCTGCACCAGGGAGAAAACATCACTATCAACAATAACATAGTCAATGAGACTTTTCTTATTCCTAGCCTCTTCTCTCCATGTGAATTTGTGCACATTTTTATGTTGGAACATGGTGTTAGTAATAACCAGTCCATGTCCTGAGCAGAAATCCAACAGATATTTGCCATTATTATTAGCTTTGCTCTTTTCTCCAAATTTTCCCAAAATATTTTTGTATGTCTCACAATCATTTCCTACTCTACTATTTAGATCCCCAACAAGGACCAACTTTTCCTTTTTCATTGTGTCAGTTGCTTTTTCTAAAGCCTCAAAAAATTCCTCCACTTCTACCTTAGTAGAACCTTCTGTGGGACCATAGGCACAAATAAGTCTCATTGTCCAGTTCCCCATTCTCATATTTGCCCACATTACTCTACTTGAGACTGACTGCCATTCAAGAAGATTAGCCTCGTATTTTGTGTTGAATACTATGGCTACTCCTTCTTTTCCTTGATTGTTATTGCCTGAATATAACATTTTGTATTTATTGCTCAGAAAGATCTCACCAGTTTTGGTCTTTTTTGTTTCAGTCACCCCTATTATGTCGATCTGGTACTTATCTAATTCCTCAGCTAGCTCCATTTCTTTGCCATTCAGGCTTCTTACGTTGATAGTACCGATCTTTAACTCTGGTGATGTTGAGTTGGGGTTTGTTTTCAGATTTGTTCCAGTAGCAGACTTTTCGCTATTCGCCCTGGTTCCCTGGCGAAAACAACGGGGGCCTTGTTTAACCGGGCGACGCCCCAGCTGGCATGAAATTTTGTCATGTTGTACCATCATTTTTTATTTTGGTTTAACCAATAAGAATACAATTTGGTCGGCTAAATCCCAAATTGCCAGCCCATCCTCGTTCGTTCAGTATCAAAGTAGATACCCAACAGGGTGCACCACGAGAAGGTGAGGATTGGACATTAGGTCAGAAGCCCTGGTCGGTTCTCCGCATTCCTTTAAAGGCTATGTGGAGGTCTCCTCTCAGTTATACAGCTTTGACCCTTAAGCACCCCCCACCATTGCTTATTCATATGTTTCATTTCAAAGCAGTGGTTAATTGTATTTACTTCGAATGCTCTCCAGGGAGGCTCCAAATCTTCCTGTCCCTTTCATCACGCGTTCGTAATCAGGGACTGTTGATACTGACTTTATATACATATCAAAACTCGTTTTATATTATCACTGTCATCCGAGCTAGTTTTCTGTTACCAATAAAAGATTCGCATATACTTCACACATGAAAAAAAGCTTAAACAAGTTCATGTGGGGAGATAGTAATTCGTTTGCAGTGAAAAACAGCACGCCCTCCCTAACAGCCACTATACTGCAGAAGCAATAAAAACAAGTACTTTTATTATGCCAGTGAATAAGGTATGAGCAGTCTGTGTAATATATTTCTCAACAAATAGTGCAAATAGAGACAAATGGGATAAAAACACTAATTAATGAATCACAAGTCCCCTCATACAGAAACTATGCTGTATAGACTGAAACAAAACCATATGTTGCATGGGCAAACACAGTATCTAACTAAAAACTATTGTTATTAATTAGATGTGTGCAAGTTCGATTTCCCAAGGGAGCAATAAAATTCAACGGAACGTGTCAAATTCGTAAAAGTGTTAAAACTAAGTAATATATATATATATAATATATATATATTACTTATGGCTACGAACGTGCTTTGAAGAGCTCCTGATTCAGATAAGTTTTACTAGGAATAATTAAGTATATATGCGTAATTGTTTAAGTAAGAGCGGCTGTAAACGTTGTACGCTACCGATAGTATTAGTGTGGGTTTTTTTTTTCTTGCTTAAACTAAATACGAAAACGTTAATATTAGACCTAGTAACCTGCAGAGAAAAAAAAATGGCGGCTGCATTGTCATTCCATGATTTTAATTTGGATTTCAGTAGGTTCGTTAAGTGTGAGGTCTGTTATATGTATTCCTTCGATTACATAAATGATTTGTGGATGTTTAGTGCGGATGGAAGAAGGGTGTGTGCGAAATGTGACCTGAACGAGGAATTGATGAATGCGAATATGAAGTTGATGACAGAAAGTGCTAGTACCGATTGTGTCGTGAGTGCACGTTTGAAAGAGAATGGCGAGAAAGACAGGCGAAAAAATGTTAAAAAATCAGGAAAAAAGAAAAAGAGCGATTTGACAACCGTAACGGATGTTAAAAGGGACGAAAGTGAGGCGGAAAGAAACGAAATTGAGAGAACGAATGAAAGTAGAAATGGCGTGGTGCAGAAACCGCAAGTAAAAAAAATCGAAAGAATGAATGATAGCGAAAAAAGAATGACTGATGGCGAAAGTTGGACGCATGTTGGAACGAAAGTACTAAACCAAAGAAAGATGAATGACAGTAAAAGTGAAAAGAATGATAGCGAAAGTTGGACGCATGTTAGTCCGAAAGTACGGAAACAAAGAAAGATATGTGAGAGTGAAAGTGAGAAGAATGACAGTGAAAGTTGGACGTATGTTGGACCGAAAGTACGGAAACAAAGAAGGATGAATGAGAGGGAAAGTGAGAAGAGAGGGTCGAGAGTTAGAAAGATTTAATGATAGAGTGAATGTGTCGCGAGGTTCAGAAGGTGAATTGGATTGGATGAAGCAAGAAATGAAATGGATGCGGAATGAAATTAAGAGAATGCAGGTCAAAACTATTAAAATAAATCATGATGGCATGAAAGAGTTAACAAAAGATGAGCGAGTGGCGTTGTATGGCGACTCCATTATTAAAGGTGTGCTAGAGGATAAAATGCACAAGGTATGTTTTCCAGGCGGTAAAATGAGTAGAGTGATTGAGGCATTGAACATGAGGCGGGAACGAGCAAAAGAGTTAATTGTATTAATTGGAACAAATGATTTGAGAGAGAACAAAGAGCATGTCAAAATGAATGTCAGGAGACTGCTTGGAAAGATAAAGGAGAATAGTGTGACAGGAAGGGTGGTCAGTGTGTTGCCTAGGTATGATTGTGGTGAAATGAGGCGGAGAGCAAGGATTATGAATGATATTCTGGCTGAAATGTGTGAGGAGATGGGAGTACAGTTTGTTAATGTGTGGAATGAGTTTGAGGGACGAAGTGAGCTGTATGGGAGCGATGGACTGCATTTGAGTGGTTATGGTGTGAGTCGCTTGGAGAGACTGCTGCTGGAAGGTAGAGAAGTGAATAGAGAGAATGAATCAGATCAAGAGGGGAGTGATGTGGAAGAGCAGGAGAGTAAGACAGGAGAGATTGAAGGAGTGGAAATGAATGTGGAAGTGAGTGGTATGAGTATAGATAATGAGAGAATGGGTGTGCAAGAGGAGCAGGGAAACGGGGAGGCTCAGGGTGGACAGGGATACACAGCGTGAGAAAGGTGGATGCTCCAAGAGGAGGTGAGAGAATGTGTAGGCAGGAAAGTAATGGGATGATCAGGGATCAAAAGGAAACAGATGGAATTGCAAAGGGTTCTAAAATGAAGAAGCAGAAAGGGAAATGGCCCCAGTCCAGCATGGAGAGATCACATCGAGTGAGTGGTATCAGTGGAACTAGCTGTAGATCCAGAAATGAGTTGTTGTGTTTGTATACCAATGCTAGAAGTATAAGAAACAAGGCGGATGAAATGGTTGCACTAATTGCGTCTGTGCACCCAGAGATTGTCGGAATAAGTGAGACATGGTTAGATGAGGATGACATCCTGACAGGAATAGAGATGGAAAGGTATGATGTGTTTCGTGAGGATAGAAGGGGTAAAAAGGGAGGGGGAGTGCTATTGATGATAGAGAAAGAGTTATGTCCATACAAGGTAGAGATGCAAGGGGGAAATGGGGCCAGTGGTTTTGAGGCAGTATGGTGTGAGATAGAGGTGAATAGAATCAAATACTTGGTGGGATGTTGTTATAGACCTGGTAATGTGGATGGTGGTGATAGTGAAATGTATAGTCAAATAAGCCAAGCAAATAAGAAAAGGGTGATCATTATGGGTGATTTTAATTATGGCAATATAGACTGGAATGAAGAGATAGCAACTGGAAGTAAAGAAAATGAGTTTCTTGAGTTTTTGAGGGATAACTACCTCAGACAGTATGTAACAGAGGGCACAAGAGGATTAAGGGTCTTGGATTTGGTCATCTCATCGGAGGATGTAATTATCAATGAGGTATCAAATCATCCACCAATTGGTGAAAGTGACCATGAGGTGATTACTTGGGTGGTTGCCAGCAGTGCAAGGACCCCTGTGAAAAAAGGGTATATGTGGAACTACAAGGGGGGTGATTATGAAGAGCTCAGGAGACAGCTTGCAGGTGTAGCATGGAATGAGGAGTTAGCTGGAAAAGAGATCAATGCAGCTTGGGGGATTTTCAAAAAATATTTAGTGGATGCAATGTCTAAATGTATACCACGGGTGAGAAGGTTAAATAAGTTAGGTGTGAGATGGATGAATAAAGAGATTAAGCATGCAATACAGAGAAAAAGGGCATTGTGGAGGCAGCATAAGAGAAGTGGAAGTAACCAATTTCATGAGTTCTACAAAGACCAGGCAAGGAGAGTGACTTGGTTGGTGAGAGTAGCTAAAGAGAGGTATGAACAGCAGTTAGCTAATGAAGCTAAAAAGAATCCTAGGGAGTTCTTTCGATATGTAGCCAGCAAAAGAAAGAATGATTATGGAAGGATGACATTGATTGGAGGAAATGGTATAAAGACAGCTGTTGCAGAATGTGTGGTGGAGATACTTAATGAGCAGTTCATAAAGATCTTTCAATCTTGTGAATGTGACTTCATGGAGAGATTAAGAGCAGTTGATGATGGGGAGGAGAGACTGACTGTAAGTGAGCAAGAGGTGTTTGGGGAGTTGAGTAAACTAGATGTAAATAAGGCTGTGGGACTTGATAATATATCACCACGTATTCTGAAGGAATGTGCCAGAGAGTTGACACCTGCCTTGACATATTTTTTTAATACGAGTCTTGCACTTGGTCAAGTCCCTAAAGAGTGGAAGGAGGGCAAGATTGTGCCACTTCATAAAGGAGGTGATCGAACTCAAGCATCAAACTATAGGCCTATCTGTGTGTCGGGTGTTGTGGTTAAGTTGTTGGAGAAGCTTGTGAGAGCTAGAATCCAGAGTTGGGTTGACAACAATGGTATAATCTTTGATGGACAGCATGGATTTGCTAAAGGGAGGTCGTGTTTTAGTAATCTACTTACTTATTACAATAAAGTGACTGCTTCCTTGGACAGAGGAGAAGGATACACAGTAATATACTTGGATTTCGCAAAAGCTTTTGATAGAGTGCCTCATGATAAGTTGACAGTCAAACTAGAGCAGATGGGGTTGGATATTAGATTAGTGCATTGGATTGGAGACTGGCTATCTGATAGGTATCAACAAGTTGTGTATGGGGGTGCAATATCCAGGAAAAGGAAAGTCACTAGTGGAGTGCCTCAGGGATCTGTTTTAGGGCCATTACTATTTAACTTGTATATTAATGATATTGGCGAAGATTTGGATGGAGATATTCAGTTGTTTGCAGATGATGCAAAGTTGGGAAGAACCATAAAGAGTAGTGAAGATGTTGTGGCCTTGCAAGAAGACTTGAATAAATTGAGTGATTGGGCAAGCAAATGGGGGTGTGAGTTCAATGTTGCAAAATGTAAGGTTTTAAAATTTGGAAAACAAAGATGGGATGCAGAATTTATGCTTGGTAAGAATATATTGTTGGAAGTAGAGGAAATAAGAGATCTGGGAGTGATAGTGGATAAGGATCTAAAATTTAGGGGTCACATCGCCAAAATTGTGAAGACAACACAAAGACTTCTGGGAATGATGAGGAGGACACTGACGTGTAGAAGTAGGGAGATTCTTGTTCCATTGTATAAGGCTTTGATTAGGCCACACATGGACTATTGTGCCCAGATTTGGTCACCTGGTTTTCAGAAGGATGAGGAGATGTTGGAAAGGGTCCAAAGGCGACTGACTAAGGTAGTTTCTGACCTCTGGAATGTTGAGTATGAGGAAAGATTGAAAAGATGTAATTTGCAGAGACTAGTGGAGAGAAGGAAGAGGGGAGATATGATAGAGACCTACAAGTTGGTAAGGGGTTGCTATAGGATCAATGGTGGAGAAGTTCTACAGCGAATAGTGGGAGATCAGGGGAGAACCAGAGGTCATCCCTGGAAACTGTATAAAGAGGGTGTGAGTAGGGGAGTGAGAGGCAGGTTTTTTTCGTGCAGAGTTGTGAATGATTGGAATGCCTTGCCTGAGAGTGTGGTGTCTGCAAGGAGTTTGAATGTGTTTAAGACCCGGTATGATGAGATGTGTGTGAGATAAAAGGACCTCCTAAATGAGTCTTTGACTCCATGAGGTCTTGTTTAATAATAATAATAATAATAATAATAATAATAATGAATGTTAAGGCAGTTTCACATATAGAATTTGGTTGAAGAGAGTTAGCATTTCAACTCACTTGTCAGCTATGCTTTCTTTCGGTTGCATGATCTTTTGTTAATACCGCACCAATCATATGCACGTTTTAATAACCTGCCTTTGCTGTCTGTTTCATGTTAGGCTTAATTACCTTAAAGTGAGAAGTCATAAAAGAGAAAAATGTTCCTGGTCTGGGGATTCCCTTATTCAGGTAATATTCACTAATTTCATGTTATCAGTCTGTGGTGTGCCAGTATCGGTAAGTGGTGATATTATTTGATCTATTCTATGTTAAAAAATTTAACCCTGAGATGGATAAGTGGCTGATAAAAAAAAAAGAAAAAAAAAATCCCGCGAACAATCAGAAGCAGAAACAGACTAAAAAAAAAAAAAAAAAAGGCAGTATTTCATATTTTACCAGAACAGCCCACATCGTCTTCAGAACCAAACGGTAAGAGGCAAAAAATGTAACATATGTATTTGAATTTTGCAATATTCGCTGTGTATGTTTTGTATTGAATATAAATACAATAAATATTATAATAATATATCTCTCTATTACGATTTTTTTCCGAGGGGGACCGTGAAATATTTTAATTTTTGCAAAGGGGGCCCTGACATCCAGAAGTTTGGGAAGCACCGAGCTAGAATATTGAAATGGTATTGTATTGATATCCGTATGTGAAAAGTAAATGCAGTACAAAATAAATACAAACTATTTTGTGAAATATATATGGATTATTTAGATTTTAATTAGATTTTCATAATATTTTATTTTTATAAAGTGAAAGTAATATTTTATTGATCAGGTAGTTTCCTAATTTCTGTTTCATCTTAAAGATATATTCTTTCTTACATAGATACTACAGGTCCTGCTGATGGAATATTAATTTTTTGAAAACTGGAATAAGGTGATTTAAGGAGAAAGGCACCATATTTAAGAATATTTATTCTTCTAACTGTTCATCAATTTTCTGCACACTTAGACACCCATCTAGATGTGATATTATATATGAACTAATTCAGAAGATGAGGTGTTTCAGTTATTGAATACATGTTTATTTTGAAAATGACTCCAATTTTTCTGCATAGCAGAGACATCTTGTAAGCTATTATCATTTACAGAGCAAGTTTAAGATATAGGTACACTTTTGAGTAATATTAAAGAAAATGATAATAAAATTACACAAATTCTACCATGATGTAAATCAGCATAAACTAAACTGCCATCTGCAGCTGCATTAATAGTCTTTACCTATTCCCCAATACTAGTATTTTATGACACTAAGAAATTTGTGTTCTTTACTGAAAAATGTTTAGATACATGCTCCCAAAGTGCAATATGTAATTAATTTTCTTGTAAGCCATTCAAAAATAAACTGTAATCAGAAATATGTCGTTAACAACCAACTGGATAGCGTATCCTCTCCTGCCAATGAGCTGTGGATTCGAAACTGGCAATGGGCATGGATGTTTGCAATTGTTTTTAGGTGAGAGATGAATTTCATCATCTGATGAAAGACCACAGCACTGCTTAAAGGAGGCCTGAAATGGCTTGAGAAATTTCGACGTTTGGTCTCTAGAGCAGGTGAAACAATAAAAAGTGAATAAAATAACCAAAATGCTAAAAAACATTCCCTAGCGAGCCTATTGTTGTACAGCTATAGTTCATCGATACTATAGCTGTACAACCTTTTGTGGTAGTAGCCTTAAAAAAGATCCCCCCCCCCAAAAAAAAAAAGTGGAGCAACAAAGGCGCACTTCATTTTTCACCCCAGAAGGTGATTTATCACATTAAAGATTCAAAGCAACTGCTTCAGATCATTTATAATTTTTTAATAATAAAAAAGTGACTATTATGGATCAGAAATTGAGGTTTGGGGTAATTAGGCAGAATTAATTTACGAAATTACTGCATTCACCTATGAAAGAAATACCAGCATTTTTATTCAGAATTATTCAAAAGAATGGAACTGAAAATTTCTGACAAACTAGGTAATTGCTTATGGCTCTTTAGTGTAACTTCTGAGAACTGTTTCTTCTTAAAGACCACAATCATGATGAATAATCTCACATGGCTTTCAGACTGGTGATGTTGGCATTATTGGCTAGTATATCTAAGGATTACTGTCTAGTAACTAGAAAGGATTATTATATATTAAATATCTCAGAAATCGCAACAATCAGCAGTTGTAATAATCGATATTTATTTTTAGGAGGTAGAAGAACACAGTAAAGGATATTATATATGAAAAGATAACAGGAAATCAATTTGTAAAAATTAAAATAATTCTGTTAGTTATCTGCTAAAACAACTGGTGCCAAACAAAGAAACAAGGTTTTGGAATAATCAACTTACAGCAATAGGAACTTTGACAAAAGTTATTTATAATTCATATTCTGGTTCAGATAGGAAATGTAATTGAAATATCTGAAAATGAATGAATAAATTTATTATTAACACTGAAGTACTACAAATGAAAATAGATTAGAAGGAACAGTACAATGTGTAACCAAGGGCCATGGCCATACTGGTTACTGTAAAAATACAAATGTAGGTGGTAGTCACTTCCCTCGAACTGTCTGCAAAGAATTTTTCCATGATGAATCATGGGGACATGAGCAGTAAGTTGTGTAAAAGGATATCACAGAGAAAGAAGCAACCAGTGACTTGCCAGAAGATGTCTTGAGACAATGTTATTTAACTTATCTGTTAATATTTTGTATGGACTGACAAGCAACATTTAGCGATTTGCTGATACAAAGATGGAGTTATAAGGAGCACTGGTGACATCAAGTCCCTTCAGGAATATTAATAAAACTTGTACAGATAACGAAATGTCATTTTAATGTTAATAAATGCAAGATTTTGCACTCTGCAGTGAAGAAATGAGAATAACATATTGGTAAAGCAATGTTCAAAGAGATGCAATGAGCATTTAAAAGTTCAAAAGGCATGCTGTAAGTTCATGAAAACAGCTCTAGTTATTAAAATATCTGGTAAGTGTCATTTAGAGGTGTACAGAATACTGAAAGAGCACTACATGATTAAGTTTACAGTAATATTAACTTCCAATTAACAATTTTCCTGATATTTGTCAAGATTAACAATAAACTGATATTTGTAAGGATTCCAATAATATCAGATCTTATATTGTTGTCTCCTAGGGTACTTCTAACTGCATCAATCCACCTAGATCTTTCTCTGGGTCATTTTCCTGCTTTTTTTTAGCATCAAACACCTGTCTTGGTAACATCTCTTTTCCATTATGTTTAAGTGACCAGACCAAATTAGATCAGCCCTAACGACACGTCCTTTAATGTTATCATTTCCAGGTTCCTTCCTAATATCCTGCTGGCCTGGTTGGCTGAGTGGTTAGCATATCTGCTCTCTAGCACTGCAGGTTAGGTTCAAATCCTGCTGTGGACAATGATGTTTGTGATCACCTGTGAAAATACCAGTGGTGATGGTGGGCAGTAGATGGCTTTGGTGTAGATGATGATTGTAGTTGAAGAATTAGGTGGAGAAAGTTGTAGAGTAGGAGACCTCCCTCAAAGGGTCTTTGGACTCCCTGGAGGTAATATCTTCATTTTTAATGATGGCACTGCATAAAAATCCCATGATGCTATTTGTTCATACAGTAATTTTCCTCAAAACTTATAATCTGCAATTCCTAGAATGACCAACTTATTTCTAACTCAACTCTCAGACCATAAGTTAAAATTAGTTGGAATACTGTGTACATTTATTCAATTAGCACTCCATCCTACTTGATTTGCTTATTCTGTTTATTTCAGTATTTGTCACCTTCACTACACGATTATGCCTAAATACTTGTTCCATAGAAATGCAGGTAACATTTTGCTTATGTCTTTTTATTACTGTTTGAGGTCTGCACGGTTAGCCTAGTGGCTATGCGCTTTGCAAACATATGCCTGTGGAAGGAGTGTCCTGGGTTCGATTTCCGTCGCCGACGTGAGGAGCTTAAGGATCTTCCTCAGCCATAGCCAAGTTAGTCGGTCTTGGGTGTGGACAGCAGGGTTCTTCCCCCCAGTTTATCTAGGGTTTTTCATCCTGCAAGCAGGCAAACCGGCCCCGTGAACACACACACACACACACTGATCTACAGCCATAAATACTTAACCCCCCCCCCAAGAGGGGGCTCAACTCGCCCCAATAGGGATGGGGAAGAAAAGGGAGAAAACTCAATATGAATGAATAAATAAATAAACTGTTTGATGAGTGCGCGTGATGCCCGGTCGCAAATTTTTTTATTTCCAAGAATTGAATAGTTTCCATGTACTGTCACGAATTTTGCCGTGACGTTGTGATTGAAGCAATTGAGGAATATTATGTGTATTTTTTGTGCAGTGTATGTCAGGATGGTTTTCTGGTATGTATCTCTTGAAAAATTTATACATTCATTGAATGCATGACGTGGGCCGCCTTGTGTTTGGTGCGTGCGCTAAAATGATCTTATTTTAAGGAGTTTATTTTGATGGATGGGGGCAGAAGGGGGATTTTTTGAGTAGAGAGCCAATGGATGAAGGTTGTATGTTTACAAAACACAAGTAAACATAGGTATTATTTCTAGGAAATTCCCATGTTGCTCCTCTTAAAAGCTATTATTTTTACAGCAATTTTTGCCTGTTTTCGTTTAGGAGTGTCCCTTATTTTAAATACATTGGCTTTTTACTCAAGAATTCTTAGGGTATTATAAGTGTATTTTAAGGGTAAATATATGCAGACTAATAGAAGATCATTTTAGCACACACACCAAACACAATGCTATGTCATGGGCTCACATCATGCATTCAATGAATGTATAAATTTTACAAAAGATACATACCAGAAAACCATCCTAACATACACCACACAAAAAATACACATAATATTCCTTAAAAATTGTCTCAATCACAACGCCATGACAAAATTCGCAACGGTACGCGGGAACCGCTCAATTCCTGGAAATAAAAAAATTTGCTACCAAGCATCATTGCACTCTTCAAACAGGCCATACATGACAGATTTCAAAAGAAAAATCAAGCATATTCATACATTCACAATACAAAACGTAGATTTCCAATTCCCAGAAATAAAAAAATTTGCTACTAAGCATCACGTGCACTCATCAAACAGGCCATAAATGACAGATTTCAAAAGAAAAATCAAGCATATTCATACATTCACAATACAAAACGTAGATTTCCAATTCCCAGAAATAAAAAAATTTGCTACCAAGCATCACGTGCACTCATCAAACAGGCCATAAATGACAGATTTCAAAAGAAAAATCAAGCATATTCATACATTCACAATACAAAACGTAGATTTCCAATTCCCAGAAATAAAAAAATTTGCTACCAAGCATCACGTGCACTCATCAAACAGGCCATAAATGACAGATTTCAAAAGAAAAATCAAGCATATTCATACATTCACAATGCAAAACGTAGATTGAAAACTTTACTGACCCCAGAGGCAGTTTTCTCACAAAGTACTACCCAAACACACATCAATGACTACACACAATTAATAGAAGCCCAACCCCAAAAAAATGGAATGCCCTAACAGGTACCCAATACACAATACATGCAGCTTCCACCCCTTCGGATATTACCACCTCGCAGCCCACACAAGACAATCCCACCATAAATCTACAACATCATAATCTCACACCCAACGAAATCACCATCCTGAACAAAGGACTTAACTTCACTGTATCCCCAAGACATGTACCGAGCAAAGACATCATTATTGAAGTCCAAGCTAAACTTGAAAATTACCCAAACAGAGATACAATATTCCAGAAAATAAACATCATAAATAGCAAAATAATAGTGAAACCCAACATTACTCCCAACTTACAAAAAGCCCTATTATCTTTAAAAATGAACCCAAATATAATGATCACAAAAGCAGACAAAGGGGATACAGTAGTCATCATCAACCAAACCGCCAACAGCCAACACACCTACCAAAAAATCCAAAATGATCCCACTCACGACCTCAAAACAAATCAACACCACCCTACACCACCTTAAAAAATCAAAACATGACAGACAAAACTACAATGAAAAACACCACACGCTTTGTATGTTTGGGAACAAACAAAGACAGTTAACTGATATGGCCTATAGTCTCCTACAAGAACACCACCATTAGCAAAATTCGTAGCTAAACTCATCAAACCATTACTTACAACGTCAAACTCTATGATAAAAAATACGGACGACCTATTCCAGAAAATAAATAACGTTACTTTATACCAGGAAGACGTCCTCACCTCATTGGATGCAACTTCATTATACACTAAACGTAGACGTCCCCAGAACTTTAGACATCGTACACACACTACTCACATAGGACCACACCTTGCACGCACAAATTTAACACCTAATGACATCATAAACTTGATCAAACTCATAATATCAGCCAAATTCTTTAAGTTCATAAACACGTATGTTCAAATTTTCGGTCTCCCTATGGGCCAAAACATCAGCGGACAACTAGCGGAATTATTCCTGGCACACATAGAATCACTCTCACTCCACCCTTCCACCCTGCGGCATCACCTTTTATGGCAGATACGTGGACAACATTCTATGCATTGGAGAACCTACACACATCACCACCTTACAAACATCCCTTAACAATTACAGCAACAGACTAAAATTCACCATGGAAACTGAACAGAACAAATCCATCAATTTCTTAAACCTGAGATTAATCAGAACTAACAACAAAATAGCCACGAAAATATACCACAAACTCACACATATTGGGAACTCTGTTTCAGTTCATACTATCCATATTCATACGTGTGTAGAGGCTTAAGTGCTGTGAGGACATCATGTTGGAGGCTTAATGGATTTTTTACAACACTCACAAAGAATTAAAATAGAATTTAATACTTCCTATATTTCATCCTAGTCACTAGGACATCTACGGGGATTACAAAAACAATTAATGTAACATATACACAAATAACAAACAATACTAAGCCCAACCACATGGGTGACACTAAAGTCCTATCTAGGTAGAGCGCCCTCTAAGGGCAGTAGTAGGTGGCCTGGAATGTAAGGTAGGAACTCTGGTGATGAGTGTTTCCCAAATCTTCGGAAGCTTAATGCAACCGTATTTATTGGGATTTGGTTGGTTTTTGAGAGCTGCTGCTGCTGCTTCTAAGAAAAGTCTCTTTCTTGAATTTGCTGTGGTGGAGCATGGTGGTTTTCTTCCATGATACCCTGTGAGTGATGTCCAAAACATGGTCAGCCAAGCCTGAATGGCCATAGTTGTGTTTGAAGATGTAAGACTTGTGTTCCTCTAGACGGATGGATGCTGATCTGCCTGTCTGTCCAAAGTACGCCAGCTTACAGGAACAGGGTACTTTGTAAACTCCAGGCAGAGAGAGAGGAGGGAGCTGATCTTTCGTAGAACGGATAAGGGTAGCAAGTTTACGGTGGGGCTTATATGCTGTGTGTAGGTTGTACTGTTTTAGTATCTTGGCTATTTTTTCAGATGTGCCACGGATGTAGGGTATGGTGATGACATTTTTAAAATCTTGTTGACGAGAAGGACAGGGAATGGGGGAGGAGTTCATTATTTTTTTGATACTGTGAAAGCTGTAGCTATTGGAGAGGAAAGTGCTGTGTATGTGGTTAAGCTCAGTGGTGAGGGCGGTTCCACTGGAACAAAGATTGTGGGCTCTCTTGGTAAGAGTTTTAATAATGCCATATTGTTGAGAGGGGTGGTGGTGGGAGAGTTTGTGAATGTATCTGCCTGTGTGTGTGGGTTTTCTGTATACGGTGAAGGTAAGTGTATCATTAGGCAGGCGTGTGACTAAGGTGTCTAGGAAGGGTAAACAATTGTTCTTTTCCTTTTCCATAGTGAACTGGATTCTTGGATGTAGACTATTGAGATGACTGAGGAAGGAGTCTAACGTGTCTGGGCCATGAGGCCAAATAGAGAACACATCATCTACATATCTTAGCCAGATAGAAGGTTTGAGTGGGGCTGAGTCTGTGGCTCGTTTTTCGAAATCTTCCATATAGAAATTGGCAAGGGGGGTGAGGGGGGGGAACCCATGGCAGTTCCCTCTATCTGCTTGTAGATTTTGTTGTTCCAAGAGAAATACCCAGAGTTAATGGCAAAGGAAAAGAGATTTGGGAAACACTCAATACCAGAGTTCCCACCTTACATTCCAGGCCACCTACTACTGCCCTTAGAGGGCACTCTACCTAGACAGGACTTTAGTGTCACCCACGTGGTTGGGCTTAGTATTGTTTGTTATTTGTGTATATGTTACATTAATTGTTTTTGTGATCCCCATAGATCTCCTAGTGACTAGGACGAAATATAGGAAGTATTAAATTCTATTTTAATTCTTTGTGAGTGTTGTAAAAAATTCATTAAGCCTCCAACATGATATCCATATTCAGTTAAAAAAATTGGTCATCCTATTTATAAATTATTCATAAATTCATAAATGGTCATCACAATTTATAAATGCTTACAAATTCTGAACTAACCGTAATTACCTCAACATGGAATTAAAGAATTTAACACAGGTTTTTAAAAATTGCAATTATCCCACACAACTAATAAATTACGCAAACAGAGCAGCAAAAGCCCATCAAAACAGACTTCCCAACATGAAAGGTTATCAAACTACATCCAAAACGCACACAAAGCCTACAAATACATTTACAAACACACAAACTATAAACTAGTATTCACCATGAACCAAAAATTAGCAACCCTCATAAAACCCACTAGATCTCTCACACACACAAAGAAATATCAGAACACCACAATGTATTCTACAAATTTCCTTGCCAAAAATACTGATATCGACTACACAGGTTCTACCATCAGGTCTTTATAGGCTAGACTACAAGAACACTTCCGCGACTGTAACATCCCTATTCCAGAACATATAAACACAAAAAAAGCAACATCAAAAAGAAAAATAGAATACAGAGTACAGGGAAGACAGAAATAGCAGTTCACACCCTTGAACAAAAACATACCCAGCAAAATTGACAAGGCCATAATAATAGACAAACAGGACAACAAAACAATGCTTAGAATATCGGAAACAATTGCCATAAAATTTGACGAAAACTCAATGTCCACCGACCCTACCTAATTTCCGAGTCTTGGAAGCTCCACAACATAAAAATTAGCGCACGACTCCGACCAATAAGCGACACAAGCTCCCCTAAAGCAGATAAACCAAGCCTTCATGGCATTGCCCTACACTTATCCCGAAATGTTCTGATGACGATAACACGATCGAAACGGCTCGCACCCCATTAATGCTCTGCTCCACCTGTTTCCCATAAAACCCTTCCCCAAAGAAGTGCCCTTAAATATAATTATATATATGTGTTACGGTTAAAGTGATAAATCCAGTTATTATTAATAATTACTAAATCCAGTTATTATTAATAAATTCACTTTAACCGTATTAAAAAATACGGTTAAAGTGAATAATTTACGAGAATTAATCACTAACTGGTTAAAGTGAATAATTCCTAGAGGAGTCTGGTAAATGAAATAAAAACATGTTTATAGGCTTTATATATATATTTTCATTCTCAATAGAAATTATAACAGCTTAGGTGAGGTTAAGTTAGATTATAATGAAAAAAGTAAGCAAAGTACTTCTTTTGCACTCAGTGAAATCAGAAATCATTATACTCTAACCTAACCTAAACTAACCTGGATGTCGCATATTGAACCAGAGTATAGTCATAGTTTGTCGTGTGCATATTAATGGGGAAAGATAAACGTTGTTGTGGGCCAAGCTTAATGATTGCGGGCAGATAACAAATAAAAGTTGTGGGCATAATAGAAAAATCAAATTGGAACTGATCAGTTTTTCTCCATTGATGAGGAAAGAGGTACAGTAACGACGTTTATCTATTATCCCCATTCATCTGCCCGCCATTAAGCTTGGCGCACAACAATGTTTATCTTTCATCCCCATTAATCTGCCCACAATAGACTACGACTACACTTTGGTTCTACATGCGACATTCAGGTTAGTTTAGGTTAGATTATAATGATTTCTGATTTCACTGAGTGCAAAAGAAGTACTTTCCTTACTTTTTTCATTATAAAGTAACCTAACCTGTTATAATTTCTATTGAGAATGAAAACTTATATACAAAACCTATAAACATGTTTTTATTATATTTAGCAGCCTCCTCTAGGAATTATTCACTTTAACCGTAACATATATATTGTTATTAGGATTGACTCGGGATGTATACATTTATAAAATTAAAATTTAACTGACTAGAACCCCAGAAAGTATAACACAAAAAACTTTAATAAATTATAACTAGTTTCATCGGTGTCCCAACTTCTTCAGGTGAGTAAGAAATAACACAAAACTTATAAAACTAACAAGGTAAAAAACATGGACTTTCCAGCTTAATAAAAAGAAGAAGAATAGTAACAGTCATATTTAAATAGGTGACCATGTGCTATTGTTAGCATGAGTTGAATGTGTGTGACAGCTAATTTTAGAGCACCAGTACTCGATTACTGCGCTATGGGAATCAGGCAAATTGTAGCTCAGATTGTTGTTCATGTGTGAAGGGTCCAGAACTATTTCTTTGGATTCTATAATTCGTCTTTCAAATTCATCCTTGCATATTGGTTGTGCGGTCCTAATCAACTTGGTGTTGACATTCTTCGAGGTTAGAGTTGGCAGAGAAAAGAACATGACTGGAAAGGGCGTTCGCTCGTGTTCTACTGTAGGAGATGTCATGTCTATGTTCCTCAAGATGTAGTGAAATAGATTTATCTGTCTGCCCAAAATAAGGTTGACCACAGTCGCACATAACTTTATAAACACCAGGAAAATGCAGTTGGTTGTGTTTTGGTCGACTCTCTCCATCCCCTCATTCGTATGGCCTGCCTAAGATCCACAAGGCTGACACTCCTTTAAGACCTATGGTGAAAGGTATTGACTCACCTACCTACAATCTGTCTAAATATCTTGCAGCTTCTTTAAAACATCTAGTTGGCAATTCCTCTTCCTTCATCAAAAACTCTGAAGATTTCATCTCAAAAATAAAAAATTTAAATGTCAAAAGACTCTGACAGAATGGTGAGTTTTGACATCATGTCTCTTTTTACGAATGTACCTACAGATGAAGTTCTCACTCTTCTTAAGGACAAGGTTTCTAAGAAAATATTTGCTCTACTAACACACCGCATTAATTCCAGCTATTTCTGCTACGAAGATAAAATATATAAACAAACAAGCAGGTTAGCTATGGGCAGCCCTCTATCCCCAGTCTTGGCTAACATCTTTTTACAAGATTTTGAAGTGAGCTATTTCTCTAGCTACTTTAAAACCTAAACTGTGGTTACATTACATAGATGACGTCTTCCTTATCTGGGAAGATGGTTTAGAGGAACAACAAAATTTCCTAAACTATTTAAATAATCAACATCAGAACATTAAATTCACATCAGAACTAGAGATTAACGGCATTCTCCCCTTCTTGGATCTAAAGATCAGTAGCTTACCTGACTGTATTAAATTTTCACTTTTTCGAAAAACCACCCACACTGATAGATATTTCCATGATTCTTCTCATCACTTCCCTCCTCAAAAACTTGGCATCATCTCCACCCTTGCCCATCATGCAAGATGTCTTACTTCCACAGAAGAAGACCTTCAAACAAAACTTAACTTCCTGAAAAACACCTTCTTAAATAATGGATATTCATCTTGTAACATATCTAAACGTTTGAGACTATGCCATCAACCTCGACAAGAAGATGAATCCAACCCTATCACTAACATACAGTTACCATTTATTAGCTCTCTTAACCCAAAACTATCTAGGTTTATGAAGAAATTCAACATAAAGACCGACTATACAATTCTGCCAAAACTTTGTTCTTTTCTGAGTCGACCAAAACACCAACTGCATCTTCCTGGTGTTTATAAAGTTATGTGCAACTGTGGTCGACCTTATTTTGGCCAGACAGATAAATCTATTTCACTACGTCTTCAGGAACATAGACGTGACATCTCCTACAGTAGAACACAAGTGAGTGCCCTTTCCAGTCATGTTCTTTTCTCCACCAACTCTAACCTCAAAGAATGTCAACACAAAGTTGATTGGGACTGCACAACCAATTTATATATCTGCAAGGATGAATTTGAAAGACGAATTATAGAATCCAAAGAAATAGTTCTGGACCCTTCACACATGAACAACAATCTGAGCCACAATTTGCCTGATTCCCATAGCACAGTAATCCAGTACTGGCACTCTAAAATTAGCTGTCACACATTCAACTCATGCTAACAATAGCACGTGGTCACCTATTCAAACATGACTGTTACTATTCTTCTTCTTTTTATTAAGCTGGAAAGTCCATGTTTTTACCTTGTTAGTTTTATAAGTTTTGTGTTATTTCTTACTCACCTGAAGAAGTTGGGACACCGATGAAACTAGTTGTGATTTATTAAAGTTTTTGTGTTATACTTTCTTGGGTTCTAGTCAGTTAAATATTAATTTTATAAATATATATATATATTAGGGTTACGTAATTTTATAAACTTGGTTATTTTACTCCTAATCCCAAGTAAGCAAACAGTTAAGTTTGCGCCTGAAACATAGTTAAGTCTAAACTTAACTGTATGCTTACTTGGGATTAGGTGTAAAATAACCAAGTTTATAAAATTACTTGGTAACCCTAATATACATTATTCACACGGTAAAAAAACTTATCTACATCTATATCTCCTCCAGAGATTATTCAAAATAAAAACATCTTTTAGCAACTTACATAGGTAAAGTTGATAAGGCTCTGTATTACTAAAACCTTGGTGTATTTAGGGTCTAGCTATTCACTGAGGAGACCTCAAAAAAGGTTGAAACCGGTCTGGGTAGTGACCCCACCCATAATGTATTGCAGTATACATCTCTTAGTGAGATGTGCTTTACATTATGGAAATACTAAGAACAGTGATCAGTGCTTTACCCACCTTTACAATGAGTTGCCCTGGTGTTGCTCCACCTTTAGACTTGAACTACGTTTCAGGTGCAAACTTAACTGTTTGCTTACTTGGGATTAGGAGTAAAATAACCAAGTTTATAAAATTACTTCTAATTATTGGTAACCCTAATATACATTATTCCTAAGGTAAAAAAAACTTATTTATATATATATATATATATATAAAAATGCTGAAGGCCCTCAACATGAGATAAACTGGACAACAACTTCAAACCTTCATCATATAAATAATAACCTTAGTTATAATCTACTGGACTCTTTCAACTCTGCTATCCGATATTGGCACACTCGTGAAATCAGACTCGCATAGATGCCCAACAATAGAACTTCAACACGGACTGTAGCTACAGTTCAAAGCTAACTGAATTTTATAATAGTCGTTTTTATTGTGATACAATGTTTCTTATAGTGTTTTTTATTTGCTTTCTATGTTTTCACGCCTGAAGAAGTCGGACAATCTGATAAAACATGTTGCGTTTTGAATAAATTTAATTGTTATTTCTAGTTCTCGGTTCTAAGTCAGTATATATAAATATGAACATATCCCAATTCCGAGTTAATATTACAGATTGTCATATATGTACATATATTTTTAAAAAAAAAACCGGGTTTTCTTATTAATCTTCCCACCTTTCCTCAAACACCCTCACGTTTCCTAACCCCCCCCCCCTTTAACAGCCTAACAGCAGAAGTATGGAGAACATCCTAACATCCAAACAAGATATGTGCAAAATTTCTTCCTCTATTAGTCTGCATATATTTACCCTTAAAATACACTTATAATACTCTAAGAATTCTTGAGTAAAAAGCCAATGTAAAATAAGTTTAAAATAAGTGACACTCCTAAACGAAAACGAGCAAAAATTGCTGTAAAAATTATAGCTTTTAAGAGGAGCAACATGGGAATTTCAAAGAAATAATACCTATGCTTTCTTCTTTTCCAGGACTACCTCTACTTGAGTCCACCAAGATTATTTCATTCTTGAAAAGAACATTACATGCCTTCCTGGCTGACTCAATATTTCTCCCAAATAATATTACTGAGACTAAGGATGTTTGGTTTTTGTTTTCAAATTCAATTTTTCCTGGAATAATATTTGCATATGTCTCTGTTCACCTATAAAAGCTTCTCAACTTCCATTAATAACTATTCTTTTCACCATATATTTTAGCCTATTCAAAAATAAATTATCACTTACTGCTTCAAATCCTCACTCTTGTATAATGAACCAGCAAGAATGATCAACAATAACAGCCATGAACACTTATTTGTGTCTTCTTTCTGAATTTGTTATTGCTATACATAATGGAGAATGAAGTGGGAAATGGGAACAGGAATATTTTCCTAGAAGTTGTATAAAGCTGCTGTGAACAACAAAATGTAAACTGAAGAAGCTGGGGCACAAGCTGACGGCATAACCAAAGTGAGTATGAATGACTAATATATAACATATTGTAGAGCTAACAAGCAAAAACTCCCACTATGGGGACTAAAAATGGAGGTCAGTTAAGCTATGAGCAAAATTAGCAAGCATTCTGAAAATAACTTCTCATTTTCTTCTGAAAGTGATGAAAAATGAAATCTCACATAAACCATTTCCCAAAAGTCAACTATTTTCTAAATTTTTTTTTTAAAATATGGATCCCATTCACACATTCTTATAAATACATTAGTTAATCAAATAGTATTAGAGCTGCAGATGGAATCTGAAATCCTTGCTCTAAAGACAAAACATGGAATGTTTCAAGTCATTTCAGGCCTGTAATATGCAAGATTTTACCCTATGTGAAATTTATCTTCCACTTAAGATATTCAAAGTTCTTAGTTGAACAACAAGTTTGCTATCCATTCAGCCAACATCAGCAAATAATGAACTAATGGCTCAAACTAAGCTGGCAAATAACAGCATAAGCAGAAATCTTATAGCCACAAAAGAAGAAATCTACTGCATAATAATTATCCAATACATTAGTAACACAGACTGCATGATCTTCATGACTCATCATGAAGTACTCCAAACGCTTCTTTCATGCTTCCCCATACAGAATTTGTGTTGAAATTATATTTCAATAAGCATATTTAAGTTTGTAATTACTGCACAATTTATATTTCAATTATTGCAGCTTGGCTTAACCAAATGATGATGTTACAAGGTGTTATAGGCTGGGTGTTGCCCAGTTAAATAAGACCCTCACACTTGCACAGTTTTCATTAGGAAATCGGGGTGAACAGCAAAAAGTCAGCTACTGAAACAAATTCAAGCAGCAGAATTCATAGGCACCATCCATATAGCAGTAGCAATGGAAAAGAAATGGCAGAAGAATTAGAGAAGTCTTATTTGCACTATAGAGAAGGGAAGGGAAATAATAGAAGATTCTAGTAATAGGTAGATTTCTTTTTCTGCCAAAGAAGTATATGAGATTTCTGCCACAATGAGCCTAAGACACTAAGAGAACTGGTGTTACCAAAACAATGGCAAAAACAGGTGAGATTTTTCAAAGTAACAAATACAAGATATATTCTTGCAATAATGATCAAGAAAAATAGCTATAATATTCAATATTATGTAGTATTCAATGAATATAAGGAAGCAGAGTGATGTGAATAACATCAAAATGGGGAGAACATTAAATGCGACTTATTTGTGCTACAGTCACACAAAAGATTCTGGTAACAAAGAGGTTGATTTCTTTTTTCTGCCACAAAATCTCAACTCCTTATAAGTCTGGTGGTGTTATTATTTACATGGGCTATTATTTACATGGTTATTATTTACATGGAATCAAAAGACTCATCATGGGAGATCCATTAAGTATTAACATAATACCTATCATACATCTCCTTAAACTTGTTCACTATTGAGGTGCTCAAAACCACCTCTAGCAATCTTCCACTCATTCACCAAGAAAAGAACCTAGTTGTACACTCTTAACTTTCAAGTATGACCCTTGTTTACCCCCACACACACACACACACTCCCCATGTATTGAAAAATTTGTGTGTAAATCTTACAGTTTCATACATCTGCAAGATATAATCCTACCAAAAGCAAGTTTCTCACCCTCAATAGCAGCATTAACATTCTGGTCCATGGATTGCAGGAATGAAGTAGTGTTCAGTGATCATATTCCCTCTTCTTTGCATGTCAGCTAAACTCTGCAACCCACACACCCTCAATCCACCATCTTTCCACCATCTCCCGATTCCCAAGAAATGCAGGTGACCAAGTCTGTGCACAGTAGTCAACATGTGGCCAAATCATAGCATTATAAAGAAGGATAATAACCTCCTATCTTTATTTGTCAATGTGCTCTTCAGCATTCAAGTAATCCTCCAAGTTATTTTGCCAACTCTTGTAATATGTCCTCTGAATTTCAAAAATCTATCCACCACCATCCTCAGATCTACAACCCCCATCAATGTCCTATAAACTAGTACCATCAATACAATACGTGTGTAATCTCTTCATCCCGAAGTGCATTACCTTACATTTTAGAACACTGAATTGACAACATTGTCCTTTGCCAATTTATTTAATCATCTTGTATGATATCTACATCGCCTTTATCAACTACTGCCCTTCGAGTTAAACAAGACCCTCTCACACACACAGTTTCATTAGGAAATCAGTTTTGCATCATCGGCAAACAACTGAATATCCTCCTTCAAATCTTCTGCTATATCATTAACACACAAGTTAAATAGTAGTGCTCCTAGTAGAGCCCAAGGACACTGCACTGGCCACCCTCAATCATCTTGATTTCACTCCACCTGATGTTTATCAGCCACTCCCCTTATCTGTGCCAACAGCCTCATATTCATTCCTATTTGCTCCAACTTATGTAATAGTTTTCCATGCAGTAAAGTGTGACAATATCATATTATAGCCATTTCCTTTATCCAATTCTGCTGTCACGTTATAAAATGCAAATAAATTACAGAGGAAGGACCTACCTTTTACGAAGCCATGCTGCTTCCTATGAAATATCATATTCCTGTCCATCCATTTCTAACCAACTTTTCTAATAGTTTAACCACCATTCCAGAAATACTAATTGGTCTGTAGTTTGCTACTTCTGTCTTGGAGCCACCTTTATGTAATGGGACTCTTATACTCTTTCCACTCCCTTTCTAACCTTTCCAGAGCTGAGACTAAGATTAACCCTTTGACATATAAATTATTTTTTAAAGTTGGCTCTAAATCGTTTGAAATTGACGCAAACTTCGTGACGTCTGCGATATGTCAAAATCAATTTTGGTGCAATAAACAAGACGTGTCACAGACGTCTTTGTATGAAATTCATTTGAAATTGATGCAAACTTTGTAACGTCTGCGATACATCAAATTCAATTTTGGTGCAATAAACAAAAGACTTGTCACAGACGTTTTTGTACGTTAATGGGTTAAACAACTTCATTCAAGGCACTGCCAGTTCACTTGCACATTCTCATAGCACACAAGCAGACATAGCATTCAGGCCAACTTCTGTATTCACACTGATATTTTTCAATATACCGAGTACCTCCAGTTCATCTACCTCTAACTGCAGTCACCACCTGGATGATATACCCTTGCAAAGTGATAACTTAGTAACTGAACTATTTATTCTGCTTCTGTCACTTTACTACCATCAGCACTGAATAAAGTTATCTTTTCATAATCATTCTTTCTTTTACTTGCTACATAGCAAAAAAAAACTCTTTTGGATTTACTTGTTACCCTAATTGCTTATGCTTTATGCTGCTAATTCCTTCCACAATGTTTTTTTTTTTTTTTTTCTTCCCAGCTCCTGCTTTATATTGCTAGTCATTCACTTAATACCTACTTGGTTTATCCTCCTGACTGGGTATGCACTCTGATGCTGTCTCGCTCAAACAATCCTTTACCACTTCCCATGCACTAATGACATTCATTCCGTGGCACTGCTCCAAGTTTGTCATAATTGCCAACTTTGTGGTTTTGTATAAACCCTTTCTTGACTGAAATTTCCACATATTAAGCAATCTTCCAGGACAAGGTCACTTTCCCTAATCAGAGACAGATTTGTTACTGCAGTCATAGATCTGATGCTATTACCATATCCAACACTCACCCATGGTCCCTTTCATCACATACTGTTTCAGGTAATTATCCCTTAGTAACTGTATAAATTCCATTTAGCCATGTGCCCATCCCTCCTCCTAATCTATATTACCATAGCTGAAGTCTCCTATGATAATTGCTTGGCCTGCACTCATTGTACTAATCTGCTGATGCATATCGTCCACAATTTCTTCTGTACCACTAGGTCTATAGCAATCAACAATATATTTTGTCCAATTGGTCTATCTCACACCAGACAGCCTCAAATAAACCAATTCCATCAGATCTATAATCTTCCTTAACTTCTATTTTTGTTGGTTGAAGTTCTTCAGCTATCATTAATAATACCCCTCCTCCTGCCTTATTTCTTCTATCTTCTCTGAAAATACAATACCCATTACTTTCTATCCCTGTAACTACATCATTCTCGGACAACCAGTCTCGCTGATGCCAATAATTTTTGACCAAGATGAGCTGACCATTGCTAAAAACTCCTCTCCTTTCTTGATACTTTGGCATTCGTGCACATGCATTGCAACATCCCTTTGGACCCACAGTTACCCTTAGATAATGTCATTACCTGCCAATTCAAATTCAAAACCTGAGAAGCTGCACCCAGCTCTTCATAATCATTTCTGTATTCTTGCTTATCTATCCCAGGGGTGGCTGGACACATGCTTGATTACTTCTCCCACCCACCTAATATCTCAAGCTTTGCACTTCCAAACTCTCACTAACAACACTTTCTCCAAGCACCTAAATTAAAAACCATTTAAGTGCAGTCCATCAGGCATATACAGATCCTTATGTCCATCAAATTCACTCCATAATCTATAAGCTGCACACCATTCCTCCTGCATAATCTTCTCACTGACAATCATGGCCCTTCTCAGTGTTAATAATTTCTGTTCAGAAACATGGAATAGTCATTACTAACAGCATGTTACAATATAAAGATGTGCACAATTCAGATGATAAAAAAAAACCATCACCATAGCACAATTGAAAGAATGACAGTACATTGTGCCCTTTGACTGAAAAAAAGGACTCAGTTCGATTCTTATTGTGATGAGAGGAATCTTTAAATGAGTGTTTTTTTCAACTGAAGGCGAGTTAGTAATCTCATACGTAGGCAACGGGTTTTTTTCGCTCCCGGAAACTGTTTTACATCCCGCATACAGACAAATCGGCCTTGAGAACACACACAGTTTACAGACAAAAAATACTAGTGGTGGTGGGCAGTAGATGGTAGTGGCAGTTTGCTGTAGTTGGTGGATTAAGTGCTGGAGACAGAGTTGTAGAGTAGGTGCCCTCCCTTGATGTGGCTTTGGACTCCTTGGAAGTGTCATAATAATAAAGTCTATTTACACTGTTGATAGCAATAACTCACTAATTCAGGATATAATATCAAGACTGGCATGTATACCAAATGGATAACTATTGCACCATACAAGTTTATTAAAACAGTAAAAAAAACTTCATTACTGAAAAACCGTATTCTTACCTGCTAATATTTAAAAAAAATAGCAATATCACTAAAAACATGTATCAGTTAAGTTCATATCACATGGAGGGGCTTTATTATTATTTTTTTTTAAATTGGGTGCCTACCTTTGTGATGTAAAGCTTTTTGGAAAATGAATTTCAGCAAACGATTCAAACTTAATATTTAGTTATCAGCTTCACATATTCCATATATAGAGCATGTGAAATACTGTTTAGGAAAATGTATTTTCTTCAAAATTCAATAACAAATGCATGTCTATTGCACAAAAATGATAAGCCTTTTGCAAAATGTCAATTCAAATATGAAAAATTAAACATACCTATGAATAACAAATGCAATTCATTATCAATTATGTAGGATTTCTGGTATGTATGTAATCAGTTAACACAGAAAAAAAAAAAAAAAGATGGGCCTTTACCTAATAAGTAAATTGCGAAAGAGGAGAATGCTGATATTTTCTTTGGTGGTTGATAATGTTTGTAAAGTAGCTTTCACATCAAATGCTACATATGTTTTTACTTACTTTTATAATAAAACTTCATGCATTATGAAACAGAAGTTCGCTTCCCCTTTTTTGTTTTGAGTGGGTGATAAGATGATAAAACTAACTAATTTCATTCAGAAAATATGCATAATACACAAGCATGGTATAACATATCTGTTTAATACATTTAGCTTAACCCCAAATCAGCCATTCCTCCATAATACGGGGAAAAAAGCTTCTACTCACTTGTACTTCTACTTGTACTTCACTTCTACTGACTTGTCTATCTGCTACATGGATGCCCTTGCATGTACTTTGCATCTATATTGCAATAACATGGTTGTCAAGCATTCATCCTGAATACTTTCAACCATGGAAAATACAATGGGAAAAAAAAACTTATGCAGAGAGGCTTCTATAAAAACAATTCTTAAAGAACTGATTTTTATATCCTGTTCATCATGCAAGCATTCCAAAATGCACTGGTCTCAGGTGCATTTCAGAATGCTTGCACCAACCTGCCCACTGTACTAAAAAGATAATATGAGTAACTATAGTATTCTAAAGTTACTCATATCCCGGAACATGAACCCAGTGCTTGTTATTCGGATAAATATGGTAAACTAAAGGAGTCGATGACAGATTCAGAAATAAAACTACATTTAGGGTATTAAAGCCAACTTTTGAATTCAACTTAGATTAAAAAACGATTTTAAGCTTTGAACTTAACACGGCAAATCAGTGTTTTCCAATGTTCGAAAAATGTAATGTAATGCAGTCCTTATTCCCTTTACGTTTTGTCTGATTGCAACGTTAGCGGTGTTTTGTCAATTACAGTGCACACTTGGCATGCACTATTAAGTAACAAAATCCGCAGGAATCCACAAATTAAAAATGTGGCAAATTAGTGTATTTCATAACGGCATGCTTAAAGTAATAAACTAGCCAATGAACTGAAATCACAGTTACTGATACCCGCACACAAATTACACAACAATTTCCCGAAATACAAGTATTGTGAGATATCAGAATAAAGCAGTCATTCATTAAACAACAAAAAAATAACTCAAATTGCTTAATAATTGGCTTACCCTCTCGCTGCTTCTAAGCTTTTGATTAGTTTCTTAATTTTCCATATTTCTACATTTCTGTCAGCGCTAGATTCTTCTAGGTTATAGCCTGTAGAAGACATGGTAATTTAACAGTTTTAAAAATTTTTGTAAAGGTAAAGAGTTCAAACAGCAGTATAAAAGTAAAAGGCGAGGTCAAACTGCAACCTATACAACAAGTCTGATCATTTGCTAAGTGCTGCCGAAGAGTAAATTTGCTCGGGCAAAATATTCTAGACTTCCAAGCTTTGGTGCTTAACACTTTATTATTACGCACAACGTTGCACCACGTTGGCAACAGATGGGTGGAATGACGATTAGGGTTAACAAGCAACCAATTTTTGTAAGTGGAACTACACGCCGTTTCTGACAAACTGAAGTAAAAAAACTGATATTCCAAAATGTTTCTTTAATAGTCTAACTTCCGGATCGCATAAAAGATACCAGTAAATGAAATAATAGAAGTCTATAGACAAAAAAACACGCCGCTGAATACTGCAGTGCATGGACGTAACACACTATTTCTCCTCACATGCGGAACCCGCTACACAACGCAAACTGGCCAGCCGAACAAGAACATAGGGTTCTGCAATCTCTGGCTACGTTCTTGTGCAAAATTATGACGTCAAAAATAACCATAATTTTAAATTTATCACAAAGCATCCACTCCATTTCGATCTTTCGACTAATTCATATTTTAAATGTATAATACTGGTTTTTATGACAACATAATAAATTATTAATTGTAAATAACATAAATATACGAAAATATTTATATAATTTCAAACGTTGCCATCCTCAAAAGAGGGAGAAGGGTGGTTAACCACTCTATACACGTGGTAAATGCAATATTTCAAGTTTGAACAATATAACAATAACAGTAACGATTGATTGACTACATGCTTGATTATTCACACCACTTTGCCCTTTATTTATTTACATCCGCAAGGACAGAATTTTTTTTAAAAGTAGCTGAAACATAAACGTTGTTTATATTCAATGCGAAGTATATTAATGAAATCTTTTTTTTTTTAATTTATTTAAATGATAAATACATAAGACTGGGAAAGGGATAAAAAATTATATACTGAAAATAGGAAAACTTCGATGATGTAGATTAGCACAAAATTAATATACAGTAGTCCGGAAGATGGGATTTCACTTTTTTTTAACTCATTTTTGGGAAATATTTTGGGATACAGTAAATATGTATTAATAATCTCTTTCACTAGCATAAAGCAACAGCTACTAGGCACCACGAAAACTCAGTTAATAAGGAAGTTAAAAGAAATATAAACACTAAATATTTTTAACTACAATAATCAAATATGGAAGCACCTATTCTATTCGTTTCATTTCACTATCCATATTCAAGTGAATCCAGCATTCTAACTGGAAAGATTTTGTTGAAATTTCCTATTTAGAATCCTTGCAGGCGTTTTACTTATTCAATAACGACTGCTTTGATAGTACCATTTAAAGGGGGATTCAAATATTTTTAATTTATACAGTGTATTTCAATAACTCCTCTGTGACCAGAAGGTTTTTTTTTAACGAACGTAAAACAATGTTTATGTAGAACAGTTTAGGTATCAATTGAATTTGAATTGGTGAAATGAACTGTATTTATACTATTATTATTATTATTATTATTATTATTATTATTATTTGTGACACCTCCAAGGAGTCCGAAGACTCATCGCGGGAGGACACCTACAACTGTCTCCACCACTACACCAAACCTTTACTACGAATCATCTCCATCAACGCCATCTACTGCCCACCTCCACCACTACCCCAACTAGTATTTTTTGTCTGTAAATTCCGTGTGTTCTAAAGGGCCGATTTGTCTGTATGTGGGATGAAAAACCCGAGTTTTGGGGAGAAAAAACCCTGCTACCACCGTATGAGATTGACTAACTCACCTTTGATTGAAATCGTCCCGATAAAGATTCCTCCCGTCGCGACGAGAATCGAACTTAAGCCTATTCCAATCGAAGGGCGCAATGTACCGTTGTTCTTCCAATTGCGCTAGGGAGACGCTTATTTAATTTAAGGGAATATTGATCCCACATTATTTCAAAGCCGAATAAGAAACTCTAAGATAGAAATCAAAGAGTTTCATGCCGAAAATAGCAAAGCTATAAAAGTTTGGCGAGTCCAAGCATAAGCAAATACCTTGGTAGTGCAATATATTTTTTGAATAACTGCTTCACACATGTAAAATAAAAGTAAATATAATTTAGTTTTTAAATACATTTTGCTTAATATTCAATTAGATATATAAGAGTAATAAATTATATTTAGTTTTCTCTTATATGTGTGAAGCCATAATTTAAAATATATAGTATGCCTAACGCTCATGTGTCTATGAAACAAATAGGAACTGTAGAAAGAACTGTATTGCCTAATAATTGCCCACTGGCTCAATGAAATTTATATTTTGGACATCTGTTAAAACCGACGGATGCCTGTGTAGCCCTGTCGAAATTACCTTCACTTCCAAAGCCACTAGAAGGAAAATGGTATTGGTTTAATTGTACTCAGATATTAGTGAACTTTTTTTTCAAAGCCTTTCTTTGGACGGGTCTCAAAATGTGTTTGCAAAGCCATAATAGTACAGAATTAAAAAGGAGGCTACAATGGCAAAATTTGATGCACAAGCTTTGAAGAAAGAATGGTTACCGTTTTTGGATTTCTGGGATGAATTTTTTTAAAGTAAATTAGATTAAATTTATGGAGGTGTCCAGTTTTACTACTGGTATATAAAATATATATATACAAATATAGTATAGTATAAAGAAAATATATCCCTGACTTCTGCATTTATTCAACGTTAGTATATTCTTGTGTCAAGCTCCCAATGATTACACCTCCGTAAGGATCGAAAACGGTCCGGAGTGACCCTTCCAATAATACATAACAATATGTAAGTTTGAAAGGAAAGGTGTTTTGGATTTAACGCAAACGTTGTTTATATGTGAGAGCAGGTTAAAACAAGAATATATTTTTTCAAGTATAATATAAATTAATCCGCTAACACTTTTTAGTCCCTAAAGGAAGAAGAGACTCACACTTAGTGAGCAGGGGAATAGCAACCCTGAGGAATCTGATGCGAGACCACACCTTATTTCAAATAACAGAAATCTTACTGTTATCTGTATGTTGGTCCCTACTCTTCTGTTCAACTTCTCTTTCTACCCTCTTCATTTTTTCTTCCAAAATTATTAGAGTAATCGAGGGCTAGGAGTTATTAGAATGGGAAAGAACGAGAAAGTTAAAAGGAAGGTTGTCAGAAATAATGACAGGGTGTTAGAGTTAATAGTAAATAGTACTAAGGTCAATAATAACTGTGAAATGGAGATACATTGCACTTAGAACTTGAACAGTATTCAGAGTGGGCTAATTCGCACACAGTGTGATTATGGGGGAAAAGGAATATTGCAGTTTTATTCCGTAAAGGAAGAAGAGACTCACACCTAGTGAGCAGGAGAATAGCAACTCTGAGGAATCTGATGAGAGACCACACCTTATTTCAAATAACAGAAATCTTACTGTTATCTGTATGCTGGTCCCTACTCTTCTGTTCAACTTCTCTTTCTACTCTCTTCATTTTTTCCTCCAAAATTATTAGAGTAATCGGGAGCTAGGAGTTATGTATACTAATGCCAGAATTATTCGGAATAAGAGTGAAGAAAGTTTGTCATTACTTAGTTTACTTGTCCAAAAATTATAGGAATTAGTGAGATTTGGTTAACTAAGAATAATTTAGTCATAGGGATTGAATGGAAGGGATATATTTTCTTCTGAAAGGATAGAATTGGGTGGGGGGAATAATAATAGACTAATGTTAAAGCCAAAAATGCTAGAAGTGCCTCAAGGTGACAGGAATGTAGAGGGTAGTTCATTTGAGGCTGTTTGGTGTGCGATAAAAATCAACAGGATGAAATGTGTAACTGGTCGCTGCTATAATCCAAGGGGTATAAGGAATAATATAGACGGTATGCATTTTAGATTGGTACGATGAGTAGAGGACGTGTAATGATTATGGGGAATTTTAACTATGGGGACATAGATTGAGAGAAGGAATGGTCTCAAGGAATTGGAATTTATACAATTGTTAAAAGATAACTACATGAGACAGAATGTAATGGAAGGGACAAGAGATTTGAGAGTATTAGATCTGGTCATACAACGGAGAACATATCAGTAAGTAATTTAGATACACTGTCTGCACTTGGGGAAAGTAATCATGTGGTTTTGACTTGGGAGATTATATTATGTGCTGAATATTCTGTTAAGAAGAGTTATATGTGGAATTGCAAGGCTGGTGATTATGGCAAACTGAGAAGTCAGCTTTCAAAAGTGCGATGGCATGAGAATTTAAAGGGAAGAGATGTTGATGGTGCATGGCAGATTATCAAAGAGTATTTAATGAAAGCTGAATATGATTGTTTTCCCAGAGTCAGGAGGAGGAATCAGGTAGGAATAAGATGGATGAATAATATTATTAACCAAGAGTTGCAGTAAAGAAACGTTGTGGTGGAAGTATAAAGAAAAAGGTAATGAACATTCCCATGAGCAGTACAAGGTACAGGCAAGAAGGGTAACCAGCATGGTAAGGAAGGCAAAAGAAAGCTAATTATGAGAGGAGGCTAGCTGATGAGTCCAAATTCCATGGAGTTCTTTAGCTATGTGGCAAATAAAACGAGGAAGAGCTTTGGAAGGATGACTTTAAAAAGTGTTCATGGTAAGGAAATTACAGAAGCTAATCAAATAGTTGAGTTGCTTAGTGATCATTTTGCAGAAGTGTATCATCTTAGTTCTGATATTGCAGTGCCGAAAATGTCATTGACTGATGAGTAGGCTGACAATACATACCGTTTTGAACTGGAGAGCACCGTTTTTTTCATACTTCCCTGCCGTCCTATCGTTTTAATGAAAATGTCAGTTTTGTCCCGTTTTTAATAAAAATTGTAAATATACTTTAATATTGGTCAATGATAAATTATTATTCATAACTTATAATGGTTTGTGGATCAATCATTTGACACTCATTAAAACTATATTGTGAGGCAGTTGGATACATGGAGTAAAGGAAACATTCCTGTATCTGATAGATGGGACAGATTTTTTTCTGAAATGAGGGGAAAACGCTTACACGTTCAAGACTTTTGTAATATTGAGAGTTTATTCTTTGTTTTTCCAGGAAGTACAGCGCCTGTTGAGAGAATATTTTCTGTTATGAAAGTATGTGGTCAAATAAGAAATCTAGATTAAATGTTGAGACAATGAGGTCTATGTTAGTTGTCAGACAAAATTGTGTGATGGAGTGTGAGAAGTCTTATGGTAAGGTGTTGAAAGAACGAAATTTGTCGCGTAAGATCACTTCATCGGAGAAATATTCATGGTACGATCGTGGATAAATACAGGTTAAAACCGCTTTTACGTCTGCATAAATATTTGTATGGATTCTGTCACTGAACAATAATGGTAAGCTCAATATGTTTATGTAATAAAACTTATTTTACCGTCTCACACTTTCATGAATACAGAATATTACATAACCTTCGTCCCGTTTTTCCATCCCAACGTCCCGTTTTTGCCTCAAAGAAATACGGTCAGCCTACTGACAGTATAGTGATAAAAGAATATGAGGTGCTTAGTATAAGCTTAATGCTAGCACTGCCATTTGGTTAGATGGTATATCGGCCCATGTTTTAAGGGAATGCACAAGAGAATTAGCTCCTCTGCTAATTTGGCTGTTTAATTTAAGCCTCAGTTCTGGTTAAAGTACCAATTGAGTGGAAAGAGGGGGAAATTATTCCACTGCATAAGGGGGCTCCAGGACTGAGGTAGCAAATTATAGACCAATCAGCATATCGGGATTGGTGGGTAAGGTTTTGGAGAAATTCATAAAAATTAGAATTCAAGACTGGGGAACAGCAATATGATATTTAATAAGGGTCGACATGGTTTTGTGAAGGGTAGATCTTGCCTTAGTAATTTGCTCACTTTGTATAATTATGGAACAATGGAGTTGGATAAAGAAAATCCTTATTCAGTGATCCTGCAGGACTTTGCAAAGGTATTTGACAAGATTCCGCATGGGACTCTGTTGTACAAATTAGAGCAAATGGGTATGGATCAGAGGCTAGTTATTCGGATGAGAAGGTGGCTAGTGGATAGATATCAAAGAATGGTTTGTGGTGGAGCAGAGTCCAGTAGAAGGCAAGACTAGTGGTGTGCCTCAGGGTTCAGTGCTTGGTCGTCTATTATTTAATTTGTACATCAATGATATTGGGAATATTTTGAAAGAAAATATCCACTTGTTTGTTGATGATGCAAAACTGGGAAGAGCGATAGTCCATTCAGATTATGTGGATATCTTGTAGGATGACTTAAATAGGCTGACGGTTTGGGCTAAACAAAATGGCTGCCTGTTTAACGTGGCCAAATGTAAGGTGATGCACTTCGGAAGGATGAGATAATATGCTGTTTATTATATTAATGGAACTGAACTGCAAGAAGTTGATGGGGCTAGGGACTTGGGAGTTATTGTGGACAGAGAACTTACATTTTGAGGTCATATTGCAAGAGTTGCCAAAACTTCATATCAAATACATGGTTATTGAAGAACATACTGACAAGCAGTGATAAGGAAGTGATTGTCCCACTTTATAATGCATTAATAAGACCTCATTTGGAATATTGTGCACAGATGTGGTCACCTGGATTTCTTGATGATGATGAAATGGTGGAGAGGATTCAGAGGTGGGTTAAGAAAATTGTTGCAGGCCTGTGGAATGGTTCCTACGAAGATAGATTGAAGGTCTGTGGGCTTCAAAAACTAGTTGACAGATACAGGAGAGGAGATATGACAGAAGAATATAAATTATTAAATGAGATTTATAAGATTGATAAGGATAACGTTTTTAAAACCGGTGCAGGAAGGAAGATAATGAGGGTCCATCTCTGGACATTGTATAAAAGTGTGGCTAACAAGGGTGTTAGGACTAGATTTTTTGCTTGGAGGGTTGAAAATGGGTGGAATGTGTTGCCACGAGTGGCTGTGAATGAGTTTAAGGGGGGGGGGGGGGTATGACAGGTATTTTGTGAATAATGGTTAGTATATCAATGCTGGGTCTCCCGCGATGAGTTTTTGACTCCATGGAGGCATCTTATAATAATAATGATAATAATAAACAGTGGAAGTCTGCCTAATCTCCCTGGGTACTTGTTCCACCTTAATTGTGGACACTATAAGTGGTTCTTGTGCTTAGTTACAGTATTAGTCCCACTTCTGAATTATAGTAAGTCAGAGATATAAGAAGAATTTGCCATGTGATCTGACTGGCTCTCAGCGTTGTCTAGGAATTTGTCAGCCTGGAAGTGAGAAATTGGTTACTGCAAAAACCAAGGAAGTTAGAAATAAAAGAAGTGTTAAAATTGGTACATGAGGATTAAATCAACCTAGAAAAGTAGAAAATGGGTGTAGAGAAATGGAACGATTAGACATTAAATACTTGGAACCTAACCTACCCTTCAAAATGGAAAGGAACATAATGTTATCGGAAATTGAAGAGTTTACAAAGGGAGTTGTATTCATTATAGAAAGGGAGTTCACATTCAGTTATTAAAGCTAATAGAAATTAGTATAGTACAATCAATGTCATTTTGATTAAAAACTATTATTAAAAGATCAACATAAATAAATAATAACATAGATCTCTTCTTTAAAGACTTTCATTCAAAAAGCATTTGTCACCGCAAATCATAAAAAGTTATAAAAATATTAAAAGACATTCAAATTGATACAAAAGGCCTTAGAATAATAATACAATTATTCTGGAATCAGAAGAGACAAATTATAAACGACATGAATAATGAAGAGGAGTGAGACAAGGGTCTATAATATCCTCTATACTTTTCAATATATAGAGTGAAATAATAATGAAAGAATATGAAGAAATTGAAAAGGGAATAAAAATAAATGGCATTAAAATTAACGAAATTAGGTTTGCTGGCTGTCTGGTGTTTAAAACAAAATCAAAAATAGAGTAACAAAATATAGTTGAAATACTAATCAATAAGCCAACAGCAATAAAACACAAATTTAAGAGTATCCACAGGATTCGTTCAAAATGTAAAACCTTATAATTAGTAATGATTTCAGAATATGGAACAACTGATATGGAAATAAAATCATGAATAGCTAAGACAAAAGAAGCATTTTGGAATAACAAATTATTAATGATTTCTAAAATAAATAAACAGATTAATATAAGAATAATAAAATCCTATGTAGGGTCCACATTTAATTATGGATGTGAGAATCGGATTGATATGAGACAAAATCCAAAATCAAGTAATTGCAGGTCTTTGAAATGTGGTGCTATAGGAGAGCTCTGAAGCTTTCTTGAAACGAGAAAAAAACGAATGAAGCGGTATTGAAGTTAATAGGAAACAAAAGGCACTATTGGAAAATCTTAATAATGTAATAGTGCAAGTTAGTAGGACACATATTAAGCGGATCAGTAGGGTAAATTATGTAAAGAAATGGATGGATAACAAAAGCTATTAAGAGAGCAAAAGAATGACAGAGGATGGGACACTGGGGTACTATGATTGCTAACCTCCAAATTGGAGAAACTATTTAAAAAGAAGAAAGGAAGAAGGCAAGGCTACGCAAACTACAAACGAGGCTTGTAGTATAGCCCCTGGCATTCTTCCTTTTATTTAGAAGGAAGAGGATATTTATATAAGGGATGGCCTGTATTTGGAAGTGTCTGGTATCAGGACAAAGGAGAAGTTATTTATTCGCAAAAGATCTAATAGTGAAGTTGGGGAAAGTACATCATTATGAATTAATGATCGAAACCTCTGTGTAAGAGTAAGTAAGTTATGCAACTCTGTTAATGATGCGAATGTGCATCATCTTCTACTGCAATAATACGAATGTGCTTCTACTTTTTTCTATAGAAAAAAGTAGAAGATCATGTGTAAAGGGGATAGAGTTTATTGCCTTGATAAGCAAGTTAATTTGCAACATGTAGGCAATAAGACGCCTGGCTCTCAGAGGAAGAAATACTAAAGAGAATGTAGTGTAAAAAGGAGTGCAGTTAATGGTATCTGAAGAATAATCTCTTAAGGACCATATCAAATAGAAAGATATGATTGCAACACTGCTTAACAATTTTCCACATAGAAGGGTTCTCAAGCACTATTTGATACGAAAAGGAACTTCAGGACAAATACTGTTAGACCGAATTATACCGTCATAGGTAGACTTTGAAAAACACATGAATGATCTGCCTTAAGCTGATGTCAGTGACCTTGAAGTAATGATCTGGGAAATGGATAAATAATGCTTGCTGCATTCAGGAAAGTTTACTTATCTTTCCTGAATTTATTTAAAATAACCCAATGATGCAATATCAGAATGTGTCCATTGAAATCGAATAAATAGGATAGTAGATACATGTGTACCATCTTATTAAGAAAGAGATGGTATACAAGAAAATCCATGCGCATTACGATGAAGTGAGTTATCAAAATTGTTATGATAATTGATAGTTACGAAAATGTTTCCTTTAAGGTTGAAGAATAAATTTGGTGTGAGGGAAATGGTTGAGTAATCTAATTAAGAAAGATAATCTTAAGAAAAAGATATCTAGAAGAAACACTATGTGCGTCATTTATAAAAATCACGATGCGAATGCCAGAAGCGTTATATGTGTATTATATAGCTCTTCATATTGTACGGAAAGTTAAGTATCAGGATGCACAGAAGCTTGATTAGTAAGCTAAAGAATTCTATCATTATGCTGCCAGGAAAACCAAAAAGAATTCTATCATCATGCTGCCAGGAAAAAGAAAGAAAGAATAACTGTACTGAATAACAGTAATGGATGGTATGCAGGTAGCAAATGCGAAAAATATTATTCAAGTAATGAATAGTAATTTTCCTAATAGCCGTCAACCGGGTACATGCAATTCGGATATTACCGATACACCGGATGAAGAAACTGAGCCATGTGAAAAGGTAGAGCGGTTGCATAATAAATCAAAAAATTGGGCAACAGGAATCAATGGGACATCAACACGGTTGTTGAACTGACCTGCTGTGCCTTTCTGCTTATTGTATAATCTGAGTCGAGGTATAGGGAAAATTCAATGTTAGCAGAGAGAATGTATGTCAGTCCTATCGCACAAGGATGGTCTCTGTGTGGTGCTGAGCATTTGGAAAAGTAGAAATGAGCTCGTATAGTCGATCTCTGGTTGTATAGTTGGTCTCTGTAGTGGTGCTGAGTATTTGGAAAAGTTTGCATGAGTTCATATAGCCGATCTCTGGCCCAGACAACAGGATTTTTTTTGTCCCGTTAACTCAAGAAAATCGGCCGTCGAACCACACACTTTTCAGACATTAAAATATTGTGTTAGGTTTAGGGACCACGAGATGGCGGCACTTGTTAGCCTTCTTCTACACTGCGTATCGATCATTTAGTTATAGCCTTGGACCAGCTATATCTGATCGGCTACCAACGGAGATTGAACTGCCCACATAGTCTCCAAAAGTTAGATAGGGCTAAAACGGCCTCGCCTACTCCCTGTGCAGGAACAAAAAGGCATTAGCTTATTTATTTTGATAAAAAATATTGTGTTAGAGTTAGTGACTACGAGATGACGTCGACTTGATAGCCGTCTCTTCACTGCTTGGCGATTACTTAGTGATAGCATTGAGCCTGCTATCTACGATTAGTTGCCAGTAGAGATTGAACTGTCTACTCAGTCATCAAATAGTTATTAGGGCTAAAATGGCCTCGACTACTCCCTATTCAATAACAAAAATGCTTTAGCTGATATTTTTTTTCTTTTTTAATAAAAATATTGTGTCAGGGTTAGGGACCACAAAATAGCAGCATTTGATAGCCGTCTCTTCACTGCATGGTTATTAACTTAGTGATAGCATTGGGCCAGCTATATCTAATTAGCTGCCAGTGGAGATTGAACTGCCCACTCAGTCACCAAAAAGTTAGCTTAGGTCTAAAAGGGCCTGGCTTACTCCCTATACTGGAATAAAATGCATTAGCGATTTTTGATTGATTTATATATATAAATGAAATCAATCAAAAGTCAGCTAATGCCTTTAATGCTGTGATGAACAAAGCACCCTTTTGCAGCTGCCCAAATTTTAATCCATCTAACTCGAGTGCTTCTAGATGTTTTTTCAATTTTAGGGATGGCGCCTAAAGCACCTATTATTTTGGGAATAACATTTGTTTTCTTTTGCCAGATTCGTTCAACTTCGAATTGCAACGCGCGACACTTTGTAATTTTTTCAGTTTCTTTGTCGTCAATCCAGCTATCTCCTAGTACTAATATTTCGATAAACTGAACACACTTGTTTTCAATTTATTCCACCACTGATATTTCGTGTGCATTATATTCCAACCTTTTGTCTGTCTGGATTTTGAAATCCCAGAGTATTTTAGCTTTTTCATGCTTAATCACTTTCTGCTGAACTCTATGCTTCCAATACTCTTTAGATACTTTAAACCCGTACTTTTTACATAAATACCACTGAATAATCTTAAGTAAGTTATCATGCCTTTTACATTACTCAATTTGTGCGATTTTTCTGCAATTTTTCTGCACCCACTAATAATGTGGTGTACAGTGTCATCCTTTACTAATCATAATCTACGTTTACTGTCTTTTTGAATTTTTTGCATTCATAACATTGGTTTTAGAGCCTGTGTAGCTCAGTGGATGTGGCGTTTGCCAATCACGGCGCTTGGCCGCACGAAGGAAGACTTAGTTTCGAGTCTAGTCGGCGACTAGAGGAAATTTTTCTAAGCCTTTTTTCGACCGGTTCCCGAGTTAGTCGATCTCTGGCACGGGCAAGCAGGTTTTTCCTCCGGGAAACTCGGGTTTTTCGTCCTGTAAACTCAAGAAAATCGACCGTAGAACCCACATTATTTTTCAGACATTAAATATATTGTGTTAGGGTTAGGGACCACGAGATGGCGGCACATTTGAGCCGTCTCTCTTCACTGAGTACCGCGTAATTAGTGATAGCCTTGGGCCATCTATCTCTGATTGGTACCAGTGGAGATTGAACTGCCCACTCAGTCTCCAAAAGTTAGATAGGGCTAAATGGCCTCGCCTACTCCCCGTATACGGGAATAAAAAGGCGTTAGCTGATTTTTTTTTTTAACATTGGATTTAATGGAATGTTCATGTGTTGCAAAAATTAACGATTCTGTTTCTTTCTTTAGTGCTCCATTTGTCAAACATTGCCAGATCAAATTACTGTCAGCACTGTCCTCTATGTTATGAAGGTATGTTCCATGCAATGCCTTATTTTTTCATCTTTCAGTTCTTACTTTTACTTGGTTGGTTTTATATTCCAATTTTGTCTTCATTGCTTTAAAAAAAATTTTTTTCTGACCTTAAATAGAAAATTTTCCGTTGATTGCTGCAGAAAAAATTTTTTTCTGACCTTAAATAGAAAATTTTCCGTTGATTGCTGCAGAAAAAATTTTTTTCTGACCTTAAATAGAAAATTTTCCGTTGATTGCTGCAGATAATCGTTCAGATTTTATTTTCTTCTTCAATAACTTGCTTTACTTGTAAAAATCATCTTCCTCCTTTTTTGCATGACAGATAGGGCCTATCAATGTAACTGTGAGGATTGAGGGCATGGTGCAGTGTCATTAATTTTCGAGTTTTTCTGTCGAAATCCTCCACCTCTAGCTGGGTCCATTCAACAATGCTTGCTGAATATCTCAGAACAGGTAGGGCCAGGTGTTAATTGCTTTTATCAAATTTCCAGCATTATGCATTGCCTTAAGGAGTTTCCTTAGTTGCCTTATGTATTCTTCTCTAGTTTTTTCTTTGATCTTATTATGCATCATTTCTGATGCTTCTAAAATTCCCAAATTTTTGTAGCTATCTTCGAATTTATTACCTTGATTTTTTTCATATTTGAGCAGCTCGATTTTGTTCAGATCTTCAAACTTTCATCTTGTTATTCTAGCAATTGCGGATTTGTCTCGACGAAAGACACCCCTTTTTATCATTACCTCTCCAATTTCTTCTATATTCAGAACCAACGTTGTTTTCTAACTTTTCATGCTGGATTGTACAACTTCAGATCGTTTATGTGTAAAAGTTGAGATATCTTTGCAGTTTTTTTGCTCAGTTTGATAACCATGAGCAGTTTTATTTAAAATTCTATTTAAGGGAATCAATGGCAATATAAACAACAGAGGAGATAAGAAGTCTTGACGAAAGATACCCTTTTTATCATTATCTCTCCAATTTCTTCTCTATTCAGAACCAATGTTGTTTTCTAACTTTTCATGCTGGATTGTTTGTATCTTTTCGCTATTTCTGAACAGTTCTCTGCATTTTAAAATCCAACTATAAGACACTGAATCAAACACTTCTTTATAATCTATCCAAGCCACATGAAGGTTGATTTTTCTACCTTTGCAATTTTTCAGACTCATTTTATCAATCAGTAATTGGTATTTTGTGCCTTTTGAATTTTTACTGTTACCTTTTTGTTCAATTGCAAAAAAAGAGAATTTGCTTTAAGATAGCTGTATATTTTGCCAGCTAATATGCCTGAGAGCAGCTTAAAAGTTTATGGCAGGCAGGTTATTGCTCGGACATTTTCTGGCATTAGGCCTTTTCTTTATCCTTATGATTAAAAAACGTTTCCCCTGCTCTTCTTTGCTCTGTCCTTCTGAAACATTGTTAAAATTGGTTAGCAAGTCTTTCGTGTAAGACTGTCAGATATTTCAACAAGTAGCCATGTAATTCATCCTTCCAGGGTGTTCAATAATTTTTTTTATCCTTTTAGCTTGCTTTTGAACCATTTCAGTTGTTATTTTCAGTTAGTCCAATTTTTCGTTCTTCAGATTCGTTCATAATTTGTACAATCCACTTAGTCTTGTTATTGTGACACTCAGGGTTGTCCCATACGTATTGCAAAATGTACGTGTATTTTCTTAGTCTGTGGTATTTATATTTATATTTTCTTTAAGATTATCATTCCTGCAACAATCAAATTTCTTATAAAATTGATGCTGATTCACGCGAAACATCGAATTTTGCTTCTACTGTTCAATGTATGCACTGTATCTTCTCATTTTAGTTGCAACTGCGACTATTTTTTGCTTCAGTTCCTCTAATATTTCATCAATAAGTCGTGTTCCAATATTATATCTCTTTAGGAGGTTATTTCGGATTTTCGTGTTTTTCAGCTTCTTTTCCTTAAGGTTTTTCAAATTGTTCACGTCTGCTCTGAGTTTAAGAATTTTATTCTCCAGTCGATGTTTCCATTTTGGTTCCTGAGCCTTACTGCTTTTGGATTCATTAATCTTATAGCCTAATTCAGACGTTACGACATAGGCTATTGAGTACATAAGGTGATTCGTGTGTCGAATGGTTTCAGTATGGATAGCCTTTGCAGCTTTAGTGGCTTCCTCTAGGAGTTCCTTCAGTTTTTGTTGAGGTACTTGTCTCAATACTGGAAGCCTAACTCGTTCCAGGTTGCTGTTCATTAGCCCGATAATTGTTGCGAGTTCTTATTCCTTCTCTGATATCAGCCTTTCAACTATTTGTATATTTTCAAGATTTTCAGCATCCTGCACGTTGGAATCTGGTTCTACTCCATTCATATTCTTGGTCAATAGAATCTCCTTTTATAGCTTGAGCTTTCAGTGCTTCTAGCTCAAGTTCACTAGCTATCTTGCGTTTCATAATGAAGCTGCTCTGCTGCATCAACCTTCGAATGAAATTTCCGAATTTGGGTGTCGTTCAAGCGAAAGTTGGAACATTCGTTTCTGAAACCCCTAAATGAGGGGTTTGAACCATAGAAGAACTGCATGACTTGATGATTTTCATCCATGCTCCACTTTTTCCTACGAATTACTTTCGAGTTCGGTGGATCTTGCTTCTGTAGCCCATTGTCACTAGATGTCCAGTAAGCCTAACATCCAGTGCGGTTCTCGGTAACCCGCGCGACTACCGATGCGTTATAGAATTCTGGTCTGTCTTCACCATTTTTAATTGGGCGTGGGCCCAGTTAAAAATGAGGAGAAGTCTACCTGAGGAGAAGGTAGACTCCCACTGTGTGAGGTGGAGAAATAGGAAAGAATCACTCCTAGCCCTCGCATACTCTAATAGCATTGGAGGAAGGAGCAAGATGAAAATAAATACTGAGGAAAAAAAGCGAGGGACCAGTCTACAGCTAATATAACAGGTGTATATCACATGAAGTAAGGCATGGTCTAGCTACAGGTGCCTCTGGCTCGTCGTGCCCGTACTCACTAGACTGATCCATTCAGGGTATATATATATATATATATATATGCAGAGCTCATCAAAAATGTATCCACACTATAAGATATGTCATCTATGGACTTCATCGAAGTTGGATCGAATTACGGTAGCAATGTGTGGTATGATATTCTCTCAACTGATGTCGTTACTCACATGAATACTAGCACAACACGTGACCGGTAGGACAGTCAAACAAAATCGCCGAGGCACGATACGAGGAACGCAAGACCATTTTACAGTGGTATTTCAAAGTTGAGAATGTTGTTGAAGTTCAACGGAAATGGAGGCGTGCATTTGTAATACAATCTCAAACACGCCTGACAATTGCACGTATTCGTGATAAGTTTGAGACCCATGGTACCGTGAGTGATGCGCACAAGGCAAGATACGGGAGGCCTCGAACTACAACAAGTCGTGCTTCCTCGGCTATGGTGTTGAAACAGTTTACACGGTCGAGACATAAGCCTACAACTCACTGGGCACATGAGGCTGTAGGTAGCAGTGCAAAAATATGGCGCATTCTTGAAGTAGCCAAATTCAAAGTATGCATCTCAAGATTTTTACATGCATTGAATGAAGACGATCCTTATCGAAGAATGGAGCATTGTGTGCGGTTTCAACACATGGTAGATGATGATGAGAAGTTTGCTCGGAAGATGGTTTGGTCTGATGAAGCACAATTTAATCTTACTGGAACAGCGAATCGGCATAATGGTGTTTACTGGGCTCAAGAAAATCCGGATGTTCATGTGGACAAGGCAATCAATTTACCTGCGCTGAATGTCTGGTGTGGATTGTCATCTAGGAGTTTAATAGGTACTGTCACTGGTCAATATTATACGTAGAAATGGATATTATACGTAGAAATGGATATTATACGTAGACAAGGATGTTTACTTTCTCCTCACTTGTTTAATATATATGCCGAGGACATCATGCGTGAAGCATTGGATGAGCTCAGGACAGGAATTACGACAGGAGGTAGATTGATCAGTAATCTGAGGTATGCTGATGATACAGTACTCCTTTGTAATGACATGGAAGAACTAGGACTAATTCTTGACAAAGTTAACAAGATCAGTAATTACAGAGGACTTCAACTCAATTCTAGCAGGACAAAGATCATGGTTCTCAAAGGAAAACAAACACAGAACCTCTTGAGAAACAAGTGTATCTTAATGGAGAAAGAATTGAGGAAGTCAGCAAGTTTGAGTACCTGGGATCCATTATTAATGTGAAGAATTACTGTTTAGAAGATGTCAGAAAAAGGTTAGGAATGGCTAAAGCAACAGTCAAAGACCTGTCTAAAATCTGGACGGATGGATCTATCTCCATGGGAACAAAGTTGAGGATTTTAGATGCAGTTGTTTTTCCAACAGCGACTTATGGATGCGAGACATAGAACCTAAAGAATTCAGATAAGAAACGGATATCTGCTTTTGAGATGTGGTGTTACAGAAGTCTGTTGAGGATATCATATACTGAAAGGCGTACAAATGAATGGGTGTTAGAAAAGATTAGTAGAACTTTAAGGCTCTTTAAGGATATTGACAGGAGAAAGTTAATATATTTTGGACACATAGAAAGGATGGAAGGAGGTCTTCTCAAAACAGTAATAGAAGGTAAAGTTCCTGGAAAAAGAGGCAGGGGTAGACCATCAATGTGATGGATGGATGGCGTGTGTGAAGTGACTGATCCTCAGAGAGTTGTGGAACATCATCGAGCATCGGAGTGACCATGCGGCATCTGTAGTTGCCCAGTGAACATAGAGAGAGAGAGAATGTCTGGTGTGGATTGTCATCTAGGAGTTTAATAGGTACTGTCACTGGTCAATATTATACGTAGAAATGGATATATGCACACTAAAATGGATATATGCATATCCATTTTACCTGCCTTTAATGCATTTTATGGGAATGATCAATTTCTTTTCCAATAATATGGTGCGCCACTACACTAGCACCGAGAAGTGAGAGCTTACCTCGATGAGAGTTTGCAGGGACAATGGACAGGACGAAGAGGTGCAGTTGAGTCCACCCTCCCACGTTCTCCTTATTTAACACCCTTGGAATTCTAACTATGCAGAACTCTAAGTGATGTAGTGTATCGTACAAAACCAGCTACACTGGTGGCCTTCCATAAAAAAATTGAAATGGCATGCGCACCAATCCCATTGGACGCTTTGGCCGACGTTGCCACAGTAGTAGTTCGCCATAATAATAAATGTGTGGATGCTAATCGTAATCACTTTGAGCACCTCGTGTAATTATAGCAGTCAAAGGTAACTTGTTTTCATCCCTTGATGTCTGTATAAATTTAGTATTACAATTTTTATACAGGTTTTTCTTTTGCTGCAGTGTGTATACATTTTTTTGACCGACTCTCTCTTTCTCCATACACACGCACTGAGAGACTGCGAAGCTAAGTGGATGTGGTATTTGCACACCATGATGGTTGACCCCACGAAAGAAGATTTGGATTCGAATCTAGTCGGAGAGTAGAGGAAATTTTTCTAAGCCTTTTTTCTACCGGATCCCGAGTTAGTCGATCTCTTGCAGGGACAAGCGGGTTTTTTCCCGCAGAAACCTTTTTCGTCCCGTAATCTTAAGAAAATCGGCCATCGGACCCACACTATTTTCAGACATTAAAACAATATTTCGTTAGGGTTAGTGACCACGAGATGGCGGGCCTTGTTGAGCCGCCTCTTTAATGTGTGCTGCTTAATTCGTGATAGACTTGGGCTGGCTATCTCTAATTGCTACCAATGGAGATTGAACTGCCCATTGAGTCTTCAATATCTAGATAGGGCTAAAACAGCCTACACCATGCACGGGATTAAAAAGGCGTTAGCTGATTTATATACAAATATATATACACAGTGGAAAAGTGCATGGGAGAGTGTTAAAGGCGAATCGCTAAAGATTTAAAGACGTGGACTCGAGGGACTAGCATAGAGGAGAAAGATGATTAGATAGAGACCTATGAACTTCTGAAATGGTCATACTGGAACTAGAAGATTTACGTTTGATATTTATGGAAGATGGAAAGAGGATGAGAGGACATATGAGAAGAAATATACTAAATAAAAATGATGCATGTGTTTGGGATATTATTCAGCCTTATGAAGTGGTGATCCTTGTGTTGGGAAGGAAATCCTGAAAGATATGGCAGCTGATGTGGGTGATATGTGGCCGCCTTTGATGAGTCCCTCAGTAAACAACCGAATCCTTTCCAATTTAATACAAAATCAGAGTACCTTGGGTCACTTTCATCCAATAGATTTTTATCTCCACGAGTTTCTGTTACATGAATATTTCTGTAAATATCCTCCTTCGAATCCTTTCATATATTAATAATGGTAAAATTAAACAGTCATGGTCCAAGCTGAACACAGATCCTAGTGGCATATGTCATGTCTTCTGCAATCTCATGGTCTCCGCTTCTCCATATGCTACTTTTTGTATTTGTCAGTCAGTGACTATGATATCCATATCACCAGTGTCATATTCATCCCCATTTATTCTAAACTGTGTAGTGTTTCATGTGGTATCCCGTAAAACGGCTTTGTAAAATCCTATCATTGTGTAACTGTTATCTTTATCCAACATAGCTGTTTCCTCGATTATAAAAAATAACGCTAATAAATCACTAAGGCAAGATCAACCTTTTCACATAGCCGTACCCCGCACCCGCCCAACTGAATATTACATTCTTATTCTTCTCCACCGATTCTTAAATTTTGACTTTGACCCGATTTTCCAATACTTTAACCACCGATCCCTAGATCTAATTGCCCAGTCAGTGACGCTGTAATCTGCTCCTAGGCCGAGATAAAAACTGGTACGTCCAACAAAAAAAAAAAATAATTCCATGATTCCAAACGGTGCCCATTAGAACACAAGGCTTTGGACTAAGGCACTACTCTCTCAACACATGCCAGAGAGCTTGAAATTTCTAACGTAGTCTATAGCCCCTTGTACAAACGAATTATTTTCAATCCCCCTTTGCCTGAAACTTTATTAGAGCTGACACTTGAGTTCATCAGTTTAGAAAGAAGCATTGCTAATTCATTTGCACATTCTACCATTAGATGAGCTGATATCCATTCACATTCCACTTCGTTATCTCTATTCAGATTGTACAATTTTCTAAGTAGTACCACTAATGCACTATCATCTAGTCCCGTCATTTCAGAGGAATTTGCTCACTTGGATGATAGACCTTTCCTGAACGGCGGTTACTCTAACTCTACAATTTTATATGCTTTTGTCACTTCGCTACCATCAACAGGCACTTAAATTATCCAAATTTAGTGGAGAATGAATCCAACATTATTTCAAAGCCGAATAGAGAAACTACAAGAGTTTCATGCCGAAGAGATAGAAACTATAAAAATTTCGGCGGATTCAAGCGTAAGCAAACCTTTCATGACAGGGGCAACTTGTAGTAAAGGTGGAGTAAGATCTGATCACTATCCTTAGTATTTCCCATAATGTAAGAGGGAGCCACTCATCAGTGGCTCCCACTGATGAGATCTCAAAAAGGGTCGAAACCAGTCTGGGTAGTGAATCCCCCATGATGTATAACATCATACATGTCTGCTAGGAGATGTGTTTTACAATATGGAAAATACTAACGTTAGTTATCAGATAAGCAAAATTATATGACACTGTTTCAATAACGCTTCTTATTGCAAACTTCAACAATACCAAGCTTGCCACTCTTTTTAGAAGAACTCTAATATAACTAATTTCGAGATTAAGGGAAGCATTTCTCCCAGTCCTCGACTATGTACACTCTATGTCAGTGTTTCCCAACCTGTGGGCGGCGGAGCCCGGGGAGTCCGCCAGTAATTAAAAGGGGGGGTCCGTGGGATAGTTAAAAAAAGTGTAGCTCAGTGGAAGTGGCACTTGCGTATTCTTTGCGCTTGGTCGCTTGAAGTCAGACTAAAGTTCAAGTCTAGTCACCGACTGCAGGAACTTTTTCTAAGCGTTTCTTCGACCGATTCCCGAGTTTGTCGATCTCAGGCACAGGCAAGCGGGTTTTTCCTCCCGGAAACTCGGGTTTTTTATCCCGTAAACTCAAGAAAATTGACCGAAGTACCCACATTATTTCAGTCAGTAACATATCTTGTTAGGGTTAGGTACCAAGAGATGGCCGCACTTGTTTGCCAGCCTCTTCATCGGTGGCTGCTATAAACAGTGATCGACATGGACCAGCTATCTCTGATTGGCTACCGGTGGAGTTTGAACTGCCCACTCAGTCTCCAAAAGCTAGATAGTGTATAAAGACCTCGCCTACTCCCTATAAGGGAATAAAAGGCATTAGATGATTTTATAATATCATTTATATTATAAATAAATTTTATATTATAAATTTTATAATATAATACAAGTGTGTTTTTCTCGGTTTGATATTCAGTTCTGCTTTTGGTCAAATAATTGAGTGTACAACGAAACTTCTGATTTTCAATTTGTTCACGATCTTATTTAGATATGGATCGGTGGTTAAAGTGTGGATCATTGAAACGCAAGACAGACGATAATCCAAGTGGATCTAGTGTTGTCGAAAATAGTAATAGTGCAGATAAAGTTCCTTCCCTCAAAAAATCACACAAATATTGTCCATCCTATTTGCAAATGGGATGTTCTTTGTTGCGAAGTGTTATCGAATGAATCTATTAAACCGTCGAAGTTGAGACACCACCTTGAAAGAAAACATGGCGAATCCGTTAATAAGCCAATAGAATATTTTCAAAATAAAAAACTGCGACTTTGTGGTTCACAAACGTTAGTTAAGGACATTGTGTGTGGAACAAAATGACAAGGCTGTTCTTGCCTCTTACGAAGTCGCCCTTCTGATTGGTAGAAATGGACAACTCCATACAATTGGGAAAGATTTAATTTTTCCTGCGACAAAAGCGATAACAAAGAACTTGTTTAGTGAAAAACATGTCAACGAGGTGTCTCTAATATCCTTATCTGACAATACTGTGAAAAGAAGAATCGACGAGATGGCTCAAATTGTGAACGATATTTTGCTAGAAAGGTTACGTCATAGTGAATATTTTGCGTTGCAGTTGGATGAAAGCTACGATATTTCAAATAATGCTAATTTGCTAGCTTTTGTACGATATGAACATGAAAATAAAGTTTGTGAACTCTATTTTTGATTCATAGAACAAAGACTTTTTGTTCTGTGAATCGTTACCTCTTCATACAAGTACTGAAGCACTTTTCTAAGTTGTCAAATAACTACAAATAAACTTCAATGGGAAAAACATTTAGGTATCAGCAGAGATGGTGCTCAGGCAATGTCGGGAATACATAAAGGTTTGGTCGTACGTATCCAGAAATAGGTATCAGCACAGATGGTGCTCAGGCAATGTCGGGAATGCATAAAGGTTTGGTCGCAAGTATCCAGAAAGTCGCACCTCTTGTGAAATGGACACATTGTTGTATACACCGCGAAGTACTAGCTACACGCCGTATGTCCTCCAAAATGAAAACCGTTCTAGACGAGGCAGTAAAAATTGTCAATTTTATTAAAGCCCGTCCTGTTAACAGCCGGTTATTTTCTGCACTTTGTAAGGAAATGAGAAGTCATCACGAACATTTATTATTGCACTCAGAAATCCGATGGCTGTTCGGAGGTAAGGTTCTGACACGGTTGTTTGAGCTTCGTGACGAAGTAAGGTTGTTCCTCCTAAATTCCAAATTTGAGTTAACACACTATTTAAATGACTTCACATGGCTCTCATCTGTTGCTTACTTGGCGGACATTTTTCACATCTTGAATACTCTTAACTCGAGCCTTTAAGGTACCTCTGCCACCGTGTTTTCTGTGCAAGACAAGATAGAGGCAACAATCAAGAAGAAACCACTCTACTGGCCAAGACGTCTATAGACGTCAAGTTTATCATGGATGCGAAGTGCATATTAAAATTGTAATACCATTGATATTACATTGAAATATATGATGGATATAAAGCGTATGAGGATGCGTATTTGATCCATAATGGCCGGTGAGGTGGTTAAAAAGAATATGAACTTCCTTCTGTCGAAACAGAACAACTTATCGAGTTATCCTGTGATTCGAAGTTCAAAATGCTGTTTCCTTCGTTACCGTTACTGGAGTTTTGGTTTCAAGCTAAGTCTGTTTAAATGAAATGTTCAAATGGGCTGTGAGACATCTGTTGCCATTTGCCACTACATATCTGTGCGAGACAACATTTTCTCATCTTGTACGTAGGCTGTTCAATAAGCAATAAGACTATATTTATACAGATATAAAAAGATTACCTTTAATCGTCATCATTTACATTGTCTTTTTCGAAGTAACTGCCGTGAGACGCGATGCATTTGTCCCAACGTTGCGTCCACTTCTTAAACACATGTGAAAGTCGTTTTTTGAGAGTTCTTTCAAAACCGCCTCCGCAGCTTTTACACATGCTTTATTGCTTTCGAAATGGCGGCCTCTTAGTGGTTTCTTGAGCTGAGGAAACAGCCAGATATCGCACGGTGCGAGATCAGGACTGTATGGAGGGTATGGTAGGATATCTGTGTTTTTCTTCTGCAAAACGTCTACTACACAACCAGCAATATGTGTTCTTGCATTATCGTGGTGCAGTAAGAAGCTATTCTTCAGCAATGGACGCTTCCTTTTGACGTGCTTGATAATCGCTGCTGTGTTGATCATTGACTCTGTGATGGACGTTGAAGATCTTCCTTCACGTTCAAGATCTTCCACATTTTGCCTTCCTTCCTTAAAAGTTTTATGCCAGCGAAAAACACTTGCCCTCGACATTGCTTCATCGTGGAAAGCTTCGCATATCATGTTAAAAGTGTCCGATGCCGATTTTTGCAAACGCACACAAAATTTAATCGCATAAAGCTGTTCCAAGGACGCTTCTATTTCGAAGATTGGTCGCACCTCGTAGGCGCGCAGATGAGCACTTGCGTTTAGTCACGTGACACTATGGCACGTGACTAAACGCCATCCATCAACCTCTTTACCTCTTTTGTTAATACAGACAGCAACATTTCTTTATTCCACAGAAATTAATATTGTGATGAGTGGTTTCGGCACAGTAAAATTAGTCTTGTTACTTATTGAACAGCCCACGTTTATATGAAAAACAAACGTAGGATCAGAGTTAACGTGGGGCCAGATCTACGTCTGAAATTATCCAGTTTTGATCCAGACATGTGAAAGTTAACCAGCCATCACATTAGGTGATTGTTAAATTCATTTTAAGCCTAATTGATATCTTCATATTCTTCCGAATCCATTTATAAAAATAGTGTTGCATTGTCATAAATGACACATTTAGTGTTGTAAAATTGTAATTTATTACTTCAACTTTATGATAAGTAAAATATAAAAAATTTCCATTTTGGGTTTTATGAGGGCCACGGTGAATTAACGTTCACTACAGGGGTCCGCTACATCAAAAAGGTTGGGAAACACTGCTGTATGGTATTTTGAATTTTATGAGATACGCATGTTGAATTTGCCTCATCTGTTTTTTGTGCATCAATGTTACTACAGCTCTTGCATTCTAACATGTGCACTACCATCATTCCAATTTTCACCTCGATGTCTATCAAAGAGTGGGCATATTGCACCCAGCATAGAATTATACAGACGCCCAAATCAGCACAAGTAATTATTCTGATGAATGTGACATAGAGGGGGGGGGCTCTCCCCATACTTAGAGAAGCATTCCTTCTTAACAACACCACAACTATTAATAGGTAGATTGAAATAGTTTCGTAAAAAAAAGGTTTTTCTAATTGCCAATATACTGAAATTGGTCGATTTGATTTTGAAGGACATGTTTCAGATTTCACCACTTTTTACCACAACTTTACTCCCCAAGCACTGAAAATTCTATAAAATAATAAATCAGCTGACGTATTTTATTCCCTTATAGGGAGCAGGCGAGGCCTTTATACCCTATCCAGCTTTTGGAGACTGATTGGGCCGTTCAATCTCCACCGGTAGCCAATCAGCAATAGCTGGCCCATGTCGATCACTAATTATAGCAGCCACCGATGAAGAGGCTGGCAAACAAGCGCTGCCATCTCTTGGAACCTAACCCTAACATGATATGTCACTGTTTGAATTAATGTGGGTACTACGGTCGATTTTCTTGAGTTTACGGGATGAAAAACCCGAGTTTCTAGGAGAAAAAACCCTCTTGCCCATGCCAGAGATCGACTAACTCGGGAACCGGTCTAAGAAAGGCTTAAAAATGTTCTTCCAAATTCTGTACAATGTAATCAAACTGTAGTCTGGTGTGTGTACAATGAAAGTGAGGATTGTTTGTAATTATGGTCGAAGCATCTAAGGCAACGAGGCCAGTGTGTTCTCTATTAATTGCTTATCTAATTCTGGATGGTTTTATTCATTCATTTTTGGTGATGAAAAACTCATTTTTCTGAGAGAACTACAATTTCACCTCAATGTGAGACCAGCTCGCTGGTCTTCCGTTGAAAATTCTTTATAGAGGATTTTAGTATTTCCAGTTAAATTGGAACAAGAGTCCTTCTGACCTAATGACATCATCTATACCCAAGAAATTGCAGATGTTCCAAAGAAATTTTCTATGTAGATAATAACTATCATTGTAAGCTCTGTTTTCTTCACACCGTTCTTCACTCTGTTAGGATATCGTTATTATTATTAAGAGAGACCTCCAGGGAGTCAGGAACTCATCGAGGGAGCCCACATTACATGCCCCAGCTATCATAATTAATTTTTGAATTCATTCACACTGCTTGCACTGGCAATATCCAATGGCAATTTATTCTAATCACGCTCCGCCCTATGAGAGTAAAATCTAGCTCTCCACCCCTTCTTAGTGGCGGTCTTTCTCATCTTCAAAGGATGCCCTGTTTTCCTTTCCCCACTCTTCATAAATTGAAAAATTGCACCAACTGAAATCCTCTATGACCCTTTCAGAAGTTTGTAAGTCTCAATCGTGTCACTCCTCTTTCTGCTGTTGGCTAGTGTCTGCAGCAGTGGCGGGTCGTGGGAGAAATCGTGGGGGTACCGCAACTTTCGAAATATACATACACACTGTAAGTACAGCTTATACGTGTTTGGATAAAATATCAAAATTATGGTAAAAATTTAAAAAAAAATTATACATGAAAAAATATTGTTTATTATCGATAAAATCATACAGTTTGGCACAATTCAAAATTACTTAAAAATAAAATTCATTTCTTTAATTATAATTAAAGGAATGAATTTACAATTTTTGGACATTACAATTAAATCCTTAATTGTAATGTCCAAATATATAAAGAGACGGAGTAAACACGATAAGCACTACGAACACTACTACTGGTGCAAACTGCATATAAACAACAGTGGAACTATGCGACGGACAGTGCCGCATGACGCTAATAGCTCGCATCTGACTATGACTTGTATGTGCTTGCTTGCGTAGCAATATGACACTGTGGAAAACACAGTGCTGCTAGAGTCCTTCCCCATCCTAACTGCTACAAGATGGATTTTTATTATTTTTTAAACAAAATAAGGGAATTGTATAGGATTTTTGATGATAAAATTAAATATTACAAGCAAATATAAATAAATTAATTAATATATTTTTATATCGAGAAAGACTTGGGCCATCTATCTCTGATTGGTACCAGTGGAGATTGAACTGCCCACTCAGTCTCTGAAAGTTAGATAGGGCTAAATGGCCTCTCCTACTCCCGTATACGGGAATAAAAAGGCGTTAGCTGATTTTTTTTTTTTTTTGATATATCGAGAAAGATTGGCGTGCTGCAGTTTAACAGTGCCTATGCACGAGCCACCCGTGGTCTGCAGTCTAAAAATTGTTAATCTATCTTCATAATCAGTATTCCACACTTTTGATATTTTTCTGGATATTTCACTTTTGTATATTTTTACTATAACCTGAGTGACAAGGGAAGCTATAGAAATGAATTATCCTTTACATAAGGCTTGTTTCAACGTTATTAGGGAAGGAGATTTTTAAAAAGATTTATATCTTCTCTCTAAATCGAATGAAGACAAAGCGCTAATTAAATGGGTTTATCTGCAGGAACATACAGTATAACTACAAATAAACAAGATTAGTCCAGCTTATAAACATCTGAATACAATTAGAAAACCTGTTATTCTACATTAATGTAGTCTTTCGTAGTATCCAACTTTAGTGCAATTACTATGTTTTCGTTCCCCACAACAACAACCTTTTGGTGATCATTCTGAGATGTTAGATCTATAGTTTTTATCTGCCTCTCGTATGCTTACAATGAGCTTTCTCATTGTTTCTAAGCTCCCCGTTGTGTGGTTTTGTTATATGATGGCTACTGTATTCTTTGCAGAGTTATATACACAAATTATATTTTTTGTGAACCATAAAAGATTTAATAACGGAAAACAATAATGAAGAAATCAGCTGACCTAAAATCAATTAATTAGAAGAACTAAAAGAAGCCATAAAGGATAAAAAAATGGAATATTTATTGGATTAGAATGCATAAATACAGAGCGTTGGAAATATGATGGAGAATATTTACATCGCAGATTCTTAAAATTAATAAATAACTGTTAGAGGAAATGTGGCGTTTCATCAGATTTGTCAACGGTTAAGGTTATATTTAACAAAGGAGACAGAGATGATTGTGAAAATTACAGAGGATTCAGTCTATTAAATACGCTTCATAAAAGTTTCTCTAAAACCTTGAATAAAAGATTTTAGAGAAATCTTTTATTCAAGATTTTGTCCTCCTTAAAGATTGCAAACAATCTTTAAGGAGGACAAAATGGTTTCAGACATGGAAGATTATGAATAGAAAATACCTGTGTTAAAACAAATTATTCAAATAAAGACAAGAATTTAATTTAGAGACTCAGTTGGCTTTTATAGATTATGAGAAAGCTTTGATTAAAATACACATACAAAAATTATGGAATATAATGAAATAGATGGATATCCATTATGTGTGGTACAAGCTATACAAAGTTTATATAAAGATACAAAAATACGATAACGGTAATATAATAAATTCACAGACGCGACTGAAAGTAATCAAAGTGTTATTCAGGGATGTAGCTTACCTCAACTCTATATATTAATCAGATTATTAAAATATTCTCTTCCTCTCTTGCCGCCTATAATTAGTGATGATCATGAGCCAGCTGTCTCTGATTGGCTACCAGTGGAGATTTAACTACCCACTCCGTCTTCAAAAGCCAGATAGGGTTAAAAGGCCTTGCCTATAAGGGAATAAAAGGTGTTAGGTGACCATTTATTTATTTATTTATTAAATTATTCAAAACGACAATAAAACAAGGTATCCGGTTAACAAGAACAACTGTTGTTGATTCAATGCATAGATGATCAGATTACACTAGAAGACAATGAAGATGATCTTCAATCATCAGTTTATGAACCAAACAAAATAAGCCAACAATATGTTTTAAAAATTTCACAAGCGAAAACAAAAGTGATTGCATTTAAATGTCGAGATCATATTAGATTAAATATATAGAAAAGAGAATAATAGAAGAGGTTGCATAGTTTAATTCTTTAAGTTGCGTAATAGTATATCTAAAGATAAAGATGTAGATGAAAAAATAAAGACATTTTAGAAAATCTGTAGATTCGTTAAAAGGACATTGAATACTACTACTAATAATAAAAAACAAGACGAGCGACTCAACTAAAATTTTAGAATGTAGTGGCCACTATCACTCTATTATGTGGTTCAGAAAGACAGACTGTTAAAAAGAAAGATGAAAGTATAATACAAGCTACAGAAATGTTATTTTTAAGAGCAATTAATCGATGCACAAAATTGGACCATATAAGAAACGAAAACAGAAGAGAGCTAGATACTATTATTATTATTATTATTATTATTATTATTATTATTATTATTGCTGTTTTTTTTTTTAATTATTGCTGTTGTTATTCAGCCCTCCGTGGAGTGAAGAGACTCATCGTGGGATTTACAAGTAAATGAAAAGATCAAGTAATATAGAGAAGAATGGAAAGAGCAACTATTTAGGAAAAGATATCGGCTATCAAAAGTGGTGGATAAATATAGACCAAAATGAAAGAGAGAGGAAGAACAGCTGCAAGATGGAAAGACAAGTGAAGCCGGAAATGGCAAATGACCAATCCTTTACATTTTATACTTTTCTTATCTCGAAAAAAAAACAAACAACTGTTTGTTGCATGAAAAATTTGAATGTAGAATTATTAGAATCCGAGCCTATCTTTTCAACTGAATAATTAATTTAAAATCGAAATTTCTACTATTTTGTATTTCTTATCGAAATATATAAATTATAGGAATATTTAATAAATTATCTAATAATTATTTAATATATTAATAAATTATTTAATAAATATAAATTATAGGGATATTGAAATATTCATTTTCAGATGGAGGGAATTATATTCTACTGAATGGTCGTCCATGGATGTGTACGTTTAGCGCTCTGTTTTATGTTTACATGAATGGCGTGATAGCAACTCTTTTTGAATTTTTTTTTTTTTTTTTTGAAAAGGGACAAGTTAAAATGAAAATGTTGGTTAGAAGAAAACAGACGCTATTGTGCCCTTAATAACAATCTTTTATATAATCTAGAGTTTTTTTAGTTAAGTATTTTCCGTCTATATTATCAATTTAAAAGAAAAAAATGCAGCGAACTTGTATCGTTGCTTTTTCCGGTATTCCAGCTTCAGGAAAAAGTACTCTAATAATGGCTTTAATGGACTTTTTTACGCATAGTGATGCAACATGTGTTAGCGGTGCAGATGATAATGTAGTGATACAAAGCAAATCACTGAATTCTCTGACACCAGATATTAACATTAATGCATATTTAATTTCTTACGATATGTTAACATCACCCTCGGAAACGATAATGGTAAGAACTACATGTGTATATTTCGATATGGTCTCATTCATAAACTTACAACACTTTCGGAGAGAGAAACTTTCTGGCGAAATCTGAAATCCTATAGAATACACGCAAAGGTAAAGAAAATATCTGAGTTTTATTTACAAGTTTTTGAAATGGTCCCCTCTGCACGCATCTGCAAACAGGAAACATTGTTTAATTAAATGTGGTATACGACCTTGACTGCTGAGTTGCCTTCCCAATTATCTCTATCAGCGTCTTTTCATGAACCAGAGAACTGGATGCAGCAATTTGATTTTTTGTGGGTATAACTTGTAGCAGTTCATTGTAATTGAATTTCAGTATTTTGCTGTACGTAAGATTATAGGAAGTCGGATTCATAGGAAAACCGTGAGTCGTGTGATGGACCAATTCAGGTGAATTAGCAATGGCAGTTGGTAGGATCCCTTGACTTGCTCAGCTATTCCAGGATAAGCTTACCATTTTAATGCAGTGAGCTTAGCCTGGGATATATATATATATATATATATATATATATATATATATATATATATATTGATTCTGATGACATCCACCTGATTTTTTGAGCCTCCATAGCCTGGTTCATAATGATGATCCCTCTGGTACTGCAGATTTGAGTCCCCCCCCCCCCTTAGATGTGAGGAATCTTGGGAAGTGCTTTACAGCAGAGATGGAGTTTTCTGTTTTGTATATATATTATATATATATATATATATATATATATATATATATATATTAAAATTGCTTGGTATCTTTAATATATATATACAGGGTGTTCGGGATAAATTTGACAGTTTCGTAAGGAAAAAGAAAATCTTCTTTGTATCTATTAAATTTAATGAATTGACAAAAAAACATTACAGGCAGAGTTAATTACAATACTATCAACAAGATTTACTCAAAATAACCACCATTAGCATCGATCACAGCTTCAATTCTGCTTCGGAACCTCGAACAAGCTGATGCTACAGTCTCCCTGGGAAGGGCCGCAAAAACTGTTTTAATTTTATCCATTAACTGGGCTTTTGTATTACTGGAAGTGCGATTGGTGTCTTTTTCAACTGCGCCCCATACAAAATAATCCATGGGGTTAAGGTCTGGGGAGTTTGGAGGCCAAACATTTGGACTGGTGAAGTCGTAGAAATTTTCAGACAACCATTTTTGACTTTTCCCAGAGGTGTGGCAAGGGGCCGAATCCTGCTGCCATACATACGGCCTACCATTGGCTACCCTTGTTATCCAGGGCTTGACTACAGTTAGCAACTCCACGAACAAAGCCCGAATTCCAATGCCAGGGTTCTTCAACACCTGTTCCTGCAGATTTGCGAGGAATTCTGCTGTACGAACGCAATCAGATCTTCTGCTAGGGATCTTTCTTCTTGCTACATCCTCGTAGTCACCATTGCAAGTCTCTATAGTTCATGCCTGATTGTTTTTACTGTATTCAGGGAGCATTGGGCAGCAGTCGTAATATCCTTATTTTGATGGCGGGCACGAATCATCATGATACAAGTTATTCTCTTCCATGATTCAGGTGGGTTCCAGCTATCCATCCTTTCTGACATCTTGTATATGAATGAAGAAGGGTCCAAACTTTTAAATGAAGAGAAGTGTGTGTTAATACATGTAACTTACGGAAAAATATAATTAATTATAAATATGTCAAATTTATCCCGAACACCCTGTATATATATATATATATGAATATGAATAAATACATACATACTCGTATGTGTATACATACATACAGTCCTTTTTTTGGGATTGTATGCAGTGGTATAGCATACTAGCACCTTTTTAGTTTTTAACATTTCCTGCAAGCAAAGAATGAGTACCAGTACCTATTGCTTTACGAAAGTAGCAGAATGTGTGTGTGTATAGTATAATATAATATATATATATATATATATATATATATTAATAAATGAAAACAACTTCATACTCCACCTATGCTGAAGCATAAGCTGAATATGAAACAAAGGCCATCAATTGCTTCCACCTCTCTCTCTCTCATCCACACATTATCACTATTATAGCACCTATAGTTAAAACTGCTTCCTGGCATCAGTCTTCTCCTCTTACTCCTGCATAGATGACTTAGGCAAATCACCTGTACACTATTAACTATACTATTAAACATCTCCGTATTACAACTGAAAAAATGATGGGGCATTGTGCCTGTTGATTGGAAAACACTTGAGTTTCGAATCTCAGTGTGAGAGGGGAAGCTTTATATGGGCTTTATCAGTTGAAGGTGAGTTAGCCAATCTCATACTGAAGTAACAGGGTTTTTCCTCCCAGAAACTCTGGGTTTTCATTCTGCTTACAGGTAAATCAGCCATTGGAACATGCTGTTTACAGACAAAAAAATATTGGTGATATGTGTGTGTGTGTGTTGATGGTAGTACTGTTGTTAGAGCCTCTGTAGCTAAGTTGGTATAGACGAAGTCCTTTGGTCAGAAAGACCTGGGTTTGATTCCCGTCCGTGATGCGAGGAACCTTTATCTGGTCTCTTTCAACTGAGGACGAGTTAGCTGCTCATACAGAGGTAGTGTTTTTTTTTTTTCACCTGGAAACTTGGGTCCCTCAGAACAAGCAAACCAGCCCATTAACACACAGATCTACTGTCATAAAATACATACTTAATCTCTCCTTACAAGGGCTCAACCAGTCTTAAGGTACAGTTGAGGAAGGGGGAAACCCCACGAATAAATAAAGTACTGTTGTACCTCCACAGTGAGCCTAGGACTCCTTGGAGGTGTCATGTAATTATAGTAATACTAAAAATAGTACACCTGTAATTGTTTTAACAGGTGAAAATAAAGTGGAGGAATGATAGTTGCCAGTTCATCATTCCAAACATGCAAATAGTATTGTAAGGATAGGTGGATTTGGGATTTATAATTAGTTCAGAGCAGGATGAGTTGAGCATGTTAAGTTGAAAGATACCTTGTTTTTTTTAGAGGCTGAAGAAGCTATTGACATGATGTTTATGTCAGGAGGGACTGGAAGAATTTTCAATTCCAGGTGCAAGATCTGATCCTATCTGGTGATTGTGTGTACTACTGAAGTTGTGAGCTGAGATCTCTTTTACGAGGGGAGGAAAATAAAAAAAAAAAAACAAGACAGCATTTTGATGATACTGAAGATGAGCAGGTTAGCCTCTCCCCATTGAAGAATGGTATGGAGATCAGTGTTTTAAGGCATGGGTTCAGATCTTGAAGTATGGGATGTATCAGTGCTGCATGGCTTGTTGAATGTAGTGTAATGTCATTTGCAAAGCTGTTGATAGGAATGTGAGTGAGCTATTTATGTATAGGAGAAAGAGGGTAGGTGATATGCCTGAGGCACTCCTGCACTGGTGGAAAAGATCTAAAAGAAGAGCCATCTACTATGACATGAATGACCAGAGAGAATGCTGCTTGCCCAGTTACATAGGGTGGCAGGCAGACCATATGTTGGCAATTTATTAAATAGGCCTTGTTGCCAGACTTGATTACATTCTCTGGAAGTGTCAAGAGCAGCAGCATGTGTTTGTCCAAATTTTTCCATGTATCCAGTGGTGGATGATGTTATCTAAGATATGCTTGCTTCTGTATATTTGAAAATTATAGATGACATACAACACATTAGTTCTGGAGCACAGTGTTTGAGTACATTTGGAGAGAGATGCCATTAGGAATGGATGACTTTTTAGTGCTTAAGTTATTTGGTATTCTTCTGATGTCTTTTTTCTGAAAAAGCACAACAGGTATATGGTGCTCTGTTTCTGGTATAATGGATGGCAAGTTTCTTTGGTCATCTTTTTAGGAGTTGGAGGAGAAGGACAATGCCAGGAGATCAACTTTATCTTTAAGTGTTGTAACAGTGATATCATCTGTATGAAAAAGAGAGAGAGAATGGAAACAGTTGAGCAGAAGTTGTGTCCAATGGCCTTTTCAAAGGATCAGAAGACATGATTTCCATTTAGATAGAAATCATCAAGTTTTTTTCTGTTGGTGTTTACAAAGATTTGTATTTGCTGATTCTTCACCATAGGCCGAGAATACATCGAAATTTTCTTGTTGCAAGCCATCTTTGTATGCAGCATTTTTTTTATTTTTTTTTATTTGACTACATTGGTACACCTTTTGTTAAACCATGGCTTGGTAAGTGGGTGGGAATTTTGGATGGAATGGAGAATGAAAGCCTTCACATCAGTGAGGATAATTCCAGACTTCCCTCAGAACGGGTGTTTAGATCAGAAGAGCTGAAGGAGTAATCTGACCATGAAAAGGATGGGTAGAAGTTTCTGAGGTATCACCCTTGTTATGTCAGGAGTAGAGGACTCTAAATTTCACATTCTCCTGCAACAAATTCCAGATTTCACAAAGGTGTCATCCTTGTGATGGAAGGAATCATACAGAGTGCAATTTGGACAGTGAGTGTGCACTGAGGTGGTTATAACAGCAATGAGTAAGGGTGTCTGTCAAGAATAGATCTGGATTTAGATATTTGTAAGTGATGGTGTACATGATAAATGTTGGCATATATGCCACAGATTTCATATATTTAGGGTTTCATATATTTAGTTTGATTTTCATTTTTGTTGAAGTTAGTTTGGAGGGAGATTTATTTTGATCTCAGAGATACTAACTATCATTGTTTGTTGTATATTTTCTTATTGAGTAGAAATTAGAGAATAGGGACATGCATTGAGAAGAGATAGATTCTGGGACATGACACTGATATAGAGAGCACAGTCTCTTTGCCATATTGTAACATCAGAAGTACCGATTACATGCCACTTCTCTGACTCCCTCTTCAAGTATGACCTGGTAGAGGGATTATGCAGGGAGGTGACCTTAAAGCCTTCTGACTTATTATTGACAGATTTGGATCTATGGACTACCAAGAGACCAACTTTCAACACCATTTTACTGCTGTATCTGCAAAATGGAAGTTAGGTTTCTAACTCATTTGTATTGCCCACCTGGTTGGCCGAGTGGTTAGCGTGTGTATCTGCTCTCCAGCAAAAAGGCTGTGGGTTCAAATCCCACCATGGGCATGGATGTTTGTGATTTTCTCTGAAAATACTAGTGGTGGTGGGCAGTAGATGGCATTGGTGTAGATGATGGATTTGTGTGGCAGAGATGGAAAGTTGTGGAGTGGGTGCCCTCCCTCAATGAGTTTTTGGATTCTTTGGAGGTGTCATGTAATAATAATAATAATAAGTATGTTTGGAGTACCCTTGAAAGAAATCATTCACACTGCATAGTGGTGAGAGGTAAGAAAAGAAACCCAAACTCCTGCTCCGGTGACCAAACATGGCATTTGCCATTTCATGCTTGTAATAAGCAGAGTTGGTGTGTTTCACTGGGTTGTGAAGGTCATCTACCACCTAAGGTCTATTTGCATTTTCTTCAACCAAGAAGGTATTCTTTTTGCAGAGGAATGGTCATTGGGTACCCTTTCTTATGGAACAGGCCACACTATAAGAAGTCAGGGTTGGCATTTTACAGGGAGAAGCTATATATTGTGCATTGCCTGCCCATTAGTGGCCCATTGCTATGGTGCAGTGATTTTCAGTCTTAGATTCAGAGGTGCTTATTATTATTATTATTGCAATGGCATCTCCATGTAGTCTGAAAATCATCATAATTAGTCTCACACTAATTCTTGTTGAATACATTCACTGACAAGGTACTTACAAAGGTTCTGGCAATTCATCTCACCCATTCATCATTCTCTGAGCAAAAAATCTACGATGTCTTGCCAACCATACTCTTATTCCAATAGGATAGCATTTTTTCTCCAGGCATTCTGTTTTGGAACTATTGCTGTTTAACTTGTATAGCGTTGAGAGAAACTCAGACAGGGAAGAGATATGCAGTTGTTTGCAGATGATATAAGAATGGAGAGATCTGTAATATACTTCTGTGAGGAGTAGAGTATATGGGTTTACAATAGGATTCGAATGAATAAGAGGTCTGGTGGATGGAGTTGCTAGTTCAGCATTGTAAAGTTTTAAAATGATGGGATGTAGAATATACAGTGATAAGAATATCTAACAAAAGGTGGAATATCTTGCATTAGGGATCTGAAAGTGATTGCAGACAAGGACTTAAATTTAGGGGACACCTTGCTAAAATTGAAGTACATCACTACAAATTATGGCATCGATGTAATGGACTTTGATATATGTAATCTAGCCATAAATACCGTTACAACTCGAACACTGCATAAACCTTTAATCTATCAGTAAATCATTTACAGCTTTCAGCACATACAAACTACAGGTATAATGTGCATATAGCAGCACTCAGTGTTCAGAATGTCTCCTTTTTTGCCTTCATGCATGCCCAAATTCTCTGCGGCCACATATTGATGGTAGTATGCATAACATCTAATGGAAATGCTGCCACTACTCCCTTTAAATCCACTTTCAGGATGGTCATGCTGGGGTGTTGTTTCTTGCAGGCTACTCTGTCAAGCTCCAACCACAATTTATTTAAGTCCAACAGATTCAGATTGGACTTCCAGATGACCAATCAGATGGTGATATGTGATCAGGCATATTCACCTCCAACCAAAGGGCTTCATCTATACTGACTAAGCTATGGAGGCTCATTTAGGAAACATACCATACACAATGGAAACACGGTTGTGTTTTCATTGTGTATGGTATGTTTCCTAATATATTTGTTAGATGCATTCGCAACTTTATAGTAATATACTATAAAGCACTAATAATTCTAAGAAAAAACACAATAAAACAGATAAAAATTGAAAGGTTGGTTGGTAATTACACCAACCAACCTTTCCAGGTATATGTGAGGGACAACATTCAACAATTCCTCATATATATATGATATTCAACATTCAACAATTCCTCATATATATATATATATATATATATATATATTGTAGATTATGATCTGCAGTGTAGTACCAGAAGCAAATGGAGAGAGAGAGATTCTACAGATTCATGCAAGATATTATTATTATCCGAGATCTCCAGGTATTCAACACTCATCGAGGGAGGCTATACATCATTCAAACCAGCTGTCATACCTTCCTTTAAACTCATTCATACTAGACACACTCATGACTTCAACAGGCAAACTATTCCACCTTAACTGCACACAATCTTATGTTCTCTCTCTCCACCTTTCATATAATGAGAAATTTCATCAGATGATATTCTCTAACATCCATTCAGAAGTTTGTAGATCTCTATCATATCACCCTTATTTCTCCTGTTAACCAGAATTTATAGTCCACATGCGCATAATCTAAATTCTATAATCCCAATATAATCTTTGTAACTCTTCTTTATACCCTTTTCACAGCTTCTTTATTCTCTTGGAACCCAGGAGACCACATCTGTATGCAGCAGTCCAGGTATGGTTTTATCAAGGCCCCTTGCAAAGAGGCAAAATGACTTCCTTATAGTCACCAGCAGCTAACCTGCTAGTATAAAATCTATATTTTCAGATTACATATCATAAAAAAAGAATTAGGAATTGTGTTCTGAAATTAAATGATGTTGAAGTAAATTTGAATCATGTGTCTTAGTTGAAAGAAAAATAAATGCATATTTGTAATAACTGATGTATTCTAATGATCACGAATATAGACAGATGTTATCAATAATACTGTGTATCTAGCCTCAAATGTATATAGTTTCTGGTAACCAGTTTGTCAAATGCTCTTGGTTACATAATGATATATTTTTAAAAACAGTTTAACTCATGTGAAATAAATTAGAATTTATTTATCACTCCTTTATATTTTGCTTACTGTAACATGCACATCATTCAGGGAGCGAGAGCAAAAGAATTGGTTATAACATTTAAATATTAATATGTTTATTGTAAATAAATTCTAATTTCCTTTACATGTGTTAAACTTTTTTTTTTAATATTTCATTATGTCTAACACATGTTTCTATAAAATATCTGGCTAGCTCTTGGTTACAAAAATATGTATTTATGTTTATTCTTGTAAACACTTATAGTTATTTACTCATGTCATTGTAGATTTACTTTCATGCAATTACATAATCTTATTTGCATTATATTAATTATATAACTATTCATATATAATTCTATGCATGTATTGTGCAAATTGACTCAAAATTCATTAAAAAAAAGCTTCATCAAAGTCTTTAGATTAAGTGTAATATTTAGAAATTAATATAATAGAGTGGCATTAAGTATAAATAAGTTCCTTTGAGGTTGAATGTTTTGTAAAATTCATTATGTAATTATCATTATGTATCAAATGGTAATTATGTAAAATTATATGATTTTTAAAACAGTATTTTTTATAGTAAAATTATATGATTATTTTGGATTGTTTGGAACTGATGTTGAATTGTTTCTTGTGTAGCAAAACATTGGTTCTTGGAAAGAGCACAGGAAGGACATTATTCTTGCAGCAGAAGAATTTATTGCATATACATGTGGGTTCTCCTGCAGTAAACATCTGAGCAGTTCTATTGTGGCTATATTAAACAAATTAAAAAGCTTCAGCATTGAAGTGAAACCAGGGAGTAATATTGTATTTTTAGTTGAAGATAATTTCTATTATAGAAGTATGAGATATGAGTGGTTTCAACTTGCTAGAAAATGTAAGTAGTGTAATATTTCTAATTACTCATATGTAGTATTAAAATTACTGTTTGGAAATATTTTGAAACTGTGAAACACACGTCTAGAGATGTCTACTAACTAAATTTATTTAGCTAATAAATTACTGCTCCAATAATTTGCCTTTGTCACCAAGGCATCTTCATGGACACAAGGGGATGTGCACAGTAGTAGGTATGTAAACACATACAGAGTATGAAAGGCGAGTCCTACAGCCTTTCATACTGACACTTGATCCACAATATTTGATTTGTTTGTTCAAATTAGTGAGTGTTGTAATGTTGTTGTAGATTCTAGTAATAATCTCTGATTTTTATCTGCTCCTGTATAAAAGGGAGGTTTAGTTCCATTATATCTGGTGATTCATATCCATAGTCTGCTATACCAGAATGGCTGTAGTGCAGATAATGGACATAGTTTCTGTGTTCATTTGTCCAAAATACTTTTTCTTTATTTATTGATGTCTCTTTGGTTATTATTCCATGACGTATTAATAATTCACTCAGGTAGAGTAAAATCTATGAGCAGATTGAAGATATCATGGGTACTGCTCCCCACCCCCAACAATTTCAACTGGCTAACTGTTATCTGGAAGACACTTGGGTTTCCTCATGCTATGTCCAGTGCACTGTGACAAAGGGGGAATGCAGACAGTATGCTTTCCTTAGATATTGCTTACCTCCTCTTCTGGCACTTTGCCAATTCTTTCTTCTCGAAATCTTTTCCACTTTTAGTTATGTACATCATGATTCTACTTATCGTTCCTCCTAAAAAATAAGATTTGTCATTACTGCTTAACAGAGCTCATACTCTTCATTAAAACAAGAATTCTGCACTGTTAAATTTGTTATTTAAACCAGTTTAATTTAGTATTAGTATTACTTCCAAGCCATGGAGTCAGAAGTCTCATTGTGGGACGTCGAACATTCACAGACCACAATAACTGTCATAGTTGCCTTGAATACATTCATCATTAGCACTCACTACCCACTCCAGTAATGCATTCTGCTCCTTCACTGCCCACCAGACAGCAAAAAATCTTTTTATTTCCTTAAGCACATGACCTTTGTGCCTTTTTCAGGGATGATGTAACATCACCCATTATCCCATGCAATAATTCCACTTCAGCAATGCATTTGATTCATTCACCAACTGTTAAGCAAAAAAAAAAAAATCAAATTTTCACATCCTCATTCACATACTCTTTGCACAGTTTTACATGGATGACCTCTCATTCTCACATCACCCATTCTCTTTGCACAGTTTTACATGGATGACCTCTCATTCTCACATCACCCATTATCCTATGAAATAATTCACCCTGTTTATCTATCTGATAGACTCCTCTCACCAACTTACACATTTGTTATATCACCTCTCCTCTTCCTCCTATCATCCAAGCTCTAAAGACCACATTTCCTCAGTCTGTCCTCATACTTAATATTCCAGAATCCTGAGACAGTTATCTACACTCTCTCTCTAATGTTTCCTTATCACCAATATAGTCAGGTGTCTAGATCTGCGCACAGAAATCCACGAGGCCTAGTGCCTTACACAGTATTAGTATTAACACAATCAAACTCTCTCCTCATCTATACATATCAGCATTATTATTATATGATATCTCCATGGAGTCTGGACACTCATTGTGGGAGACCCAAACATTATACACACAAAACCTATCGTACTTCTCCTTAAACTCATTCACTGTCTCTTGATAGATTGAGAGCTTGTGGATTGCAGAGGTTGGTTGATAGGCAGAGAAGAGGAGATATGATAGAAACATTTAAATTACTAAAAGGTTTTTTTTAAGATTTATGCATGGGAAATGTTTCAGCTATGTGATAGTGATGGAAGAACAAGAGGTCATCCCTGGAAATTAAGGAAAATTGTGGTTAACAAGCGTGTGAGAATGAGGTTTTTTGCCTGGAGGGTGGTGAATGAGTGGAATGCATTGCCTGACTCAGTTGTGAGGTCTTCGTCTGTAAATGAATTCAAGAAGAGATATGATAGATATTGTTTTGATATTTTGGGTCTCCCTCGATAAGTCTACTGACTTCATGGAGATACCCGTAATAATAATAATAACGCATAACTAATTCTGGCAATACATTCCACTCATTCACCACTTTCTACACAAAATATCTGCTCTGCATATTCCTACTAACCACACTTTCCACAGATGGCCTCTAGGTCTTTGACTATTTATCATACATTGAAATTTTCCTTTGCATTCATAAATTTTATAAAACTTCTTAAATATCTTAAAAGTTTCTATTATGTCCCCTCTTTTCTGGCTATCTACTAAACTTTGTAATCCACAAACCTTTAGCCTGTCCTCATAGGGAGCATTCCGGAGACCTGTCACGATCTTAGTCACTCATCTTTGAATCCTCTCTACCACCTGATGGTCCACAAGAAACCCAGATGACCAAATCTATACATAGTAGTCAAGATATGGATGAATCATAGCCTTATAAAGAGGGATAATAATTATGAACATCCATGTAATCATTTTCAGCAATTTTATCAACTTTTGCATTATGCTTTCTGAACTTCAACTCTCTGTCCATCATTATACCCAAATCCCTAGCCATATCGAGTTTCTGCAATCCATTACATTCAATGTGATATACCATATGCAACCTTTTCAACCCAAAGTGCATAATCTTACATTTTACAACATTAAATTAACAATCATTATACTTTGCCCACAATGCTAGTTTATTTAAATCCTGCAGGATATCTGCATCATCTTTATCTACTTTTGCTGTCTCCAGTTTTGCATCATCAGCAAACAAATGAATATTTCCTCTTAAATCTTTCCCTATGTCATTGATATACAAAATTAAAGAGTAGTGGCCCTAGTACAGAACCCTGAGGTATTCCACTAGTCACCCTCTGTCTTCTAGATTCCAATCTACCATGTACTACTCTCCGGTGTCTCTGTCAGTTCCTTCCCCCATCCCCATCCATGCTACTAGTTTAATATTCATTCCCATTTTCTTCTGTCAAATGCCTTTGCAAATTCCATCAATATCATGGTGTAGCTATTTCCTTTATCCAATTCTGCTGTCACATTATTATAAAATGTGAATAAGTTAAGACAAGACCAACCCTTTACAAAGCCATGCTACACACTAGATTATCATATCCTTATCCACCCACTGTTAGATTTTATATTTAACCAACTTTCTTAATACTTCAACAACTACTCCTAATATATTAATTGGTCTCTGTAGTTCCATTTAATTCCAACTTGGTTTATCTCCTGACCTTGGATATGCAGTCTGATACTGCTTCTCTGTAACAAAATCTGACTACTTCCCATGTACTACTAACATTGTTTCCTTGTAGCTTCTCAAGCCATGGCACTGCTCCAAGATGATTCATATATCTGTCATAATTACCAGATTTATAGTTGAACATAAACTATTTCTTGACAGAGAATTCCTCATTTGCCAACTTCCCAGAACAAGACTGCATGGTCACTCTTCCCATTGTAGACTGAGTGTCTACCTTGGTTATGGATATATCTTCTGATGCTATTATCAGATCCAACACTCTCAATCCCCTTGTCCCCTCATATTTCATGTTTCATATAATTATATGAAACATGTTTCATATAATTATCCCTTAGCAACTGTATAAATTTCACTTCCATGTTGTCATGTCCCCTGTTCCTTCCTGCAATCTATGTCCCCATACTTAAAGTCTCCCATAATAACTGTTTGGTCTGCATTCATTGTGCTAATCTGTCGATACATGGTATCTACATCTTCTTGTGGAACCCCCCCCCCAGCCTATAATGCATCACCCACAGCATATTTTGTCTTATTGGCCTCTATCTTGCACCAGACAGCCTTAAATGAATTATCCCTTCTAGACCTAAAATCCTCTTTAACTTCTAATTTTGTTGGTTGTAATTCTTCATATATCATCAGCAATACCTCACCTCCTGTCCTCTATCCTCCCTGAAAATACAATTCCTTTTACATTCTATCCTTGTAACTATATTGTTTAATGTCAACCAGGTCTCGATGCCTGTAATTTTTGGCCGAGTCAAGCTGACCAATGCCCAAAACTCCTCTCCTTTATTCCTGATACTTCTTGCATTCATGTACATGCATTTCAACATCCCCTTGTACCCACAAGGGGATGTTGAAATGTGAATTTCATTTCCAACCCATTTATGGAAATCTGTGAAATCACATTCAGCATTGACCAATCATTTCTGTACATACGAAGTGTGGCTATTAAATAACAAGACTAGTTGCAAAAATGTGGTTTATTATTACAATTGTACAATTTAATTGTTATTCCCTCCCTCCCTCCCTCCACTATCTATACACTGTTGCATATGAATTTTCCATTGTTGGAAGCGGTGCTGCAAGTCATCAGGTGTTATCTGCTTCAGTAGCGCTGCCATTTTCTCCTTTACCTCATCCACTGACTGAAAATGGAGATTTCCAAAGTTGTAATCCTCAATGCAGATTTCAACTTTGGAAAAAGGTAAAAGTCACATGGAGCTAAGTCTGGCGAGTAAGGTGGATGGTCCAACACTGGGATCTTCTTATCAGCCAGATACTGCTTTACAGACTGGGCTGGAGCATTGTTCTGATGGAGAATCCAAGCATTGTTCTTCCACAGATCGGGTCTCTTCTTCCTCACTCGTTCTCTCATCTTGTCCAGAACCTCAAGGTAATAATGTTGGTTAACTGTCTGATCCTCTGGTACCCATTCAACCATTACCACGGCATTGATATCAAAAATAACAATCAGCATTGCCTTCAGTTTTGACTTGCTCATTCTTGCTTTTTTCATTCTCTGTGATGGAGTTTTCCAGTACATCAATTGTCTCTTTGTTTCTGGATCATACTGGAAAATCCACATCCCATCACATGTGATGATATTCTTCTAATAGTCTGGCTCTACTGTCAGTGCAAATTTGTTTCCGTATGTCTTTCTGCTCCTGACACAAGTTTTTAGGAACCATTTTCACGTTTAATTGCTCATGCAAAATTTGTCGTACAGTCTCCTTATCAATGTGCACATGTCTGCTATTATCTGAAGGCTTAATCAGCGATTGTTGCAGACAATTTCATTAATTTTCGCAATGTTTTGATCGGTTGCTGCCGTGACAGGGCGACCTGGTTGTTCGTCATCTTCAACGTTTTCTTGACTTTCAGCAAAGCGACCATTCAAACATTTGCGCACGTGACATTACATTATCACCATACACCTCCTGCAATAGTTTCAAACACTCTGTTGGCGATTTCTTCAATTTCACAAGGAATTTGAGATTAATGCGCTGCTCGAGTTTAACGTTAGACATTATTCCGGCAAAGCGATTTCACACGTTTCTTTTATAACTGCCTACAGACTAACTACAAGCAACAGCAAACAATGCTTATCTCAACTGCATCTAGAACTTTCAAGGTCATTCACGGCGCATCCCACTGCTACAAGTACATGATTCACAGCACACCTTGTCTCATTATTTAATAGCCACACTTCGTATACTCATTTATCACAGGAGTGGCTAGACACATGATGATTTCATTCTCCTTCCCTAATATCTCTACTTTCCCTGGTTATGCACTTCCAAATTCTCACTAAATGATACTTTTTCCAAACATCTAACTCTAAAAAAATTTAAATGTAGTCCATCAGGCATATATATATATAAGTCCTTTTGCCCATCAAATTCATTCTATACCTCAATAAGCTGCACAAACTTTTCATTGACTCATTAACAGTCATGACCTTTCTTTTCAACTCTGTCCTATCATACCAAAGTAGCAGACTCATAACTTTTAATTCCCTACTTTTCATTTTTGTTTCTTTCAGCAACTCTTTCATATCTTCTCTCATTGCATATTTAACCCCGTTCAGATTATATGTTCCTTTAATGATAATCATCTCTTTCGCTTCTCTTCTATAAACTAACAGTGTTGCTAACAACTTGACTTTCAAACGTGGAAACATGCTTTCATCACTTGCTCATTAAGTATATCTCTTATCATCAAATCTCCATACAATACTGCATCCTTATTTGCAGTCTCTCACACTTTCATACTTTCTGAATTCACATTTTCTTTCATTCTTCCGCCTGCTGTACCACGTGACAATCATTTCTCTAGTTGCTCTAGCTCCCATTTTGTCCTGTGAAGGATGCAACAACAACAACAACAGAAAACTGCTCCTATAAATCATTATAGCAGCAGTTTTCTGTGTAACCCTTACAACTTTCATGTATTCCCTGAGCTGGAGTTTCTTATCCATCAAGATCCCCAGATCCTTTGCCTACTCCACCTCCTGAAACAAAGTTCCTCCAATATGATAAACCTCATTCCCTCTTCTCTGGCCAAAGTGCATAAGTTTATACTTAGTAACATTGAAATAACATCCCCATTCTGCATCCCAGAACACCAACCTATTCAGATCCCCTTTTGACATAACATCAGAATTTCTTGACATTGCTCTTCCTAATTCTCTTCCTCTTTTTAATTTAACATAATCAGCAAACAATGGATATCTTCTCTCACACCCTGAACTATATCACTAATATATAAATTAAACAACAGTGGTCTCAGAACAGAACCTTGTGATATCCTTCTAATCACCCTCCTCTTTCAGAACACTGCATCTCACACAATTTGCTGGCTTCTATCAGCCAACCATCCTCGTAACCAAGCTTCCAAATGACTATCCATCCATTCCTCCTGCTCATTTTTAACAGTAGTTTATCATATGCTACTCAATTAAATGCTTTAGCAAAGTCCAGATAAGTCACTGTATAAACATCTTGTATTTCATATACTAGTCACCCTATTATAAAATGTAACAAATTAATAAAACATGATCTCCCCTTTAACAGATCATGCTGCTCTTTTGAATGATTTCCATTCTTGTCAATCCAGGTTTGTATTCTTTCTCTGCACTACAACACCTGATATGGACAGTGGTCTATAGCTTGACACTACTACTGACTTGGATTCCCCTTTATGTAGTAGAACTCTTTTTTCATTCTTTCTATTCCTTGGAACATTTCCTGTTGTAAGACCCTCTGTTGAACAATGAAGTTGACAGCAATGCCAGCATTTTTGTACATTTCCATAATATATGTTGTGATAACCTATCCAGTTCCACAGTCTTATTAACATCAAGGTTATTTGATATTCTAAACACTTCTCATTCTTGAACTGTCTTCTGCCCTCCTTCCTTCCTATTGGTATTTAACATTATTCTTAATGCAACAACCTACACGAAATAAACTAATGAAATACTCATTTAACATTTCTACTATATCTCCAGTAGATGTTACTGGTGTTCCATCTGTAGCAACTAAAGTCAGTCTTTCACATTCACCCTTTCTTCTGCTAGATACAAACAGAGATCGGCTTTAGTGTGAACAGTGGCTTTAGCCAATCTCTGTTCACATGCCAGTTTCTTTTTCCTCACTACACTCGTTACCTTTGTAGCAATTTTCTTATGGAGTACCTTGTTCTTTATATCTACTTCATAACATCCTCTTTTGCAGTAGTTCATGCATAATTCCATGATTCATCCATTTTGTTTGTGATTGTCTTTAACCTCCTTTCTTTAACCGCCTAACCTTAGGAGGATAAATAAACATTGTCATAAGACCAAGTCCCAGGCACTGCTGATTTTTCTCCCCTTCAAATGATCACGCCACTACACATCATCAGTCCATTTCCTTAATTTATTATAGTAATCAAAACCACATGATCACTCTCCCCAACTCCTGTTATTTCCAGCTTCCAGTCAGTGCTACCATAGTTAATTAACCATTATTATTTCCCTCCTATTGCTTACCATTCTATCTATGTGAACATTTTCGAACCATTTCCAAAAACCACTACATTTCTTGTAACAAACCTTACTAAATATCTAAAATTTGTGCTTATCTTAACTTTTATTGTTATTATTAAATGACACCTCCAAGGAGTCCAAAGACTCATCGAGGGAGGGCATCTACTCTACAGCTCATTCTAACCGCAACTACACCAATGCCATCTACCGCCCACCACCACTAGTATTTCCGCAGACAATCGCAAACATCCATGCCCACAGCAGGATTCGAACCTGCAACCTTTTGGCTGCAGGTTCGAATCCTGCTTGGTCTTGGTCTTAAGGAACGTTTATTTATCCTCCTAACCTTAGGAGGTTAAAGAAAGTTGGAGAGTGGATATGCTAACCACTCGGCCAACCAGGACGGCTTTACACCAGACTTTACACCAAATGGCCTCAAAGCCATTATCACTACTTTCTTCACCTTCCGCATTGAGAGGATGCAACTCTTCTGAAATCATTAGTAATACTCCATCTCCTATTTTATCTTTTCTGTATTTTTTTTGAAAAATGTCATAACTGTCATATTCTATTCCTATGAGTACATCATCCTCCTTCATTAATAATGTCTCACTGATACCAGTCCTTTGTGGAACGACTAATTGTACCCAGGCCACAAACTCTGCACCTTTATTCTTAATACTCTTTATAGTAGTGTATAAAAGCACAATAAACACGGTAAAACCTCTTTTCTTTCTACAATTCATTATCCCATCATTCAAGTTCTTTAGCTTTGTTGCTTGCATTGAGGCCATTCCTATCTTGTCTTCCTTTTTTTTTTTTTATCTCACATCAATTTCAGCATCTTATATTCACAGTTCCACCTACTAGTTTTTGGCTACACGCACAAACAACACACTCCTTCTCTCATCAACAATCTGTCCAGCTTCACACTACTGCTCTCACTCAAATGCAGACCATGTGCAGCACAAGTTCTCTCCCACCTTCATTATCCCGTACATCCACATACTCAAATTCTATCTTCTGCACATTCTAGCTATCATACCATTCATAATTATTGCTCTCATCCTCAGCTATCTATTATCATACTTTGACAACATAATCACAATTCTCCCTTTCACACTGTTCCTGTGTGCTGTCTCTAACAATGTTTGCAAATTCTGCACTGCTTCGTTCACACCTTCTCACAGATTATTTGTTCGTACCAGCACAGTCAGCTCTTTTGCATTTCTTCTCCTCTCCACAACCTCAGTCACTCTTCTTATTGTTGCTACACTCAGACATACTTTTGTTACCTGCTCCATTATCATATCTTTCATCATGGAGACCCCATACAGCACTATACTGACTGCTTTCCACCTTTCCGCTCTCTTTCATATTTGACTCATCTGTCACTGGCACCTTCCTTCCATCTTCAACTACCAGTCTCTTTTTCTAAATGTTTTATCTTACTCTGCACACACTACTTTCCACCATTCTACTCTCTTTCATATTTGACTCATCTGTCACTGGCACCTTCCTTCTTACATCTTCAACTACCAGTGTCTTTTCTAAATGTTTTATCTTATTCTGCACACAGTGGCGCACCCAGAGGGGAGGTAGGCTACACATTGTTGCTACACTCAGACATACTTTTGTTACCTGCTCCATTATCATTTCTTTCATCATGGAGACCCCATACAGTACTACACTACTTTCCACCATTCCACTCTCTTTCATATTTGACTCATCTGTAACTGGCACCTTCCTTCTTACTTCTTCAACTACCAGTGTCTTTTCTAAATGTTTTATCTTACTCTGCACACAGTGGCACACCCAGAGGGGAGGGAGGCAAGGGGCCCTGTCCCCCCCCAAATAAAAAGGAAAAAATATTAGAAAACTTTCCAAAAATCTTTTCCTAATTAAAATTCATTTTTTTATTTATGTTGTGTCATGTCTTCTATTTCTATACTACTTATGAATTGGCGATCATTGCAGATTCTCAGTCATAGTTCATGTGTGATGCTTAGTGTGTATTCTCAAATCGTCTACTCAACTCCCCCCTCCCCCAAGATTAAATCCTCAGTGTGCTACTGTCTGCACATACCTCAACCTATTAACCCCTCAGTTTAGCCTCTGAGAAATCCAATATCATACAGCTTTGTCTTGTGTCACCTCCTTTGAATGTAGAATTCCCATCCTGTATATTCTCTGGCATTTGCGATTCTTTGATTAGAATTCTGAAGAAGTATCACTTCATTTCTGTGTCCCCCCCCCTCCCTCAACTAGCTGTCAGATTTCCTGTAACACTGCCTAAGTTCTCTCCTTCGTCTCTGCATGGTGTTTACCAAGTGCTGTGCAGTATCTTCCTTTATGTTTTGGACAAACAAACTTTTCAGTAGAGAAGAGAGTTAATGAGCAGCATGATACCTGCTACCTGAAGTCACATAAGTTAGATCTTGCATTTCATGGAAATGACACAGAACAGAGTATCTTTTTGGAAAACACATACTTGATTCGTAGAAGGCATTAAAAATATGAACATTTAAGAAGAACTCTGAGGTCCTGTTGCCTCATCCCAATTTAAATGAGAATGATGGTATTTTGCTTACTAATATTGGGAGATTCTGATCCTTAGTAACTTTATTATTTATATTTATTCAAATACATTATATCATTTTTGATGTCACTTCCACCCATGAAAATTATAAACCTAGTGCAGGGTGGTTTCTTTTTTTTTTCTTTTTTTTTTTTTTTTTTTGTAGATTTTTTTTAATTTCTTATTTTTTTACATAATTAAAAGACCCAACATAATTTTTTCACATCACTTTAGGCCTTGAATAAGTGGAGTGATAGTCTTACACTGAACTAGAAATTCATCTCTCATGTAAAAGACATTTGCAGAAATCCATGCCTGTAATGGGATTTAAACCCTGACTTTTTTTGGTTTGAGAACAGTGATACTACCATTTGGTCAACTAGGTTTAATATTGTTATATAAGTTTAATTAGTCAGATGTCATTGTTCTAGCACAGTGTTTCTCAAAGTGTGGTACATATACCCCCGGGGGTACGTGAAAGGTTGTTAGGGGGTACGTGGCAATTTTCGGCAATGTTTGTTGAACAATATCATGACTCGTTTAATTATGCATAGCCGAAAATTGCCACGTACCCCCTAACAACCTTTCACTGACTTGCATCCCCTCTCCAACAGAAACTGCTGTATAGACCAAGCAAAACCATATGTTGCCACTGGAACATATGGTTTTGCTTGACACCACCCCGTTTAACATGTTAAAACTAAGAAATATATAGTGAATGTGTTTCAGATATTATGGAATTCGGTTGAAGGGAATTAGCATTTCAACTCAACTGTTGAAATGCTAATTTGTCTTTGGTTCGCATGGTCTTTTGTTAATACCGCACCAATCATATGAAGTTCTTTGCTGCTCTACGTATCTCAAGTCTTGTAAATTACTGGTAATTTTTGCTTGAAATAATGGGAAAGAAGATGACGCTATTTGGGTAGATGACTTTGATAATGCACACAAAGAAACTGTTCTGGATGCCAAAAGTAGTGATAGTGAGTAGGAGCTTCTTGGTAAGTTGCACCATTTTCAGTTTTTTTCTGAAAACTTTAGTTTCCGAAAATCCCTGCATATATCTCGCAACATAGTAATTTAAATAAATTTTGAAATTTATTTTTCCAATAACTTACATGATTGCTCAGTCGAGTAAATTCAGTATTTTTTTAGATTTCAAATTCTTACGTATGGATCATTGGTTAAAGATTGGATTTATAAAACCCCCAAAAGAGAGCAATATAGCAAATACAAGAAAACGTTGATATTGCATCTGGATCAAACGAAATTGATAAAAGTGTGTCGTCTGTGAAATGTGGATTTTCATGGACGGGAAATGAAGAGGAATCTATCCCAAATTTTTTTTTTTAAAAATAAATCATATTTTTTGTTTACATGAACATATAAATTCAAATAAAACAGATATTTAATTTTTAATTAATATTTTAAATTAATTTATTAATTTTAATTAATTAATTTATGTATTTTTAATTAATTAGGGGATACTTGATAATGATGAAAATTTAAGAAGGGGTATGCTGATATCTGAAGTTTGAGAAACACTGTTCTAGCATGTGGCACTTGCCATAAACTCTTATCCAATTTTTTTAAGTTTCCCTTATTTTGAATTTTCCTAATTTGTCAGCAGGCAAACTGGTCCCATGAACACACAGGCTACAGTCATAGGATATAGTACGGCAAGGAAGGCAACAGGAAACCATCTTGCTCATCATCATTTCCCTAGTGTGGTAGAATATAGCTACCCCCACCAGCCGTATGGCTGAGGGAATAGAAGTGAATAGAATAGAGGATGCTACATCAGAACTTCATCATTACTGTCTATTTGAATTGTTTCACATACTAACTGTTGCATGTAAAGTGCAACATGTTGTTTGCTCTGAAAATGCTGGTTTGAAATCTTTAAAATACAGTGAAATATAAGCCAGTTAATAAGCATTTTTTATACTTTAGTTTGTTTGATGTTGTAATACCATTAATATAAGTTTTGATATAATGGATTGCCAAAATGGGAGGAAAAAATTAAAACAATATCATCCTGATGTTGGAAGATTTTTCACTTGGTTATACTATAAATTAAAGATCTAATTCTATGATTATACTATAAATTAAAGATCTAATTCTTGCTGGCACCTTTAATTTATAGTATAACCAAGTGAAAAAGGTGGTTTAATCCTTTATCAAAGCGTAAGCAAATGAAGTTTGCTTGTAAAGTCACTTGACAACTTTGCTACTTATATATAGAGGTTAATGACTTCATATCAATTGCCTTAGTATCCCATAATGCAATGCACATATCCATGACGACATGATGTATAATGCTATGCATTATGAAAGAGCCACTAACTACCTAGACCCGTTTCGACCTTTATTGAGGTCTCATCAATGGGATACCTCAAGTAATATAACCAATTAAAAAAACTTTCAACATCTGTCTCTAATCCAGAGTATTTTAGTAATAAGGTGTGACATGTTTTGACTACTTGTGTATGGAAATGTGACTTCTGCATTACTTCAACCTTGGGATCCCTTCTGGGTCTGGCTCCCACTGATGAGACCTCAATACCATCCTCATTCCAAAACCTAATAGAGATCATACTTAATCAACAGCTGGAGACCTATTTCTCTATCTAATACTGACTATAAGATATTTTTCCACATTATCAATAACAGGCTCAAAGTGGGAATGGGATACAGCAGTGGTATTCAACCTGTCGATCGACCGGTCGAGCGCGGAGCAATTTTTGGTCGATCTCTTGTGTATTCCTCCTTCTTTACAAATTTAATTAAAACTGAAAACATAATATTTTATTTATCATTATTTTGTATTATTTTTAATTTGCTTTAAATGTATTGCTATTGTTTATTTATTTTTCGTTAAAATTGTCAAATCAGTAATTTCCTTATAAGTCCGGGTAAATGAATTAATTTGGATCAGTGGAAGTCAAACAGCAAGCCGAGTGAATACGATTATAAGCAAAGTCTAAAAACTCGATTGTAGCTTAAATATTAAATATTCCAAAGCACGTTACATCGATTTTTTACTTAGGTTAAGTCCCATGTGAACATTGTAAAAAAATAAACTTTGTTTGTCTCGTTATAGTTTGTATTAGATGTTTTTGTAAATAACTCTTTTGAAGCTAACTGTATATATACTGCTTTAATAAGAATATGTTAGAGTGTTAAAAACAAAGGCAATGTTTTTTTGTCGGTGAAGCTATACATGGCATTAGAAAGAGTGTTATTGAAACTTGTATGTATGAGAAAGACTTCAGGCTCTAAGTGTAAACATCTCCGAAGTCAGTCAGAAAGTGTTCAAACAACTTTCCGACAGCCAGCAACTTACAATCAAAAGAAAGCGGAGGAGAACAAAAGGCATGCCAAACTTGAAACTTAAGATGAAAGACTCATACCGATTCTTTGGAGGTTGCCAAACTTCATGCAAGGTCTCAGAGGAGGTCTAATAAAAAGGGACTGAAGCAAGCAGAAGGGGTCCCAGTTCCAGAATTGCTGTCAGAGAGGAGGCCGCCCGGTCCAGAGTCACTGTCAGAGAGACTGCCCGGATCCATGTTGCTTGAGAGAGGAGTTTCCCGCTTCCAGAAAGGAGCTTCTCGGTTCGAGACATCGCTAGAGAGAGACTACTTCTAGGCCGCAGACAAGGTTTCAAATTGCCAAAAGGAAGAGTTCCAATTGCCGGAGAAAAGTTTCCAGGCCAGGTTAATGTCAGACATTCACTAGTGTGTTGCGTTTTCATTACAATTTGATGAATCAAACAGCTTCACTGATATTACTCAATTAATGGTATTTATTTGCATGGTATTTCAAAATTATTCAAGTAAAGAAGAACTTTTGAAAATTATACCATTATTGGGAAGGACTAGGGGAGAAGAGATTTTTTTGGCATTTGATGAATTTGTGAAACAACACAAACCTCTGCTTTTTAAACTTGTGTGTCTTACTACTGATGGTGCTCCTGCAATGAAAGGTAATAAATCAGGCTTCATTTCATTATGTAAAAACGATGACAAATATCCAGAATTTTTAAGTACCACTGTATTATTCACCAACAAGTACTGTGTAGTAAAAGATTAAACACAAAAGATGTTTTTTAAAAGATTTTACATTTAAAATTGTAAATTCTGTTCGAGGAAAATCCCTGCAACAGCAGTTATTTAAATTACAGGCAGATGATGATAGAGAACTTCTGTTGTACAATAATGTTCGCTGGCTCAGCAGGTCAATTTTTAGAAAGATTTCTTGTATTAATTAACGATATAAAAAAAAAATTGATGAAAAAGGAGATATTTATCCACAATTGAGTGATAAAAGATGGTTGTTACACTTTATCATTTTTAGTAGATTTCTGTACGAAATTAAGCAATTTAAATTTATGGTTACAAGGTAGAGATAAAAAAAAATTCGAACAGAATTTACAATTTATATCCAAAACATCTTTTGTGTTTAATCTTTTACTACAGTAGTTGTTGGTGAATAATACAGTGGTACGTTAAAAAATCTGGATATTTGTCATCGTTTTTACACAATGAAACAAAGCCTGATTTATTACCTTTCATTGCAGGAGCACCATCGGTAGTAATAGACACAAGTTTAGAAAGTGGAAGTTTGTGTTGTGTCACAAACTTCCACTTGAATTACTTGAATAATCTTGAAATACCATGCGAATAAATGCCATTAACTGAACAATATCAGTGAGGTCGTTTGATTCATCAAATTGTAATGAAAACGCAACAAGCTGGTGAATGTCTGACATTAACCTGGCCTGGAAATTTTTCTCCGGCAATTGGAACTCTTCCTTTCAGCAATTTGAAACCTTGTCTGCGGCCTAGAATAGTCTCTCTCTAATGATATCTCAAACCAAGTCAAAGGAGTTTCCCGCTCCTTTCTGGAAGCGGGAAACTCCTTTCTCAAGCAACGTGGATCCAGGCAGTCTCTCTGATGACAACTCTGGACCAGGCGGCCTCGTCTCTGACAGCAATTCTGGAACTGGGATCCCTTCTGCTTGCTTCAGTCCCTTTTTATTAGGCCTCCTCTGAGACCTCGCATGAAGTTTGGCAACCTCCAAAGAATCGGTATGAGTCTTTCATCTTAAGTTTCAAGTTCGGCACACCTTTTGTTCTCCTTTTCTTTTGATTGTAAGTTGTCGGCCATCGGAAAGTTGTTTGAACTCTTTCCGACTGACTTCGGAGATGTTTACACTTAGAGCCTGCAAGCCTTTCTCATACATACAAGTTTCAATAACAATCTTTCTAATGCCATGTATAGCTTTGGCGACAAAAACATTGAAGGGGCTAAAGAATTGTCAGTGCCCTTGACCATTTTCTTTAATTTGGGTCTTGGGTCTAGGTTAGTCCTGAGGGGGTGGAAAGAGGGGAAAATAGTTCCAAGACTGCTGTTGTAAATTACTGACCGATCAGCATATCAGAAATCGTTGTCAAGGTCTTGGAGAAAATAGTGAAGAGGAAAATACAGGATTGGATAAATGAAAATGGGATACTGTATGGATGACATCGTGGTTTTGTGAATGATAGATCATGCCTCAGTAACTTGCTCACCTTTTATAACACAGTGACGGCTGAACTGGATAAGGGTAATGGGTTTACAGTGATTCTACTGGACCTTGCTAAGGCCTTTGACAGGATACCACATGGAATTCTAATCAGTAAACTGCAGCATATGGGGATGGATATAGGGTTGGTGAGATGGATAGGAGGGTGGTTGATGGAGAGATATCAGAGAGTGGTTTATTCAGGAGTAGACTCCAAAAGACGGCCTGTGACTAGCGGTGTGCCACAGTTCTGTTCTTGGCCCACTACTGTTCAATTTGTTCATTAACGATATAGGAAAGGATCTGAGAGGAAGTGTTCATTTGTTTGCTGATGATGCAAAGTTGGGTAGAGCAACAGTGAGTGCACAAGATGATTTGGATAGTTTGGAGGACTGGGCTAAGGAGAATGGATGTCAATTTATTGTAGCAAAGTGTAAGGTTATGCATTTTGTGGTGAAAAGATTAGCAGCAGTATATCACATTGGTGGAAATGTACTTGAGGAGATTGATGAGGCCAGGGATTTGGGAATGTTGGTGGAAAGGGAGTTGAAGTTTAGTGGGCACATTGCAAAAGTGGCTAGATCACTCATCAAATCACTTGGTTGCTGAAAAATACTTTAACAAGCAGAGACAAACAGGTTATTGTTCCTCTGTATCGAGCCTTGATAAGACCCCATCTAGACTACTGTGCCCAGATATGGGTGCGAGGATTTCTTCTTGATGGGGAGGAGGTGGAGGGGATCCAGAGATGAGTGACCAAGATGATAGTAGGTCTATGGAATGAACCTTATGAGAGCAGGTTGAAGATTTGTGGATTGCAGAAATTGGTTGCTAGGCAAAAAAGGGGTGATATGATTGAGACATTCAAATTACTGAAGGGTTTCTATAAGATTAATTCAGAAGATATTTTTGAAAATAGGACTGGTGGTGGGAGGACTAGGGGCCATACATGGAAACTGGGCAAAAGTGTGGTTAGCAAGGGTGTTAGAGCTAGGTTTTTTACTTGGAGAGTGGCGAATGAGTGGAATAAGCTGCCAGAGTCTGTTGTGGGTGCCATGACAGTGAATGAGTTCAAGGCGAGGTATGATAGATACTGTGTGAATGTCGAATAGTTTCTTGACAGGATGTTAGGGCATCCCTCAATGAGTCTATCGACTCCTTTATGTTGAATAGTTGTTTTTGACATGATGTTAGGGCCTCCCTCGATGAGTCTTTCGACTCCTTGGAGTTGCCGTAATAATATATACAAGAAGTCCAATCGTGAAGTGACTTCACTTGCAACCTTTGTTTGCTTACATTGAAGAAACCAAGAATATAATTTCTTGGCATGTTTACTTTATAATATCATCCTGATATTTTTGATTATTAATTATATTCACAAATCTTTTCAGTTGTTAAACTTTTAAATTACACTTTACTTTTTTTTATTTAATTTTTTATTTTAATATATATATAAATAGATGGTATGGGATATTGTCAAGTCTTCTTGCAGTGCTCAGTAGATTGTGCACTAACAAGAAATGAACACCGTAAAGATGCTGTACCAGAAAAAGTTATTAAAGAGATGAGCACGAAAGTAGAGGTGCCTGAGCCTAATAAGCATTTTTGGGAAAAGCAATCTCTTTTACTTAAATCTGACACTGAAAACATCAATTTGTAAGGATATTAATTTTTATTTTTCTGCTTGTTTTAAAAAAATTAAATTACTATTAGCTATTCATTCTACATATTAGAATATATAAAAACTAAAAAAAAATATCACCTGGTACATTACTGAACTGGACTTTCATGCTTTGTTTTAAATTTAGTGTACTTTGTTGTTTCATTTCTGAACTTTGATGCTTGTTGGTTGAGAGCAAAATACATTCCTTTATTAAAACCTGATTTGTAAAATGTTTTACAGGTGCTTAATTCTAGATAAAGTTAACCAAAACTAAAAATATTTTGATATATATCTGAATTTCAAAATTCTAAAAGCATTTATGTTAAGTTAATATATTCGTTATCTTATATTGATGCTAGTTCCAAGTTCTTGGCATCAATACTGTTACAATGAACTTGGGTCTATCATCTAGAACCCTTTTTCATAGGACTTAAAAGGCCTAAAATTTTCTTCAGTAACCTTAGTATTAATAGTTGACTGGAACAAATGTGCTGTCACTCTTGATATTTCCAGTGTGCTTTTAACCCCCCAACCAGCCATGACATCTATAGATGTCCAGCTAAATCTGGATACGGTTCTGTAACACCCATTGAATAACATGGATAAGAAGTGCAATTTGGTCTCACTATTTCATCCACCTCGCTGGTAGGGAGGTTAATTATGTCTGGCATCAAGACCTGCTCATTGCCATAATTGCCATACTTCGATCTTCCTGCCATGTTCTGTAATTGGGTAGCCTAGCTCACCTTCTCTCTGGTGGTGTATCATGGTGGGTGGCCCCTTCTCTTCAAGTTTCACCACCAATGCAGCAGTGCCTCAGATCTTGTTCTGTCATCTCCCCCCCCCCCATCCCCTATACATAAATGACCTGTGTTTCAATAAGGAATTACCATGAGTAGGCATATTTAAATAATTTTAATACCGGAATTAACTCACGTAAAATATTATTTATTAGTATAATTTTTGCCTGAGTGTCACAGGCATCTTCGGTACAAAGCTGATAGAACAATAACTGACAATTCCAAAAGGCACCACCTAAGTAGCTAATATAAGATAACTAAAAAAAGGTCATTAAATTTCTTAACTTATTAAAAAATAATAAACATAATAAAATAAAATAAATAAAAATAGTTAAATAAAATAATATATATATATATATATACAGTTAAAAAATATTAAAAAAAAAAATTTTTAATTAAAAAATAAAATAAATAAATAAATAAAAAGTTAGGAAAGATTAGCTGATTTAAAAAGTATTATCTCCCACAGAGGGGATAGACGTAGACCATCGGACTTAAACAGATCTGATAGTCTATCCCTTTTGTGGGAGATAGTAGTTTTTAAATCAGCTAATATTTCCTAACTTTTTATTTATTTATTTTATTTTTTAATTTTTTATTTTTTTTAATTGTGTGTGTATATATATATATACAGGGTGTTCGGGATAAATTTGACATATTTATAATTAATTATATTTTTCCGTAAGTTACATGTATTAACACACACTTCTCTTCATTTAAAAGTTTGGACCCTTCTTCATTCATATACAAGATGTCAGAAAGGATGGATAGCTGGAACCCACCTGAATCATGGAAGAGAATAACTTGTATCATGATGATTCGTGCCGGCCATCAAAATAAGGATATTTCGACTGCTGCCCAATGCTCCCTGAATACAGTAAAAACAATCAGGCATGAACTAGAGACTTGCAATGGTGACTACGAGGATGTAGCAAGAAGAAAGATCCCTAGCAGACGATCTGATTGCGTTCGTACAGCAGAATTCCTCGCAAATCTGCAGGAACAGGTGTTGAAGAACCCTGGCATTGGAATTCGGGCTTTGTTCGTGGAGTTGCTAACTGTAGTCAAGCCCTGGATAACAAGGGTAGCCAATGGTAGGCCGTATGTATGCCAGCAGGATTCGGCCCCTTGCCACACCTCTGGGAAAAGTCAAAAATGGTTGTCTGAAAATTTCTACGACTTCACCAGTCCAAATGTTTGGCCTCCAAACTCCCCAGACCTTAACCCCATGGATTATTTTGTATGGGGCGCAGTTGAAAAAGACACCAATCGCACTTCCAGTAATACAAAAGCCCAGTTAATGGATAAAATTAAAACAGTTTTTGCGGCCCTTCCCAGGGAGACTGTAGCATCAGCTTGTTCGAGGTTCCGAAGCAGAATTGAAGCTGTGATCGATGCTAATGGTGGTTATTTTGAGTAAATCTTGTTGATAGTATTGTAATTAACTCTGCCTGTAATGTTTTTTTGTCAATTCATTAAATTTAATAGATACAAAGAAGATTTTCTTTTTCCTTACGAAACTGTCAAATTTATCCCGAACTTAATATTTGATGATGAGTATCTGATCACATTGGCAAAGTGAATACAGACAGTGCATTGAGAACAGAATGACACAGATGTTACAGAGTGCTTCTGTTCAGCCACTTTCCAGCTAGTCATGATGCTATTAGGAACCAATGATCAACTGTACATATACTTGTTAACACAGTAGTACACAAACTTTACCAATGGGCAAAGTAGCACATATGTATCTAGCTATATGCTATTTTCCCCTGAATGATAATAGCAGAATTTCAGTTTGTGTTAATAATCTTATGAATTACAGAAACCATAAACTTAAAATTGTAATTTCAGCATTGTACATAAAGTGTGTGTAATATAATAATAATCTCATAAATTACAGAAGACATGCACTTAAAATCAGCGTTTCGTGTCCTTAAGTGAAAGTTCTATCGAATTATGCATACTTTAGAAATACATATATTCTGTAATTAATATTCAAACTACTTACGTCTTAGATTTCACTGTGTAGACAGTTTAGAAAGAATGTAGCAAATTAGAAATAAAACAAATTTAGCAATTACATTATGACATTTGTATGAAAATTGCATATAGAGTGTATATATACAATTAATAGATTATTCATGTAAAATGTATGTAAATGTGTGTATAGAAAAGAATGAATAACTAAAAAATCAACTTATGAATACATATAGATCTATAAATGTAAAATATAAACACACATACACACACACACACATATATATATGTGTGTGTGTGTAAACTTTATACATATGTATAACGCTAACTGCATATCAGCAACTATATAAGTGTGTGTGTGTGTGTGTGTGTGTGTGTGTGTGTGTGTGTGATCCTGTGGCTAGAAGAAACTCCATGTTCTACAAGACCAGATTTCTTAAGAAAACAGATGTAATCCAAATGTTCTGATCATTATGTCTATAGTATGAACTGTCCGGTCACAATAGGATAGCTGCAGGAACAAGGAATCTGGTACACTTCTTGCTGAGTCAAGAGAGGAAGTTTGTCTTTGGTGGAAGGCAGAATAGATAAAATCTTGTTTATTGACTCGAAAGTAATTTTTTAAAAAAACTTTTGAGATGTATTCAGAAATGCTTTTTATGGGATGAATACTCTTATTATCTGATGATGTGCTGTGGGAGAGTAATTATCTAAGATGTGTTGTAATTTGCAGTAACCTATTGCCAAGAGCCTTATTAGCCCAAGTCTGTATTTACAATGCCCTTTGTTTGGAAAACCTGGGTTTGAATTCTATCTAGGATGCAAAGAAGCTTTATTATTATTATTTTCCTGACCTATGGATCACAAGTCTCATTGCAGGAGGTCAACACTAGTGAACACAAAGTCTATCATACCACTCTTTAAAATCATCCACAGTCTGCACTGTCATCCACACGTTCACTATCCTCTCAGGCAATGCATTCCATGCTCCTGCCACTCTCCATGCAAAAAAAAACTTAGTTCTTACCCCTTTACTCACCACCACTGCCTTTTGCAACTTCCAGGAATGATCTCTTGTCTTGTTCCTTGCCTTCTTTCTACCATATGAAAAATTTCATTTTCAATACAATAATAACCCTTCAACAGCTTATATATCTCAATCATATCCCCCTTTACTTTCTATCCCCTCCAAACTCTTCAGTCTGCACACTTTCAGTCTATCCTCAAAATCAGCATTGTACAGTCCTGTTATCATTTTTGTTATCCATCTCTGCACTGTCTACAAGGTTACTTCATCCCCTCCAAATGACAGTAACCAGATCTGAGCACAGAAATTCAGATGTGGTCTGATAGAAGCTTTATACAGTGGGACAAGTACACTTTTATCTCTCATGATCAATGTTCTTCTTCTCCTCAACATTGCTGCAGTTCTCTGAGATGTCTTCACAACCTTTGCAATATGTCCCTGGAACTTTAAATCTCTATCCACAATCGTCCCAGAAAAATCTCTTGCTTTCTCCACTTCTTCCAGTATAACTTCACCAAGTGAGTATGAAGCATCCTTTCTGTGGATCCCAAATTTTAAAACATTTAAAAAATAACTTTAACATTTAGTTGCATTAAACTGACATCTCTATGCCTTTGTCCCCCCCCCCCTTTCCAGCTTATTCAAATTCTCTTAAAGCACCAAAACCTCAGCACTATTACTAATAACCCTCCCAAGCTTTACATCATGTGCAAACAGCTGAACACTCCCTGTAGTCCTGTGACAAAATCTTTGATGTAAAGATTGAACAGCCGTGGTCCCAGGACTGAACCTGTGGAACTCCACTTGTAACCTTCCTGCTCCCTGATACTGCTCTCCCATATACAACTCTCTGATATCTATCAAAGAGCTAATCACTAGTCTGATCTACTGACCTGATATCCAAACCTACATGATGCAAGTTAAAAAACAGCTTGTCATATGGCACCTTGTCCAATGATTTGGAAAAACCAAAAAAATGACAGTTTATGCCTTACCTTCATCCATTGCTCTTGTTACTCTATAAAAGGTAACCAGATTATTAAAATAAGAGTGCCCTTTAACAAATCCATGCAGGCCTGCATAAATAGTATTACTCTCATCTGCTCAATTCTGTATATGAGTTATTACCAATTTCTCCAAAATCTTAACAACTACAAAAGAAATATAAACAGGACCTCCATTCTACCACTACCCCTTTGCAATGGGGTAGAATGGAGCTCTTCCACTCTCTAGGAACCTGCCCACATTGCAAGACTTTCATTAAACAGCCAAGTTAACAACACAGTCAGTTCCATAGCACATTCCCTTAAAACATGTGGTTAAATTCCATCTTGTCCCTCTGCCTTATTGACATTTAGCATACTCACTATTCAGAATACATCCTCTTTATTTACTTCTAACACTTCATCACTTATTATCCTTCTAGGAATAAATTCTGTAGTATCGCAATGGAGAACTCTAATAAAGTGATCATTAAATAGTGCTAAATTCACATGGAGAGAAGAGGCAAGGAATAAGAAAAGTCTCATTAACTATGTTATTTGATGGGATGATTTCTCACTGCTGCAGGACACTAGAGTGTACAGAGGATTTGAAATTGGAAGTGATCACTATTTAGTTTTGAGCAGGATAAAATTGAATTTCATATTGAAAAGAAGAATTATGCAAGAAACTTTTAAAGTGAATAAAAGTTGAGCAGTTCTCAGATTTGAACTGTAGACTAAAATATAAAAACATTATTCAAGAAAAAATGAAAGAGTTTGAGAACAGGAACCAAACCTTGGAGATTCAGTGGCAAATCCTGAATAAAACATTGATTGATACAGCCAGAGAGGCATGTGGTGAGGTTGTCTGCAAGGAAAGAAAAATCAGAACTCCATGGTGGACACAGGAAGTTAAAGAGGCAGTGAAGGAAAAGAAGAAAGCATATCAAAAGTTCCTGGCAAATAAATCAGCTTGTGCTCTTAGAGAATACAGAGATAAATGTAAGAAAGCTAAACACTATGTAAAACTAGCTAAACAAAAGTCATGGGAAGACTTTGATAAGAATATAGAAAATAAATATCAAGAAGGTGCAAGATTGAATAACTGTTGTAATAGATTTACTGTCAACAAAGTATGAAGATAACAAGACAATGAAAATAGGCAGAAATATAACTGTATCACGAATGGAGAACCTACAGAACAAGGAAAACATTTCAGCTACTTAGGCACAATTTTTAATGAAGAGGGTAAATTAAATATAGAAATACTGTCAACAAAGTATGAAGATAACAAAATATTCTGGAGGTTGATGAAAAGGTTGTTGAAAGTTAAAGGAATTAGAGATGATAAAGGTGACATGAAAACGGGAGAAAAATATATCCTTGAAGTATGGCATAATTACTTCAAAAAATTGCTAAATGAATCAATCAGTGACAACATGATGGTAAAAAAAAAAAAAAAAAAAAAAAAAAAAAAAAAAAAAAAAAAAACCACTCAACAGTCATTCAGTCAGAAATACATATCCATACTTGAAGTAGAAAAGCTATCAAAAGGCTGAAATGTGTAAAGGCAGCTGGAGTAGATGATATTCGACCAGAAATGCTCAAGTATGAAGGTATAAAAGTCTTACACTGGCTGCGCTGCATAGTTCAGAAGGCCTGGACAGAGGGATGAATTTCAGATTATTGGAATAGAGCTCTCTTAGTATCCATATACAAAAAAAATAAGGGAAATAAAACTGAATGTGAAAATTACAGAGGTATTTCCTTATTGAATGTTCCTTATAAGATTTATGCAAGTACACTTGATAAATGGTTTAGAAGGATTGTGGAAGGGAAGCTTCGTGAAGAACAAGCTGGATTCAGTCCAAATAGAGGTTGTGAGGATCAGATTTTCACTTTACAACAAATAGTTGAGAAATCATGGTAATATAACAAAGGGGTCTGTATTTAAGTTTTGTAGATCTGGAAAAGGATACGACAAGGTGCCATGAGAAAAGTTATTCAAAATGATACAGTTGTATGCTGTCAATAGGGCATTATATCAAGCAGTACTTAGTCTTTATTTGAGTTATAAGTCAGCAGTTAGAATTGAAGAAAGTACAGGAAGATGGTTTAATGTTAAATCTGGTGTCAGACAAGGATGTACATTACCCCCCCCCCCCCTGTTATTCATTATGTATATGGATCACATTATGAAGGAAAGAGTATTACCCCTGATATCAAAATTGGGGATGTTAATCTCAGCTCTTTGCTTTATACGGACGATGTTTTACTTTTAAATAAATCCGGTACAAGTCTGCAAGATTCCCTGACAAGATTGAATAACTGTTGTAATAGATTTACTGTCAACAAAGTATGAAGATAACAAGACAATGAAAATAGGCAGAAATATAACTGCATCACGAATGGAGAACCTATAGAACAAGGAAAACATTTCAGCTACTTAGGCACAATTTTTAATGAAGAGGGTAAATTAAATATAGAAATACTGTCAACAAAGTATGAAGATAACAAGACAATGAAAATAGGCAGAAATATAACTGCATCATGAATGGAGAACCTATAGAACAAGGAAAACATTTCAGCTACTTAGGCACAATTTTTAATGAGAGGGGTAAATTAAATATAGAAATAGACAGCAGAATCAACGCAGCTGGTACAGTAGGAAGTCAACTGATTAAATTTATATGGAATAAGAGAGAAATTAGTCAAAACACTAAATTAGCTATATACAAGACAATGTTCAAACCAATTTTAACTTATGGATCTGATAGCTGGGTCAGAAGTAAAACACTTGACCAAAGTCTAGAGACCACAGATATCAGAGACCTGAGAAAGATTAGGGGCATGAACAGATGGCATCATTGGCAATATCATATTATAGGATATTAGGAAAGAACTTGACATTGTTAGCATCCAGGAATGTGTTAACAGGGCGAATCTCAGATGTTATGGTCATTTAAACAGAATATAAGAGGAAAGATTAACAAAACAAGTTCTCTTCTAGGTTCACAGGAAAAAGACCCAGAGGAAGACCAAGATATAGGTGGATTGATACAGTAAAAAGGGTCTTAGAAACAGAATTTTAAGATATGATAATGTTGGAGTCTTTACAGGTAACAGATTTGGAGGAAGATTGTAGATAGGAAGTTAGTAATGATGTGAATTTTTCATGTAGTACTATCATAACCTGTACTCCCTTGAGGGTACAGGTCAGGAATATGATGATGATAAATATTGCATTTATATCATCTGCTTTGGTCACCCAATTTCCATCTCCATCCCTCAAGATAATCCATCTACTATCATTTTTCCTCCTATTCACCATATAGCCAAAAAAAAAACCTCCTTGGATTGCAGTTCCAGTCTCCTCTTATATTGTAATTTTTTTCTTTCCTTAAATTACTAGTTACTTTCTTATCCTGAGCCTTATATTTCTCATGCAACTATTCTCTGCTTCTCTTTATACGCCTTCTCTAATCTCTTTTTCTTCTGCAATTCCCCCTTTATTCCTTTTGTCATCCATTTGACTCCAAATTGCTTTATCTTCTTCACTTGAGGTATACAATCTGTCATTACTGTCAACAGTTTTTTCTTAAGTATCTTCCATGCAACTTAAAACCTCTCTTCCTTTAAATTCTTTCATCCATTGCTGCAAGCTGATTTCTAAGTCTGTGACAGTTACCTGCATTATAATTCGACATAACTTCCTTCTGTTTTGATACCTCTCCATGCCTGTCCATTCTCCAAGTCTACATGGTTCATGGTACATCTCCCAGGACTACATGGTCACTCTCACCAACGGAGGACATTATGCCATCTCAGTCACAATCAGATCCTTTGATGCTATGACCAAATCCAGAACTCCTGGGTCCCCTCCACAACATGCTGCCTAAGACAGTTGAGTGACAGTTGTCTTGGGCAGGGAACAACTTATTACTGCATTTTGTCTCCTCTGTGCAATTTATATCACTAGTTGAAGTCCCCCATAATGATCTCTCACTTTGCACTTACCAAATTAATTTGCCTAGACATTTCTTCCTCATCATCATCATCTATATTCTTTGGTCTGTTAGTAATATCCCACTAAATATCTTGTCCTATAAACATCCATCTCACATCATATACTCATAAAGCCATTAGTGTTATTTCCACTGAGATGCTCCACCATGAGAATGCACAGTTCATGTCTTATCACGAGTAACACTCCACCACCACATTTTCCTTTCCTATCGTCATGTCAAAATATGCTATACTTTGATTTCTACTCATGTTAGAATATCCTCCGTAGTTAACCAAGTTTCACTGATACTAACAACCTTTGGAGAGACTGAGACAGTCAGTGCCACAAACTCATTTCCTTCATTCTTAATACTCCTAGCATTTGTATACAGAACAACTAGTGTATTGCCAGTATTCTTATAGCTATTATTATAGCCATTTGGGTATAGAAACAATGGCATTTATATGCTTTATACTAATGCCAGGAGTATCCGGAATAAGGGAGAGGAATTGGTGGTGCAGATAGCATCAGCCTGGCCAAAAATTATTGGGATCACTGAGATGTGGTTGACAGAAGGGGATATAATAACAGGAATAGAAGTCGCTGGGTATAGCATTTTTCGTCAGGATAGGAGGGCAAAGCGTGGTGGTGGGGTACTGCTTATGATAAGTGATGACCTATGTCCTCTAAGAGTGGAGGCTTTGGAAGGAAGTGAGACAAATGATTTTGAGAACATATGGTGTGAGGTAGAGGTAGGCAAGACAGGATATTTAGTGGGGTGTTGCTACAGACCCAGGAGCACAGAGAATGGGGACCAGGAGATGTTTAGACAGCTAAGTTTGGCAAGTGCAAGAAGAATGATTGTTATGGGAGATTTTAACTACAGCAGTATAAATTGGAGAGAGGAAGATGCATGTAGCAATAGGGGAATGGAATTTCTAGAATTCTTGAGGGACAAATGTCTTAGGCAACATGTAACAGAGGGAACAAGAGGTTCAAGAGTTTTAGATTTGGTTATGGCATCAGAAGAGTTGATAATAACTGAGATGACATCTCTCCCACCAGTTGGAGAGAGTGACCATATGGTTTTGACTTGGAAAATGAATAGACATGCAGGAGTATCAAAGAGACGGGAACTTACGTGGAATTATAATGCAGGTGATTATAATAGTCTTAGACGTCAACTTCGGGAAGTTTCATGGAGGGAGGAATTGGAAGGCCGGGATATCGTTAGTGTGTGGGAAATTGTGAAAGAATATTTGTTAGCAGCAATGGTAAGTTGTATACCATGAGTGAAGAAGAGGACACAATTTGGAGTAAAGTGGATGACAAACAATATTAAACAGGAATTGCATGTGAAAAAGAGGCTATGAAAGAGATATAAGGAGACAGGTGAAGAGAGGATGCGTGAAGAATATAAGACACAGGCCAGAAGAGTGACTAGTGTGGTAAGGAAAGCGAAATTGGAATATGAGAGGAGATTGGCCCTAAGATCCAAAGAAAATCCTAGGGAATTTTTTAGCTATGTGGCCAGTAGGAGGAGAAATGACTGTGGAAGAATGATATTGTGGGATAAAAATGAGAATAGAGTGACTGATGCAGAGGACATAGTGGAATTGTTCAATGACCACTTTATTGGAGTATTTCATCCTGGAGGAGTCAGTTTTAATGCTAGAGGGATAGGGCAGGTTCAAGGTTTAGAGGTACAGGAGGAGAGTGTGTTTCAGATACTGAGAACTCTGGATGTCAATAAAGCTTTTGGACTGGATGGTATTTCACCACGAGTTTGCTAGGGAACTGACAGTGCCTTTAACCTGGCTTTTCAGTGAAAGTCTGGCTTCGGCAAAGGTGCCCAGGGAATGGAAGGAAGGTAAGATAGTGCCATTGCATAAGGGTGGTAACAGACTGGAAGTGTCTAATTATAGGCCAGTCTGTGTGTCATCAGTAGTTGTTAAGATCTTGGAGAAAGTAATGAGGGACTGTATACAGCACTGGGCAGATGAGGATAATGTTATCTGTGAGAATCAACATGGATTTGTGAAAGGACGCTCTTGTTTTAGCAATATGCTAGCCTTTTATAATAAAGTTACAAGAACATTAGATGAGGGAAAGGCATATACTGCAATTTTCTTAGACTTAGCAAAGGCATTTGACAGGGTGCCACATGATAAGCTGATATTTAAGTTGCAACACATGGGTCTGGATGTCAGATTGGTCAATTGGATTCAGGATTGGCTGTCTGATAGGTATCAGAGAGTTGTGTATGGTGGAGCAGTTTCAAGGAGACAGAAGGTTACAAGTGGGGTCCCACAGGCTCAGTACTAGGACCTATATTGTTTAACCTTTATATCAATGGCATTGCCAGTGGATTGCAAGGGGATATTCAGTTGTTTGCAGATGATGTGAAGCTGGGAAGGATTATTAGTAATAGTGCAGATGTGGTAGCCCTGCAAGAGGATTTGAATAAGCTAGATAGAGGGAAAATGAATGGGGGGGGGTTGGTTTAATGCAGCAAAATGTAAGGTCTTGAGGTTTGGGAAACATGGATGGGATGCTGCATACTCTATGGGAGGAGTTATACTGGAGGAAGTTGGGGAGACAAGAGATCTGGGGTTAATGATTGATAGAAACCTGAAGTTTAGGGGACATATTGCAAAGGTGGTGAAGGTAACACAGAGGATTGCTGCAATTATGAGAAGGACACTGACCTGCAGAGATAAGCGGGTTATCATTCCGTTGTATAAGTCTCTGATCAAACCACACTTGGATTATTGTTCTGAGATTTGGTCCCCAGGATTTGAAGGGGATAAATTAACTGTGGAAAAGATACAAAGACGGATGACAAAGATGGTCTCAGGACTGTACAAGGATAGTTATGAGAATCGGCTGAGGGAATGCGGACTGCAGAGTTTGGTGGATAGAAGAAGGAGAGGTGATATGATTGAGACTTTTAAACTGTTGAGAGGTGGTTACAGGGTTGACACTGGGGAGTTCTTTCACTTGGTTGAACAGCTGGAAGGAGTGATGACAAGAGGCCATCCCTGGAAGTTACGAAAGGAAACTGTGAGCAAGAGGGTGAGGAGTGGTTTCTTTGCATGGAGGGTGGTTGAGCCGTGGAATGCATTGCCTGATAGAGTGGTGAGGGCGAGAACGGTCAATGAGTTTAAGGAGTGGTATGATAGATTTTGTGTTTCTTAGGGGGGGGGGACCTCCCCTCGATGAGTCTTGACAGACTTTATGTTCTTAGGAAGGACCTCCCACGATGAGTCTTTTGACTCCATGGAGGCCTAAATAATAATAATATAATAATAATAATAATTACTCCCCTCATACTCCACTTGGCTCTGTAATATAATGTAACCCCACCCTCATTTCTCAAGCCAATATTCCCACGAGCCATTCCTGCAACATTCCACCTATGCAGTTCTAGTTTCCCTGTCTCGACACACTCACCCAGAAAACAACAGTCTCTCCAAATGCATCCTTCTGCATTCGAATGCAATCCATATTTTGCATATAGCTCCCTTCGGTCCTCAAATACTCCATGCATCCACATATTCTACACCTCTTTTCCTGGATATTCTTGCCGTTATCTCATTCATCATCACTGCTCTTCTCCTCCACTCCACATAATCATACCGGGGCAACATGCTGACTATCTTTTTTCGGACACATTTTTGCTGCACTATGTCTAACATCAACCTCAAATCTCGTAATACATGATTCATGCTACCTGTCAGGTCATTTGTTCCAACCATTATTGTCATATCCTCCACACTCATTCCACCAAGCAAGCACACCTCTTTTACCTCATAAATCCTTTAGTTTGCAACATGCTGTTGAAGAAATCATTTCTTAAAAAAAATGTATAAATTTCTTCAGTAGAGAATATCATTTGAGGCAGAGGTTCTCAAACGTTTTGCCTCTTAGTCCCACACCTCTTAGTCCCACCCGACAAGAGAAAACACTGTCCCCCCCACCACCGGTTTTATTTATTAAAATTGAAGTCACACTAAGTTTGACATTTTATTCAGTTTATTTTGTGTTTTCTACATACTATTTAACAGTTTTTGACACAAAATAAAAGTATCACAATATTAGGCCCACAATAAAAATTAGTTTTAACACTTGCAATTAACCAAAATATGTATTGAAATGAAACAATATTTAACTAACAAGTATTTAATTTTTCTCTGTAAAAATAATCAAACATTTAAATGTTAAAGTCTAATGTGATTGGTGGGCCTGCTTTTGAAAACAAAGTTTATCAAAACATGGTGTAATATCAGAAATGGCCACTCTAAGTTCTTTAGCAATATTTAGTCTTGAACGATACTTTGACTTCATAGCTGCCAAAGCATTAAAGCCTTTCTTGCATAAATAATTTGTTGCAAAAGAATAAGGATCTTCAATGCTTTTTGAAGATCCTTATTCCTTGGATCAAAGTTGGGAATTCCTTGCCAATATGTATCCAGAACTCCGACAAAGATAATTCCATAAATTTACTTTTCAGTGAAGTATCACTAGTGAGATCGATGAGTTGTTCTTGCTCATTTACGTTCAGAGATGGCCCAGGTGCATTTTCTAATGGGTTTTTAATCCAATAAAATTCATCAAAATCATCAGAAAAGTATTTTTTGAAATGAACTTTCAACATTATGAGATGATCAAGTAGGCAGCTTTTTATCTCCATTAGAAACACTGGATTATCAGTGTCTTATACCATTGACACTAGAGTAGGGAACATGTCTAGCGTGTCGCTTTCCATACTGTGTCTCCAGAGCTCTATTATTCTCATGAATGCCTTAACTTTGTCATTCCAAGAAAGTACAGTTGCCTCATTCCCTTGAAATGAAGTGTTGAGAATATTCAGTTTCTCAAATATATCTGTTGAGGTAAGCCATTTTCAATAAAAAATCCTTATTGCTGAAACTGTCTCCCAGTGAGTGGTTTTCCCCATTTAAAAAACAAAGCACTTCATGTCTCAAGTTAGACATTCTCTTTAATACCTTGCCTCTTGAAAGCCATCGAGCATCACTAAAAAACAGCAAAGCAGTGTGTTCGGCACCCATTTCCTTACACAGCATTTTAAAAAGTCTAGACTTTGGAGGATTTGTCTTGATAACATTGACGGTTTTTACAATCATCTGCAGCACTTCATGAGTTCTTTAGCTACCAGAGCCTCCCGATGTATCATGCAGTGAGTCCATACTGCTTCGGGAGCAACAGCTTTAATTTTTACTTGTAATCCAGCACGGACTCCAGACATTGAACGAGCTCCATCTGTACATATGCCAGTGCACTTATCCCATGATATATCATTTACATTAAAGAAAGCATTAATCATGTCAAAAAGACTTTGAGCTATTGTTATTTTCAAGATAGGCTCACAGAAAAGCAATTCCTGTCGCATATTACTCTCATCAACAAAACGAATGTATGCAATCAAATGAGCATCTTGATGAATATCAGTCGCTTTCCGCTTGAAATGCAAAGCAGTTGTTACACAGCTTCTCAATTAACTGCTGACGTAAATCGTCAGAAATATCTGAAATTCTTCTACAAACTGTGTCATTAGAGAGGGGGATATTTTTCAATTGTTGAGCAGAAGAGTCACCCACCATTGTTGATACCATGTCAGTCGCTGCTGGTAAAATCAATGTTTCAGCAATTGTCTGTTTCTTACATTTAGCAATTCTATGAGAAACCTGATAAGAGGCTAAAAGGGCCTTGGAAGTCACATTTGTAATTTTAGCAGTTGGGTGGACTTCAAGCCACTAAGCTTTCTAACAAAAAAATCTTTTGGTTTATTTGTAAACTCAGGATGTTTGGTTTTAAAATGTCTCTTTAATTTGTTAGGTTTCATGCTATCTGCAGCTAAAATACTTAAACAGATTGCGGACATTCTTCATCATTGATTACAGTTTTTGTAAAGCCTAGTGATAAAAAGCCTAGTTCTGGCCTTGCTGGCTGAGCTCTCCAGGCAACGGACTGCGGGTTCGGATCCCGCTGTGGGCATGGATGTTTGTGATTGTCTGTGGAAATAGTGGTGGTCGGCGGTTGATGGCGTTGATGTAGTTGCGGTCAGTTGGTGGATTGAGTGGTGGAGACAGAGTTGTAGAGCAAGTGCCCTCCCTCGATGAGTCTTTGGACTCCCTAGAGGCATCAAATAATAATAATAATAATAATAATAGAAATACAATTTTATTAATACAGACCAGTATTTTACAATAAAAACATTTATTCAAACCTACTAGTTTCGCCAGCAAACTGTCTGGCTTTTTCGAGGCATTACGGAGATATGAAAGTTAGTAAATGCAAATTAAAAGGAACATAAAAAATGTTGTAAACCAAACTAGTATCTATGGTTACACGTTTCGCGTGACAGAGATGACTTATTGTTCTTATTCATTATCACACATGCGTGTTTGTTGTAGACTTGTAATGTGATTACTGGCTAGCTGTAGTTCAGATTGATTGAGAGAGAGGATCAAGTTTTTCCACGAACTGTTTAGAATTACACCCTGATTTCTGTTGAGGTTTCCGCCGGTTATTAGTACTATTGTGGCTTCCTTAAATACACGATGCCTGTAGTCGTCATCGAGATATGGCATGGAGCTGTTTTGCCAATCTATCGTGTGGTTAGACGTGGAGAAATGATGTGCTAAGCCGGAAGAGATGCTTCTATTGTGGTTTACATCACCAACATGTTCTTTTTGTCTAATTTCTAAACTTCGTGAAGTTTGTCCGATGTAGGCAAGACCACAGGAGCAGGGAATGTAATATACTCCTGGATATTTGTAGAATGGAACTTTATGTTTTGTAGATCCTAAAACTTGTCTGATGTTGGTGGTTGGTTTGAAGACCACTCTGATGTTGTGGGCTCTTAGTATTCTTGCTATTTGATAAGAAATTGACTTGATAAAAGGTATCACTACAATAGAAATGTGCTGACGGTGGGATTCTTCTTGTCTGGGGTTGTCATTGTATAGATATTTTTTGATGATGTTTTGAGGATATCCATTTTGTAATAATGTGTTAGCTATTAGTGTGAGTTCATTCTGTGTATCCTCCTCTTCTGATATAAACTTTTTGGCTCTATGTTTCAACATGTGGATAATACTCAGTTTGTGTGACTTGTGATGGTTTGAAGTATAGTGAAGATATCTTCCAGTATCTGTGGGCTTTCTGTAAATGGATAATTTGACACTGTTAGGTTGTTTTTCTATCAAGATATCTAAAAAATGCAATTGGTTGTTGTTTTCTACTTCCAGAGTGAATTTTATCTTGCTATGTATTGAGTTGATTTTATCCACAAACGATTTTAGGTTGTCTAAGCTGTCTTGCCATATGATGAATATATCATCCAAAAGATAAAGTTCCGTTCTACAAATATCTAGGAGTATATTACATTCCCTGCTCCTGTGGTCTTGCCTACATCGGACAAACTTCACGAAGTTTAGAAATTAGACAAAAAGAACATGTTGGTGATGTAAACCACAATAGAAGCATCTCTTCCGGCTTAGCACATCATTTCTGCACGTCTAACCACACGATAGATTGGCAAAACAGCTCCTTGCCATATCTCGATGACGACTACAGGCATTGTGTATTTAAGGAAGCCACAATAGTACTAATAACCGGCGGAAACCTCAACAGAAATCAGGGTGTAATTCTAAACAGTTCGTGGAAAAACTTGATCCTCTCTCTCAATCAATCTGAACTACAGCTAGCCAGTAATCACATTACAAGTCTACAACAAACACGCATGTGTGATAATGAATAAGAACAATAAGTCATCTCTGTCACGCGAAACGTGTAACCATAGATACTAGTTTGGTTTACAACATTTTTTATGTTCCTTTTAATTTGCATTTACTAACTTTCATATCTCCGTAATGCCTTGAAAAATCCAGACAGTTTGCTGGCGAAACTGGTAGGTTTGAATAAATGTTTTTATTGTAAAATACTGGTCTGTATTAATAAAATTGTATTTCTATTATAAAATGACTAAAAATGTATAGTTTAAATAATAATAATAAATAGTTCTCATCATACCTTCTTGTTTTCACACTCTGAGTAGCTTCTTTCCCACCACTAGTTGAAGGAGCACTGGTATCTTCATTTCTATCCTATTCAGGAAACGCTTCATGATCAGTTGTTCATAATCAAGTCAACTTTAAGAGGTAAACAAATCAGCACATTTGCACTAAACAAGCACCATTGAGATGTCATTAAGTTGCTGCTTTCAGCTGCATGTGTATAGTGCTGCCTGGAAGAGGATGCAGCTGCTTTCAGACTATCAACACTGCTTCAGGCACACGCATTTTATAAGTGCGAGTGAAGAAAATAATTATTAGTTATTTTGAAATTCATGATAATTAAAACCCGTATCATCAAAAGTTTTTCTTTTTATATTTTTATTTGTTGTTATTTTTAAAACTGATTTAGGGCAGTTTTAATTTTTATCTGTAGGAAAGTATTCCCCCCCCACTGGGGGTCACGCCCCACAGTTTGAGAAGTACTGATTTGAGGTCATTCCTCTTGTAATAGAAGCAAGGCATGAAGATAGTTCATTCTCTGAAGTAAAGAGTGAAAGTATTTACACATTGTGCCTCAGAAATGTTTTTAGTCAGTCACTATTTGGAAAGCATGTTGTAGTAGTGTCCTGTTAATGTATGCAACTTGATCATAGAATATAATTCCATTATACTTGTGTGTGAGAGAGAGAGAGAATACAGTTAAGAATAAATAAAACTTACATAAAATTTTTGCTTGGTCTTTGATAAGACCTAGTAGTTTGGATTAGCTGGATTTCTGTGCAGAGTGATTGGCATCAAAGCATGTACATCAATACAGATAAATACTCTTCTTTCTGTTGAATTTATTAACATATTGTTTAACTTTCATTAGCTGGTGCTGTTGGTGTAGTTTTTAACTCTTGGTATGGATTATACCTTACTCTTTATTATTATTTTTCCCTTTCTTTTTTTTTAATTTCATAACTATAGTTATGAATCTATAGCTGCAATCTGAAGTTATGAAACTATAAAATACTTTCATAACTTCAGATTGCAGGTGATCTTCAGTCATGGGATTTTTCTGTTGTTTTGGATAAAGTCAAGTTATTATAAAGGTATCTTAAAAACACAGAGTTTATAGTTTTCGAAATGAGCTTGTTCATCCCAACGGAGTGAAATATCTGTTATGAACTTGAAGGAGAATGTGAACCCAGGTAGGTGGCTGAAGTCCTTATGGACGAAGTAGGTAATATTAATAGGATTAATAGCTTTACCTCCTTTAAGGGAGGTAGATTACAAGTGATAAACCAATGATAGTGAAACTAGAAATGAGCTTTTAGAGGGTTTCCACTTTAAGAACCAATTAATTAAGCCCTTTCTTATTGGAAATTCGATGCATACCATGAAGACTTCCACTGGAGTTCTCAAATGATGTTATTGTAAAAGCACTTGCAGAATACAGTACAATTAAAGAGATACAAAGAGAAAGTCTCAAAGATTTAAAGTGGAAATCGAGAAAGAAAACTATTCTCATGGATATGAAAATACCAGTTCCTAATCTGCTTAACATGGGAGGGGTCAAAGTTATTGATGAACTACCTTGGTGTGAAGAGGCAGTGTTTGCATTGTGGATCGTCTAACCACATTGGCACAAATTCTGAAAAAGAAATATTTCATTGGAACAGTGCTGGGCATATCACCAGCCAATGCACCATACCGCAATAAATGTCAAATCACAATGCATAAAGTAAACAGTTAACTTCATATAACTGTCACGGAAAGGATGGGGTACCATCCAGCCAATAGTAAAATCATCTATGTCAGTTAAGGACTTTCTTGCCTCTAAACAAACAGTTAACAGTATTAGGGAAAATCTCCCAAAAATGGGGAAATAGAGACAGCAGAAGAAAATTCAACAGCACCTACTGTTACAGCATCTACTCAGAAGACAAGCAATGGCCCACTGCTCACACCTAAGAATAATGCTGACTTCACAGATACAACTAAACCTCCAATGTTCTCCTTATCCAGATCATTAGAGAATGATATGGAATTTGAATGCTGCCCACTAAGAGGTTAACTATCAACAACAAAACATGGAAAGAAACTAAAGAAAAATAAAGGAATCACAAGAAGAACAGCCTGTACAGACAAACCATGACAACACCATTTCCTACAGCTTATTTTAGAGAAAGCAACCAAACTGACCGAGACCAAAAAAAAAGGCAAGAAGAAGATAACAAACTCAGCTGGTCAAAGCTAAAATTTAGTACAGAGGGCAACTGGAAGATCCTAACAATTGAATGGGTGGTTTGGCACGTGATAACATCAAGAGGCTATCTGCCCATTCCTTCTGCATGTAGTTAGAGAGAGAGTATTGATACACAGCTATGTCATATGGAACAGTTTATTATGCTATCGGCACTACAAAAACTCTTGCAATTATCAGAACCACAATTACAGACAAAATATGATGCAACTTTTTCTACTACCTTACTTAACAGAAGGATACTTTCTTTGAAAAACAAGCAAGAAGAAATATGGAAACTCATGTTATTATATAATATTCAGGTACTCTTTTTACAAAAAACTCACTTTTGAAATCAACGATGTACAATACTTTTCAAGCTGTTACCTGCTGCAGCTGTAGAGTTGGAATATTAATACGATTCCCGATTATTGGTTCATTTTCAATGTACTAAGAGATGTTAATGGAAAAATATTAGCTATTGATTGGAGTTAAGATGGATACAAACTTGATTTCTGAACATATATGCACATTCTAACAGGAAGAGTGATCAGATGATCTTATTCAACACCCTGCGAAACTACTGCTATGTGAAGCATACCAAATCATATCAGCTGGTGACTGGAACTACATGGAGGACAAAAACTAAGACAAAATAAACTGTCCCCATGACTCAAGTAGTGGTGGAGTGGCTGCATTATAAACCTATTGTAAAAACTTTTGATTTAATAGACTGGGGAGGTCAGAAACCAGGGTACCCAGATCAACCATTTCTGTGTCCACCCACTTAGAACATCAGGTTATCAATATAAGACATCTAGGCATCCCTAACCAATATCATATTTCAGATCACAAAATGATGCTCTTAGAGCTTAACCTAGTCAACAACATAGACACATATCCTAGACCTTGTTGACTCAACTCCAACTATCTTATGCACTTTCAAGACTATGTTAGGAATGGACACAGACTGAATGAGACTAGACAGTGTGGACCGGCTTCGAGACTGTCATGCAAAGTTATTTCAAGTCTTAGGAAAGAGAAAGGCACCTATAACGATGTCAGAAACCTCATCAGCTACGTAAAAAAGCTAAGATGGCATATTAACATCAAGAAATTGGGCATGCCATACCCACCCCAGACTGATATAAGGCGTAACTTACCAACATAGATCTGGAGAAGAAGAAAACTTTAATGTAAGGATGCAATTCAGAGAAGTGACTGCACCTTCTGTGTCTTTTACAAAAAGCGACTCTGGACCACTATCATGGATTGTGGTCCATGTCAAAACCATTATGGAAGTCAAGCCTCAGAGGAACCCCATAAGTAAATAACACTCAGGGAATTCTGCATGCTTTTACCACTATAAGCATGCCTTCTCAGATAAGCATGTGGTGGTCGTTCCAGATATGTGCTACACATACCTAACTTGCTGTCTCATGTTTAGGTAATCCCCAACAGCCTCATAACAGCAGATGAAGCCAGTGGCTAAACAGTGCAGGCCAGGAAAAGTTCCAGGGCCAGATGGTATGGGAATAGAATTTTATGGAGTAACATGGAACACAGTCTTGTCTTAAGCTTTTCACGAACCATTGAGGTTCTTTAACTGTGAACTTCACAACCGTGACCGTCTCGAGGATAAGGTGGTTGGCCCTATGCCTGTCGGTGTGTCCTATGTCTGATCTGCTTGTTCTGGGGGATGAAAAATCCAAGTTTCCGGGTGAAAAAAAAAACCCTACTTCCATATGGGACTAGCTAGTCCACCTTTAGTTGAATGAGACCAGATAAAGGTTCCTCACATCTTGGACAGGAATCGAACCCAGGTCTTTCTGACCAAAGAGCTTTGGCTATACTGACTGAGCAAAGGAGGCTCAGGAACACAGTCTTACCCATATTAATCAGGCTCTTTAATAAATTCCTAGACCATGGACATACCAGCAGATCTCGCCCAGAGTTACACCATATTCATCCCCAAGAAAGACAGAGATAACAGAATCATAGGCAAATGGTGTCCCATTGCACTCAATAAAATAGGCTATAAGTTATTCACAAGAATAATTAACAACTGAATGAAGTTCAGTCTTTCGAGTATTTTTACCAAGCACCCATACCTATGGTATCCCAAGCTGGGAAAGGGACTCGACCTCTTCCTGATATGGGATGTTATACAGCTTTCCAAGAATAAACAGTATGTTTTGGAAGTACTCAGCATAGACTTGAAAAAGCATTTGGCTTAGTCCAACACGAATTTCTCTTCCATATTTTATATCTCGCTGGATTTGTTGAAAGTTTGTGTTGGGCAATCAGAGGAATTTATGCTGAACCCAAAACCAGTTTGATAGTCAGTGGACGCATCTCAGATCCTATCTTCCTTTGCAGAGGAGTCTGTCAGGGTTGTCCTTTGAATCCGCTGCTTTTATCTCTGTATTACAGCTGTTTCTGAGATGGGTGAACAGCACTGCGTGATAAGAGGAATACCATTACCATCAACCCCACAAGAGTGCAAAACCATCGCTTACACATATAATTTAATCTGTACCTTCAGAGACAATGGTTCCATCAGCACATTCTCTAACATCCTTAGGTTTCAAGAACTGTACTACAGACCATTGCAATTCATATCAAGAGGTTGGAGTGAACCTGTGACTGATACACTTATCACTGAGGTCTTAGTTATAGACCTGGGATGTTCTTTTTGAATAGACTGAACTATCTGGTCTGATGGAAACCAGCAATTTGAAACAGCTGTCAGATCAGTGAAATCTAAATACACTAATAAAAGGCAAATCTATGAGCTTTGGGGACAAATATATGAGCTCACACCTTTTAAGTCTGCAAACCAAGGCAATTCTGTCTAAACATATATTATATATATATATGTAGATGGTGTCCTTTATATCAGTAAACCTTACATGTTTTATGTATTCTTAATTGTATTCTCTCTCTCTCTCTCATTATCTGTGATCATGTAACAATGGAAACTAAATGACTTGTCTGTGTCCTCCATCTATCAGTCCTTTGCTACTTTGGATTGACTATATATGGATAGCATTTGAAAGGATAATCCTTTCAGATATGCCTTTGATGTCTTCTTCTTCTCAAGAATAAATTAGTCATACATCCATGCCTTATGTCAAAGGAGTATCTGAATGTATCTCTAAACTTTTCAAGCCTTTCAATATTAAAGTAACATTTCATACTGTATGCAAACTTTTCTCTTTTCTTTGTCAACCAAATACAAGCTTCCTGATGCAAATTTCCAGATGTCTTCCAGATTCCTTGCTCTTGTGGTATATCATATTTTGGTAAGTTCAGGCCTTCCTCTGTCACAAAGAATATAAAAATTACAACAATATCCTGAACCTGAGTAATTTGACCTTGCAGAACATGCTTTCTTCTCTAAACACAGACCTTGGGAACAAAAGTAATCCTGCACAAGAGGAGATTTCTGATGGAAAAGCTGTATCAAGAAAATTGCAAGTCATTATTAAATCACTCTAATCTTGACTGATTCATTGTTACTATTTCTTTTTTTAATCCAGAAATAATTAATTTTTCGTTGCTTTACTAAAACATTAGTGTAGTTGAATTCTTCGCTGTTCATTTCATACTGAATGCTTATGAAACATAGGCAAAAATTTTTTGGTAATAAATTGTTAATGTTTTATGTAAGGTCATGTTATTATTAGCTCAAAAATTGTGTGAGTCCAGAAAGCACAAAAAAAAAAGCAATTACAACTAATATAAATATCAATATAAACTAGTCGAATGGAAGAAGTTTTATGTATTTGGATAGATTGTCAAATGAAATGTTGAAGAGCTGTGACTTATTTTTCTTACATTAAATTGCTAAACATAAGAGTGCTAATAACTACTGTAATTTGTTATTTATTTTTAGTATTAAAAATTAATTATTTTATTTAGTACTAAAAATAAATCCTTTACCTTAATCCTTTTTTTATATTATAATAATGGTATAACCAACTGCTCCAGTATTGTCTTTTAACACATTTAACATTATTTAATGTGGCAACCACACATTTAAAATTTCAGGATAAAAAAATTACTGCTTCACACTCATTGCTGTTTTTAACATATGATCCTATTTTTAACAGGGAACCAGTACATGTTTTAATTACCAAAGCATTGAGAAATCCTGTTTCCTCCTGTCTTCAGAATAATCACGTCAAGGTAATTTTTTTTTTTCTCTTTACTATACTGCATTTAAAAGAGACCAAAGAAATATTTGGTATAGAAATCTATCACATTTAATAACTATCCTCAGAGCAATTGGAATAGATTCTTCTACTAATATTTAATTACTTAACTAAAAAACATTTCCTCTGCCTATTTAATTTTCTTATTAAAATGGCTACTGTTGTGGTAATTATTTTTTCTATCAAACCATACCCAAGAGGTCATTTAACCTATAACGTAACATGTGGACAAGTGATAAGGAAGAAAGGAATCTGCTGATCTGTTTCTTGAATGTGTTTTTATTCATGGTCCAATCCGAAACAGAAATTATTCCCTGTTTAGGAATGAGGGTCTTCATCCCCTTACTCCACCCAAAACTTCTCAAACACTATCCAGACTTTTGTTTTCTTATGAGTGTATCGAACCAGTCTGATATGAAATAATAATTTCAAGTTGTTCATGTCAAAAACTGCAACTTTTCATTCAACTTATACGCTGCACCAACAAAATTTATATGAATACACAATGGGGAGTAGGGTTCGAGCCATATCACAAAAAGTTGATGTATTTATCATCCCTGTAAAATAAATGATTTTACTTGTTTTATTTACTTTTTTTCCCTCCTTAGAATAATTAGTGTTTTATAGTAGATTATTGCTGAAATTCATCCTTTTTTTTTATTGTATTTGATTTATTTTCTAGTATATTTTCCAAAACATAATTTTATCTAAAACTATATATATACTAGGGGGCTCTGACGCCTACGCCTCCCAACCCCCCATGTTCCGGACTGGTAAGCCGGTTCTCCTTGAATTTTGATGACTCGAATTTTGAAGATGCGACACTCAGGGTAGCCCCTGAGTTTCAAAACGTTTCAAATAACTTGACAAAAACGTTACAGCCTACGTCCGTTTCAAGCCGACGTCACATCTGTTTCCGATTTCAGCTTATCATTTTATAGTATAGAGTAGACATATATATATATATATTGTTTTGAGAGAACTATTTTACAGCAATTCAAACAAAATGGCTGGAGAGGTTCTACAGATAATAGTGGGAGATCAGGAGAGAACCAGAGGTTATCCGTGGAAACTGTATAAAGAGGGTGTGAGTAGGGGAGTGAGAAGCAGATTTTTTTCATGCGGAGTTGTGAATAATTGGAATGCCTTGCCTGAGAGTGTGATGTCTGCAGAGAATTTGAGTGTGTTTAAACCACGGTATGATGAGTTGTGTGTATGATAAAAGGACCTCCCAGATGAGTCTTTGACTCCATGGAGTCTTGGGTAATAATAAAAACTAAAAACACAAGAGCAGTGATAAAAATGAAGCTAATCTGAATACTGAAGTTGAGTAGAAGAAGGCTTGTCCTGCTGAACAGAAAAGGATACTGTTGACACAGATAATATCCCTAAAGGCAAACTATTCCACTCACTCACTGCTCTGTGAGTGAAAAACCTAGCTCTTAGCCCTTTCTTGACTGTGAACAAACTTAACTTCCACGAATGTCCCCGTGTTCTCTCTCCACTTTCCATATAACAAAAAATTTCATCATATGCTATCCTATAATATTCATTCAAAAGTTTATAGACCTCTATCATATCGCCCCTCTTTCTCCTGTTAACCAGAGTCTATAATCCACAAACTCGCAATCTGTCCTCATAATCTAAATCCTGTAATCCGGATATAATCTTTGTAACTCTTCTTTGCTTCCTTTCCACAGCTTCTTTATCCTCTTGGAATTTGGGAGACCAAATCTGTGCACAATAATTCAGGTGTGTACAATAATACTTGTACAATAATCCGGGTCTTATCAAAGCTTTATAAAAAGGTAAAATGACTTCCTTATCTTTACATGCCAAGGTTTACTTCAATATCACAATTATCCTCTGAGTTGTATTTGCAACTTTTGCTATGTGACCTTTGAACTTCAAATTCCTATCCACCAATATGCCAGAATCCCTTGTCTCCCTCCTCAGTTTCTTGTAGCATAACCTTGCTAATATAATATGCCACTGGAAACCTCATCATGCCAAAGTTCATAACTTTACACTTACTAACATTAAACTGATAGCCATTTTCGTTACCCAAATTTCCAGCCTTTTCAAATCATTTTGTAAGTGCTGAATATTATTAGCATCCTTGATTGCCCTGCCTATCTTTGCATCATTGGCAAACAATTGCACATATGATGTTAGACCCTGCCTGATGTCATTAATGTATAGATTGAACAATAATGGCCAACGGACTGAACCCTGAGGTACACCACTGATCACCTTAAATCTGGCAGAGTCACACCCACTTTATATCACTTTTTGATATCTTTCTGTCAACCATCCCCTGATCAAAGTCAAGAGGTTATTTTCCAATCCCATATTCTCCAGTTTATGCAACAGCCTTTCACGTGGTATCCTATAAAATGCTTTAGAAAAATCCAACATTATCACAGTGTGTCCATTCCCTTTATCCAACTCAGCCATAATATTGTTATAAAATATGAGCAGATTGCTAAAACATGACCCTTTAGTAAACCCATGCTGCTGCTGCTCACAGAGTATAGCTTGTTTGTCTACTCATTTCTATATGCGAGTTCTTACAAATTTCTCTATAATCTTCATTACAACACCAGAGATACTGGTAGGTCAATAGTTAGACATCAGTTTTTGCACCACCCTTATACAATACATTCCTTTCATTCCTGTGGTATCATTCCTGAGCTGAGACTCAAGTTATATAAACATGTGAAAGGTGTAGCCAGTTCGGTTGAACATTCCTTTAGCAAATGGGGACATTTGCTAAAGGAATTTTCTATAGGGACAGATGGCTGAATATTCCATCTGTCCCTATAGACAAATTCTTTCCAGGTTATGCAACAGCTCTACAACCTTATTTTCATGCACATCTAACTCTTCATCCAATGTAACAGTAGCACTATGGACCATGTTACATACACCTGGTTGATGTATCTTAGCAAAGTGAGCACTCATTAATTGAATAATCTCATTAGCTTCTGACACTCAAGTACCATTTGCATTCAATAAAGTTATTCTTTCCTATTCATTCTTTCTTTTGCTTGCAGCATAACAATAAAATTCTTTTGGATTGCCGTTAGCTTGCATGGCTAATTTCTTTTCATACTCCGATTTAGTTTTCCTCACAATACTCGTTACTTTTCTGGCCTGAGCTTTATATATTTCATAACTCCTCTCACTCTTATTCTCACGATATCCTTTCCACATCATCTTCTTCTGGATCTCTTGCTTAATAAGGTTGCGCATCCATTTCACTCCTAGCTTATTTATTCTTCGAACACAAGGGATACATTCAGATACCATCTCATTTAAGCATGTTTTCAAAAAATGCCAGCAATGCATGGGAATCTTTGAAAACATGCTTAAATGAAGCAGAAAATATCTGAATGTATCCTTTGTGTTTGAAGAATAAATAAGCTAGGAGTGAAATGGATGGTGCAACCTTATTAAGCAAGATAAGAATTAAGAATACTACCATGTGACCAAAGATAGTATTTTCCTAAAATGATCATAATTTCCAACTGTTCTAATCGGTGCATCAATACAATTAGATACTTCCCAAGAAAGCACAGCATGATTGAAATGGATGTGCAACCTTATTAAACAAGATAAGAATTAAGAATACTACAATGGACCAAAGATAGTATTCTCCTAAGATGATCATAATTTCCAACTTTGTAGTGCAGCATGTAACCTGTTCTAATTGGTGCATCAATACAATTAGATATTTCCCAAGAAAGTGCTGCATGATCACTGTCACCAACTGGTGGTAAAATAGCCATATTCTTAACAGACACCTCTTCTGAACAAATCCAAAACTCTTTGACCTCGAGTTCCTTCTTTCACCTGCTGCTTAAGAAAGTTGTCTCGCAACAATTCAGTAAATTCCTCTTCTTTCTTATCATGAGATTTCTCTTCTACCCAATCAATGTTTGGAAAATTAAAGTCACTCATAATGATCACTCATTTGGTACCCATAAGACTAAATTGGTGATGTATTTCTTCGTTCCCTGCAATTGAGGCACCAGGTCTGTAGCAACACTCCACCATATATTTCATTCTGTTTAGCCTCCACTTCACACCAGATAGACTCAAACTTGCTGCTACATGGGTTATTGTTACCATCATTGTTTTCTTGTATTTTTACCCTAACTGGACTTAAATCATCTGATATCATTAGTATTACTCCTCCTGTCCTATCTCTTCTGTCATTCTTAAAAATAGTACCCATTACACTCGATCCTAGCACCATATCTGATTCTGATAGCCAGGTTTCACTAATGCCAACAATCTTAGACAACATCATATTCAATAAGGCAATGAACTCAACCCCTTTGTTTTTTCTGATGCTCCTGGCATTTGTGTATAGACATAATAAATTACCACCTAGCCTATTCTTATAATTAGATATGCAATCTATTTGGTCTTGTTCTAAAACTTTCTCTTTACCCTCCCCAGACATGCTCAAAACATCCAAATCCAAAGCATATTTTTCCACCCCTTGCCACATACATAACCATATTTGAAGGCATTCATATCTTTATCACGTTTGCATACCATAGCTGAACTTTCACACACATTTTTCCCATTCCTCCCTTGATGATCTAGTTTCCCCGACTCTCTGCATTAAGTTTCATACCAAGAAGTAATTTTTCCATGCTCTTGATACCAAATAAATTTAAGTGCAGGCCATTCCTCTTATACAATTGTTTCTGCCATAAAAGTCACTGCACACCTCTAAAAAATTGCATCCATTTCTTCTACACAGCCTACACATGAAATCATTTGCTATCATTGTCCTTAACTCAGTACTGTCATATCTGGATAGCAATCCTACAGTTTTTACTCTCACATTTCTTTCTTGCTTCTTCCAGCAGACCTTTTTATATCTTCTGTCATACTGTATTTGTCACTACTTAAAACATTAGTACCTATCAGAACTACCATCTCTTTTACTTTTCTTTTTTGTTTTCCAATTATGTTTGTCATACTTTAATTTTTGCCCCTGGGGAACTAAAAGTGGTGACTCCCTCAGCAAGTGCAAGTTTTAAGATTGAATCACCATACTATATTAGTTCTTTTTTTCTTAGATTTTAACCGACTTACCTTGTTGTTATTAATATTGATTACCAAGTTCAGTACATTCCTGCCCGTTCTCTTCTTGATCCTTTTTCTTATCCTGTCTAAGTTTAGTCAATCTTTTTTCAACCTTTTCCAATTCTCAGGTCGATTTTATTCATTTTATTAATGATATAGAAAATATCTTTTGAAGTATCAAACTAAAAGAAATTATTAGTCAGATGGGCATGGTAATTCGAAAAGTCAAGAAGCATTTAGAGAAAGAAGGAAGTACAAAAAAAAAATAATTAAATAAGCAGCAAAATGAGCATCAGTCAGCAAAGTACTGAAATATGTAAGATACCATTGAATAATGATAATCAGGTAATTAATATTGAATATAAAAAGAAGGATGTAATAGAGTATGATGATTAATTTATAAAACATGCCATTTGATGACCTATTATCTTTCTATTGCTTCAAGTTTTTCAGGAGTGAAAATCAGAAATGTAGTGAATGCTATAGACAAACAGAAAAGAAAAGTAAAAGAGATAGTAGTTCTCATAGATGCAAATAATTTAACTAGAGAGAAGACATGAAAGGATTGCTAGAAGAAGTGAGAGTGGACAGTGAGAGAGCAAAAATTGTTAATCTGTTACAAAGATATGATAGTACTGACATTATGGAAAAGAGTTATGATGGCAAACAGTTCAGTGTAGTGTAGAAGGAATGGTTGTGAATTTTTTTAGTGTACAGAGTGAGTCTGATTAAAGAATGGATTTATATAGTATGAGGAGTCTAAAGAAATTACTTAATGGTATGAGACCTAATATGGTGAGTCAAGGAAACTAGATCATGTTGGGTTGAATGGTGAGTATCCATGCTTAAGAATGGCTAAGATATGTAACTGTGATAACGATCCAAATGTGCATAGTAAAGGAGGTGATGAAAGGGCAGTTGCATGCTCACCACATGCATATAAGGTATGTGCAAGGATGTTTGCATAAGTGAGGCATTAGATATGAATAAAGATCTGCAGATGTTGTTCATTTGAATGAAGCAGGCAACAGAGGATAGTATTCAAAGAAGACTGGAAGTGGCTTGTTATATCTGTACACAAATGCTAGGAGTATCAGGAATAGTTGGGTTTAGTTTGTTTCCTTGGTGAATGCATTGTGGCCTCAGATTTAATCATTAGTGAGACCTGGCTTACTGAGGCTAACATACTAACTTACTAATTAAACATTCACATGTGTGCCACAGTAGAAAATAATATTTATTTTTAAACTTCACAGGTTTTGCTGGGTCAAAGCTGTATAACTGAGAGGAGACCTCCTCATAGCCTTTAAAGGAATGCGGAGAACCGACCAGGGCTTCTGACCTAATGTCCAATCCTCACCTTCTTGTGGTGCACCCTGTTGGGTATCTACTTGGATACTGAATGAACGAGGATGGGCTGGCAATTTGGGATTTAGCCGACCAAATTGTATTCTTATTGGTTAAACCAAAATAAAAAATGATGGTACAACATGACAAAATTTCATGCCGGCTGGGGCGTTGCCTGGTTAAACAAGGTCCCCGTTGTTTTCGGGGACCAGGGTGAACAGCGAAAAGTCAGCTACGGGAACAAATCTGAAAACACACTCCGACTCAACATCACCAGAGTTAAAGATCGGTGCTATCAACATAAGACGCCTGAATGGCAAAGAAGTGGAGCTAGCTGAGGAATTAGATAAGTACCAGATTGACATAATAGGGGTGACTGAAACAAAAAAAGACAAAAATTGGTGAGATCTTTCTGAGCAATAAATACAAAATGTTATATTCAGGCAATGACAATCAAGGAAAAGAAGGAGTAGCCATAGTATTCAACACAAAATATGAGGCTCATCTTCTTGAATGGCAGGCAGTCTCAAGTAGAGTAATGTGGGCAAATATGAGAATGGGGAACTGGACAATGAGACATTTGTGCCTATGGTCTCACAGAAGGTTCTACTAAGGTAGAAGTGGAGGAATTTTTTGATCCTTCAGAAAAAGCAACTGACACAATGAAAAAGGAAAAGTTGATCCTTGTCATCATCATCATCATCATCATCAAATTCCTGCCATGCACCCTCAAGGGGTGTACAGGATATGACAGTACTACATGAAAAAATTACATCATTACTAACTTCCTATCTACAATTTTCCTCCAAATCAGTCTGTTACTTGTCAAGACTCCAACATTATCAGATCTTATATTTCTATCGTCTAAGGCACTTTGTACCGTATCAATCCACCTATATCTTGGTCTTCCTCTGGGTCGTTTTCCTGCCAACCTGGCAGAGAACACTTGTTTTGCTAATCTTTCCTCTCCTATTCTATTTAAGTGACCATACCATCTGAGATTAGCTCTGCTAACGCATTCCTGGATGCTGACAATGTCAAGTTCTTTCCTAATATCCTCATTTTTAATATGATATTGCCATTGATGCCATCTGTTCATGCCTCTAATCTTTCTCAGGACTCTCATATCTGCGGTCTCTAGTCTTTGGTCAAGTGTTTTACTTCTGACCCAGCTCTCAGATCCATAAGTTAAAACTGGTTTGAACACTGTCTTGTATACAGCTAATTTAGTGTTCCGACTAATTTCTCTCTTATTCCATATGAATTTATTCAATTGACTTCCCACCATACCAGCTTTGCTGATTCTGTTGTCTATTTCTATATTTAGTTTACCATCTTCAGTAAAAATTGTGCCTAAGTAGCTGAAATGTTTTACTTGTTCCACAGGTTCTCCATTTACAACACAGTTGACATTTTCAATGATTCTGCCTATTTTCATTGTCTTTGTCTTTTTATTGCTGACCTTCATACCATATCTATTACAACAGCTATTCAATTTAGTCAGAGAATCTTGCAGACTTGTAGCGGATTTATTTAGAAGTATAACATCATCCGCATAAAGCAAAGAGCTGACATTAACATCTCCAATTTTGATATCAGGTTTAATACCACATTCCTTCATAATGTGATCCATATAGATAATGAATAACAGAGGGGATAATGTACATCCTTGTCTCACACCAGATTTAACATTAAACCATCTTCCTGTACTTCCTTCAATTCTAACTGCTGACTCACAACTCAAATAAAGACTAAGTATTGCTTGATATAATGCCCCATTGACACCATATAACTGCAGCGTATTGAATAGCTTCTCTCTTGACAACTTGTCATATGCCTTTTCCAAATCGACAAAACTTAAATACAGATCTTTGTTATATTCCCATGCTTTCTCGACTATTTGTCGTAAAGTGAAGATCTGATCCTGAAAGCCTCTATTTGGCCTGAATCCAGCTTGTTCTTCACCAAGCTTTTCTTCCACAATTCTTCTCAATCGTTTCTCAAGTATACTTGCATAGATCTTGCCAGGAACACTCAGTAGGGAAATACCTCTGTAATTCTCACATTCAGTTTTATTTCCCTTTTTATATATGGGTACTATGAGAGCTCTACTCCAATCATCGGGAATTCGTCCCTCTGTCCAGGCTTTCTGAACTATGCAGTGCAGCCACTGTAAGACTCTTATACCACCATACTTCAGCATTTCTGGTCGAATATCATCTACTCCTGCTGCCTTTCCACATTTCAAGCCTTTGATGGCTTTTTCTACTTCAAGTATGGCTATGTATTCCTGACTGCATGCCTGGTCAGTGTTTTTTATCACTGTGCTGTCATCACTGCTTGTTTCATTTAGCAGTTTTTCAAAGTAATTACTCCATACTTCAAGGATTTCTTTTTCTCCTGTTTTCATTTCACCTTTATCATCTCTAATTCCTTTTACAGCACTCTTTCCTCCATTCCTAAGCTTCTTCAACAACCTCCAGAATATTTTGCCACCTTCTTGATATTTATTTTCTATATTCTTGCCAAAGTCCTCCCATGACTTTTGTTTAGCTAGTTTTACACACTGTTTAGCTTTCTTACATTTGTCTCTGTATTCTGTAAGAGTAAAAGCTGACTTATTTGCCAGGAACTTTTGATATGCTTTCTTCTTTTCCTTCACTGCCTCTTTAACTTCCTGTGTCCACCAGGGAGTTCTAATTTTTTTATCTTTGCAGACAACCTCACCACATGCCTCTCTGGCAGAATCAATCAATGTTTCCTTCAGAGTTTGCCACTGAATCTCCAAGGTTTGATTCCTGTTCTCAAACTCTTTCATTTTCTTTTCAATAATATTTCTGTATTTTAGTCTACAGTTTACATCTGAGAGCTGCTCAACTTTTATTCGCTTTAAAACTTTCTTACATGTTATTCTTTTCAATATGAAATTCAATTTTATCCTGCTCAAGACTAAATAGTGATCACTTCCAATTTCAAATCCTCTGTACACTCTGGTGTCCTGCACCAGGGAGAAAACATCACTATCAACAATAACATAGTCAATGAGACTTTTCTTATTCCTTTCTTCTTCTCTCCATGTGAATTTGTGCACATTTTTATGTTGGAACATGGTGTTAGTAATAACCAGTCCATGTCCTGAGCAGAAATCCAACAGATATTTGCCATTATTATTAGCTTTGCTCTTTTCTCCAAATTTTCCCAAAATATTTTTGTATGTCTCACAATCATTTCCTACTCTACTATTTAGATCCCCAACAAGGACCAACTTTTCCTTTTTCATTGTGTCAGTTGCTTTTTCTAAAGCCTCAAAAAATTCCTCCACTTCTACCTTAGTAGAACCTTCTGTGGGACCATAGGCACAAATAAGCCTCATTGTCCAGTTCCCCATTCTCATATTTGCCCACATTACTCTACTTGAGACTGACTGCCATTCAAGAAGATTAGCCTCGTATTTTGTGTTGAATACTATGGCTACTCCTTCTTTTCCTTGATTGTTATTGCCTGAATATAACATTTTGTATTTATTGCTCAGAAAGATCTCACCAGTTTTGGTCTTTTTTGTTTCAGTCACCCCTATTATGTCGATCTGGTACTTATCTAATTCCTCAGCTAGCTCCATTTCTTTGCCATTCAGGCTTCTTACGTTGATAGTACCGATCTTTAACTCTGGTGATGTTGAGTTGGGGTTTGTTTTCAGATTTGTTGATCCTTGTTGGGGATCTAAATAGCAGAGTAGGAAATGATTGTGAGACATGGCAGGAATTTGATGATGATGATGATGATGATGGTTTATTACTCATCGTTTCTAATCATACCACTACAGGTTAACAGTCGACAAGGTTGACTATGCAGGATACTTCTTAATAGAACTAGCCTGCTGTCATACCAGCAATTCAATAAGAGATACATGAAATTATAATTGACAGCAACATAATAACAAAAAAAAGAATCTCCCTTATAAACTAATCCCAACAGAAAAGGTACCTCACAATCAAACACAATATAAAAACTCAACTAGAATTGCCTTTCCAGACCAGTCATCTTACTCTTGACAGAAACCCAGCTTGCATTGTGGCAACATCCACTACTGTCCACCTTCAACGCCCAAACTAATTTGCCCGCCAGGTTGGCCGAGTGGTTAGCGTATCCGCTCTCCAGCCAAAAGGCTGTGGGTTTGAATCCTGCTGTAGGCATGAATGTTTGTGATTGTCTGTGAAAATAATAGTGGTGATGGTGGACAGTAGGTGGCGTTGATGTAGATGAAGCGGTTTGTGAATGAGGTTGAGTGGCGGAGACAGAGAGTTGTAGAGTAGGGGTGCCCTCCCTCAATGAGTCTTAGGACTGCTTTTGCTAGATGGGTGGCACCTGTACCTTTCTAAGATCTAGAATGGCTAATTTAGAATTCCCTGCTTTTGGCTTTCTCTTGCTCAAGGTTTCCTTGCCCTGTTTTTGTAGCATTCATTTGCTTTATTTATCAATCTCTAAACTCCGATAACCACTCGGACCTCTTCACGTTCCTTTCCATGAAACTCGACCATATGCAATTCAGTTATCCAAATAGTGAGGACATCCAAATGACCCCAATGTCCACAATTCTAACTAGCTCCCCTTTTCCAACACCACCAACCAAATTGGACAACAAGCAAAAGTCTGCTATATGCAGTGACCTAATTTTATTTATTTTGTATCCAAACACAAGTAGTACAGTAGTAAGTAAGTGGTACAACATGATTTATAACAAATTAGGATACATTACAGTGAGATCAGCTTAGATTTGGTAGGTGAATTATACAGGGAATAATAATTAAATATGAAAAAAAGGAAACTATACATAACTTATATACAATAAACATGGTCAGATGTTCCTCCAGTATCTTACAATCAACTGTTCTTTCTGTGCAGGATATAAGGTCCTCTTTTGCACAAGGCGATGGAAGAAAGGGAGAAGAAAGAAGGTGTTCCATGGACTGGGTTGTCTCACACTCACAATTGTTTGGGCCAGTGAGTTAGCCCCATTTGATGAGATTTTGTTTGCAGCGTCCTGTCATCCGGAGTCTGTTTAGGCTTTTCCAAGTATTCCAGTCCAAGTGGGCACCACGTGGAAGATGTTCGGCTGTTGGAATACCAGTATTATTTTCAGGATATAGTGCAAGCCATTGTTGAAGTCTTGTCTCTGGGAGGTTTTTAGGTGGTTCAACAGTTGTCAGGAAGCTATGTCGGGATCTTAGTCTCTTTGGGACACTGAGGTCTGGCCGAATAGCGGGTGGCATTCATCATTCATTTGTCTGCTTCTTTCATCAGCTGAGAATGCAGATCTTCGAATTGAAGGGGGCACAATACCAGCCAAAGTATACAGGTGGTGTTGGTTTCAGGCATCCTGTAATTAAGTGGCAGCTTTCATTCAATGCTGGATCAAGTTTTTCAGCATGGCAGGATCTGGACCATACTGGGCAGGCATATTCAGCAGAAGAATAGCAAAGGGCCAAGGCAGAAGATCTCAGTGTGCTAGGGTCTGCACCCTATTTGGAGGAGGTAAGCTTACTTTGTATGTTGTTTCTTGCATTCACTTTTGCTTTTGTTTTTTCTATATGGGTTTTATATGAGAGGGTGCGATCGAGAGTCACACCAAGATAGATCGGTTTCCAGGAATGTTCTATATTAGAGCCTTCCCAAGAGATCTGTAGCTTCCTGTTGGCTTCCTTATTGTTAAAGTGGAAAAGGCGAGTCTGGGTTTTCAAGGGGTTTGGTTTTAGTTGATTGCTGGTATAGTATGTGGTTAGACTATTTAAGGCAAGTGATAGAGTAGTTTCAATGGACTTGAAATTTTTTGACTGAGTAGCTATGGCAAGGTCATCAGCACAGATAAAATTTCTAGTTCCTGGAAAGATGGGGAGATCATTGACGTAGATGTTGAAAAGTAATGGTGATAACACGCTTCCATGGGGGAGACCATTTTTTTGGTGGTGCCAGCGGCTCATCCTACCCACAAGGTCCACGTAAAAGCGTCTGTTTTCCAAGAGTGATTGGATCAGGAGAACAAGGCGATAGTCTCTAGTTATTCTGTATATTTATATTTTATTTCTCAGTATGAGATGATTTATGGTATCATAAACTGCAGTTAGGTCTACAAAGACTACACAGCAGCTAGGTTCTTGTTCCTGTACCCTGTTAGTATCCATTAGGGGAAGCTAAAGCTGCTATCAACCAAATGCAAGTGATCTAATGCAAATCATACATCTACTTACATAAATTCCTGATAACCTTCTTCACTCTCCAAATAGTCTGGATCTCTATTTTACCAGTTCTCCTTCCAGATACACCATACAAGTTATCTATCCTCTCAGCACCTCAAACCAAAATCCTGTGTGTCTCCTTTATCACAGAATGCCCGTCCTGAAACACTCTTGACCTCACATTCTCTAGCACTACAAAAGTGCCAATTCAAATGATCTCCAGAATTTCTACTCCTCCTTTCCCTTGATCTGACTACTGCTTCTGCTCATCTGACCCTATCACTTACTCTGAAATGAGTCACAGAAATTATCCTCATTGACATGAAAGCCTTTATCCCCCACTCTACCCAAAATCCTTACATGCTTTCCAAGCATTGGTTCAACAGAAAGTGTATAAAAGCAGTCAAAGAAAAAAATTCAGCTTACTTACTGCAGATAGCTCGCATCAAGAATCCTGGCTCATACTCAACCTATACCGGAACATTCAACAAATGCAAAACAGTCATCAGCAGATCTAAATAAGATTTTATGAAGACCAATAGCAGAAAACTTGCTTTCTGTCCAAATGAAAACCATGCCTTTTGGTCCATTGCTAAGGCCACTGGATGTAACTTCTGCTCACTTGAACTTTCACTGCTCTCTTTCTCTCATCCTGATGTAATATATGTTACTTCACCAAAAGATGAAACTAACCTCCTAGCATCTCTCTTTTCCTTGAACTACTGCACAGATAACCAAGGGAAAGCACATCCTACCATACTGGAATCCAAATATCACATGCCTCCTGTAGCTTTTTGACAAAAAGCTATCAGACACTATAACAGCTTCTGGTCCTGATAGCATCTCTCAAAGTGTTCTCAAACATACTCTAGAGCTTACACCTATCCTACATCATCCCTAAAATCCATAGCTAGTACAGATCCAATGTGTGAAAGCAATCCCACATCCACACTATCCTCCCCTCCCCACTAAAAAAAGGACAATAGACGTCTACCGTCAAACTACAACCCATTGCATTAATCTCAGTCCTCTCCAAAATAATAGTAAAAAAAAATAAGTCATCAATAGCCAATTTCTCCACTACCTAGAGGCCCACCAGTGTAGATTCTGTCATTCAAGATCCACTGGACATGTGCCATGAAAAGGGTCAGAGAAACTTGTGTTGCAACTCTTGACATTTCTAGAGCTTTTGACCATATCTGACATCGAGGCAGTTACTGCACTTGTTAACACAAGGGCAGCAACCATTCCCATTACTGTGCACTAACACATTCAAACACATTAAACCTGCTTCACCTCTTCCACTTTTAATCCATCCAATTCTGTCACCTGGAATAGCCTTCCTCATGTAGTATTCCCAAAGAACTATAACCTGTAACTCTTCAAAAAACTACATTCAAAAAAATAAACAGAAATTGGCAAACCAATTTTTGTCATCACCTGTACCCCACACATAGCACCAATGTGCTTATAGATCCTCTGATCTCTTGAGTATGAAAAGAAATTGGTTCTGCATGCTAAAGACAACCCACAAGAATTCCATCGATATGCCAAAAGTAAAAGAAAGAATGAACATGAAAGAATAACTCTTCTAAATGCAGATGGTGTGAGGGTTACAGATGCAAAGAGGTTGTTCAACTAATGAGTGCCAATTTTGTTAAAAGCTATCAACCTGGTGTATGCAACATTGAGCTCACTGCTTCCTCTACACCGGATGAAGAAACACAGGTGTATGAGGATGAGGTATTAGAGCTGTTGCACAAACTGAATAAGAATTCAGCAACAGGGACTGATGGGATATCAACACATGTGCTAAAAGAGTGTTCAGCTGAACTGACTATTCCTTTGACCAGGCTGTTTAATATGATTCTCAGAACAGGGAAGACTCCACAGGAATGGAAAGAATGTATGGTAATTCCATTGCGTAAGGGTGGTGCAAAGAGTGATGCATCCAACTATTGACCAATTAGTATCTCATGAGTGGTGGTGAAGATTTTGGAAAAATTAGTTAGGGCTTCCATTCAGAAATGGGTTGACAGTGAATCTCTACTTTGCAACGAAGCAACATGGGTTTACTAAGGGAAAGTCATGTTTTAGCAACTTGCTCACATTCTATAACAAGGTCACCATTGAACTAGACAAGGAGAATGAATACACCATAATACTTTTGGATTTTGCTAAGGCTTTTGACAGAATAAAGCAGGGTAGACTGTTGCATAAATTGGAGAATATGAGTTTGGATTATAGAATATTAGCATGGATAAAAGGATGGCTGACTGACAGTTATCAAAAAGTGGCATATGGAGGACGTGAGTCTGCAAGATTTAAGGTAACCAGTGGTGTACCACAAAGATCAGTGCTTGGTCAACTGTTATTCAATCTGTAAATTAATGATATTGGGAAGGATTTGACAAGTGACATACAGCTATTTGCTGATGATAATGCAAAGATAGGCAGAGTAATCAGGAATGCTGCTGATATGCAGTAGTTGAGGAATTATTTGAATAGGCTGGATTTGGGAGCATGGAAAATGGATACCAGTAAATGTAAAGTCATTCACTTTAGCATGATCAGATATCCAATGTCATATGATATTGGTGGATTATGCTAAAAGAAACTGATGAGGCTATGGATCTTGGAGTGTTAGTAGATAGGAAGTTCAGGGGCCATATAGCAAAGATTGCAAATACAACTCCAAAGACAATTGCAATGCTGAAACGAATTCACATGTATTGAATTAAGGATGTCATTTTGCCTCTTTACAAGGCCTTGATAAGACCTCACTAGGTATATTGTGCACAGGTGTGGTCTCCTGGTTTCCGTTGTGATTCTGATAGTGGAGAGAGTGCAAAGGAGAGTGTTATAAATGATATCAGGATTGTGGAATATGGATTATGAAGATAGATTGAGAATTTGTGAACTGCAAACACTAGCAAACAGGAGAAAGATGGGTAGTATGATTGAGACTTACAAAGTTCTGAAAGGGTCATACAGGATTTCAGTTAATGGAATTTTTCAATTTATGGAGGGTGGGGAAAGGACAAGAGGGCATCCTAGGAAGCTGAGAATGAATGCCACTAAGAAGGGGGTGAGAACTAGATTTTTCTCTCATAGGGTGGTGTGCATGATTGGAATGGATTGCCATTGGATGTTGTGAGTGCAAGCAATGTTTAAAGGTGGCTTTATGGGTCATTAATACACTAAAAAAATAGGGCTTTGAAGATTTGCTCTAATGAACAAGCACTTAAAGATGATGAATTAAAAGTTATCAGCAATACCTTCCTGAAAATTGGTTACAGCCAAAATACCATCAACAAAATTCTGTACAAGACCTCTTAAAAATAAACTAGACTGCAATAAAACTATAACCATTCCATACATTAAAGGGATATCAGACAAAATAAACAGAATAGTACAGAAATACCTTAAAGAAACCTTAAAGCCATCTTTAAACCTTAAAAATGCAAAATTCAAGAACTTACTGAACTCACCCAAGGATCCACTCCCTCCGCGCCCACCCTGGAGTATACCGTATTCATTACACTTGTAATTTGCCCTATATAGGGAAAACAGGACACACAATTTCTATCAGAAAAAAAAAGGAACGTAAATGACACATTATATTTAATAACTATGGTCAAGCTGGTCTTTCTGATCATGCCCTAAACACTTTACATAGAATTGAATTTTGGAAAAGCGTTAATTTGTGTAAAATGAATGTGCTGATCACCATGTAACACTAAATTAAAGGAAAAAAAGAATATCTGCCCTTGCTATGTATAAAAACATATCTTTGTTACATTTTTGTACAAAATCAAATCTAAGTTTCTAAAGCTACAAAATCTGTGAGATCCACTCTGATATTTTCTATTCTATTTCATTAAAAAAAATGCTGGTGGTGACCACCTTAACTTTTAATTAGTCGCATTGGGTCTATCTGACCCCAGCCATCATGCAAGTTTCATTTCTGACAAAATCAATGACGAATTTTTGTGACGATTTTGAGTAGCTAGCTGAGTTTTTTGCTGTCCCTGTGCCAAACCAGTCACGTGCCATCCATTGGAACAATCAGTTGTGGAATAAGGATTGATTTCTGATGTTCTGGCCCCATGTGACTAATTATGTAACAAAAAAAAGATGCAACTAATTAAGGATTAATGGATTTCACAACTCACTAATGTCTCAACACGCAGTTTGAAGAACACTGAGTTAATATTTCTTGTATAGCGAAACCTCATCATCAAATTCCTGTCATATAACCTAAAGGGGTGTACAGGATATGATAGTATTACATGAAAAAATTACATCATTACTAACTTCCTATCTACAATTTTCCTCTGTTACTTTATCCAACATTATCAGATCTTATATTTCTATCATCTAAGGCACTTTGTACCTTATCAATCCACCTATATCTTGGTCTTCCTCTGGGTCATTTTCCTGCCAACCTAGCAGAGAACATTTGTTTTGCTAATCTTTCCTCTCCCATTCTATTTAAGTGATCATACCACTTGAGATTAGCTCTGCTAACACATTCCTGGATGCTGACAATGTTAAGTTCTTTCCTAATATCCTCATTTTTAATATGATACTGCCATTGATGCCATCTGTTCACGCCTATAATCTTTCTCAGGACTCTCATATCTGTGGTCTCTAGTCTTTGGTCAAGTGTTTTACTTCTGACCCAGCTCTCAGATCCGTAAGTTAAAACTGTTTGAACACTGTCTTGTATACAGCTAATTTAGTGTTCCGACTAATTTCTCTCTTATTCCATATGAATTTATTCAATTGACTTCCTACCATATCAGCTTTGCTGATTCTGTTGTCAATTTCTATATTTAATTTACCATTTTCAGCAAAAATCGTGCCTAAATAGCTGAAATGTTTTACTTGTTCCACAGGTTCTCCATTCACAACACAGTTGACATTTTCAATGATTCTGCCTATTTTCATTGTCTTTGTCGTTTTATTGCTGCCTTCATACCATATCTATTACAAGAGCTATTCAATTTAGTCAGAGAATCTTGCAGACTTGTAGCGGATTTATTTAGAAGTATAACATCATCCGCATAAAGCAAAGAGCTGACATTAACATCTCCAATTTTGATATCATGTTTAATACCACTTTCCTTCATAATGTGATCCATATAGATAATGAATAACAGAGGGGATAATGTACATCCTTGTCTCACACCAGATTTAACATTAAACCATCTTCCTGTACTTCCTTCAATTCTAACTGCTGACTTACAACTCAAATAAAGACTAAGTATTGCTTGATATAATGCCCCATTGACACCATATAACTGCAGCGTATTGAATACCTTCTCTCTTGACACCTTGTCATATGCCTTTTCCAAATTGACAAAACTTAAATACAGATCTTTGTTATATTCCCATGCTTTCTTGACTATTTGTTGTAAAGTGAAAATCTGATCCTGACAGCCTCTATTTTGCCTGAATCCAGCTTGTTCTTCACCAAGCTTTTCTTCCACAATTCTTCTCAATCGTTTCTCAAGTATACTTGCATAGATCTTGCCAGGAACACTCAGTAGGGAAATACCTCTGTAATTCTCACATTCAGTTTTATTTCCCTTTTTATGTATGGGTACTATGAGAGCTCTACTCCAATCATCGGGAATTCGTCCCTCTGTCCAGGCTTTCTGAACTATGCAGTGCAGCCACTGTAAGACTCTTATACCACCATACTTCAGCATTTCTGGTCGAATATCATCTATTCCTGCTGCCTTTCCACGTTTTAAGCCTTTGATGGCTTTTTCTACTTCAAGTATGGCTATGTATTCCTGACTGCATGCCTGGTCAGTGTTTTTTACCACTGCGCTGTCATCACTGCTTGTTTCATTTAGCAGTTTTTCAAAGTAATTACTCCATACTTCAAGGATATCTTTTTCTCCCGTTTTCATGTCACCTTTATCATCTCTAATTCCTTTTATAGCACTCTTTCCTCCATTCTTAAGCTTCTTCAACAACCTCCAGAATATTTTGCCACCTTCTTGATATTTATTTTCAATATTCTTGCTAAAGTCCTCCCATGACTTTTGTTTAGCTAGTTTTACACAGTGTTTAGCATTCTTGCATTTGTCTCTATATTCTCTAAGAGCACAAGCTGACTTATTTGACAGGAACTTTTAGTATGCTTTCTTCTTTTCCTTCACTGCCTCTTTAACCTCCTGTGTCCACCAGGGAGTTCTGATTTTTTTATCCTTACAAACAACCTCACCACATGCCTCTCTGGCAGAATCAATCAATGTTTTGTTCAGAGTTTGCCACTGAATCTCCAAGGTTTGATTCCTGTTCTCAAACTCTTTCATTTTTTCCTTCAATAATTTTTGTGTATTTTGAGTAATAAACCATGATGTGTTTACGATCAATTGAAAGATGAGACCTACCTTTGCACTATTTTGAAAATGAGATGGTTGTAATTGTTTTATATTCTATGTATGGTTTGGTAGTACTATATTAGTTTAGGTCTATGTTCAGTCATATTCCTGATATCAAAAGAACAGAAGAAGCAATTACACCATGTCATCTTTGAAATAGCGCAAAGGTTGGTTTCACCTTTTTGTTGAAATTTTAAGAAAATCTTGGTTTATTCCTTATCTTGTTTTATATTAGTACAAGAAATTCATATTATTCGGTGCCCTATTGTACCACTAAAGAGTAACAGCCAATGATGTTGATGACTATGCAAAGCATTCCTTCATGCAGTGAGCATGCAGTTTTACTGTAATACACAGCCTGTTGGTTGAAGAGTGGATACACTAACCACTCAGCCATCCAGGCTGCCAGTTTGAAGCTGTGTGGTGCGAGGTGTAGTATATAAGGCAATAAAATACATGGTGGTATGTTGTTACAATCCTAGTGGATCGCTTGCCAGTTAAGATGAAATACATCATCAAATTAGTCTGGTGAATGTCAAATGAGTAATTATGATGGATGACTTTAATTATCCAAACATTGATTGGATAGTAATACCTCATGAGAAGAAAGAAGTAAAATTTATTGAACTGTTGTGAGATAATTCCCTCAAGAAGTATCTCATAGAGAGAGCGCTATGATCAGAGTGTTGACCTGATTACGAGTTTCAGTTAAAGCCATGACAGTGATCATGCTGTACTGACTTTTGGAGTAGCTAAGTATATGATTGTTCTGCTCAGAAAAAAGTTACATGCTTAATTACACAATAGGAAATTATGATCAACTGAGGAGAATCTAGGCTTGGTCCGTTGGTATCAGTTTCTGGATGAGAGTGGCAGTACATGGGAAGCATTAAAAATACTTGAATAGGGCAAGAGATTCTCAATAAAAAGATGATATGGAAAGAATATCATGTATATAAGGATGACATCAGTTATGAAAATTACAAAGCTAAAGCCAAAAAAGTTACAAATATTGTATGAAAAGCTAAGTCTGAGAAACTGGCTTTGCACCATGAATAACCTTTTGTTTTGCCGCAAGTAAATGTAAGAATGATTTGAAGGAATAACAATAGTGAATGTAGATGGTATTGTAAAATATCTGCAGTTTTAGCAGTATCACATTTTTTTAACATTATCTAAATTTAGTGATGGCCAATTTTTCTACAGAAAAAACTTTTTAGTCCTATGTTACATATAAACATTTAACTTAAAATGAAATATCTTTTAGTATTTCTTAATTAGTAATTGCTTTAGCAAAGTTTGTTAGGAAAGAAAGAGAGGAGGACTTGTCTCAAATTAATTCCTTTTAATTCTGAAGAGAAGCAAAAACAGATTAAGTTTAAAGGGAGTCAACTGATTTTGGTATGTTTGTTTTTATTGTATCTTTTGATTTTGAACAGTTTTTGTTTGTTTGTCATGAAGTTTGTGAATTTATGGGTCCTTTACATCAATGTTTCCCAAACTTCTGGATGTCAGGGTCCCCTTTGCAAAAATTAAAATATTTCACGGCCCCCTCAAAAAAAAAAATCGTAATAGAGAGATATATTATTATAATATTTATTGTATTTATATTCAATACAAAACATACACAGCGAATATTGCAAAAATCAAATGCATATATTACACTTTTTGCCTCTTATCGTTTGGTTCTGAAGACGATGCGGGCTGTTCTGCATCGTCTTCAGAAATATGAAATACTGTCCTTTTTTTTTGAGTCTGTTTCTGCTTCTTCTGATTGTTCGTGGGATTTTTTTAATTTTTTATCAGCCACTTATCCACCTCAGGGTTAAATTTTTTAACGTAGAATAGATCAAATAATATCACCATTTACCGATACTGTCACACCACAGACTGATAACATGAAATTAGTGAATGTTACCTGAATAAGGGAATCTCGGACCAGGAACATTTTTCTCTTTTGTGACTTTTCTCCCTTTACGGTAATTAAGCCTAACGTGAAACAGACGGCAAAGGCAGGTTATTAAAACGTGCATATGATTGGTGCGGTATTAACAAAAGATCGCGCAACCGAAAGATAAAAGCATAGCTGGCAATTGAGTTGAAATGCTAACTCTCTTCAACCGAATTCCATATGTGAAACTGCCATAACATTCATTATATATATATATATATATATATATTACTTAGTTTTAACACTTTTACGAATTTTAACACGTTCGATTGAATTTTATTGCTGCCTTGGGAAATCGAACTCACACACATCTAATTAATAACAATAGTTTTTAGTTAGATACTGTGTTTGCCCATGCAACATATGGCTTTGTTTCAGTCTATACAGCATAGTTTCTGTATGAGGGGACACGTGATTCATTAATTAGTGTGTTTTTATCCTAGTTGTCTCTAATTACACTATTTGTTGAGAAATATATTACACACTCCTCATACCTTATTCAATGGCATAATAAAAGTACTTGTTTTTATTGCCTCTGCAGTATAGTGGCTGGTAGGGAGGGCGTGTTGTTTACTACTGCAAGCGAGCTACTATCTCCCCACATGAACTTGTTTAAGCTTTTTTTCATGTGTGAAGTATATGCGAAACTTTTATTGGTAACAGAAAACTAGCTCAGATGACAGTGATAATATAAAACGAGTTTTGATATGTATATAAAGTCAATATCAACAGTCCCTGATTGCAAATGCCTGATGAAAGGAACAGGATGATTTGGAGCTTCCTTGGAGAGTATTCGAAGTAAATACAATTAACCACTGCTTTGAAATGAAACATATGAATAAGCAATATTTACTAATATTCATTAAGCGCCGAAATACGCAGAAAGCAAAGTTTGTGAACCAACACCAATGTGTGAATTTTTCCATTAAAATATAAAAAATAACAAAAAAGAAATAATAAATAATAAAAGTTAAATACGTTTCTTTTAAAATGAAAAAAATCTACTTAGTCTTAAAACATTTTAAATTTGTTTTCATTATTTCACGGCCCCCTCAACAAAACCTACGGCCCCCAGTTTGGGAAGCAATGCTTTACATTATAAGTTTTATGCATAAAGCTGATTTGTATATAGCTTTTGAGACAAACATTTTACACACACCGTTTTGTACGTGCATACCATAATTGCACTGATGTTATATATTTCTATAAGATATTAGATTGAATTCATTTTGATCTCACTCACTCTCTTCAGTTGTCTTTTTTTTTTTTTTTTTTTGGTAAACTTATCAAAATATTCTGGATATGAATCTTTTTTAACTGGTTAAAATTAGTTTATAAACACCTAATCATGTAACAAATGACAGTATGTGAGTGGTAAATGCAGAAGATATTATTTGACTAAATAATGTTCATTTTGAATCAGTAAGAATCAGATACCACTCATTTAAGAACTGTCGACCCGGGATAAATGCTACATCTGAACTGAATGTTTATTAAATTACTTAATGAATTTACAACGTACAAATGATATAAATTAAAATTAAACTTTAATCAATATTCCATTTCGGCAACATCACGTTGCCATTTTCACATGAACTTAAAATAAAGACACGTGCATGCAGGCACTACACAGTAACTGAGGACGAAGCAGGAAGCTGTTGTTTCTCCTAAAAGTCCTGATGGTGCCCCCTAGCAGGCTATGTACGTATTCTCGGCCGTTGGGCTGAAAGTCTTCTGATGTAAGTCTCCCAAATTTGGGGCAGTCTCATGCAACCAAATTTGTTGAGGTTTGGCATGTTTCTTAGGGCTGAAGCTGATTCCATGAATAGGCTTTCAAATTTGAATTTACTATAGTGTATTACCGTGGCTTTCTTCCATCGTATTCTGTGGCAAGTATCCAGAGCATGGTCTGCAAGACCAGAGTGGCTGTACTGGTAAAAACGGATGTAGTCCTTGTGTTCTGAAATTCTGATATTCGCTGTCCTGCAGTTTGGCCAAAGTAGGACAGCTTACAGCTGCAACGGACCTGGTATACACCAGGTAGGTCTAAGAGAGGTGGTTGGTCTTTAGTGGAGCAGATAAGGGACACCAATTTTTTATATGGTCTGTAACAAGAGGTCAAGTTATGTTTTTTTAGGATTTTGGTAATTTTTTCCGAGGTGCTTTGGATGTAGGGAATGGTGATGGATTTTCAAATAATCCTTGTTGTGAAGGGGGGGAGGGAGGTTGTGGTTAACTGGTGTCAATATTTTTTGGATTTTTTTTTTTTTGGGGGGGGGGGATAGCCATTGGCTGAGAAAGTGGTTTAATTCTGTGGTTAGGGCATTGTCATTTGAACAGATAAGTTTAGCCCTGTTGTGCAGTGTCTTAATAACTCCATATTGTTGTGTGTGTGTGTGGGGGGGGGAATTGTTGGTGAATGTATCTGCCTGTATGGGTGGGATTTCTATAAACTGAGAAAACCAAGTTTCCATCAGGCTGGCGAGTGACTAGTGTGTCTAAGAAAGGGAGGCTGTTATTTTTCTCCTTTTCCAGGGTGAACTTGATTCTGGGGCGTTGGTTGTTTATTTGTGTTAGGAAGGAGAAGAGTGTATCAGAGCCATATGGCAAAATAGCGAACACATCATCAATGTAGCAAAGCCAAAAAGTTGGTTTCTGTGGGGCAGAGTTTAAGGCTTTCTCTTCAAAAGTCTCCATAAAAAAGTTGGCCAAGGGTGGGGAGAGTGGTGAACCCATGGCTGTTCCTCTATTTGTTTGTAGAATTTTCCTTGCCAAACGAAATAGCCTGTTCATAGTGAATGAAATAGGGCTGAGATATCAGGAGGAAATTTAGCTTGGATTAGCTCTAAGGTTTCTTTGAGTGGGACATTTGTGAATAAGGAGGAGATGCCAAAACTGACCATTATGTCAGTATGTTGGATTGTGAGGTTTTCTATGCTGGCTTTGAAATGGCTGAGTTTTTTATGTGTGATGGTGTGTTGCCAGTATAGTGTGTGAGCACTTTGGCCAAATGTTTACCTAATTTGTATGTGGGGAAGCAATGCCATCCACTATGGGACGTAATGGCACATTTTCTTTATGTATTTTTGGGAGTCCATATATACAGGGGAGGGTGGGGTTATGGAGTTAAACGGTTTTAATTTGTTAGTGACCTTCTTAAGGAGCCTGTGGAGTTTTCTAATTTGTGAGTTGGTGGGATTGTACTCAATGGGGAGGTAAGTAGCCCGATCTAATAATAGAGCTTTAAGCTTGCCTGTGTAGTCTATTTGGTTAAGTAAGTACTACTGTGGCGTTACCTTTATCCGTTTTGGCGATTATTATTTCTTTGTTTTTCTTTAATTCCTGCAGCAATTTATATTCCTTATTGGATATGTTGGGTTTTGGTGGTCTAGCTTTGGTGAGAACGCAAACTACATCTAATCTAATATCGTTGGCCAAGTGGTTTGGAAGGTTGCAGATTCCGCATTCAATTTGGATCATTATATCCTCAGTCGGTAATTTTCTGGGAGCAATGCCGAAGTTGTTTCCACGTGAGAGAATGTTGAGTGCTTCAGGCTTCAAATTAACTGAAGAAAGGTTGACCACGGTGTTGGTAAGAAGTTTTGGTTCGGTGGTCGAGTTCTTTTTTAATTTCTCAAACTTTTTGATATGTCGACCTCGTACTTTTTTAAATTCTTTATCAGCAGCAGTGCATGAGATTTCGTATAAGACTGACCAAAGCTCGTGGTTTAAAGTGCTAAAAAGCTCTTCTTCGAGAGCCCATATCGCTAAGTTAGTGTTAGCTAGGATATAGTGCATAGTAGCGATTTGTTCTCGTAGCAAAGACTGGCTGGTGCAGTTATAAATTTGGACAGCTTTTTGTGACAAGAAACGGTGCTTGAATTTGACACAATTTGGGATTACCTGATTATCCCGGCAGCGTTTTAGGAAGTTCAGGTGGTTGAGTTGTCTTGATAGCTTCTGCTTCATTTTACCATAATGGCAGGCCTTGCATGCGATGGAATATCTGTTGATGATAGTAATTTTCGTAGAAAGACTTAGACGTTGGTTATACATGTTTATTAAATTACCTAAGGAATTTACAACGTACAAATGATATAAATTAAAATTAAACTTTAGTCTATATTCCAATATTTTGGCAACGTCTCGTTGCCATTTTCACAGGAACTTAAAATAAAGACACGTGCACGCAGGCACTACACACAGTAACTGGGGACGAAGCAGGAAGCTGTTGTTTCTCCTAAAAGTCCTGATGGTGTCCCTTAGCGGGCTATGTACGTATTCTCGACTGCGGGCTGAAGGTCTTCTCGTGTAAGTCTCCCAAATTTGGGGCAGTCTCATGCAACCAAATTTGTTGAGGTTTGGCATGTTTCTTAGGACAGAGACTGATTCCATGAATAGCCTTTCAAATTTGAATTTACTAGGTATATCTCACATGTCCACAACTTCGGCATTGCTCCCAGAAAATTACCGGCTGAGGATATAATGATCCAAATTAAACATGAAATCCGCCACATTCCAAACCACGTGGCCAACAATATCAAATTGGATGTAGCTCGTGTTCTCACCAAAGCTAGATCAGTGCTTCCCAAACTTCTGGATGCCAGGGCCCTATTTGGAAAAATTAAAACATTTCAAGCCCCACCCCCTCGAAAAAAAATCATAATATAGACATATATTGTCATCATCAAATTCCTGACATGTACCCTCAAAGGGTGTACAGGATATGATGGTACTTCATGAAAAATTTACCTCATTACTAACTTCCTGTCTACAATTTTTCCTCCAAATCAGTCTGTTACTTGTCAAGACCCCAACATTATCAGATCTCATATTTCTATCGTCTAAGGCACTTTGTACCTTATCAATCCACCTATATCTTGGTCTTCCTCTAGATCGTTTTCCTGCCAACCTAGCAGAGAACACTTGTTTTGCTAATCTTTCCTCTCCCATTCTATTTAAGTGATCATACCACCTGAGAGTAGCTGAAATGTTTTCCTTGTTCCACAGGTTCCCAATTCAAAATACAGTTGACATTTTCAACGATTCTACCTATTTTCATTGTCTTTGTCTTGTTATTGCTGACCTTCATACCATATCTATTACAACAGTTATTCAGTTTAGTCGGGGAATCTTGCAAATTTGTAGCGGATTTATTTAGAAGTATAACATCCATCTGCATAAAGCAAAGAGCTGACATTAACATCTCCAATTTTGATATCATGTTTAATACCATTTTCCTTCATAATGTGATCCATATAGATAATGAATAACAGAGTAGATAATGTACATCCTTGTCTTACACCAGATTTAACATTAAACCATCTTCCTGTACTTCCTTCAATTCTAACTGCCGACTTGCAACTCAAATAAAGACTAAGTATTGCTTGATGTAATGCCCCATTGACACCATATAACTGTAGCGTATTGAATAGCTTCTCTCTTGGCACCTTGTCGTATGCCTTTTCCAGATCGACAAAACTTAAATACAGATCTTTGTTATATTCCCATGCTTTCTCAACTAATTGTCGTAAAGTGAAGATCTGCTTGTCCTTGGTGAAGAAAAGCATTTCTGGTCAAATATCATCTACTCCTGCTGCCTTTCCACATTTCGAACCTTTGATGGCTTTTTCTACTTCAAGTATGGATATGTATTCCTGACTGTATACCTGTTGAGTGTTTTTTACCACTGTGCTATCACTGCTTGTTTCATATAGCAATTTTTCGAAGTAATTACTCCATACTTCAAAGATATCTTTTTCTCCCGTTTTCATGTCACCTTTATCATCTGTAACTCCTTTTACAACACTCTTTCCTCCATTTTTAAGCATTTTCAACAACCTCAAGAATATCTTATAACCTTCTTGATATTTATTTTCTATGTTCTTGTCAAAGTCCTTCCATGACTTTTGTTTAGATCGTTTTACATAGTATTTAGCTTTCTTACATGTGTCTCTGTTCTCTAAGAGCACACACAAGCTGACTTATTTGCCAGGAACTTTTGATATGCTTTCTTCTTTTTCCTTCACTGTCTCTTTAACTTCCTGTGTCCACCCTGGAGGTCTGATTTTTCTATCCTTGCAGACAACCTCACCACATGCCTCTCTGGCTGAATCAATCAGTGTTTTCTTCAAGGTTTGCCACTGAATCTCCAAAGTTTGGTTCTTGTTCTCAAACTCTTTCATTTTTCCTTCAATAATCTTTGTGTATTTTAGTCTACAGTTCACATCTGAGAGCTGCTCAACTTTTATTCGCTTTAAAATTTTCTTACATGTCATTCTTTTCAATATGAAATTCAATTTTATTCTGCTCAAGAATAAATAGTGATCATTTCCACTTTCAAATCCTCTGTACACTCTGGTGTTCTGCACCAGGGAGAAAACATTACTATCAACAATAACATAGTCAATGAGACTTTTCTTATTCCTTTCTTCTTCTCTCCATGTGAATTTGTGCACATTTTTATGTTGCAACATGGTGTTAGTAATAACCAGTCCATGTCCTGAGCAGAAATCCAAGAGGTATTTGTCATTATTATTAGCTTTGCTCTTTTCTCCCAATTTTCTCAAAACATTTTTGTATATCTGACAATCACTTCCTACTCTGCTATTTAGATCTCCAACAAGGATCAACTTTTCCTTTTTCATTGTGTCAGTGGCTTTCTCTTCAGCCTCAAAAAATTCCTCCACTTCTACCTTAGTAGAGCCTTCTGTAGTACCATAGGCACAAATAAGTCTCATTGTCCAGTTCCCCTTTCTGATATTTGCCCACATCACTCTACTTGAGACTGCCTACCATTCAAGAAGATGAGCCTCATATTTTGTGTTGAATACTATGGCTACTCCTTCTTTTCCTTGATTGTCATTGCCTGAATATAACATTTTGTATTTATTGCTCAGAAAGATCTCACCAATTTTTGTCTTTTTGGTTTCAGTCACCCTTATTATGTCGATCTGGTACTTATCTAATTCCTCAGCACAGTTGGGGTGTGCTTTCAGATTTGTTCCAGTAGCTGACTTTTCGCTGTTAGCCCTGGCTCCCTGGCAAAAACAACGGGGCCCTTGTTTAACCGTGTGACACCCCAGCTGGCATGAAATTTTGTCTTGTTGTACCATCATTTTGTATATTGGTTTAACCCAATAAGAATACAATTTGGTCAGCAAAATCCCAAATTGTCAGCCCATCCTTGTTTGTTCAGTATCCACGTAGATACCCAACAGGGTGTTCCACGAGAAAGTGAGGATTGGAGATTAGGGCAGAAGCCCCGGTCGGTCCTCCGCATGCGTTTAAAGGCTATGTGGAGGTCTCCTCTCAGTTATACAGCTTTGACCCTTAAGCACCGCAGTCATATATTATATTTTATATATTATATATAATATATTATATATTATAATATATAGACATATATTATTATAATATTTATTGTATTTATATTCAATACAAAACACACACAGTGAATATTGCAAAAATCAAATGCAAATATTACATTTTTAGCATCTTACATGCATATTTGACATGGCACATTATCCCATATTTTTATATAGAGTGATATATTGTTATTGTACATTTGGAGTACAAGCACATGAAATGTAAAACGATTAGTAATAAAGAAAGAATTAAAAACATAAAAGAAGTTTAATAACAATTTAATGTGATGGATGTGTTTCAATACTGCTATTGAAACACATTCATCAACCACAAAAATTCAATATCAGGTGAAATATTTGAAACTGCAATTGTTAGATTTCTGCTTTGAAATGAAACTTATATGAATAAGCATATATTTACTAATATTCATTAAGCATCGAAATACACAGGAAGCAAAATTTGTGAACCCACACACTAATGTGTGAGTTTTTGTTCCATTAAAATATAAAAAATAACAAAAAATAAATAATGAATAAAAATTAAATACGTTTCTTTTAAGATAAAAAAAAATCAGCTCAGTTTTAAAACATTTTAAATTTGTTTTCATTATTTCACGGCCCCCAAAGGGGCCGCGGCCCACAGTTTGGGAAGCGCTGAGCTAGACCACCAAATACCAACATATCCAATAAGGAATATAAATCGCTGCAGGAATTAAAGAAAAACAAAGAAATAATAATCACCAAAGCGGATAAAGGTAATGCCACAGTAGTACTTAAATAAACGGACTACACAATTAAGCTTCAAGCTCTATTATTAGATCGGGCTACTTACCTCTCTATTGAGTACAATCCCACCAACTCTCACAAATTAGAAAACTCCACAGGCTCCTTAAGAAGGTCGACACTTCTTGGCCTGTAGAAGTCACTAACAAATTAAAACCGTTTAACTCCATTCCCCCCCCCTCCACCGTATATATGGACTCCAAAAATACATAAAGAAAATGTGCCATTACGTCCCATAGTGGATGGCATTGCTTCCCCCACATACAAATTAGCTAAACATTTGGCCAAAGCGCTCGAACTCTATACTGGCAACACACCATCACACACAAAAAAACTCAGCCCATTTCAAAGCCAGCATAGAAAACCTTACACTCCAACATACTGACATAATGGTCAATTTTAACGTCTCCTTATTCACAAATGTCCCACTCAAAGAAACCTTAGAGTTAATCCAAGCTAAATTTCCTCCCAATATCTCAGCCCTATTTCAGTTCACTATGAACAGGCTATTTCGTTTGGCAAGGAAAATTCTACAAACAAATAGAGGGGACAGCCATGGGTTCACCACTCTCCCCACCCTTGGCCAACTTTTTTATGGAGACTTTTGAAGAGAAAGCCTTAAACTCTGCCACACAGAAACCAACTATATGGCTATGCTACGTTGGTGATGTGTTCGCTATTTGGCCACATGGCTCTGATACACTCCTCACCTTCCTAACACACCCAAACAACCAACACCCCAGAATCAAGTTCACCCTGGAAAAGGAGAAAAATAACAGCCTCCCTTTCTTAGACACACTAGTCACCTGCCAGCCTGATGGAACCTTGGTTTTCTCAGTTTATAGAAAACCCACCCACACAGGCAGATACATTCACCAACAATCCCCCTCCCCCTCACAACAATATGGAGTTATTAAGACACTGCACAACAGGGCTAAACTTATCTGTTCAAATGACAATGCCCTAACCACGGAACTAAACCACTTTCTCAGCCAATGGCTATCCCCCCCCCCCCCCCAAAAAAAAAAAAAAAATTCCAAAAAATATTGACACCAGTTAACCACAAGCCCCCTCCTCCCTCCACAACAAGGATTATTTGAAAATCCATCACCATTCCCTACATCCAAAGCACCTCGGAAAAAATTACCAAAATCCTAAAAAAACATAACTTGACTTCTTGTTACAGACCATATAAAAAATTGGTGTCCCTTATCTGCTCCACTAAAGACCAACCACCTCTCTTAGACCTACCTAGTGTATACCAGGTCTGTTGCAGCTGTAAGCTGTCCTACTTTGTCCAAACTGCAGGACAGCGAATATCAGAATTTCAGAACACAAGGACTACATCCGTTTTTACCAGTACAGCCACTCTGGTCTTGCAGACCATGCTCTGGATACTTGCCACAGAATACGGTGGAAGAAAGCCACGGTAATACCCCGTAGTAAATTCAAATTTGAAAGGCTATTCATGGAATCACCCTCAGCCCTAAGAAACATGCCAAACCTCAACAAATTTGGTTGCATGAGACTGCCCCAAATTTGGGAGACTTACATCAGAAGACTTTCAGCCCAACGGCTGAGAATATGTACATAGCCCTCTAATGGACACCATCAGGACTTTTAGGAGAAACAACAGCTTCCTGCTTCGTCCTCAGTTACTGTGTGTAGTGTTTGCGTGCACGTGTCTTTATTTTAAGTTCCTGTGAAAATGGCAACGAGACGTTGCCAAAATATTGGAATATAGATTAAAGTTCAATTTTAATTTGTATCATTTGTACGTTGTAAATTCCTTAATTAATTTAATAAGCATGTATAAGCAACGTCTAAGCCTTTCTACAAGAATCTAAACTGAATGATGTGATACAGATATACAAGGAAGTACTAGAACTGTCGTATAAACTAAATAAGAATTCGACTATAAGGGCTAATGGGATTTCCACACAAATGCAAGTACAGTCTTGCTAAAATAAGGGAAAATCATGTTTGAGTAAATTGCTCACATTTTATAATAATGTTATGGTTAACCATAATCATGATGTATCCCCCTGTTCTAAGCTTAAGCTTAGAACAGGGGGATACATCATGATATTAGTTGACTTGGCTAAGGCTTAGCCAAGTCAATTTTTGACAGAATATAGCATAGAAGACTGTTGCATAAGTTGGAGGTGACTGACAGGTATCAGAAAGTAATGTATGGGGAAATGAGTCTGTAAGAATTAAGATAAGCTGTGTACACCGTGGATCACATCTTAATCCAATGTTATTCAGTCTAGACATTAGTGACATTTGATTTTTTGGTGATGATGCAAAGATATATAGGGTAATTAGGAATGTGACTAACATGCAGCACTTGCAGAATGATTTGAATAGACCAGAATTGTGAGCAAGTGGTTGCCAATTCAGTGTTAGTAAATTTAAAATTATACACTTTGGTGTGATGAGCTTCTAAGAGAAACTGATGAGGAATTTTGACTGATAAGAAGTTGAAGTTCAAGGGTCATAGAATGATAGTAGTGCTGAAACAAATATTGATTTATGAGGATAAGGAAGTGAAGTCGTTTTACCTCTTTATTAACATCTTGATGTGACCTCACCAGGAGTACTATGTGCAATTGTAGTCTCTTGGTTTTTGAAGTGATGTAGATACAGGAGAGGGTACAAAAGAAGGATTAACGATGATATCACATTTGTGCGATATAAATTACAAATATAGGTTGAGAATATGTGGATCTCAGACACTAGCAAACAGGTGAAAGGGGGACTGATATCATAGAGACCTACGAACTTCTGAAAGGGTCATATAGCATACTAGTAAATAGGATTTTTCATTTTATCTTAGGTACCACAATGTGTATACTAAATGAGATAGAGAAAGAGAGGTTGAATGGAAGTAGATATATATATATATATATAGTAGAGAACAAATTAATCCAAATAATCTGAATTTTCATTAGGCTTGGTTCCTTTTGGTTTTTGTTTCAGTTCACAGTAATTTTGGTTTTGGTTTTATTTTTAGTTCACTATTTTGGTTGAGTGCTGCATGTTTTAAGGTCTCTGTGATGTTTGTTAATACTGGTGCATTTTTAATATTGGAAACAAGTTGACATTCATAATGTTTTATTCATTTTGTGTAGCTATAAAATAGATACATCTTCAAGAAAGCATTCAAAAAATATATATTCTTTCTCAGCACACATCCATGACTGAAAGACAAATTGCCAATGAGTGTGGAATTGGTTTGGGTACTGTTAATGCGATTTTAAAGAGGTTTCAGGAGACAGGTACCATTTCTTCTTACAGAAAAAGAAAATGTGGGCAAAAAAGGAAAACTACACTTACTCAAGATCATTTACTAGGAAAAGCAAAATGAATCCCACATTGTCTGCTGCAGACTTAAATAGAGACTTGGCAGTTAGTGGGATTAATGTTTCTGATATGACAGTCTGTCAAAGATTGTTGGAAGCAGGGAGGACTACCCACAGACCAAAAAAATAAACAACTGTTAATGAAAGCTATGCAGTAAAAGAGGCTCCAGTAGGTAAAAGTATACAAAGATTGTACACTGTTTAGAAGTGGAAGAAGGTCATATTCTTTGAAGAGAGCGCCGTTTCTTTGTCCATTGAGAGTGAGTACCCTGTGAGAAGAAGACTTCTCCTCCCCACTTTCAACAAGCTCTTAAACATGCAGCTAAAAAGATGTTCTTAGGTTGTTTTGCACATGATGAAAAGTGATCCATATATAAAAATATTTCAGAAAGGAGTGGTCCCACAGATCCAGAAAGACAAAGAACTCATCTTCCAACAGGAGCTCACTCCATGCCACACTTTGAAAAAAAGTGAAAGAGTTCCTCAAAAATCACAATATCCAATTGCTTCAGTGAGGTAATTCTCCTGACATTAACCCAATAGGAAATATTTGAGTCATAGTGAAAAAGAGACTGAAAATTAAATTGTGATACAAAGGATAACTTAATACAATCCATTATAAAAGTATGGTTTCAAGATTCAGAAATAAGAAAAATGTGTTCTACATTGGTAGAGTCCATGCCTAATGAATTAACACATTCACTGCCAACTACGAGTATACTCATAGTTGGTATATGAGCCTCACAAGCCAACTGCGAATATACTCGTATGGCAATTACCACCTCCTATGCCAAGCATGAGTTAACCCATAGTATAAGCACCTTAATTTGAACCTTTGTCTTGTGAGTAAAGCGGAGTACAAGTTAACCCGTAGTATAACCTGTAATTTGTAAATCAAATTACGAGTGGTATACTTAAAAACAATTTTCCATGTCGAATGGTGGTTTTTCCTGGCACACAGGACAATAATAATGTGTTTCCTGTCGTTTGTTTCGTGTACATACTCAGCATGGTTTTGGGCAATTCTTGTTTTCTGTAGGTGGTAAAATTTCCAAATTATGTAGATCCTGAATCCTGCTGATATTCTGTGATGTTGTAAGCTCATCCATTCCAACCAAAACTGAGATAAATTTATCTCTAAATTTTAATGCAGTCATTGCGTTTCCAGTAACTATATTATAAAATTTATGCGCATTTTGAATGTATATATATCAGAAATGCATATTGCCAATTTCTTTGACCACCTAATTGTCTTTCGTAAGGCGGAATAGTAAGAAAGCATTTGATCAGAAAGATCGATGCTTGACATACCAAAATTATAGTCCCTAACGATATTTGGTTTTAATTGAATTTTACCATTCCGATTTTTCGCTTCAACCATTTCATATTTGTGCATATTGAAATGGAAAGAACTTCCCTCTTATCCTTTCATTTGCTGACTAAAACAGGACCTCTTCTTTGCCAGACAAATTCCCCCTTCTTTAATTTTTTTCTGTATAACATCTGGTGGATTGTTTTTCCTATTATTTCGCAGTGTTCCACGCACATAAGTTTTTCTGTCAGTAAGAGTTTCAGTCAGAGCTACAGAATTATAAAAATTGTCCATATGCAATACATAACCCCGGTCTAAATATTCTTCCATCAAGTGAAATACAATATCATATGCATGACCCATTTTCACTAGAGGATTCAGATTTACCTGTATAAATTTTTATTTTTATCACCAATCCATTCGATTCGCATAGTTCATAGAATTTCATGCCATATTTATATTTTTTGTTTTTTATGTATTGCCGAAATGACAGTCTACCGTGCCTCAACACCATTGACTCATCAATACATAAGTTTGTTTCTGTTTGGTGTGTAGCTATTTCACATTACACTATTAAAATGAACTAGGACTGGTCTTAGTTTGCGCAATTTATTGTTAGCTGCTTGGAAATTATCTGCAAAATGCAAATAACGCAATAAAATTTGAAATCAATTTCGACTCATTTTAGAGCGCCAAAATGGAAAATTGTAAAGATGATTTGTACTCCAATAATGCTCAATAGATGGTAAATTACAAGGACCCATATGAAGTCAAAGTCCAAGAAATAATTTCATTTCAGGTATGTCTGTTGCTTTCCAGTTTGAAATTCTTTGACTATTTTTGATCTGTGCTCACCTTTGCTCAATATTTTGTAAAGCATATAAATTGGTTTGTTCAACTAAAAGTGTGAGAATATCTTTAGGAAAAAAAAGTTCAACCAACTTTTCGATACTGAAATTTGCAGTGTCAATTTTAAAACCCATAGTTTCAACAGTCAAATTGTTGGGGCTCTTATTCTGAATTTTCCCAATTAGTAAATGTTGATGTATTTGGCTGGATGCAAACTTCATCTTCAGAATTTTCTTCATCATCTGAGTCACCGCTAGAGTCGTTTGTATGATTATAATCATCTTCGGAATCAGAACCAAATAATTCATTCCATTCATCCTCGCTCATATTAACATAAGCTTCTAATTCTTCATCAGTACGCTTTCTTTTACTGGCCATGGTGTAATTGAAGGTAACTGACTCTGAACTCAATTTACACAGTCATCAGCACATATAAAATAAGCCGGCTATGAGATTACTCGTACTGATCTTGAAGAAGTGAAAGTGCTTGGTGTGCGATAACAAACTATGCCTGAGGAGCATGGCAGTGAACGTGTTAATAAACTTATTAGGAACAGAGGAGCATATGTAAATTATTAGGTAAAGTTGGAGTTTAATTTTTGTACTTATTTACTTGCAAAATTAGAATTCTTCTTTAAAATGTGAATGTTCAGATTAATTTGTTTGCTACTGTTCACTAAGTAAGGAAATACTGCACAATCCTATGGAATTTAAAGAAAAAAAGGAGAAGTTCACATTCAGAAAAAAAGGCCTGATAAAGAGTTCACTTTAATGAACATTTATTATTATTATTAACATTTGACCTCCATGGAATCAGAGACTCATCATGGGAGGTACACAGTATTGCACACAATGCTCATCCAACCGTGCCTTAAACTGAATCAATCTGTTTACCTCCACAACACAATCAGGCAAAGCATTCCACTCTCCATGCAAAGTATCTCCTGCTCACATCCTCCTTATACAGTTTCCAGTGATGACCTCTTGTCCTAACCTTCTCCATTCTATGAAAAATCTCCTCCATGATGACACAATAACAACCCCTGACTAGCTTATATGTCTCGATCATATCTCCTTCCTCTTATTCACGAGGCTCTGCAACTTACATTCTCTCAATCTGTCCTCATGCTCCACATTCCCGAAGACTACTGACTACCTTTGTGAATCTTCTCTGTACCCTTTCCAACATATCCTTATCACCATGAAAACCTGGCAACCAAATCTGTTCACAATAATCCATATGAGGACTGATCAAGGCCTTATACAATGGAATCATAACCTCTCTATTTCTGCATGTCAGGGTCCTTCGCATCATTGCCATTATTTGATGTGACATCTTCACAACTTGTGCTATGTGGCCCCTGAATTTCAGGTCCTTGTCCACCATCACTCCTAGATCTCTCATCTCCTCCACTTCTGTTAAAGTTTCTCCACCAAATGTATACTTTGTATCCCATTATTGCTTACCAAATCTCAAAACCTTACACTTTGCAATATTGAACTGATAGTTCCACTTACCTACCCTTTCATGCAGTCTATTCAACTCCTCTTGTAAGGCAATAACATCCACTTGACTCTGCATTTCTCTCCCCAATTTTGCATCATCTGTAAACAGCTGCATATCAATAGTTAAACCGATTCCAATATCATTAACTTACAAATTGAACAACAGTGGCCCCAAAACCGACCCCTAGTGACCTTTCTCTTTCGTGATACCGCACCCCCATATACAACTTTCTGATACATATTCGACAGCCAGTCACTGATCCAACTCAGAAGTCTGTTATCCAGTCCCTGTTACCACTGCCAATTCCCTGGAACATTCCCTCAAGATGCGTGGTGATGTGTCATCAAATCGTATCGCCTTATTGACATCGATCTTATTTATTTCCTCAGATACCTCCTTCTCACTCACAATTAAGCCATCCCCCCCCCCATGTCCTCTACACTTGTTTGTCATGATTCCACCCTGTTCAGGATGAAACACTTTATTACTGAATACCTCAACAATGTCTTCTGCAGCAGTTACATTCTGCCACTTTCATCTATTAACTTCATCTTACCATGATCATTCTTCCTTCTACTTGTTATATCTAAAAAACTTTCTAGGTTTTTCTTTGCCTGATTTGCCAATTTCTGCTCCTACTCTACTTTTGTTTTCCTTACTGAATCACTCTCCTGGCTTGTTCTTTATACTCTTCATGTGACTGATTATTACTATTATTCATCTTGTACTTCCTCCAAAGTACTTTCTTTTTCAAAATTTCATGCTTAAGCTCCACATTCATCCATTTTACACCTACATTATTCAACCTTTTGGTCTTCAGAATACATTCACACATTGATGCTGTTATGTATTTCTTTGTCAATTCCCATGCAGCATTTATTTCCTTACTGCTCAGCTCCTCTTTCCATGTTATAGCTCCAAGCTGTCTCCTAAGCTAGTCATAATCTATAAGTCACTAGCCTTATAATTGCACATATATCCTTTCCTCACAAAGTCCGCATATGACTAGCCACAACACAGGTGATTACTTCATGATCACTTTAGGAAAGTGTGAAATCCCTCTGACAATCACATCCTCTTTCATAGTTAAGAATTTATGGAGACACAACACACATGTTAAAATAATTACTTTATTATGGATATTATTTCTGGGAAAAATCCCATGTTACTCCTCTTAACAAACTATTATATTTACGGCTATTTTCCTGCTTCTATTTAGGAGTACCCCAGTTTAAATGCCATTGGTTCTTTTCTCACAGATTCTTAGGGCATTAGATGTATATTTATCAATAAATATATGTTGCATAGAGGACAAGAAATTTGCACATACCTTTTTCTGGGTGTTGTGGCGTTCTTCTTTTGTGTTGTCCAAAACTAATGTGTGTGTGTGTGGTGGTGGTGGGGGGGTTGGCAAGTGGGAGAATTGAAATAACAAATGGAAAAAACCTGGGTTTTTTCCATGTGGTATTAAACATGATATCAGAATTGCTGATGTTAATGTCAGCTCTTTGCTTTAAGCAGACGATGTCATACTTCTAAATAAATCACTATAAGTTTGCAAGATTCCCTGACTAAATTGAATAACTGTTGTAATAGATATGGTATGAAGGTCAGCAATAAAAAGACAAAGACAATGAAAATAGGTAGAATCATTGAAAATGTCAACTGTGTTTTGAATGGGGAACCCGTGGAACAAGTAAAACATTTCAGCTACTTAGGCATGATTTTTAGTGAAGATGGTAAATTAAATATGGAAATAGACAACAGAATCAACAAAGCTGGTATGGTAGGAAGTCAAGTGAATAAATTCATATGAAATAAGAGACAAATTAGTCGGAACACTAAATTAGCTGTATAAAAGACAGTGTTCAAACCAGTTTTAACTTATGGATCCGAGAGCTTGGTCAGAAGTAAAACACTTGACCAAAGACTAGAGACTGCAGATATGAGAGTCCTGAGAAAGATTAGAGGTGTGAACAGATGGCATCAATGGCAATATCATATTAAAAACAAGGATATTAGGAAAGAACTTGACATTGTCGGCATCCAGGAATACGTTAGCAGAGCTAATCTCAGGTGGTATGGTCACTTAAACAGAATGGGCGATGAAAGATTAGCAAAACAAGTGTTCTCTGCCAGATTGGCAGGAAAACGACCCAGAGGATATAGGTGGATTGATACGGTACAATGTGCCTTAGACGATAGAAATATAAGATCTGATAATGATAATATTGGAATCTTGAGAAGTAATAGACTGATTTGGAGGAAAATTATAGATAGGAAGTTAGTAATGGTGTAAATTTTTCATGTAGTACTCTCATATCCTGTACACCCCTTGAGGGCACACGACAGGAATTTGATGATGATGATAAATATATGTATGTATATTGAAAGTTTTTCCACTTAGTTATGCTATGAATTAAAGATGCCAAGAAATTATATTCTTGGTTTAATCCTTTATCCAAGTGTCAGCAAACAAAGTTTCCATGTGAAGTAACTTCATAACAGGGCAGCCAAGTCATTAGCCTCTGTATGCGAGTTGCCCTGTCATGAAGTTACTTCATGTGCAAACTTCGTTTGCTTACACTTGGATAAAGGATTAAACCAAGAATATAATTTCTTCGCATCTTTAATTTATATGTATGTATGTATATATATATGTGTGTGTGTGTATATGTATATATATATTTTTTTTTTTTCTTAAATTTTTTTTTAGAAGTATAACATTTTTAAAAATTTGGTCTTGAGTCAATCATTTCCAGGATTCTAAAACGAATAAAGTTTAAAGTCATCACACAAAATTGGATATTAACTCTCATGAATTTTTATAACAGGTACAAACACAGATGATAACACTAGATGTATCTGATAAAATACATTAAGTGTTTCCACACACCCTGAAAATGTCAAGAGTAATCACGAATTTATCCAAACCTTTATTTCACTTATGTCCAAATGTGAGTGGTTGATGGCTAGGCAATCTGCCACGGATTGTGAGTAGCAGAATCCATGTTCTTGGTTACTAATTAACCGGTGAGCCTCAAGGCAGTGAAAAAATTAGATTTTTCACTGCCTGGTTTTTTATAACATAAGTTATAAAAAACCATCAACAATTCATGTCTGAAATCCATTGTGAAATGCTGACTATTTTTTCATGGACTGCTTTGTCACACTTGATGGATAACCAAGGTCTTTGTCCTTATCAAGGTAAACTAATTTATAGTGTGATAAAATGATCACACTATAAATTATTCCTTCAGTCCAGTTAGGATTATTATTATTATTCAGGCCTCCATGGAGTCAAAAGACTCATTTCGGGAGGTCACGCCTAGGAAACACAAAATCTTCATACCAGTCATTAAACTCATTGACCGGTTCTCGCTCTCACCACTATCACACAATGCATTCCATGGTTCAACCACCCTCCATGCAAAGAAACCACTCCTCATCCTCTTGCTCACAGTTTCCTTTTGTAACGTCCAGGGATGGCCCCTTGTCATCACTACTGTTCAACCAAGCAAAAGAACTCCCCAGTGTCAACCCTCTAACCACCTCTCAACAGTTTAAAAGTCTCAATCATATCATCTCTCCTTCTTCTATCCACCAAACTCTGCAGTCCACATTCCCTCAGCCATTCCTCATAACTAACATTGTACAGTCCTGAAACTATCTTTGTTATCTGCCTTTGTACCTTTTCCACAGTTAATTTATCCCTTTCAAATCCTGGGGACCAGATCTGAGAACAGTAGTCTAAGTGTGGTCTGATCAGGGTCTTAACAGAATGATAACTCTTTTATCTTTGCAGGTCAGTGTCCTTCTCATTATTGCAGCAATCCTCTGTCTTACCTTCTCCACCTTTGCAATATGTCCCCTAAATTTCAGGTTTCTATCAATCATCAACCCAGATCTCTTGTCTCCCTCTACTTCTTCCAGTATAGCTCCTCCAACAGAGTATGCTGCCTCCCATCGATGTGTCCCAAACTTCATAACCTTACATTTTGCTGCATTAAACTGATACCCCATTCATTTGCCCCCCCTGTCTAACTTATTCAAATCCTCTTGCAGGGCTACCATATCTGCACTATTACTAATAACCCTTCCCAGCTTCACATCATCTGCAAACAACTGAATATCCCCCCTGCAATCCACTGACAATGTCATTGATATAAAGGTTAAACAATATAGGTCCCAGTACTGAGCCCTGTGGGATCCCACTTGTAACCCTCTGCCTTCTTGAAACTGCCCCACCATTTATTCATGTTAGAAGCGTAGTGGAGTGAAATAGCACTTTGAAAGGATTAAAAATGATATTTAATTCTTCCAATATTTTGTCTCAGTTGCAGAGAGGCTTGTAACACACACACACACACACACACACACACAAAACTAAGTGAAACACATGGAAGAAAGACTCAAGTCCTAACTAGGTGGGGTGCCCTCTGTGGGTGCCTGTTGGCAGCCAAGGATGTAAACTGGGATCTCAAAGTATTAATGTTTTCCATATTTTGGGAAGTTTAATGAACTATATTTATTTAAATTAGGCTGATTTCTGAGAGCAGCTTCAGATTCCAAAAATAGGCCTTTTATTCTAAATTACTACAATGGAGCATAGTGGTCTTTTTCCAGTTGATTCCATGAGCTGTATCTAAATATTGGTCTACAAGGCTAATTGATGTCGTGACAGCCATAGTCATGACTGCAGATGTATTTTTTTTGTGTTCTTCCATGCAGATGTTGGCCGATTTTCCTGTCTGTCCATAGTTGGCCAACTTGCAGGAACAGAGCACTTTATATACTCCAGGCATAGTGAGAGGAGAGAGCTGATATTTAGTAGAACGAACAAGCTTTCAGCAGGGCTTAAAAGCCATGCAGTTGGAAAACAGAGGAAAAACCTTTTGAAATATGGCTTCTGAGTAGATGTTAAAAAGAAGAGGTGACAGCACACATCCTTGTCTTACTCCTCGTTTGATGTTAATGGAGTCTGTAATAATGTCATCAACTTGAACAGATGCCTTTTGGTTCCAATATAAGTTTTCAATGATCCTGATGTCTTTACCATCTAATCCAATTCTTTTTAATAGTACAATCATTTTAGCATGTTGGACTTTGTCAAATGCTTTCTCGAAGTTGTTGAAGCAAATGAATATTACCTTGTTTTGGTCAATACATTTTTGAAATAAGATCTGAGAACAGAAAAGGGCCTCTCTTGTTCCCAAGCCGTTTCTAAAGCCGAATTGGGTATCACTGATGGTGTCTTCACATTTTCTGTATATTCTTTTTTGAATTATTTTCAGAAACATTTTGAGAACGTGACTCATTAGGCTGATCATTCTATAGTCGTTACAAGTTTTCACATTTACTTTTTTAGGTAGCATGATGAAGGTCGACTGTAACCAGTCTTGAGGGATTATGCCTGTATCGTAGATCTTATTAAATAGCTTTACTAATATGTTAATGTTGTCACCTTCTAATAACGTTACTATTTCTGCTGGTATTCTATCTGGTCCTAGGGCTTTACCATTTTTAGCTGAGTTTAATGCACATTCTACCTCTGATTTTAAAATGCATGGACATTCCATATGTTCATAAGTATTTTCTGGGTTCTGTCTGTTATCAGTAAAGAGTTCTTCTATATATTTCACCCATTCTTGTATTTTGTCATCCTTTTTGGATATAATTTCTTCCTTTTTGTTTCGAAGGATACAGAATTGTTTTTTCATATATATTTTTTCTTACCTGAGGTCTCTTTCATCTTTTTGTGTAGATTAAAATTGTCATGTTTTTCCTGTAGAATTTCTATTTCTTTACATTTTTCATTTATCCAGATTTCTTTTGCTTTTTTGATCTTGTGTTTAATAATTTTCTGAACCTCTGTATATTTTGTTGGATTATGATTTTTATATGATCTGCATTGATCCATGAGAGAAAGAATTTCATCAGTCATCCAATGTTTCTTTTTTACGGCTCTATTAGGACATAAGGTATTGGTACATTTCTCTATGAAGACATATTTCAATTTGTCCCACGATTCATCAACCCTCATGATATCATCATTCTTGATAAGTGCTGGCTCTTGTTCAGATCTTGACTCAATTTGCTTCTTATCTCTGTGTTTTTTAATTTTCCCAAATCAAACCTTTTTTGTTGATGTTTCTTAAGCATAGCTTTCAGTCTAAGTTGTAACTCTGCCACCAGTATGAACTGCAGACTCAAATACACAAACATTATTCAAGAAGAAATGAATGGGTTTGAGAACAGGAATCAAACCTTGGAGATTCATTTGCAAGCCCTGAAGAAAACACTGATTGATTCAGCCAGAGAGCCATGTGGTGAGGTTGTCTGCAAGGATAGAAAAATCAGAACTATAAATGGTGGACACTGGAAGTTAAAGACACTGTGAAGGAAAAGAAGAAAGCATATCAAAAGCAACTGGTAGTCAGCTTGTGCTCTTAGAGAATACAGACAAATGTAAGAAAGCTAAACACTGTATAAAACTAGCTAAAAGTCATGGAAGGCCTTTGGTAAGAACATAGAAAATATATATTTTCTATGTTCTTACCTGACGTGAACAAGGATGTTAGTGATTGTCTGTGGAAATACTAGTGGTGGTCAGTGGTAGATGGCATTGGCATAGTTAGTGAATTGAGTGGAGGAAACAGAGGTATACAGCCAGTGCCACCCCACCCCCTTGATGAGTCTTTGGACTCCCTGGAGGTGTCAAATAATAATAATAATAATAAAAATAAAAATATCAAGAAAGTGGCAAGACATTCTGTAGGTTGTTTAAGAAACTCAGAAATGGGGGAAAGAGTGCTGTAAAAGGAATTAGAGATGATAAAGGTGACATGAAAACTTGATTAAAAGATATCCTTGAAGTATGGAGTAATTACTTCAAAAAATTGCTAAATGAAACAAGTAGTGATAGCACAGTGGTAAAAAACACTCAACAGGCATGCAATCATGAATATATATCCATATTTGAAGTAGAAAAAAGCTATCAAAAGCCTGAAATGTGGAAAGGCAATAGGAGTAAATCATATTTGACCAGAAATGCTCAAGTATGGAGGTATAAAAGTCTTACACTGACTGAACTGCATAGTTCAGAAGGCCTGGACAGAGGGACAAATTCCTGATAATTGGAGTAGAGCTCTCATAGTTCCCATATATAAAAAGGGAAATAAAACTGAATGTGAAAATTACTGAGGTATTTTTCTACCGAGTGTTCCTGGTAAAATTTACGCAAGTGTACTTGAGAAATGGTTGAAAAGGATTGTGGAAGAAAAGCTTGGTGAAGAACAAGCTGCATTCAAGCCAAATAGAGGCTGTCAGGATTAGATCTTCCCTGCACAACAAATAATTGAGAAATCATGGGAATATAACAAAGATCTATATTTAAGTTTTGTCGATCTGGAAAAGGCATATGACAAGGTGCCAATAGAGAAGCTATTCAATACATTATAGTTATACGGTGTCAATGGGGTATTATATCAAGCAATTCTTAGTCTTTATTTGAGTAAGTCATCAGTTAGAATTGAAGGAATTTCAGGAAGATGGTTTAATGTTAAATCTGGTGTCAGACAATAATGTACATTATCCTCTCTGTTATTCATTATCTATATGGATCACCTTATGAAGGAAAGTGGTATTAAACCTGATATCAAAATTGGAGACATGGTACAAGGGAAATATTTCAGCTGTGTGATGGTGATGAAAGAACAAGAGGTTATCCCTGTAAATTAAGAATAAGTGTGGTTAACAAGGGCATGAGAACTAAATTTTCCATTGGAGGGTGGTGAATGAGTAGAATGCATTGCCTGACTCAGTTATGAGCGCTTCGTCTGTAAATGAATTCAAGAAGAGGTATGATAGATATTGTTTTGATAGTTTGGGTCTCCTACAATGAGTCTGCTGACTCAATGGAGATACCCGTAATAATAATAATGTCAGCTCTTTGCTTTCTGCGGACAATGTTATACTTCTAAATAAATCCGCTACAAGTCTGCAAGATTCCCTGACTAAATTGAATAACTGTTGTTCAACAATAACAAGACAAAGAAAATAAAAACAGGCAGAAGCATTGAAAATATCAACTGCATTGTGAATGGAGAACCTATAGAACAAGTAAAACATTTCAGCTACTTAGGCATGATTTTTAGTGAGGATGGTAAATTAATATGAAAATATACAACAGAATCAACAAAGCTGGTATGGTGGGAAGTCAACTGAATTAATTTATATGGAATAAGGAAGAAATAAGTCAAAACACTGAATTAGCTGTATATAAGACAGTATTCAAACTAATTTTAACTTATGGATCCAAGAGCTGGGTCAGAAGTAAAACACTTGACCAAAGACTAGAGACCTCAGATGTGAGAGTCCTGAGAAAGATTAGAGGCATGAACAGATGGCATCAATGGCAATATCATATTAACACGTTTGCTGCCAACTACGAGTATACTCATAGTTTGTATATGAGCTTCATATACGAACACAAGCCAACTACGAGTATACTCGTATGTCGATTTACCGACCTCCTAAGCCAAACACAAGTTATCCCTTTGTATAATTACCTTAATTTGGACCCTTGGATTCTGAATAAAGCGGAGAGCATGTCTGGGGGCTTGGTAGAAGGGAAATAATTTCAACTAAAATATAGTATATTGTGTATGTGCCTCAGATGCCAACTACGAGTATACTCCTAGTTCGTATATGAGCTTCACAAGCCAACTATGAGTATACTCGTATGTCGATTACCAACCTCCTATGCCAAGTGCGAGTTAATCTGTAGTATAACACGTAATTTGTAAATCAATTTAAAACTAGTAAAATCAATAAAAATAAAAACCAATCGATGAAATAAAAAAGCACTCAGTAAAATAAAAAAATTTATTCAAATTAAGAATGGTACATTTTAAAACAATTTTCCACGCACAATGGTGGGTTTTCCTGGCAAACAGGACAATAATAATGTGTTTCGCGTCTAAGTTTGTTTCTTGTACAGACCCGGCATGGCTTTATCGGGTGATTCTTTTTTTCTTTTGGTGGTAAGATTTCCAAATAATGAAAATCCCAATTCCTCCTGATATTCTCTGATGCTGTAAGTTCATCCATTCCAACAAAAATTGAGATAAATTGATCTCTAAATTTTAATGCAGACATTGCATTTCCAGTAATCATGTTATAAAATTTATGCGCATTTTGAATGTATACCTCAAAAATGCATATTGCCAATTTCTTTGGCCATCTAATTGTGTTTCGTAAGGTGGAATAGTATGAAAGCATTTGGTCAGAAAGATCAGTGCCTGACCAACCCAAATTACCAACCATTTCAAATTTGTTCATATTTGAAATGGAAAGGACTTCCCTCTTATCCTTCCATTTGCTGACTACAACAGGACCTCATCTTCGCCAGACAAATTCCCCTTTCTTTAGTTTCTTCTGAATAACATCTGGTGGATTGTTTTTCCTAAAATATATTAGCGTTCTACACATGTACGATTTTCTGTCAGTAAGCGATTCCATCAGAGCTACAGAATTATAAAAATTGTCCATATGCAATACATAACCCCTGTCTAAATATTCTTCCATCAAGTGAAATACAACATCATATGCGTGACCCATTTTCCTAAAGAGGATTCGATTTTCCTGTATAAATTTTTATTTTTATCACCAATCCATTTGATTCGCACAGTTCATAGAATTTCACGCCATGTTTATGTTTTTTGTTTTTTATGTATTGCCAAAATGCCAGTCTACTGCACCACAATACCATTGAGTCATCAATACATAAGTTTCTGTCTGGTGTGTAGCAATTTCGCATTACACTATTAAAATGATCTAGGACTGGTCTTAATTTGCGCAATTTATCATTAGCTGCTTGGGAATTATCTGCAAAATGCAAATGACGCAATAAAATTTGAAGATTTCAGCTTATTTTAGAGCACCAAAATAGCAAATTGTAGTTGATTTGTACTCCAATAATGCTCAATAGATGGTAAATTACAAGGACCCATACGAAGTAAAAGTCCAAGAAATAATTTCATTTCAGGTATGTCCGTTGCTTTCCTAGAAATTCTTCAACTTTTTTTGAACTGCGCTCGGCTTTCCTCAATATTTTGTAAAGCATATAAATTGGTTTGTTCTACTAAAATTGTGAGAAAATCTTCAGAAAAGAATAGTTCAACTAACCTTTTGATACTGAAAATTTCCAGTGTCAATTTTAAAACCTGCAGTTTCATCAAAGTCAAATTGTGGGGGCTCTTCTTCTGAATTTTCCCAATAAGTTGATTGTTGATGTATTTGGCTGGTTGCTAACTTCATCTTCAAAAGTTTCTTCATCATCGGAGTCACCGCTAGAGTCGTCTGTAGGATCATCTTCGTAATCGGAACCAAATATTTCAGGAAATTCATCATCGCTCATATTAGCATAAGCTTCTACTTCTATATCAGTAAGTTTTCTTTTACTGGCCATGGGGAAATTGAAGTTTCTTAGAGACTAGAAACTAAAACTGAACTAGACGCAATAAACACTGGCGTCAGCACATGTATATATAGATGGAAGTGATACGAGATTACTCGTAGTTGGCGTATGAAACAAAATTCTATCTGATAAGCCGGCTACGAGATTACTCGTAGTGATCTTGAAGATGGGAGTGATACGAGATTACTCGTAGTTGGCGTATGAAACAAAATTCTATCTGATAAACTGACTACAAGATTACTCGTAGTGACCTTGAAGACGCGGAAGCACTTGGCGTGCGGGAACAAACTATGACTGAGTAGCGTGGCAGCGAACGTGTTAAAAACAAGGATATTAGGAAAGAACTTGACATTGTCAGCATCCAGGAATGGGTAAGCATAGCTGATCTCAGGTGGTATGGTCACTTAAACAGAATGGGTGAGGAAAGATTAGCAAAACAAGTGTTCTCTGCCAGGTTGGCAGGAAAAAGACCAAGATGTAGGTGGATTGATACGGTAAAAAGTGCCTTAGACAATAGCAATATAAAATCTGATAATTTTGCAGTCTTGACAGGTAACAGACTGATTTGGAGGCAAATTCTAGATAGGAAGTTAGTAATGATGTATATTTTTCATGTAGTACTACATATCTTACATATCCTGTACACCCATTGAGGGTACATGGCTGGAATTTGATGAAGATGAAATTTTTTTTATATAGGAAGTGGTATGACAAGTGAGGGTGGGAGTAAGAGAGCTTGCTAATTGTTTTGTTAATTTATAGCATGGGGAATCTGTTGCATCTGCTATAGGAATTGAGTTTGTGTATTTTTGGTAATCTGTATATCTGGGGAAGGAGGTATGAAAACTGTACGGTCTGAGTTTTTTGGAGGATTTCAGGATCCCAGGAATAAGCTTTTTTTTGATCAGACTTTTCAAGTTTTTGATCTGAGATTTGGTGGATGATAAACTAAAGGTCTGTAGGTTGAGCACTCTCTGAGAATGATGTTCATTTTTCTATGTATTCACTAATATTAAGAAGATCAGCAGCACTCTCGTTATTAGCTCTGGTGATGACTATGATACTATCTTTTTGTAGTGTTATGAGGGCACTGAGTTGGCAGGATTATAGATTTCTTTTAGGAGGTGCAGATCGAGAAAGAATACTGGCATCTGCTTTCAAGGCTAATGTTGTTAGCTATTTGCAGAAGTAAATTATGGATATTGCATTTGATATTGAATATTAAGTCTAGTGCTGGTACTTGTTTCAGAACAACAGCAAAATTATTGCCAAGACTCTAGGTCTTTATGATGATGTTGACTAATGAGGTTGAACTAGAGGTACGGGTTCAGAATACAGAAGACTGTTGTATTTTCTGATGTGTTTATTTTTTATTCGTAAGAATTCTTTCTTAGCAGAGGCTTCTGAAATATCAAAGAAAATGGTACAGAACTCAGTGTTCAGAAGTTGAGAGCTTTGATTGCAACAATGAGCTGATGGCTGCATTGGTAGCACCGAGGACAGCACACTTAACAGTGATCTGTTCCCATAGTAGAGCAAAACTGGCACATTTGTAGATATGGAGAGCCTTTTAAGATTTGAACTTGACTTTAAATTTCGTGCAGTTAGGTAATATTTCTGTATCCCAACATCTTTTGAGAAAAGCCAGCCTGTTTAATTTTCTAGACTAGGGGTTCTCAATGTGGTGTACACGTACACCACATTGGTAAAATTTTTGGAGGTACCCCAAAAATTTTACGGCATACCCAAAAAATCTCATGGCATACCCTCAAAAATTTTACTACTACTATGGTAAAATTTTTGGGCTATGCCATGAGAGTTCAAAAGTTGCTAGATCTAGTAACAAAGTCGCTAAGTTGGCAACACTTTATACTGGTTAATTTCTAAGAACTGAGTGACAAAGTGCAGCACTGTAGTTCATGTCTATACACGTTTGTCAATCCTCCCTCCCCTTCCCTACCTGAGAGCCAAACCTACCCAATCAGCTGATCGTCCAGTCAAAACACCATTCTAAGTGAGTGGATGTGCCTTCTTACTGCTCTATGTATTTGTTGTGATTTATTTCACTTGCTGTGCTTAAAGTTATTTTTAGTCTTCAGTTTACTGTGAAGTTAAATGAATGTGCCTTGAAACATGGTTTCAAGTGCCTTGAAACATGGATAAATAGATAATGAAGAAGAAAAGTAATGTGGAGCTGGAGCAGATTGCTTCTACATCACCGATTACGTCATCATCCAGTGGCGTAGCTAGAGCTTTTGCTGCCCCTATCCATACACACCAAAAATATTACAAAAAGTCAAAACGACGTAGGGAAAGAAATTAAAACACTATGCTTATGTTTATTTAAGTTGTAAGTATAGTTGTTGAAAACTAAATATTAATTAAGCAATAAAATTACTAAGTTAACATAAATAGAAGAATCGTCAAAAAATAAAGTGTCTCACGTGAAAAGTGCCACCCGGGGCAGACCGCCCCCCCAGCCGCTACTGTCATCATCCCATGTGAGTAAAGAGGTGGATTCAGCACTAACTAAAAGAACATTAAATGTTAAACAATCAAATGATAAAAAAAATTAAAACATGTATGATGAATAATATTTACAATTTGGCTTTACATGGACAGAAAATTTAGTAGAACCAAATCCACAGTACATTGATTGCTCTGAAGTCCTGTCACAAAATTCTATGAAACCTTCTCTTTTACGGTGACACTTTAAAACAAAACATAAGCATTTATAAAACAAGCCCTTAAGCTATTTTGAACATCTTTTGGAAGACTTGAGTAGTAGAAAAACCATAATTAAGCATTTTTCTGGTATAGAAGAAAATGAAAGTTCTCTTAAAGCGTCGTACAATGTAAGCCTTCGAATTACCAAGCCAGAAAGGCTCACACAATAGGCTAGTCACTCATTCTTCCAGCAGCAGAAGAAATAGCTTCTTGTATGTTTGGTCAAAAAGAGGCAAACCTTGTTAGAACCATTCCGTTGTCAAACGATACAGTTTCCAGGAGAATTAAAGATTTGGCCTGTAATATTAAGGACCAACTCATTTGAGCTATTCATCGTAGCCTGTGATTTGCCATACAAGTGTATGAGTTGACAGATGTAGTTGGGCTAGCTCAGTTACTTGTTTTTATGTGTGGAAAATTCCAGGATGTAATATTTGAAGATATTTTATTTCGTAAGTCTCTCAAAACTTCTACTATGGGCGAAGATATTTTTAATATGATTGATTCATTTTTTGCCGAAAACAACATTGAATGGAAAAATTGAATTTCTGTATGTACTGACAAAGCAAAAGCAGTGAGTAGTTATATCACAGGACTAGCAGGTCGTATAAAACAAGTTAGACCAGAATTGTTGTCTTCACCGTGAAGCACTAATAACTAAATTTCTCCCTGATGATTTAAAAGGAGTTCTGGATGAAAGTGTACGAATGGTTAATTTCATCAAACCCAGCCATCGAAGTCTCGAATTTTTTCAGTTATCTGTGAAGAAATGGGTAGCCTGCATAAGAGATTGCTGCTTCACACAGAAGTACGTTGGTTGTCATGAGGAATTGTTCTTTGCTGTTTATTTGAACCCCACAATGAAGCATGCCTTTTTTTCATGGACCACGAGTTTCGACTTTCTTTGAGACTACATGACTGACTTAGAATATCTTCTACGGTTAGCATATTTAGCTGATATTTTAGAAAAAATGAAGATATGGAACTTATCAGTAATATATGGAAAACAGAGGCCATGGTAAAAAACAATATATATATATGGGTGTTCGGGATAAATTTGACATATTTATAATTAATTATATTTTTCCGTAAGTTACATGTATTTACACACACTTCTCTTCATTTAAAAGGTTGGACCCTTCTTCATTCATATACAAGATGTCAGAAAGGATGGATAGCTGGAACCCACCTGAATCATGGAAGAGAATAACTTGTATCATGATGATTCGTGCCGGCCATCAAAATAAGGATATTTCGACTGCTGCCCAATGCTCCCTGAATACAGTAAAAACAATCAGGCATGAACTAGAGACTTGCAATGGTGACTACGAGGATGTAGCAAGAAGAAAGATCCCTAGCAGACGATCTGATTGCGTTCGTACAGCAGAATTCCTCGCAAATCTGCAGGAACAGGTGTTGAAGAACCCTGGCATTGGAATTCGGGCTTTGTCACGTGAAATGAATGTTGCAGCCTCTACTATGAAGCTTGCACTCAATGAAGACCTCCGCTACTACTCATACAAGCGCCGCAAAGGTCAGCTGCTTACAGAAAAGGCCCGTGAAAAACGTTTGATAAACGCGAAGAAACTTCTAAGCAGAGTGAAACATCCTGCGGAACCACAAACAATCTGGTTCTTTTCCGATGAGAAAAACTTTTGCCAGGATCAAAAACACAACACGCAGAATAACAGATGGCTTGCATACAGTACAAAGGACATTCCTCGTGTAATGCAGACTAAATTTCCCCAAACTGTGATGGTTTTCGGATGTGTATCCTCTGAAGGCAATGTGATGCCTCCGCATTTTTTCCAAGAGGGCCTCAGGTTGACTTCAGATGGCTACGTGGAGTTGCTAAACACTGTAGTCAAGCCCTGGATAACAAGGGTAGCCAATGGTAGGCCGTATGTATGGCAGCAGGATTCGGCCCCTTGCCACACCTCTGGGAAAAGTCAAAAATGGTTGTCTGAAAATTTCTACGACTTCACCAGTCCAAATGTTTGGCCTCCAAACTCCCCAGACCTTAACCCCATGGATTATTTTGTATGGGGCGCAGTTGAAAAAGACACCAATCGCACTTCCAGTAATACAAAAGCCCAGTTAATGGATAAAATTAAAACAGTTTTTGCGGCCCTTCCCAGGGAGACTGTAGCATCAGCTTGTTCGAGGTTCCGAAGCAGGATTGAAGCTGTGATCGATGCTAATGGTGGTTATTTTGAGTAAATCTTGTTGATAGTATTGTAATTAACTCTGCCTGTAATGTTTTTTGTCAATTCATTAAATTTAATAGATACAAAGAAGATTTTCTTTTTCCTTACGAAACTGTCAAATTTATCCCGAACACCCTGTATATATATATATGGGAAAACTGAATTAAAAAGAACAGCTGTGACCAATTTCAGCAACTAGATTCATTTCTTAAAGAAAATGAGCAAACGATTTGCAGACTTTGAAGACATCAGACAACAAATAATCGTTCACTTAAGCACTCTTAAAACTCTTATAAGGCAGTATTTTCCACTCCCTGATGAAATGCAAGAATGGATTCGAGACCACTTCACATATGATTTGGAAAATGTCAGCTTTCATTGTTCAATAAAGAAGAGTTGATTGAGATATCTTGCGACAGTAGTTTAAATAGCATTCATTCCAAAATGCCATTGATTAGTTTTTGTTTTTGGAATGGAGAAGGAATATGTGATTGTCAAAAATTGCATTCAAATATTTGTTAATTTTCACAACAACATGTTTATGTGAAACTGGTTTTTCATCTTTAAATGCTTTAAAAAATAAATATAGGAACAGGCTGGATGTTGGTGATGACTTGCGACTCTTCCTTAGCAAGATAACCCAACCATTGATGACCTGTGCAAGCATAAACAAGTGCAACCATCTCACTGATTACCCAGTAAAATGTTTATAATTTTATAAGATTTGTTAAATTGTTTATGTCACTCTTTGTGTTTATAGATATATGTAATTTATGAATACAAAATTTAATGTGTGTGTGTGTGTGCGCGTGCGCGTGCATGTGTATATATGTTTTATTTAATTTCCATTGTTATAACTATAGTTTTACCTATCTATACATGAGATACAGCAGTTACATACATATTTCCAGTGGGTACGTGAAGCATAAAAGGTTGAGAACCACTGCTCTAGATAATTGATGTTTCAACTTACTAAAATGTTTTCTCCTGCACGCTATATTTTCACCATGAATAATCATAATCTCTGTGTTAAGGCTTATGTGATGGAAGAAACTTGTGTCAGAGGCTTAATGGAGTGAAACACATGAAAAAAGATTAAAAATATTACTATTACTAATATTACTTTCCCAGTGCTGTTTCACTCCATTACACTTCTAACATGAGTTTCTCCCAGCACTTAAGCTTGAACACACAGTTAGGATTATTATTACGTGTTACCTCTTGGAGTTCAAGGATCTATTGCAAGAGGCCACTACTCAAAACTGTAGGAATTGCCATCAACTACATAACCAACCTCTACAATGCATCATATACTACTCACTGCATAATCCATCATCCATGTCAGCCATCTACTCGCTGCCTATTTTTGTTTATTAATTGCATGTGTTCTGTGACTGATTTTGCTAGTATGCTGGATAAAACACGAGTTAATGGAAGATAAAACCCTGCTACCTCCGTATGAGATCAGCTAATTCACTTTCAATTGAAACGGTCCATATGAAGATTTCATTCATCATGATGAGAATCAAACTCAGGTCTTTTCCATTTGAATGGTGCATTGTATGATTGTTCTTCTTGCTGCACTACAGAAGCAGATTTTTCTTTTCTGTAATTTGGTCAGCGAGCATGTGTTAAATCAGGAAAATAGAAACAGTAGTCAGATTATAGAAAAAGAGGCATATAAATTATGAAAGTCATCCTGTTTAGTACTATTATACCACCAAAGGACAATAAGACTGGCTGGATAAAGAAAGTGTAGATATGGTGGTTGTTTTCTGAGTTACTAAGAGAAGAACTAACATTTACATTGTGTTTGGAAGGTGATCTAATTTTAAAAAAAGGTGAAGGCTTGAATGGTGAGGATTGTCTTCTAGTGTAAGGATGGACAATTTTTGCTTGGTCACTACTAACAGGAAATATACTGGCATCTCTTCTAGCTTGAACAGTGTTATTGCAGAAGGGGGGGGGGTAGCTAGCTTGTGTTGTGGGTATTAGTCTCCAAAGGTGACCTTACTAAAATCAAGTTTGTGAGATCATTATCAACCACCCCAACTAAACAATGATGATGGTCTAAAAATCCCATACATATCGAAGGCATATATTCGTCCCACGAATCCTTCCTCCCTAAGTACAACTATAAACAGGACTCTAGAAAATCCTGGATCCTAAATCTAAAATAACTTTAATACTGAAAAATAGGACATCACTGTTAAGGGAAAATATCTATAAGAAAGTTTATTCATGTTGTAATTTATAAATATTTTATTTATTTTTTTTAATCAAAAATAACAATTGTAATAATAGAAATAGGACATCACTGTTACTGGAAGGAAAACCATCTGTAAGCAAGAATGATTATTCATGTAATCAAAAATTAAATTAGCTTGATGTAATTTTTTTTTTTTTTTCTTCTCACTAGAGTTTATGCCAGTGAGTAGCATGTTATCAAATCATTGTTTCTCTAGCTTACATTTTGAAATGTAACGCAGCTTGCCTTGTATATTTATGTATGCTCCAGATGATGATCTTGATATGAAGATTGAAACTTCGGGATAATAAAAAGAGTTATTTTAACACGGTCGTAGAATCCATAATTTCAAAAATCAATGATGATCACTGTGTAACACTAAAAGAAAGGTAGAAAATCAATCTTTTGTATTAACTGTTTACCTAAAACAGTTTGAGAGGTCTAGGGGAGGGAGGTATTTGAATTTGAAAAATTTATGCCAAAATTTATTGTATGGAGGGAATTCTAGGTTTGGCATTTGCTGACATGGGATATCATTAGATCTGAAGAATATGCATATACTATCCTTATGTTGGAAGAAGACCTCAATAAAGGTCAAAACCGGTCTGGGTGGTGACTCTTCCCCTAATGCATATCAATATACATGTCTGCAAGGAGATGTGCTTTGCATTATGGGATACTAAGGCAAGTGATCAGAATTTATACCACCTTTACCATGAGTTGCCCCAGTCCTGAAAATACTTCAGGTGCAAACTTTGTTTGCTTACACTTGGATAAAGGATTAAATCAAATATATAATTGGTAGCATAGCCAAGTGAAAAAACTTCTTCTTCTGCAGCTTGACCCACTTAAGTAGGGTTGCTGTTTTTAGTGAGTCTCCTCCACATCCTCCTGTCTTGGGCTGTAATCACATCCAAGTTCTTCATCCTCAAGTCCTCCTCCACCAGCTCCCTCCATCTCTTCTATGTTGGAAGGAATCGTGTAGATTATTGTTTGGACAGTTGAGGTGGCTGGTTGTGTTTCTGTTGGGAATAAGAGATCTGGTTTGGATGACCATAATACCTTATAATGAATCTTATGCTGCATTGACTGTCATGCAGAATAATCAGAACTATATTCACGATGCAGTTCAAGATCATGTTACATTCTCCAGTGCAAGTTATTATTGCTGTTAGTATGGAAAACTTTTAGAAGACATGAGATTAATCTTAGAGATGAACTTTACATGGGTACATGGAATGTCTGGTGACCACAGATAGGATACTCTTAGCATTGTCTGTAGAGAGATGGAAAGGTACAGAATTGACATTCTGGGAATTACAGAGACCAGATGGAATAGAGTAAGTCATTTTTGGAAGGCATAATGAGGTAGTTATTTATTCAGGAGAGATTCTTTTCTTAGACTACATGCCAAGAAGAGATGTTCTCTTTATTCTTGGAGACTTCAATGCAAAAGTGAAAAAGTGTATAATGGTTAGGCCTGATTGCAGTAGGTTTGGTGTGGGAAAACCTAACTCCCATGGTGAAGGACTGTTGAAATTTGCCCATACTAATACTCGCATCCAGAAACGCTTGATATCCAAGTGTAGGTACACTTGCAGTGCGTGAACATCAAACATTGATCGGTCAGGGCACTAAATTGATTACATCCAATGATAAAAAGTCAAGGCATCTTTTGATATGTGTCCTGTGACACAGACTGTCAACTAGTAAGAGCTAAAGTAAGACTGAGACCTCACAAACCTTCTTTCATGTTACTTGCATACCTAACTGGATGTCAGAGCAATCCCCAGAACATTTACAGAAGAAACTTTAAAAAAGGATGCTGTTTTTGAAGACCAATGAGGAGAACAATGTGAAATGCTCTAGGAAGAAGTCAAGGTTATAATCATAATCTGTAATTATTATTATTATTATTATTTCGGGCAACTCCAAGGAGATCTTAGACTCATCGAGGGAAGCCCTAAATATCATGTCAAGAACAACTATTCAGCTTCCACACAGTATCTATCGTACTTTGCCTTGAACTCATTTACAGTCATGGCACCCAGAATAGACTCTGGCAACTTATTCCACTCATTCACCACTCTCCAAATAAAAAACCTAGTTCTAACACCTTTGCTAACCACACTCTTGCCCAGTTTCCATGGATGGCCCCTAGTCATCCCACCACCAGACCTGTTCTGAAAAATATGCTCTGAATTAATCTTATAGAAACCCTTCAGTAATTTGAATGTCTCAAATCATATCACCCCTTTTCCACATATCAACCAATTTCTGCAACCCACAAATCTTCAACCTGTTCCCATAAGGTGCATTCCATAGACCTACTATCATCTTGGTCACTCGCCTCTGGATCCTCTCTACCTCCTCTCCATCAAGAAGAAACCCTGGCACCCAAATCTGGGTACAGTAGTCAAGATGGGGGTCTTATCAAGGCTTGATACAGAGGAACAATAACTTCCTTGTCTCTGCTCATCAAGGTATTCTTCAGTAACCAAGTGATTTGATGAGTTGATTTAGCCATTTTTGCAATGTGCCCCCTAAACTTCAACTCCCTATCCACCAACACTCCGAAATCCCTGGCCTCGTCAATCTCCTGGAGTACAGTTCCACCAATGTGGTATACTGCTGCTAATCTTTTCACCCCAAAATGCATAACCTTACACTTTGCCACATTAAATTGACATCCATTCTCCTTAGCCCAGTCCTCCAATCTATCCAAATCATCCTGCAAAATTTTGACATCATGTGCATTCACTATTGCTCTACCCAACTTTGCATCATCAGCAAACAAATGAATAGTTCCTCTCAGATCCTTTCCAATATCATTAATGAACAAATTAAATAGTGGTGGTCCAAGAACAGAACCCAGCGGCACACCACTAGTCACATGCCATCTTTTGGATTCTACTCCTGAATAAACTACTCTCTGATATCTCTCCATCAACCACCCTCCTATCCATCTCACCAACCTTATATCCATCCCCATATGCTGCAGTTTACTGATTACAATTCCATGTGGCATCCTGTCAAAGGCCTTAGCAATGTCCAGCAGTATCACTGTAAATCCATTACCCTTATCCAGTTCAGCTGTCACTGTGTTATAAAACGTGAGCAAGTTACCGAGGCATGATCTACCCTTCACAAAACCATGCTGTCCCCCATACAGTACCCCATTATCATCTATCCATTCCTATATTTTTCTCTTGACTACTTTCTCCAAAACCTTGACAACGACTCCTGATATGCTGATCGGTCGTTAATTTACAACAGCAGTCTTGGAACTTCCTTTATGCAGTGGAACTATTTTTTCCCTCTTTCCACCCCCTTTAGGACTAACCCAGACCTGACACTCAAATTAAACGAAATGGTCAAGGGCACTGACAATTCTTTTGCCACTTCACATAACACCCGAGTTGGTATACCATCCAATCCCACAGATGTATTCACATTAAGGTTTTGTAATATACTATTCACCTCCATTTCATTCACCTCAATTCCCGTATTAGCTATTGGTTCCTTCATTCCTGCAATATCACCACCTGGATGATATACTCTTGTAAAATGCTCGCTCAGTAATTTCAATATAAATAATTCAATTACCTCCCTACCATCGGCATTCCTTAAAATCATTCTGCTGTATACAAATTTTCTTTTACTTGTAGCATATCGAAAAAACTGTTTGGGATTCTCTTTAGCTTGCGTGGCTAATTTCCTTTCATAATCCACTTTTGCTTTTCTTACCACATTTGTTACCCTTCTGGCCTGTGCTTTATACTGTTCATCGGCCTGCACGTCACCTTTCTCCTTAAATTCCCTCCACAGTTGTTTCTTTTTTTGGAGCTCAAGCTAAATGGTGTTATTCATCCATTTAACCCGTACTTGATTTTCTATCCGGACTCTAGGTATGTATTTAGCCATTACCTCCTTCAAATGCTCCTTTACTGCACTATCAACCTCCAGCCCTTGCAGTTTTGCATGCCATGGCACTGAACCAAGCAATCTCCTAAGCTTGTCATACTTACCAGCCCGGTAATTTCACATGTATCCTTTTTTAATTGAAAATTCCACACATTTAACCACCTCCCAGGTCAAGACCTTATGATCACTCTCACCAGTTGGTGGCAACGTGGTCATATTCATTACAGTTAAATTCTCAGATGCAATTACTAGGTCAAGCAATCTCAAACTCCTCATATATTCCATTACATGCTGTCTCAGATAGTTATCCCTTAATAACTGCGTAAAATCCAATTTTCCTTCCTCCTTCCAATCCCTCATAATAATTACCTTCCTTCCACTCATTGCTTCTATTTGTCTATGCATACTATCTCCACTATCTATTCCATCACCTGGTCTATAGCAGCACCCAACTGTATATTTTGTTCCACTTTTCTCAATCTCACACCAAATAGCCTCAAATGTGCTCTCTTCACTATCCTGCAGTTCAACTTCAATTCTCCTTGGCTGCAGTTCAGCTATCATCTATAACACTCCTCCCCCCATTCTTTTCTCTCTGTCCCTCCTGAACACACTATACCCTTCACATTCTCTCCCACTAGCTATATCATATTCTGTCAGCCATGTCTCACTAATGCCAATAACCTGTGGCCAGGAAGAGCCAACCAATGCCAAAAATTATGATTATAACCTTGATTATTACAGGATAAGACTAAAAAAACATCTAGGTCCAATTAGAAAATAGTAATCTATGGAGCTCAGAATCAATATGGGATGTGATCAAAAGGAGGAGGTTGGAGAGAGACAGAGAAAGCAAAGAGACTACATAAAGTCGGAAAACACGTCAGAGAGGAGAAGGGCAAATATTATGTGAAGAGATAGGTTCCAGATGATGCAAAATTATGAAAGGATATTGAGGTTACTTTAAGCACAATTTGAAGCTCAAATTGAATGTTTTCAAGGACAAGAATGGAGCAGTATTAACAGAAGAACAGGAGATCAAAAACAGATGCAAAGAGTACTGAGAAACTGTTCAGCAGAAAGAATGAGGAAAATTTGGAGACTTTTTTCCAGAGGATTTTCGGTTGAAACCACCTGCACTTAGGCTAAAAAAGCAGTTAAGGAGCTTAATAAGGCCCCAGGTGCAGATAGAATCCAGGCAGAGTTAATTAAGGCCACAGAGGATGGAGGGACAAGATTGATTATAGGGATATGAAGATAAGGCTTGGAGATATGGAGGACTGCAAGAACTATAGAATTATTGATTTGATTTCTCATGCAAACAAGGTTCTGCTAAAGATTATTCTAAATAGGATTGAGACCAAGCCTGGATTCATGGGGAATGGGCATGTTTCAGAAATGCAAAGATACCAGAGAGCAAATCCTTTGTCTTTAGCAGATCATTGGGAAATATAGAACGTAGACTCCTTTTGCTAATGTGCTTCATCGACTATTCAAAAGCTTTTGACTGTCAAATTGTGGGAGATTGTGAAAGTAATAATTTTTCTCAACACATTTTCAGGTTGGTAGCCAATCTGTATAGTGAGCAAAAAGCCACAGTAAGAATAGATGTGTTGGATTAACTGATCAGTTTCAGGTAGATGAGGATACTTACTTTTTCCTCACTTGTTTGATATCTATATGAGGACGTGTTGTTTCAAGGATATTTGTGACATAAGACTGAATGATATATAATCACGTAATCACAAGAGAGATATTTATTTAACCAAATATTTCGGTCTGGAAATAGCAGACCATCTTCAGTGGTATTACAAGAACAGTTTAAAAAATACAAGCTAGAATACTGACAATAGATCGTTAAAATTAGAACACGCCGCGTGATGTTATATCACTAAGTATGAAACGGAATATTTTGAAGTAGAAACATGATTGAATTTGCTATTTAAAAAAAAAAAATTAATTAATTAATGAGTAATCTTGATTTTTTTTTTTTTTTTTTTAAATAGCAAATTCAATCATGTTTCTACTTCAAAATATTCCGTTTCATACTTAGTGATATAACATCACGTGACGTGTTCTAATTTTAATGATCTATTGTTAGTATTCTAGCTTGTATTTTTTAAACTGTTCTTGTAATACTACTGAAGATGGTCTGCTATTTCCAGACTGAAATATTTGATTAAATAAATATCTCTCTTGTGATTACGTGATTATATCATTCAATCTATATGAGGACATCATGTATATAGCCTCATCTGCCTGAAATGCCTAGAACAATAGTCAGAGACTCATCTACAGTCTCTGACTATTGTTCTAGGCATTTCTAGTTTTCATTCCATTACTGTCTTCTGAACATCAAGTCTTCACACTAATAATGGATCCTAGGTAGTCGAATTTGATGACTTCCTAAATTAGTTCTCCATTTAGATACACTTGTGTCTCAGGATGTTCTTGCTATATTTCCTTCATAAACCATAATCTTTTTCTTGCTAGGTGTACATTTAAGTCCTGTGTTTTCAGTTCTAATCCCTGTTTTCAGAATAGGTGGCAGATGGATCAGCATCTGAGATATGTTGATGAAACTGTATTGCTCTGAAATGATAGGAAAGAACTAGGACATATCCTTCACAGAGTTAAAGTTAATGAGATCAGCAAAAACACAGGACTTAAATGTAACCCTAGCAAGAAAAAGATTATGGTTTATGAAGGAAATATAGCAAGAACATCCTAAGAAAGAAGTGTACCTAAATGGGGAACTAATTTAGGATGTCATCAAATTTGACTACCTAGGATCCATTATTAGTATGAAGACTTGATGTTCAGAAGACAGTAATGGGATGAAAACTAGAAATGCCTAGAACAATAGTCAGAGACTTATCTACAGTCTGGATGACAGATCTGTCACAGGTGCAAAGTTGATGTTTCTAGATCAGCGGTCGCCAAAGGGGGTCGATTGGGGGTCGACAGAAAAATATAAGACATCATTGTACGGTTAATATTTAATTTGGTTAACTTGGATTACCTCCATGACAAAGGACATGGAGGTAATGACAACGCAATTAAGAGTGAATCGTGGGATCAGTACCTCCATCTTACAGGTCCATGAATAGGACCTGTAAGATGGAGTAAGGTCATGAAAATAGTTACTAAGGCCAATCAAGTATGCCAAAATTACATATTTACCAATAAATGGATGTTGGTGGTTCCTGCTGGCTGCTGCAGTGGGAGCGAAATTGCAACACATGCGTGGTTCTTATTTACTGATACAAGTATTCTATCCCAGTCTCATTTTTGCTCATCGACATACAAGTGAGCATTAATGTTCTAAAATTCATCAACATACATATTATAATTCAATCGTTATTCATTCACGAACTAAACCTCTATGTGGAAGAGTTGAGCAGCGCTGGTAGTAATACCAATAGTTTATTAATATCACCAGTAATACCAGTGATATTACTAGTGATAGTGATAGCAATAGTAGTAGTAATAGTAATATAATAATATATACTATATTATACATACAATAAACACTGTAACTATAAAATAAACAATCTAAAAACTCACATAAGCATCGTTTTTTGCTTGTCCTATTATAATTACATAATAGTAAAATATAGGGGGTCGATAAAAAGTCAAGAAACTCTTGAAGGGGTCAACGGGCAAATAACTTTGGCGACCCCTGTTCTAGATGGAGCTGTTTTTTTAGCAGCTACCTATTGATGTGAAATAGGAATCTAAAGAGGTCTGATAGGAAAAGGATAACGCCATATCTCTTTTTGAGATATGGTGTTACAGGAGAATGTTGGAATCTTATACTCTGAAGGACAGCCAAATGATTGGGTCTCCTAGAAAGGATTGGTAGAACTTGAATATCCCTTAAAAGTATTAACAGAAGAAAGACTTTGGATAAAGAATAGAAAGGCACCTCAAAATGGCAATAGAGAGTAAAGTTCCCAGAAAAAAGGTAAGTGATAGCTCCTTGATGAGATGGATAGATTGTATGTCAAAAAAGCCTACAATACCTGGCGAGAAATTCTGTGGTGCATTACAGAGATGCAGAGTAACCATACAGTATTTGCTGATGCCTGGCAAAGTTATGGATATGGAAACATTAATGCAAGCATTATTATTAAATCACTGTACATGTAAAATTATGTAATGAAATAAAGAATTCAATGTAAACCATTAGTGTTTTATGTTGAGTATCGCATCACATCATTAAAGTGAATACACACAATCAGAACTGAAGTTACATGAAGCAAGTAACTGAAGAAAGGTTACAAAGTGCTTCTGTTCCGCTGCTCTCTGACTATTCTTGTTGTACTATTAGAATGCTGTGGGAACTGAGAGCATAGTGTCATTAACAATTGTAAACACGCTTAGCCTAAAGGCAAACAAGAGCAAAGCTTGTTACAAGATGTAAAAGTATATGGCACAGACGGTTTAACAAGAAAATCTAAAGTTAAATTGAAAATTTGCATGTAGAATCGCATATAAAGCCATATACAAGAACGCGACGATTATTCACTTACAGTGAATAGAAGTCTATGTATGGCATTGTCAAATGAACTAGCCAGGGAATACATGTACCTATATAAATATATTATAAATATATTTTTTAAAAAATTGGGGGTTTAAATATATATGTTGTTATCTATACAAAAAAAGAGAAGAATGTATGAGCAAACAGACAAGTAAGTCAAGTAGTGAAGTCTGGGCAACTCATGGTAGTGCAACTCGTGGTAAAGGTGGATTAAGCTCTGATCGCTTTCCTTGGTATTTTCCCTTAATGCAGAGCACATCCCCTTGCAGAGATGTATGATGCTATGCATTAAAGGCAATGGTCACTACCCATACCGGTTTCGACCTTTATTGAGGTCTCATTAGTGGAAGCCAGACCAGACAATGCTAAGGTTGAAGTAATGCAGAGCTTATATGAATTTTGCCTAAACAAGTTGCCACAAGGTGCTTTGACCTTATTAAATAAAATCTCAGGATGAGAGATAGATGTAGAAAGTTTTTTAACTTGGGTATATTATGTATTCAAGATACCAAATAATTTTATAATAATTGGTTTTTAATCGTATTTCCCAAGTGAGCAAACAGACAAGTAAGTCAAGTTTGCGCCTGCACGTAGTGCAAGTCTGGGCAACTCATGGTAGTGCCACTCTGGGCATCTTGTGGTAAAGGTGGATTAAGCTCTGATTACTTTCCTTAGTATTTTCCCTTAATGCAAAGCACATCCCCTTGCAGAGATGTATGATGCTATGCATTATGTGCTTTGCATTAAGGGAAAATACTAAGGAAAGTAATCAGAGCTTAATCCACCTTTACCATGAGTTGCCTAGAGTGGCACTACCATGAATTTCCCAGACTACATGCAGGTGCAAACTTGACTTACTTGTCTGTTTTCTCACTTGGGAAACAGGATTAAAAACCAAGTTTATATAAAATTACTTGGTATCTTGAATACATAATATACCCAAGTTAAAAAACTTTCTACATATATATATATATATATATATATATATATATAACCACAGATATACATATAAACAGGAGCACTCCAAGGGTATTTGCCACCCGGATACAAACTTTTATCGGCCTACCCTTAAAAAAAATAACTAAAAGAAATTGCATGTAGCATTTTCTACAATAAATAAAATATCAATGTTGTCGCCCAGGTGCGGTGCACCCTCGGGTTGGCATGGTCCTGTATATAAACAACTGATAAAAAAAAAAAAACTGCGTACATATTGCAGATAGATTTTACAGTTATTAGTGAGGGTTCAGAGCCTCTGTTTCCCAGAATTTAGAAATTTTTAGACTCGTTCCAATTAAGATTGGGTTGATTTGAAATAGCTTCATAACTTTCTCTGGAGAGTCACATTTTTGCATTGTTCCATAAGATCCTGTGGCTAGTATAAACTCCATGTTCTGCAAGACTTGATTTCTCAGCTTGTAGGAAACAGATGTATTTCTTATTTTCTGATTGTCAGATGTCTGCAGTGTAACTAGTGTGGCTAAAATAGGAGAGATTGCAGGAATAAGGAATCTGGTACACTCCTTGGTAAGCCAAGTGCAAAAGTTTGTCTTTTTGTGGAAGATAGGATCAGGGAAATCTTGTTTATTAGCTTGAATGTTGTCTGGAATTCAAATTTTTTTAGCACTTTTGAGATGCCTTTTATGTAAGGAGATTCTCATAGTATCTGGTGATGTATAAGTAGGAAAATAATTGTCCAAGATGTGCTGCAATTTGGGTGGAATGCAAGTATCATTGAGAAGAGGCTAAGAAAAACTGGAGAAGAAGAATAAGCTGGATTCAGGCCAAATAAATGATGTAAGGTTGATGGAAATATAACAGTAATTTGTATTTAAGTTTCCAAGAGGTAAGCTCTTTAAAATGCTACAATTTTATGATATAACGGAACATTATTATTATTATTATTTATTTTTTAATGTAGCTCTCACTCACAAAAGTTTTTTTTGTAAACATATACAGTAGTACATTTGGAATGTGCATGGGCTAAGGATTTTTTCTTTTTTTTTTTTTTTATTAATTTTATTATTATTATTATTTTATTTATTTATTATTTTTTGGTAGTTATTTTTACATAGTCTGGAAGCCCTGCTCTCGATACCAAGCATACAACTTTTTTTAAGCTGCTTCAGGCCTCCAATAAATGGGCAGGGTTGTGGTCTCACACTTTGTGATGAAATTCATCTACTGCCTAAAGACAGCTGCAAATATCAGCTTGGTTGGAGAGTGGATATGCTAATCACTCAGCCAACAAGTCTAGCAATTTGGAGGAAAATTGTTGACAGGACAGTAGTAATAATGTAAACTTAATTGTATAGTACTGTCATAGTATCCAGTACATCCCTTGAGAGCACATGTCAGGAAATTGATGATGATGGGACTTTATATAGAGCAATATACACTTGAATTGTAAATCATCAGTTAGATGGCTTGCTTTCTTCTATATTCTCCTCCTCCATATACCTACTCTTTGGTATCTGTCCATAAAGCACCCATGTATTCATATGAATAGCTAATATTCAATTGGTTGACAGCTTTGTACCCATCTCTGTTTGCTCCAATTTGTGTAACAAAGTTCTACGAGTATCCCATTAAATGGCTTGCAAAAATTCAGCAGTATCATTTTGAGCATAGCTATTCCCTTTATCTACTTCTATTATAAAACCATCACTCTGTTATAAAAAGTGAGTAAATTACTTAGTCATGACCTACCTTTTGCAAAGCATTGTTGTCTCTCCATAGAGTATCATATTCTTCTCCACCAATTCCTTAATTTTTTCTCTGACCAACTTCTCCAATACATTTACCACCATTCCAAAGATACTAATTGGTCTGTAATTCATTACCTCTGTATTGGAACATCCATTATGCACTAGAATTATTTTGCCTTCCTTCCACTGCATGAGACTTTACCAGATGTGAGGGTTAAGCTACAGTACCGTCAACAGGGTGTAGCATAGAGGCAGCCTGCCTCACGGTGTGGCTTAATAAGAGCGCTTGTTCAGTCATATTGCAGTAGGTGCTGTCGTGCTAACAATTCCTGGTAGTGTAGTAAGTGCGGAAAGAAGTTTTTCCATGCTTAAACTGATTAAAAATTATTTGCGAACAGCAGTGACCCAAGAAGAATTGGTTGGTCTAGCAACTATATTGATAGAGGCAGACATAGCTTATAACTTAAATTTAGAAGCGCTTATAAATGGTTTTATTGTGCGATATCCCTGTAAAGCAAACATTTAATTAATATTATTGTTTAATCATTTTGCATTAATGTTTCTCTTGTAATAAAAACAAAATAAGCAATTGGAGATTTTCTTATATATATTTTTGTCTTATAATCCATCAGGGGCGATATTTAATTGTTTGCCTCAGGGTGAAATCTGATCTGGCAATGATCCTGCATGGCTACATGTTCATAGAGATTCTGCAGTATCCTAAATACTTCCAATTCAACAACCTCTTTCCCACATCAGATCCTGTCATATCTGTCACTGCAATGGCTTCATCTGAGTGATAGATCCTTGCAAAGTTGACACTTAGTAACTTAACTATTTCATTTGCTTTAGTCACCTCCTTTCCATCAGCACTCCTTCCATATTCGTTCTTATTACTCATGAAAGAGTCTTTGGGATTTCCCTTGGTATGCTTGGCAAATTTCCTCTTGTAATCTGATTTTGATTTTCTTATCATGCTTGTCCCCCTTCTCTTGCCTTTGCAAGTAAGATGAACTGCTCCTTATGAACTTGCTGATCACCTTCTCCTTGTATACCTTCTACATCTTTTTATTTTTGTAGCTCCTGCTTAATGTTACTAGTCATCCATTTAATTTCTACTTGTTTTATTCTTGTCAGTGTACATTTTGATATCTTTTTCTTCACATACACACCGCTTAACCATCTTATCTCTATTTTTTTGTTGTTACTTCCAAATCCAGAATTCCCTCCATTACATAAATTCCATTTTCTTCTCACCGTGTTATCTTTCATCATTCCAGTCTATCAATATAGTTGATGTATCCCATAATAATTACTTGTCCTGCATTCATTTTGCTATTTGGTGATGCATATCATCCATCTTCCTTTAGCAGTAACCAACTGTATGTTTTATCCTATTGGCCAGATCTCACAGCAAATTATCTTCCACATCTCTGTCTTCATGGTGACCTCCTACTTTTTTTTTTTTTTGCTGCAATTCATCTGCTATTGTCAGCAGCACCCCTTGCCACTCATCCTGTTCTCTCTGTCCTCCCCAAAAATGCCTTCACATTCTGTCCCCATAACAACATCTTCTGTCAGCCAGGTCACACTAATGCAATTGCAGGTAGATAAATAAATTAATTGACAGTCAGGTTGGCAGAATGATTAACATATCTGCTCCCAAAACAACAGGTTGTGTGTTTGAATCCCACTGCAGGAATAGAGCTTGGTATTGTCTTTAGGTGAGATGAATTTCATTGTCCAGTATTAGACCATGACTCTACTTATTGGAGGCTTAAAGCTTCTTGGAAAAAGTTTCTGTGTTTGGTTGCTAGATGCAGAGTTTCCAGACTGTGTAAAAAAAAAAGAATAAATAAAAATACAAAATATACATGAAATTAATAAAAGAAAAGAAAAAAAAAATCTTTAGCCCATAACAGCTCTAAGGTGCTTTAATTTTACAGCCTTTCATGGGTGGGAGTCATAAAAAAGTTTACAAAAAAAATTAATTAAGCTACCTCATGTTACTGTTTATACCGTGCAGTATTTTCATTAAAAATATGCAGTGTATTTTCTGACATCTTACGATTGATTTTCAAAAAAGTGCTCATTATATGGAAACTATATAGACTTTTTTCGTTTGTCAGAATGGAAAAAAAAAGGTGTTATATATTTAACATATATATGTTAAATTGTCTCTGCATATAGAAACATGATGATGATAAAAATACCATTACTAGATTTCTGTTTATAGGCAGTGTGTGAACATCAGACTTTTACTCTAGTTTTATCGATGATTTTTTTTTTTATGTGAATCTCACCCACGAAAAGATGTTAAATGTAGTGAATGCTTAGTACAATGGGTGGACTAAAACATAGTGCATAGTTCTACTTTTATATGCGGTAGATCCCTGCTTTTGCAACCTAACTGGCTCCAGGAAAACCATTGTTAAGCCAGCTATCATAAACTGAACTGTAATTTCCCATAGGTTCAGCATATATAAAATAACACATCCTTGCAGACCATCACACTGTAGAATGCCAAGCATCTTCCATGCCTTACTTAGAAGAGAATACTTTCATCAGAATGTTCAAGCCCTGCCCACTGTTATGTAAATGCCAGTGGGAAGGGTGGATAAGATGAAAGATCTGGGAATGATGGTGGATTGGTAGATAAGGAACTGAAATTTTTGCAACATTTTGCTAAAATTGAAGAAAGCACAGCAGATTATTGTAATGATGTGGAGAACACTGACATGTAGAAGTAAGGAGGTTATGATTCCATTGTACAAGGTTTTGATCAGACTGAATATAGATTACTGTGTACAGATTATAAGTTCATAAAGTTCATATATATAAGTTCATAAAGGATAATTACCAGATTAATGTGGATGAGATTTTTCATAGCATGGCTTGGAGACAGTGAGAACAAGAGGCCATCCCTGTATAAGGAGGGTGTGAGCAAAGGGGCAAGGAATAGGTATTTTGCATTGAGAGTGGTGAGCGATTAGAATGCATTGTCTGAAAGTGTGGTGAGCACAGAGAAGTGAATGCATTTAAGTTATAGTATGATGAGCTGTGTGTGAGAGAGAGAGAGTGGTACTAACCTCTTGCAGTGAGTCTCTTGATTCCATGGAGATCTGATGATAATAATAATAATAAAGCAGATATTTTCTGTACTATAATTTTTCTTCAAGGAAAGCTATATCAGCCATTAGGATCTTACTCTACTGATTATAGTATAGAGTAATTGCACTATTTTCCAGTGGTGCAATTACTAAGGATGGTGTTAGCAAAGGGTGAGGAATAGGTTTTTTGTATTTGAATATCTTTTGGTAGTAGATGAATTTCATTTATCAGTGTATGATTACCACTTTGCTTGTTAGAAATCTTGATGTGGTGCAAGCAAATTGGATGTTTGATGTTATAGAGCAACTTCCAGATTTTTTTAATCATTATCCTACCATGGTACTAATTGTATGATGGATTTACCAAACCTTTAATGAACAGGATGCACATAAAAATTAATTATCTTTTTTCTTTTACTAGAAAGAATCACAGTTGCTTTGTGCAAGAAGCATTCCTCATCAGGTTGACCAGATTTTAAGGAAAGTGATTGGTAATTTGATTTTCAAAGCAAAAGGTATGTTATTTAAAAAAAAAAAAAGAGAGTAGTTGGTGCATATGAAATTAGCAAACTTTATGTTAATGATTTTGTAGATGTTTTGTAACTGTCTATTTAACATTGAATAAAGTATATAATTTTATATGACATGCTGATCCTGTTCATTTGTCAAATTCCTAATCATTCTCATTGAATGCTTGCTGTGGGTGATAAAGTAAAAGTTCAGTAATTGGCTGTTCATTCACTGTCTTAATTGTTTTTTATAAAGTCAGTTGTCGCATCATATTTGCCAAGTATACAGGAGCTGTAGGCTCCATCTTGTAAACAATGTCTCTAATCATATGGCATGATACTCTTTGCTTTTATTACATTTTTATTGCTAAAATGCTCATTTTTATTATTATTATGTTCTTAATTGATTAGTAATAAAAACCACTTGTCATTTACTGTTTTCTATTCTTTATCACAATAATGAATTCAATCCTTTTAAAATCCATTTTGAAGTTTTATTTAGTACATGATTATTATTATTAGTTTTAGGTTTACACAATAGAGATATTGCCAAATATTAGATTGTATACACTAGCTCTTTAACTGTAGTGATAATATAGTACATTTCTTAGTGCATGTATTTATTTTACTTGGACAACCAGGCCCTCTATTGCTGGCCTGGTTGGCTTAGTGGATAGTGTATTCACTCTCCAGCCAACATGTTGTGAATGTCTTTGGGTGGGAAATGTATTTCATCGCTCATTCGAAACTACCAGCGTGCTTATTGGAAACATGAAGTGACCTGAAAAAGTGCCATGTTTGGTTGCTAGAGTATGGTTTCTGGATTATTTAACTTTACTCCATTTATTTATTTATTAGTAATTTACTGCCTTTCAACTACCCCAACACCATCTACCGCTGACCACCACCACTAGTTTTCCACAATCACAAACATCCATGCCCACGGCAGGATTCGAACCCGCAGCCTTTTGGCTGGAGAGTGGATATGCTAACCACTCGGCCAGCCAGATCAGCTGATCGAGTGGCTAGCATACCACGAGTGGTTATCTTTTTAAAAATATTTATCTGTCCACAATTCTGTATAGAAATTTCAGAATTCCTCTAATTTCAATTCAGTGTTTAATTTTATGCTTTCTTTAGTATCTGTACTTAAATCTTTCCAAAATCTTATATACATTGGGTCTTATTTTATATAAATCATGTTCTAAATTAGAAACAAATTTGTGTCATGATTCCCTATGTCTTTTTCTGACTTCTCTTTTGGCTATGGCTCTTATTCTTTTATATTTTTATTGCATCTTTTACTGCTTATCCATTTATGATATGCTTCTTTTTTCATTTTTATTTCTTTCCTTGTATTGTCCCATATCTTCATTTTTTCCATCAGACATCCTTTGTGCACCATCCACTGTATTCTCCAGATTTAGTCCCAGCAGACTTTTTCCTGTTTCCCAAACTTAAATCCACTTTGAAAGGATGTCATTTCCAAACCGTAGAGGAGTTTCAGGAAAATGCGATAAGAAAACTGTGCACCATCATACAAAATGCATTCCAGGAAGCATTCTAACAATGGAAGAAATGTTCGGAACAGTGTATCACCAGTAGAGGGGATTACTTTGAAGGGGGACAGTACTTAAAATGTATAAAATGGGCAATAAATCTTTATAGCAAAAGTTCGGTCTTTTTTTGAACACACCTTGTAGACAGATTAATCCACATCTGGATTACTGTGCTCAAGTCTGGTTTCTTGGGGCAAGAAGGATTGTACCAGGAACACTCAGTAGGGAAATACCTCTGTAATTTTCACATTCAGTTTTATTTCCCTTTATTTTTTGTATGTGGGTACTAAGAGAGCTCTACTCCAATCATCTGGAATTTGTCCCTCTGTCCAGGCCTTCTGAACTAATCATTGCAGCCACTGCAAGACTTTAATACGTCTATACTTGAGCATACAACATACTCCATACAACAGTAGTAGAATATCATCTACTGCTGTTGTCATTCCACATTTCAGGCTTTTGATGGATTTTTCTATTTCATATATGGATATGTATTCCTGATTGCATGCCTGTTGAGTGTTTTTTTACTACCTTGCTGTTACTGCATGTTTTATTTATCAATTTTTCAAAGTAATTGCTCCATACATCAAGGATATCTTTTTCTCCAGTTTTCATGTCACCTCTATCATCTCTAATTCCTTTTACTGCAGTCCATTTCTGTACTCTTTTTCTGTACTACTTTCTTTACTCCATTTCTGAGCTTTTTCAACCATTTCCAGGATATTTTGTCCCTTCATGATATTTATTTTCTATGTTCTTACCAAAGTCTTCCCATGACTTTTGTTTAGCTAGTTTTACACAGTGTTTAGCATTTTTACATTTGTCTTTGTATTCTCTAAGAGCACAAGTTGACTTATTTGCCAGGAACATTTAATATGCTTTCTTCTTTTCCTTCATTGCTCCTTTTTACTTCCAGTGTCTACCATGGAGTTCTGATTTTTCTATCCTTGCAAGCAACTTCACTGCATGTCTCTCTGACTGAATCAATTTTTTCTTTAGGACTTGGCACTGAATCTCCAAGGTTTGGTTCCTTTTCTCGAACTCTTTCATTTTTTTTTTCAATAATCTTTGTGTATTTTAGTCTACAGTTCACATCTGAGAGCTGCTCAATTTTTATTCACTTTAAAACTTTCTTATATGTTCTTCTTTTCAATATGAAGTTCCATTTTATCCTGCATCAGACTAAATAGTGATCACTTCCAATTCCAAATCCTTTATACACTTTGGTGTCCTGCACCAGGGAGAAAACATCACTATCAACAATGACAGTCAATGAGATTTTCCTTATTCCTTGCCTCTTCTCTCCATGTGAATTTGTGCACATTTTTATGTTGGAACATTGTATTAGTAATAACCAGTTCATGTCCTGAGCAGAAATTCAACAGATATTTGCCATTTTTATTAGCTTTTTTCCTTTCTCGAAATTTTCCCAAAATATTTTTGTTTATCTGACAATTACCCTCCTGTGGGACCATAGGCACAAATAAATCTCATTGTCTAGTTCCCCATTGTGATATTTGCCCACATCACTCTATTTGATAAGTCAAGAAGATTAGCCTCGTGTTTGGTGTTGAATACTATAGCTGCTCTTTTTTTCCCCCTGATTGTTATTGCCTGAATATAACATTTTGTATTTATTGCTTCGATAGATCTCACCAGTTTTGTCTTTTTTATATCAGTCATTCCTATTATATTGATCTGGTACTTATCTATTCCTCATCCAGCTCCATTTCTTTGCCATTCAGGCTTCTTATGATGATAGTACTGATCTTGAACGCTGGTGATGTTGAGTTCAGGTGTGTTTCAGGATTTCAGGATTGGTTCCAGTAGCTGACTTTTCACTGTTCGCCCTGCTTCCCTGGAAATTCCTTGAAATTCTGTTAAATCTTGTTTAACAGAATTTCATGCCCGGTGATGCCGCATCCGGCATGAAATTCTGTCATGTTGTACCATCATTTTATTTATGGTTTAAGCCAAAAAGATTACAATTTGGTTGGCTAAATCCCAAATTGCCAGCCCATCCTAGTTCGTTTAGTATCCAGGATCACTTCCTATTTCAAATCTTCTGTATACTTTTGCATCCTGAAGCTGCACCATCAACATAATCAATAAGACTTTTTGTTTTTCTTTATATCTTTTCTCATGTGAATTTGGAAACATTTATGTTTAAACATGAAGCAGAGTGTTCAGTGCAATGCCTGTGAGATGTACACATTACCACGGGCGAGTGGACTCTGGTTTGAAAGTGATAGTGGTGGGAGAGTGTGCCGAAAATACTACTAAAGCGAGGGTCAGAAGTGCTGATCAGTTTGCAAGATTGAAGCTGTGGACATAACAGATAATATGCATAAAAATGTGTGTGATGGTGTAATGGAAAATAGCATTGAAAGAGAGAGAGAGAGAGTAAAAGTGAAGATTGAAAGAATAGTAGTTTAACAGATGTAAAGAATGAAGAGCTGGCTATAATAAGGGAGATAGCTTGGTTACATGGAGTGATACACAGGATGAAGCATGAGCTAGACTGTTTGCAGAAATCTCTGATGAGTAGATCAACTGATAACAGACAAAAAGAAGTGTGAGAAAAGAGAAAGGATGCTTAATTAAGAAAGAGAAGGGAAAATGAAGATGATTGTATGGCAATTCTATCATAAGAGGTGTGATTGGCAAGAGAGCGACAAAATCGTGCTTCCTGGGTGCAAATATGAACGATGCTAGTGAGGCTATTAGAGCTCAAAAGGATAAAATGAAAGAGTTGATTGTTTTGAATGGAATGAGTGATTTGAAAGGAGAAAAGTGTGGTATGAGGGAGGACATGAAAGTGTTACTGAAAGTAGCAAAAGAAAAGAGTGATAGAGTTAAGATAGTGAGTCTGTTGCCATGGTATGAAAGAGCTGAGCTGAGAAGGAGAGTCATAATACTGAATTAGTCTATGCTTAGGCTATGCAGGAAGAATAATGTGGAATTTGTGGATGTGTGGAATGAATTTGACAGACAAAAGGACCTATACAAAAAGAATGGTTTGCAACTAAATGGATTTGGTGTTCAGAGCCTGGAAAAAGTGTTGTTGAATGGAGTGAAAGTGTATGTGCAGAATAAGGGAAACTAGAACTTTTAGCACGGAAGCTGTTGAGTAGGTACACAGATACCATTTAGTCAGTTGAGTGTAAGAATATGCAGAAAATGCCTAAGTTAGTACCACTGGTAAGAAATCAGAATGGGATAGTTAGTATGAAGTGTCAGGAAAGTGGTGGGCCCAAGGAGTTTTTGCACTTTATGTACACTAATGTTAGGAGCATTCAGAACAAGGGGGAAGAGTTTTTGGATTGGTTAGTTCATCCTGGCCAAAGGTTTTTGGCATTAATGAGACGTAGCTGACAGTAGATGATATATTTAGTGGGATAGAGTGTGAAGAGTATAGTGTGTTCAGGGAGGATATAGAGAAAAGAATGGGGGAGAAGTGTTATTGATGATAACCGATGAACTGCAACCAAGGAAAGTAGAAGTTCAACTTTAGGCCAGTGAAAATAGCTCATTTGAGGCCATCTTGTGTAAGATAGTGGCCAGTAGAACAAAATGTACACTTGGATGCTTCTATAGACCAGGGGATTTAAGGGATGATGGGGATAGTATGGATCAGCAAATAATCTCAATGAGTGAAGGGTTGAGAACATAAATTGGAAGGAGGAGAGGACACATGGGATGAAGGGAATGGAATTTATGCAGTTACTAAGGAATAATTACCTGAAGCAGCATGAGATGGGATTTGGGTGTGTGCTAGATCTAGTAATTGCATCAGAGAATTTGTCTATAACCAATATGACATTGGTGAGGAGTGATCATATGGTTTTGACCTGGGAAGTGGCTGAATATGTGAAATTTTCATTAAGAGAAGTTATATGTGGAATTACAAGGCTGGTAAGTATGACAAGTTTAGGAGATTGCTTGGCTCAGTGCCATGGCATGTGAGACTGTGAGGGCTGGATGTTTATAGTGCATGGGAAGTGGTAAAAGAGTATTTGAGGGGAAGTAATAGCATACTTCATACCTAGAGGCAGGAGAATAAATCAAGTGGGAGTTAACAGAGGGCCAGGGGAACGGTCGTGTTTTCAGGGAGCTCCCGAAAGCTAAGTACAATTTTGAATGGAAATTAGAATATATGTTGAAAATCATAACGTAATATTGTCTAAATTTGGTAGCTTGTTGTGTCTGTGTGATTTTGGTGTAAATTCCGTAAATTAATTTAGTCTTTAACGATACATTTCATATATTTGAATATGGCGCCAATGCGACGTAAGATAATGGCGTCCAAAAATACGACGCCATTGTTCAAAAACTATAATGTGAGAGAATTTGTCCAATGTGATGTGTGTGGAATGTATGCATTCCCGAATGAGGCTGGAGTATGGATTGAAAGTGATAATGGTGGGAGAATGTGTAGAAAGTGTATGCAAAGTGAGGAGTCGAAGTATGTGTCAGGTTGTGAGACAGTTATGGTTGAAGAAAGCCAGAATGCGAGTGAAAATAGTGGATCGATAGGGAATTGCGGTGTACAAGATGGCAATGTGAGCGGTGATCTAAGAAAGAGCGAGAGCAATTATACAGAAAGAGAAAATGGTTTGAATGATAAAAAAAATGAGGAATTATTTGTAGGAAGTGAGATCGCTAGGCTGCGCGCAGTGATACAAGATGCGCAGCGGCAATTAGAGCACCTGCAAAACTCTTTCCAGAGTGATTCGGCTAACGTAAATAAACAGTGTGGGCGAGTTTCCGAAATGAAGGAGAGAGTGTTGTATGGTGACTCGTTATTAAGAGGAGTAATAGATGGGAGTGTAACTAAATCGTACTTACCGGGTGCGAAATTTAAGGATGTAAGTGAGAGCATTAGAGTGCAAAAACAGAGGGTGAAAGAAATAACAATTGTGGCTGGTACGAATGAATTGAAAGGTGATAAATTTTTTATGAGAGAGGACTTGAAAGTATTGTTAAAGGTAGCGAAAGAAAAGAGTGACAGAGTTAGAATGGTGAGTCTGTTACCGCGGCATGACAGAGAGGAGTTTAGAAGGAGGGCCATAATCGCAAATGATATTATGCGCAGGTTATGCGGACGGTGTGGTGTGGAATTTGTGGACGTGTGGAATGAGTTTGATGGGCGAAAGGACTTATACAAGATGGATGGCCTGCATTTGAATGGACTTGGTGTGCGGAGACTGGAAAAAGTGTTGCTGAATGAAGTGAAAATGGATGTGCAGAACCAGGGAAACTAGAATTACCAAGGAGGGGGGGAAGTGGATATCCAGACATCAGTGAGACAGTTGAGTGTAAAAATGTATATAATGTACCTGAGCCAGCAATAAGGACAAAAAATGGGAATGGGATATTTAGAATAACGCATCAAGATAGGGGTGGGACAAAGGGAACACTGCAATTCATGTATACTAATGCCAGGAGTATTAGGAACAAGAAGGAAGAATTTTTGGCCTTGATTGGCTCTTCCTGGCCACAGGTTATTGGCATTAGTGAAACATGGCTGACGGAAGATGATATAGTTAGTGGGATAGAATGTGTAGGTTATAGTATGTTTAGGAGGGACAGAGAGAATAAAATTGGGGGAGGGGTGTTATTGATGATAGCTGATGAACTACAGCCAAGGAGAATTGAAGTATTGCAGGATAGTGAAAGGAGCTCATTTGAGGCTATTTGGTGTGAGATTGATACTGGCAGAATAAAATATACAGTTGGGTGCTGCTATAGACCAGGTGATGGAATAGATGGTGGAGATGGTATGCATAAGCAAATTGATGAAATGAGTGGAAGGAGGGTAATTATTATGGGGGATTTCAACTATGGTAACATTGATTGGAAGGAGGAGAGGACACATGTGAGGAAGGAAATGGATTTTATTCAATTATTAAGGGATAACTATCTGAAACAGCATGTAATTGAAAATACTAGGGGTGTGAGAGTGCTTGACCTGGTAATAGTATCTGAGAATTTGACTGTAATGAATATGACCATGTTGCCACCTATTGGTGAGAGTGATCATAAGGTCTTGACCTGGGAGGTGGCTAAAGGTGTGAAATTTGTGATTAAGACAGGGTATATGTGGAATTACCGTGCTGGCAAGTATGACAAGCTTAGGAGATTGCTTGGATCAGTGCCATGGCATGTACGACTGCAAGGGCTGGACGTCGATAGAGCATGGGAAGTGATCAAAGAGCATTTACAGGAGGTTATGGCTGATTGTATACCTAAGGTCCGAATAGTGAAACAAGGAGGGGTTAAATGGATGAATAACACCATTAAGCTTGAGCTGCAAAAAAAGAAACAACTATGGAGGGAATTTAAAGAAAGGGGTGACCTGCAGGCACACGAACGGTATAAAGTACAGGCCAGAAGGGTAACGAGTGTGGTAAAAACAGCAAAAGCCGATTATGAAAGGAAACTAGCTATGCAAGCAAAAGAGAATCCCAAACAGTTCTTTCAATATGCTGCAAGCAAGAAAAAAACTGTACATGCAAAATGATTTTAAGGAATGACGATGGTAAAGAGTTCACTGAACCAGTCGATATAGTGGAGTTACTGAGCGCGCACTTTGCAAAAGTTTATCATCCAGGTGGTGACGTTGAAAAAATGAAGGAACCATTAGTTTATATGGGAATTGTGATGAATGAAGTGGAGGTGAATAGTCTATTACAGAACCTTAATGTGAATACATCTGTGGGATTGGATGGTATACCGGCACGGGTCTTGCATGAAGCGGCTAATGAATTATCAGTGCCCTTGACCATGTTGTTTAATCTGAGTCTCAGGTCTGGCTTAGTCCCGAAGGCGTGGAAAGAGGGGAAAATAGTTTCACTGCATAAAGGAGGATCCAAGACTATGGTTGCAAATTACCGACCGATCAGCATATCAGGAGTCGTTGTCAAGGTCTTGGAGAAAGTAGTCAAGGGAAAAATACAGGAATGGATTGATGAAAATGAGATACTGTACAGAGGACAGCATGGCTTTGTGAAGGGTAGATCATGCCTCAGTAACTTGCTCAAGTTTTATAACAAGGTGACGGCTGAACTGGATAAGGGAAATGGGTTTACAGTGATACTGCTGGACCTGGCAAAGGCGTTTGACAGGATACCACATGGAATTCTAATCCGTAAACTACAACATATGGGAATGGATATAGGGTTGGTTAGATGGATAGCTGGGTGGTTGATGGAGAGATATCAAAGAGTAGTTTATTCAGGAGTAGAGTCCAAAAAACGGCCTGTGACTAGTGGTGTGCCACAGGGTTCTGTTCTTGGACCACTGCTGTTTAATCTGTTCATTAACGATATAGGGAAGGGTCTAAGTGGGACAGTTCATTTGTTCGCTGATGATGCAAAGTTGGGTAGGGCGATAGTGAATGCAGAAGATGTCAAAGTCTTGCAAGATGACTTAGATAGATTGGAGTTCTGGACTAAGGAGAATGGATGTCAATTTAATGTGACAAAATGTAAGGTTATGCATTTCGGAGTGAAAAGATTAGCAGCAGTATACCACATTGGTGGAACTGTACTCCAAGAGATTGATGAGGCCAGGGACTTGGGAGTGTTGGTGGATAGGGAGATGAAGTTTAGGGGGCACATTGCGAAAGTAGCTAAATCAGCTCATCAACTCACTTGGTTGTTGAAAAATACCTTGACGAGCAGAGAAAAACAAGTTATTGTACCTCTGTACCGAGCCCTGATAAGACCTCATCTCTACTACTGTGCCCAGATTTGGTCACCTCGGTTTCTTCTCGATGGGGAGGAGGTGGAGAGGATCCAGAGGCGAGTGACTAAGATGATAGCAGGTCTATGGAATGAACCATATGAGAACAGGTTGAAGATTTGTGGGTTGCAGAAACTAGTTGATAGGCGGAAAAGGGGAGACATGATTGAGACATTCAAATTGCTAAAAGGGTTCTATAGGATTGATTCAGATGATATTTTTGAGATCAGGACTGGTGGTGGGAGAACTAGGGGACACCCATGGAAGCTGGGCAAGAGCGTGGTTAGCAGGGGTGTTAGAGCTGGGTTCTTTATTTTTAGAGTGGTAAATGAGTGGAATAAGCTGCCAGAGTCTGTTGTGGGTGCTATGACAGTGAGCGAGTTCAAGGCAAGGTATGATGGATACTGTGAGAATGTTGAACAGCTGCGTGAACATGATGTTTAGGGCCTCCCTCGATGAGTCTAAGGACTCCTGGAGTAGCCCGTGGTAATAATAATAATAATAATAATAAATGGATGAATACCATCATTAAGGTGGCGTTACCAAAAAAAAAAAAAAAAAGTGGAGGGAATTCTTGGAGAGGTGATGAGCAGTACAAAGCACAGGCAAGAAAGGTAACCAGTGTGGTAAGAAAGGCAAAATCAGTATATAAATGGAAATTAGCAGTGCTCTCCAAAGAAGAACCCAAACAGTTTTTTCGATATATTGCATGTAACTGGAATGTTCATGGCAGAATGATTTTAATGAATACCGATGGTAGGGAGGTAAATGCATCAGGTGAAATAGTAGAATTACTAAGTGAACAGTTTGCAAGTGTATATCATCCAGGTAGAGATATCATAGTAACAAGAGATGCAAAGGCTTTTGTGGAAACTGAGGTAAATTCACAGAACCCTGATGTGAATACAGACTATGGGATTAGATGGCATACTAGCTCAAGTTTTATGAGAAGGTGCTAGGTCAGCTCCAGGTTAATCCCAAGAGGTGGAAAGAGGAGAAAATAGTTGCATTGCATAAAGATTCCAAGACTAATGCAGCAAATTGTCTACCAATCAGCAGATCAGGAGTAGTAGTCAAGGTACTGGACAAATTGGTCAAGAGCAAAATACAGGAATGGTTAGACAGAAATGGGATACTGTATGAGGGGAACAACATGGTTTTGTAAAGGATAGGTCATGCCTCAGTAACTTGCTCATGTTTTATAATACAGTAACAGCTGAGTTGGATAAAGGTAATGGGTGTACAGTGATGCTGCTGGACTTTGCAAAAGCTTTTGACATGATACTGCAAGGAATTCTGATCAATAAATTTCAGCACATGGGAATGGATTAAAATTGCTGAAGTAAATAAGAGGGTGGTTGATGGAGATATATCAGATATTAGTTTATTCAGGAGTAGAGTCCATTAGAGACCACTACTGTTTAATTTGTTCATTAACAATATAGGAAAGGATCTGAGAGGAACTATTCATTTGTTTGCTGATGGTGCAAAGTTGGGTAGAGCAATAGTTAATAAAGATGATATTAAAATTTTGCAGGATGATTTGGATAGGCTGTCAGTCTGGGCAAAGGTGAATGGATGTTAGTTTAATGTGAGACAGGGTGCCACATGATAAGCTGTTATTTAAGTTGCAGCACACGGGTCTAGATGTTTGGTTAATCAACTGGATTCAGGATTGGCTGTTGGATAGGTATTAGAGAGTTGTGTATGATGGGGCAATATCAAGGAGGCAGGTTACAGGTGGGGTCCCACAGGGCTCAGTATACTGGAACCTGTATTGTTCAGCCTTTATATCAATGACATGTCAGTGGGATATTCAGTTGTTTACAGATGATGTGAAGCTGGGAAGGGTTATTAGTAATAGTGTAGATGTGGTAGTTCTGCAGTTGGATTTGAATAAACTAGACAAATGGGCAAATGAATGAAGGTATCGGTTTAATACAGCAAAATGTAAAGTCTTGAAGTTTGGGATACATTGATGGGAGGCAGCATACTCTGTTGGAGGAGCTGTACTGGAGGAACTAGGGGAGACGAGATCTGGGGATGATGATTGATAGAACCTGAAATCAGGGAACATCTTGCAAAGGTGGTGAAAGTAACCCAGAGGATTGCTGCATTACTGAGAAGGATGCTGACCTGCAATAAAAATGTTATCATTGTATATGACCCTAATCAGACCTCACTTAGACTATTGTTCTCAAATTTGGGAACCAAATTTGAGAACAATAGCCTCAAAGAGGATAAATTAATTGTGAAAGGGTACAGAGGTAGATAATAAAGATGGTTTCAGGACTGTACAATGTTAGATATGAGATTGGCTGAGGGAATGTGGACTGCTGATTTTGGTAGATAGAAGGAGAGGTGATATGATTGAGACTTCTAAACAGTTCAGAGGTAGTTACAGAGTTGATACTGGGGAGTTCTTTCGCTTGGTGGAACACCCTTGGTGGAAGGAGGAAGTTATGAAAGGAAGCTGTGAGCAAGAGGGTGAAGAGTGGTTTCTTTGCATGGAGGGTGGTTGAACCGTAGAATGCATTGCCTGATAGAGTGGTGAGAACAAGAACGGTCAATGAGTTCAAGGAGTGGTATGATAAACTTTGTGTTTTCTAGGAAGGACCTCCCATGATGAGTCTTTTGACTCCATGGAGGCCTGAATAATAATAATAATAATAATGTGGCAAAATGTAAGGTTATGCATTTTGAGGTGAAAAGATTACCAGCTGTGTACCACATCGATGGAACTGTACTCCAGGAAATTGGTGAAGCCAATTTGGGGTGTTAGTGGATAGTTTTGCCGATTTTTACTTCAAAGTTTACATGCAGATCTCTATTGTTTTTGCAATAGCCAACTAGAAAATGGCTCTTTTGGCATGAGGTTTATGCACGCATTAGTCAAAATATGTACAAAGAAGATTATACACGATTCCAATCAAATCACCACACATGAGACGTTATGCGGCCATTTCGAGAATTAAATTGTCACACCTTGTATCTTCCTACATACTTGCATGGAACTACAAGTTTCTCACTTTCGTAATGCTGGCTACAAGAAGCAGCTATTAATGTACGGTAAGTGTATGGTTGAGTGTTCTTCTTAGTGTGCAGGATTTTCATACTGTATAATGGGAGTAACTGATGGCTTGTTCTTCACATCTACATTTTGATCAACTTCTATGCATATCATGGAGTAGTAAATTCATATTTCCGAATTTAGGGACACAAAACACACGTATTGAAATGATTATTTTACTTATTATTAATAAAATAACAATTTGATGTTTCGATTCCTGCACTGAGGTCATCATCAGAAGGATATGTATAGGGAACCAAGCTACATGCTCTTGGCAACTAATTACTACTTAGCCAAAAAATTAGCGGCCACACTCAAGGAATTGGTAGGTCAGTCCCCTTCCTACATAAAAAATACACAACATTTTATAAACAAAATTAAAAACATTACACTCAACGACCAACATTTATTAGTCAGCTTTGACATAACTTCCCTTTTCACCAATGCCACACGAAATATCCAGAACTGATATTTCGTGTGGGAAAACAATTTTTACCTTCAAAAAGAGGGTACAGCCATGGGCTCACCACTCCCCCCCCCCCCAATTGCTAACTTTTATATGGAAGACTTTGAGCAACGAGCTCTAGAGTCAGGGTGCCTAAAGCCCAAAATTTGGCTCAGATATGTCGACGATATTTTCGCCATTTGGCCCCATCGCCGCAAAGCACCAAATACATTCCTTAGCCACTTGAACAAACAACACAAATGTATCCAATTCACCATTGAAATAGAAAAAAATAAATCTCTTCCATTCCTAGACACACTCGTCACACTTCTTCCCTCAGCTGTCTCTCCTTCTCAGTCTACTGCAAACCTACACAAACACAGGCCAGTACCTACACAAAAATTCTTATCACCACCCAACACAAAAACTAGGTGTCATAAGCACCCTTAAATACAGAGTTCAAACTATCTGTTCAAATGAACTAGCTCTAAACCTGGAATACAAGATCATCAACCATACATTTATAAAAAATGGATACAGTAAAAAAACTATTTACAAGATCCTCCGCAGAGATACTAGTACAAACAAAAAAAGATTTCAAGAATGCTATTGCCATACCTTATGTTAGAGGCATCTCCGAAAAAATAGACAGAACACAAATATAACCTCAAAACCACCTTTAAACCCCCAACAAAATTAAGACACCTACTCAGTTCTTCCAAAGATCCTCTTCCTCACCTATCCCACCCAGGGGTATACAAAATACAATGCATATGTAACCTACCATACATAGGGGAAACAGGGCGAACCATCCCAATTAGGAAGGACGAACACAAACGACACATTAAATACCTCCATTTTGGAAAAACCGGCCTTTCTGACCACACTCTCCAAACATACCACAGAATTGATTGGAAAAATACCAAGTAAAAATTTGGCTCAGATATGTCGATGATATTTTCGCCATTTGGCCCCATGGCCGCGAAGCACTAAATACATTCCTTAGCCACCAAACCAAAAACTTGGTTAGAGAGGAAATTCAAAGAAGCATAACCCAAATCTGAACAAAAATGATGGCCTAACCGTTCCAAGAATGTGGAGGACCCATCTGCAACCTTTATAGCAACCAGAACAAGCCGAAGAAAAATCCCAATACAAGAAGACTTGGTGAAGTGTTTTTTTAACATTCCATAGTAACTTGAACTGTACTAGGTTCTGAACTGAAGAAAACCATAGTATAACAATAACTGTACAAATCCAGAAGAATCTTAGTACATGAGGACTTTAGCAGAGTTTATTGTAGTTTTTTATTTATTTTATTTATTAATTAGATTTTTTTTAATATATATATATATATATATATTTTTTTTTTCTCAACTTTTATTTTATTTTATTTAATTATCGTTAGAGGTCAGGCTTAGAAAAAAATTAATTAGCAGCATAGATTTTTACCAGTACAGAGTGCAAGAGCATGTAGCTTGGTTCCCTATACACATCAATCCTGATGATGACCTCAATACAGGGGCCGAAACGTCAAATTGTTATTTTATTAATAATAAGTAAAATAATCATTTCAACACGTGTGTTTTGTGTCCTTAAATTCGGAAATATGAATGCTGATCACCGTGTAACCTTAAAAGATGGAGTAGTAAAGATTAATGTCAGTTTAAATTATTTAGCGAATAGAATGATCAAATTGAAATCAAAATTGAATCATAGATGTCTGCTTGTGTCCTTCCTGAATCTCAAGTTTTTATTAAAATTTAATGCAGCCAGATACTAGAGGTATTAAGGCAATTAATGCAAAGTTATTTGCCTTTATATGCAAATAGCCTAGTTGTGATGGTACTTCATGCACAAACTTTGCTTGCTTACCCTTGGATAAAGGATTAAACAAGAATATAATTTCTTGGCATTTCTAGGGGTGTATGGAGTGTCGAGGAGAGATAAAACCTTACCACTTGGATGGTCGCACATAATTGTGGTTCAGCTGGATTGGTTCTCACTGGACACCTAACTCTCACATATGGCTCCAAGAAGCTACTGTAAACTGGTAGTGGCCACACCCTGGTATGTGGGTCAACACCCTGTGTTGACCCACAGGCTAAATTAAGTGAGGGTAGCTAGATATGGTGATCTCAAGCAGCGACTGTATTCAGTGAATCAACTGTAAACAGCATCTGTACTCCATGTTAGGAGCAGCTGAATTCAGGTTAAGGAGTGGTGGTTGATACTTGACGAAACATAACCATTGAAACTGAATGAACTCAAACCAACCTAAAGATGCATGCCAGCTCGACCATCGCCCAGTCAAACAAGGTTCACGCCCACTATTAGGGAACCAAGATAGTGAAGGTGAAAAATATGTTATTGGAACAAAACATCACCTAGTAAATAGGAAAAACTTAGCAAGCATAGGAATGGAACATAAGAATCTTTCATGAATACTATTGCATCTAGTTCATGCAGTAGTATTCATGAAATACTATTGCATGAATTAGACAACTACAGATGGGAAGTGATTGGACTCTGTGAAACCAGATGGACTGGAAAAGGAGAATTTCACCATGGACAGTACAAAATTTTAACTTCAGGCAGGGAGGATAACGAACACCAAGAGGGAGTAGCACTTATATTAAAATCCAAGGCTCAAAACTCTCTATTGTCTTATAATCCTATCTCACCTAGGATAATTAAAACAAGATTTAAATCATCAATTGGATCACTGACTATTATTCAGGTATACTCACCAACTTCAACATCATTAGAAGAAGACATTTAGGAATTCTATACAGATCTGCAAAAAGCAGTACAGCAGACATCAAGTTAAGATCTCCTAGTTGTGAATGATTGGAATGCCTTGCCTGAGAGTGCGGTTTCTGGAGAGAATTTGAGTGTGTTTAAGGCACAGTATGATGAGCTGTGTTGATGACAAGAAGACCTCCGAGATGAGTGTTTGACTCCATGGGGATCTTGGGATAATAATAATTGTAATGGAGGACTTACACACAAAAGTAGGCAAAGACTGAGATACCTGCCCAAGAGTATTCAGTTAGGGTATGGAGAAAGCAATGAACGTGGCAAAAGACTGCTAAACTTCTGCTCAAATAATAGACTAACAATAACTAACACTCTCTTTAAACAACCAAAACCTCAAAGAAAATGGACAAGCATGTCACCAGACAGACAAACCAAGAATATGATCGACTATGTTATTGTAAACCAAAGATGGAAATCAAGTATCCCAAATTGCAGATCCTTTCTGTGAACTGTGAACCAGACCATAAGCTAGTATTAGCAAATCTAAGAATAAAGTTAAAATCTGAAAGCACTTTTAGAGTCAAAAGGAAATTGAATGTAAATAAACTACAAGGTAATAATATGCTAAAAAAATATGAACTAGAACTAGATAAAAACCCAAAGGAACTACCGAAATAGAATATAAGCATTGAAGAACGTTGCAAATTGAAGGAAATAATATTAAAATCAGAAAATACAATAGGTTACACAGAAAGAGAAAGTAAAAAGGATTGGATCTCAAATGAATTAAAAAGGTTAAGTGACCAAAGAAAAAGCATGAAATTAAAACAGAACTCTAACAGAAATGAATATAATAGATTAACCAGAGAAATTAGGAAACTAGTTAAAAGAGACAAGCATAACTAATTAAAAGTAAAGAAAAAAAGAATGTCCAGATAGGAAGAATACTTTAGAAACTTATATAATAAAAGCAGGTTTCAGGTTATTATTATTCCAGCTAGTGAAATGGAAGAAGAAACAAATATCTTCCCAAAGAAACAATAGCACACAGCATAGATTAAACTTAAAACTAGGAAAGCACATGGTATTGATCAGATACATGCAGAATTCTTAAAAGCAGGAAAGGAACAACCTCTGGAACTATTAAAAACATTATTTGAAAGGATCTACAAAAATACCTACAGCAATACCTACTGATTGGACCAAATCAGTTATAACTCCTATATACAAAAAAGGAGATAAAACAGAACAACAATTACAGGGGCATTAGCTTCTTTAGTATTCCAAGTAAGGATTTTATGAAAGTAATCCAAAAATGAATTAAGCCATATATAGAACTAGCATTAGGCAGGTTTCAGACCACAACAAAGCACAATTGATCAATTATTCACCTTAAGACAGTTAATGGAAGACACGCTAGAGTACAACCAGAGTTGCTATATAGACTTTCGTCAGGCATTTAATTCAATTCGTAGAAGAGAACTATATGAAACTATGAAAAAATTTGGAATTCCCAACAAAACTATAATAATAATAAAGAATCTATATGAGAAATCTGAAAGTGCCCAACCTTAACCAACTGGTTCTACACTGAAAGTGGAGTAAGACAGGGATGCAATCTGTCACCGGACCTGTTCAATCTTACACTGGAAGAAGCAACCAGTAAGGCCTTAAACAAAGAAGACTCCAGAATCAAAATATATGGGAAAAATATAACAAATTTAAAATTGCAGACGATATTGCATTACTTGCAAGCATGGAAGAAGATCTACAACGAATTTGATAAAATAAAGGAATGTATAAAATTTGGATTAAACCTAAATATAGACAAAACAAAAATTATGCAAATAGGAAAAAGAAATGCCACTCTGAAAATTGAAATTGATAGTAAGAGTCTAGTGCAGGTAGAAAACTTGACCTACCTTGGGAGAATAATTGAGTACAATGCATAATTTTGAGACAATGGTCCTCCCAATACTTTTCTATGGACGTGAATGTTGGAATCTCAAAAAAGCTGAAGAGAAAAAATTATTAACTACTGAAATGGGTTGGCTAAGTAGATTACTTGGAATATCTCTTCTGGATAGACTAAGAAACAAAGACATAAGGAAATGACTAAAACAAGAAATAACAATAATTGACAAAATCCAAGAAAGAAGACTGTGATGGTTTGGCCATGTGACCAGAATGGGAACAGAAAGATTACCAACTAAAGTCCTGTATACAGTGATGGAAGGTAAAAGATCAAAAGGTCAACCCAGAATTAGATGGATAGACAAAATAAAAGAGGGCCTGAAAACCAAATCACAACAAGAGACACCAAACTGTACAGAATTGTTCAAACTCTCCAGTGACAGACAGAAGTGGAAAGAATTCATTCAGCCTTATCTTCATCCATATAATTGATGGAAGAGAGAAGAAGAAGATAATTTCTTGTCAACTTTAATTTAAGAGACTAGAGATATTTCGGTGTATAATTTTTGCATATAATTTTTTTTATCTCATTAGCTCAGTCAGTATTAAACGATGCCCTCTCATTGAAAAGATCTAGGTTTGGATCCTGTCTAAGATGCAGAGAACCTTTATCAGGTCTTTTCAGCTGAAAGTGAATTATCCAGTCTCTTACAAGTGTAGTAGGCCTTTTCCTCCCAGAAACTTGGGATTTTCCTTATGGAAAGCAATCGTACCAACCACAAGAACACTTGCAATTGATGGATATAGTATAAAATGTGATAGTATATTAACCGCCCTGACATAAGCAGCTATTGGGTTTCAAAGAGGTCAAATTACTTGACTATGATTACAAGTTGAGTCTAACATCAAAAGGAGGATGAGAAGATGAGATGTTTATCATGGTATTTTTCACAGATATATTATTCAGAAAAGAAAGGACCTCCCTTCTGGGTTTGAATCAATCCATCATTAGTTCAAAAAGTAGATCACATTTAGCCTTGGTGGTGGTTATGACCCTCAATTCTTGTCAATTTCATTTCCTTAAGGAATATTTGGTCATTCCTCTAACACTGACCAGGTGTGTCTTTGGAGTCTACTTACTAAGTAAGGCACACTGTCACTGCAAGAGAGAAAAAACACATAGTAAAATAGAAAAGATTTAGCCCTAACTCTTGAATATGCTAATGGCATTGGTGGGAAAAGAACAAGAAGAAAGAAGAGTAGGAATCAGTCTGTACATAAATATAATAGATATGTATGATATGAAGTAATGGTCCAACATTACTTCATTATATGAAGTAATTCTGAACCACCAGGCACCTCAAGTTAACTGCTGCCTTACTCACTGTACTGAGCTTTTGAGGTCTGGTCTGCTAGTCACTTAATATAACAATGTCGAAGAAGTTTTATCATTAAAAAGTGCTAATAAAATCACATTTGTGTTGGACTGTTGCAGTGTATTATACTTTTCTGCAATATATGAATGAATTCTAAGATATGATGATGGTTATGAAGTACTGTATTATTCAAGATTTAAAAAAAAGTGGAGGGGGCCAATTTATATAATTTCAAGGGAGAGATGAATGATGTCAGCATAAATACATTGGTTGAATTTATGTTAGACATTATATATTTAGCCATGTTTTGGACATATGACTGCTTAAATTTATATTCTTTGAATTATTTTCTAAACATTAAAAAGAAGAAAAAAAAAGTAATAATACTCTATCAAGGATGTTTGTGAAAAATGTATAGAAAAAGAGAATACTTATTTTGCTTGCACATTTTTTAATCTTATGTATTATTTTCAAAACTGTAGAATTTCATAGGTGATATGATGAAGTTAATTTTTATAGCATTTCTTATTTACATTGTAATTTTTTTTTATAGAGCAGCATAATGACACACTGGAGTGCAAGAAAATAGCTGAACAAACAAATGAATTACGAAGGTATATAATGCTGAACATAAAGAAAGGAACTTTAACATTGCCTCAGCATGTAGAGGATGCATTAAAGAAAGGTGAAGTTAATAGTGTTTCATCTGAACTTGAAAAATTTTTGTCTTCCACAGTGGATAATTTAAAACATCAGATTAGGTAATTATTAAAAAAAAATATAAAACATACTAACCAAACACATGCCAGAACATTACAAACTTCTGAATACATTGATTGAAATTAGTAAATTCATTTTGTGTCAAACATATACAAGATACATTAATATTTTAGCCTATGCAGTGCAATGAAATGTCATTGTGTTTGAAAAGAAGAAAACTTCAGTAGCAAAGTTGTCAATACCTGCCACTTCACAGCTTGAGTATGTTGCATGCTACTAAAGCAGCACTTGTTTGTGATGCCATCAACAGGCTAACAGCTTATGGCCATTATTGTAAGGGGAGGGGGGGGGTTGAAGTTGAATTGTTTGATCTTGAAATTATTTGTGCTTCAGAATATTTGAATATGTAATGACATTAACATATTAATTGTGTAACTTCATAATTTTTGTCGAATTTATATCTGTACCTTGAAGAAACATCAGGGTAATGTGTTCTCTACAAAAATAGTTGGCTGAAGTGACTAATTAATGTTTTAAGTTATTAAGGTTTGTAAAATACTGTTGGAAATTGTGTTATAATACTATGCAACCAAAAAAAAAAAACTATGAAATTTGCATTATATCCATGCTTTAATGCTTCCTTTTTATTCTTATTTTGTTTATGTTTATATTTTTCATAGGTATTTTGCCACCTTTGGAGCATATAAGTTGAATTTTTTAAACCATAATAATAATAAAAATAAGTTATCAGTCCGTGACTATAATTATTTTACTCAGTCTTAAGTTGAATTAGTAAAACTTAGATGAATTGAAAGGCTTATGTGTTGGCAATTCATGTTTTTATACTGTGGAGATGCTTCATATAATACCAGCGAAATATCAGCAAATAAGTTAATTAAATATTAATTATTTTCTTATGATTTTGAATTGTGAATAGATACCATCAAATAAATTGACATAGTAAAACTTAATTTTGAAAGCATTGCATTTTATCATAATAAAAATTTGTTAAAATAAATTTGTATATGCAGACACACACACATGCATGCACACTTGCACTTAGATTTAAACAAAAAAAATCACTTGATTCAAGTTTTGCAGTTCCTCAGATATTTTGCTTAGATAGGCATTAATAAATTAAATGCGATATGATATGTCATGAACACCTTATTTTTCCCAAACCAAACTTTTCAGGTTGTGACTCTTCCATTCGCCCCAGATTTGTTCCATTTCATCAGAAGCTGACTATTTTCAGATAAGTTAGCATGTGAAAGTAAAGCTAATTTAAATAAATCACTGACATTATTAAAAATGTAGGCCTGTTATCTCAGCACTTTTAATGACAGGATTGATTTATTTTCATTCTCAGTTATTGTTGCTTGACAATTAGGATATTGTTGTAACAAATTGTCCTACTGACACATAGTTTAAGAGATAGAATAGTACCCTAGATAAGGACATCGTGTTAATAAAAGTAAATGACTGCACAAGGCTCAATGTTTAACATGAATAGTGTTTTATTTATTATTATTATTATTACCCAAGACCCCATGGAGTCAAAGACTCATCTGGGAGGTCCTTTTATCATACACACAGCTCATCATACCATGCTTTAAACACACTCAAATTCTCAGCAGACAGGCAAGGCATTCTAATCATTCACAACTCTGCATGAAAAAAACCTACTTCTCACTCCCCTACTCACACCCTCTTTATACAGTTTCCAGGGATGACCTCTGGTTCTCCCCTGTTCTCCCAGTATTTTCTGTAGAACCTCTCGAGCATTGATCCTATAACAATCCCTTACTAACTTGTAGGTCTCTATCATATCTCCCCTCTTCCTCCTATCCACCAGACTCTGCACATTGCATTTTCTCAATCTTTCCTCATACTCGACATTCCAGAGGTCAGAAACTACCTTAGTCAGTTGCCTCTGGACACTTTCCAACATCTCTTCGTCCTTCTGAAAACCAGGTAACTAAATCTGGGCACAATAGTCCATGTGTGGCCTAATTAAAGCCTTATACAATGGAACAAGAATCTCCCTACTTCTACATGTCAGTGTCCTCCGCATCATTCCCAGAAGTCTTTGTGTTGTCTTCACAATTTTGACTGTGTCCCCTAAATTTCAGATCCTTATCCACTATCACTCCCAGATCTCTTATTTCCTCATCCTCTGACAATATATCCTCACCAAGCATAAATTCTGCATCCCATTTTTGTTTTCAAAATTTTAAAACCTTACGTTTTGCAACATTGACCTCATATCCCCATTCCCTGCCCAATCACTTAATTTATTCAAGTCTTCTTGTAAGGCCACAACATCTTCTCTACCCTTCATGGTTCGTACCACCTTTGCATCATCTGCAAACAACTGAATATCTCCATCCAAATCATTAATATATTAAACAGTAATGGCCCTAAAACACACACACATACACACAGCTCTGACACACAGACTTCTGAGGCACACCACTAGTGACTTTTATTTTCCTGGATATCGCCCCCCCCCCCCATACACAACTTGTTGATACCTATCAGACAGCCAGTCTCCAATCCAGTGCACCATTATAATATCCAACCCTATCTGCTCTAGTTTGATTATCAACTTATTATGTGGTAATCTATCAAAAGCCTTTGCAAAATCTAAATGTGTTACTGTGTATCCTTCTCCTCTGTCCAAGGAAGCAGTTACCTTATTGTAATAAGTAAGTAGATTACTAAAACATGACCTCCCTTTAGCAAATCCATGCTGTCCATCAAAGATAATACCATTGTTGTTCAACCCAATTCTGGATTCTGGTTCTCACAAGCTTCTCCAACAACTTAACTACAACACCTGACCCATAGATAGGCCTCTAGTTTGATGCTTGAGTTCTGTCACCTCCTTTATGAAGTGGCACAATCTTGCCCTCCTTCCACTCCTTAGGAACTTGACCCAGTGCAAGACTCGTATTAAAAAAATATCAATGCAAGCTTCAACTCCCTGGCACATTCTTTCAGAATACATGATGATATATTATCAGGTCCCACAGCCTTATTTACATCTACTTTGCTCAACTCCCTCATACACCTCTTGCTCACTTACAGTCAGTCTCTCCTCCCTATCATCAACTGTTCTCAATCTCTCCATGAAGTCACATTCACAAGATTTAAAGACCTTTATGAATTGCTCATTAACTATCTCCACCACACCTTCCGCAACAGCTGTCTTTATACCATTTTCTCCAATCAATGTCATCCTTCCATAATCATTCTTTCTTTTGCTGGCTGTATATCGAAACTCCTTAGGATTCTTTTTGGCTTCATTAGCTAACTGCTGTTCATACCTCACTTTAGCTACCCTCACCAACCAAGTCACCTGCCTTGCCTGGCCTTTGTAGTCCTCATGGAATTGGTTATTTCCACTTCTCTTATGCTGCCTTCATAATGCCGTTTTTCTCTGTATCGTATGCTTAATCTCTTTATTCATCCATTTCATGCTTACCTTATTTAATCTTCCCACCCTTGGAATACATTTAGACATTGCATCTACTAGATAGTTTTTGAAAATCTCCAAGCTGCATTGATCTCTTTTCCAGCTAACTTCTTAAATCGTGCTACACCCGTAAGCTGTCTCCAGAGCTCTTCATAATCACTCCCCCTTGTAGTTCCACATATACCCTTTTCTTACAGAGGTTCTCACACTGCTGGCAAACCACCCCAGGTAATCACTTCATCGGTGGGTGATGTGTCACTTCAGTTATAATTACATCCTCTGATGAGATGACCAAATCCAAGCTTCTCAATCCTCGTGTGCCCTCAGTTACATACTGTCTGAGGTAGTTAACCCTCAAGAAACTCATATTCTTTATTTCCAGTTGCTATCTCATCATTCCAGTCTGTATTGTCATAATTAAAATCGCCCATAATGAACACTCTATTATTATTTGCTTGGTTAATTTGATTATGCATTTCATAGTCACTGCCATCCACATTACCTGGTCTATAACAACATCCAACCAAGTATTTCATTCCAATCACCTCTATCTCACATCATACTGCCTCAAGACCACTGGCACTATTTCCCTCTTGCATCTCTACTTTGTATAGACATAAATCTTTCTCTATCATCAATAGCACTCTCCCTCCCTTTTTACCCCTTCTGTCCTCACGAAACACATCATACCCTTCCATTTCTATTCCTGTCAGGATGTTGTCCTCATCTAACCATGTCTCACTTATTCTCACAATTTTTGGGTGAACAGACTCAATCAGTGCAACCATTTCATCTGCCTTGTTTCTTACACATCTGGCATTTTTATACAAACACAACATCTCATTCCTGGATCTACCGCTAGTTCCACTGATACCACTCACTCGATGTGATCTCTCCATGCTCAACTGGGGCCATTTCCCTTTCTGCTTATTCATTTTAGAACCTTCTTCAATTTCCAGGTCATCCCATTCCTTTCCTGTCTACACATCCTCTTGAAGCATCCACCTTTCTCACACTGTGTGCCCCTGCCCACCCTGAGCCTCCCCATTTCCCTGTTCCTCTTGCACACCCATTCTCTCATTTTCTATACTCATGCCACTCACTTCCCCATTCATAACCACCTTTTCAATCTCTCCTACACTTCCACATCACTTCCCACTTGATCTGATTCATTCTCTGTACTCACTTCTCTACCTTCCAGCAGAATTCCAGCAATTAGTGTATTGAATTCATACATACTTTAATTTAGGGACTGTATGTGTGTGTGTGTTTATCAGTAACAAGAAATACATGCCGAAATAAATGTTCCAGCAGTAGCTCATAAAATACAAGTGAAAAGATAAATATATATTGATTATAGAATCAATATAATAAGTGTAATGGCATTTTGAACCCACTAACTAAAGCTGAAGGAATAGAGATTAATTTAATATGATGAGTCTGTTGACTTCATGAAGGTTACCAAATAATAATAAAAAATAATAATATGCATTCAGCATATAATTTCACTGCAGTCAGCTCACACATTTACAGTTACCTTATATTTACATTTACAGTCATGTTTATTGTGATTCAGGAGCAACTTACATGGGAGGGGATATTGCATCTTAGATAATGAACATTAAGAATTCAGCAAGTATAATTCTTAATGTATAATAATTAGCCTCACTCCTTATAAACATATTGGTGAAAAGCAAATGGATAGACAACTCCTAATCCAGCTTCAAATGACCACATATGTAGTTAGGCTGACATAAATGGAGTTCTGCGCAGATCATATCATACTTTAAGGCTCCACTCCATCAGCTATTTAACTCACTTACCATACTGACAGACAGCTATACTTTTTCTCTCTCTCTCACAAATGTATCTTGACATTACATGAACTATTCACCACTCTCTGGAACTATTTTCATTGATACTACATGTGTACTGCTGGTTGACTTATGCATCTTAGATAGAATTATGTGATAGAGGATTGTTAATTAAAAAATAACAAAACAAAATTTTGCAGATAAGGAGGAAGGATATTCCACCACAATCTTGTTAAAACAGTATTATTATATTATTTTATCATAATCAGTTTCCTGATTTGTAACTTCAAGAGGTGTATACAGGATACTATGACAGCTCATAGTATCCTGTATACCATATTTGTGTTTCACTTGTCAGTGCTGTAAATTGTCATATTTCATATATATCTGTCTTCTAGGACACCTCCATTTGTCTTTTTCTTGTTATCTTGACATCAAACACTTGATTTTCTAGCCTTTCCTCTCCCATTGTTTAAGTGACCATACCTACTGAGATTAACTCCGCTCACATGTTGTTGTTGAATGCTAACAATGTAATATTCCTTACCTAATTTCTTCATTTTTAATGACCCTATCATTGATATCTGTTAATTTTTCTAATTTTTCTCAGAACATTCTTATATTTGTTTTATTTCACATCTGTAATCCAGTTCTCAGATCTAGAAGTTGAATTTGATTTGAACACTGTCTCATATATTGCTAGTGTAGTGTGTTGGCGAATTTCTCTCTCATTGAATATAAATTTATTCAGCTTGCTCCCCATTGTACCAACTTTGCTTATTTTGTTGTCTATTTCTATACTTAATTTCTCATCTTCACTAAAAAAATTCTTCTTAAATAGCTGAAATATTTTACTTTTCTATAGCTTCTCCATTGAGAATGTAATTAAAATTTTTTCCCCATGTTTCTGCATATTTTTAAAAAAAAATATGCAGAAACATGGGAAAAAAAATTTTTTTTTTCATAGTTAAATTGTTTAATTTTCATGTCAGGTTTGTTATAGCTTTATTCAATTTTGTTAAAGAATCATGGAGACTTGCATTACATTTTTTGGAGGTACAGCATTATGTGCATAAGGCAGAGTACTCAGTTTGATATAGCCAATTCTGGAATAAGGTTTAATGCCACTGTCTTTCACAATGTAATCCATATAGATAATAAATAAGAGTGGAAACAGAATGCATGCACTGAAATATAGAGTATATGAAATATAGAGGCTTTGTATAATGTACCATTTAGTCCATAGTAAATGATACATTAAAGTGTTCATACATGAAAGATACATTAAAGATTTATAGTGTTCTGAACAGCTTTTCTCTTGGTACCTACCTTATTTTATTCTTTTTTGAGATCTACAAATCTTAAGTACAGATCCTTGTTATATTCTACGCTTTTTGACTGTTTTTGTTGTAAAGTGTTGTAAAATCATGAGCTATTATATATGAGAGATAAAAACCAAGGAGTCCCATGGGGATGTCCCCTTTTAGCAACGCTTTAATATTTATCTAAATGAAATAATAAAATGGAATAAAAATTTCCATCAAGGTATTAAACTTTCTCCAACTACGAACTTAAACACTCTCCTTTTTTGCTAATAGCCAAATAATAATTACAAATTCTGAAGATAACTTATAGAAAGATATTTTAAATTTAAATGAGATAGCCAAAGATTGTGGAATGATAATCTGATCTATGGCTTCCTCTCTTTGAGAGGGTTGCAGCTGATTACTAGGGAGATAGTGTCGCAAGGTGGTTTCCCGTTGCCTTCTTTGCCGTATTTTTATGACTGTATATGACTGTAGCCTGTGTGTTCATGGGTCTGGTTTGCCTGCTTGCAGGATGAAAAACCCAGATAAACTGGTGGAAAAAAACCTGCTGTCCATGTCCAAGACTGGCTAACTTGGCTATGGCTGAGAAAGATCCTTAAGCTCCTCACGTCGTCGATGGGAATCGAACCTAGGACACTCCTTCCCCAGGCATATGGTTGCGAAGCGCAAAGCCAGTAGGCTAACTGTGCAGACAGAATGATAATATCAACAGAAAAATCAAAAACGATGGCCTTTAAAGGACAAGATCCAATAAGAACTAAAATAGTAATAGATAATAAGATTTTAGAACAGGTGAATTCATTTAACTACCTAGGATGTATGATTCCATATGAAAAAGATATAAACCTAAAAATTGCAAAATATTTAAAAATAACAGGTAATTAACTTTATATTTAAACCAAACCTAGTACAAAAACAAACCAGACTAAAAGTATACAATATATTATCCCTACCAGTCCTATTTTATGGAAGTGAAATCTGGACAATAAAACAAAAAGACAAACAAAGATTAATAACAGCTGAAATGAAGTTTATGAAAAAAACTGCAAAGTATACTCTATTTGATCACAAAATAAATGAAGAAATTATGAAAGAATTAAACCAGGAATCAGTAATAGAAAAAATTAAAAAATATAAACACAAATGGATGGAACATGTTGAAAGAATGAAAACAGAAAGATTACCAAAACAAGCCTTAAATTACAAACCATTAGGGAAAAGAAACCAGGACATCCTCTTAAGAGATTCAACAATGATTTCTAAAGCCAGAACAGGCCACTCTAGGCCTAAATCCTTGCTAGGCATGATGATGATGATGTTGTAAAGTGAAAATATGATGCTGACAGCTCCTATTAGGCCTGAACCTAGCTTATTCTTTCACCGAGTTTCTCTTGCAGTTTTTTCTTAGCAACATCTCACATATGCTTGCATAAATCTTACCTATAACATTGTTTTATTTCCTTTTTTATAAATGAGAATTGTGAGAGCTCTAATGTAATAATCTGGAATTTGACTTCTTGACATGACTTTTGAATTATGCAGTTCTGTCACCATTAAACTTTTCTACCTCCATATTTCAGCATTTCTGGTTGTCGTCTACTCTAGTTGCTTTTCCACATTGATACGTATTCCTGATGACATTCCACTTGAATATTTTATGTCACTGCTTGTTTTGTTTTAATGGTCTATCAGACTATTTACTCCAGATATCTCCAGGATATCTTTAGTTTCAGTATTCACATGTCACCTTAATCATCTCTGATACCTCTTTACTCTTTTCTCCATTGCAATAGCTTCCAGAACATTATTGTAAGCACTAAGGAACAAACTATCGATCATATTCAAAAAGATGAACATACCAAATCAACTGCTCTCAACAAAAACTAACTTCTATCAAAACAATCAAATAGCAGTAAGAATCAGTGGAAAAGTTACAGAATGAGGCCAGTAAACAGAGGAGTCTGTCAAGGATATCTGTATAGATGAAACAGTAAAGAAATGGAAGAAAAGTTTAAAACCAGCATTTAAACTGGTTGACGAAAGTGCATTTAATACCCTGTTATTTGCATTCTAATTTTTCTCACCTTACTATGCTAACCACTCTCCTAGCCTGACTTATATTCCTCGATCAATTGTTCTCCATTTTTCTCTTTATATCCCTTCCATAATTTGTTTTTGATCTGCAGTCTTCAATTCTGTGTCTGGTTGGCTGAGTAGTTAGCATTTCTGCTCTCCAGCCAAAAGGCTGAGGGTTTGAATCCCGCCATGGGCATGGATGTTTGTGATTATCTGTGACAGTGCTAGTGGTGGTGGGAAGTAGATGACATTGGTGTAGATGATGCAGTTTGCTGTAGTTAGTGAATTGAGTGGTGGAGAAGGAGAGTTGTAGAGTAGGTGCCCTTCCTCAGTGAGTCTTTGGACTCCTTGAAGGTATCATATAATAATAATAATTCATTTAAATTAAAGGGATATTATATCCCATATTGTTTCTTAGCCGAATAAGAAACTCAAAGCGTTTCATGCCGAATATAGAAACTATATAAAGTTCAGCGATTCCAAGCATAAGCAAATACCTGGATACTGCAGCAACTGACCCTTTAGGTAGTGCAAGCTGAGGCAACTCATATCAAAGGTGGAGCAAGCTCCGATCACTATTCTTGATATTTACCCATAATGTGAACTTAGCTCCTAGGAGCTGTATTATTGTTCTACATTATGAGTGAAGGTCACTACCCAGACCGGTTTCAACCCTTTATTGAGGTCTCATCAGTGAGTAGGTAGACCTAGTTAATAATACCAAGTTTGTAGCAAACAGAACTTACATCCCTTCTGTGAGAATATGCAATTCTCACAGAAGGAATATGAAAGCTTTACTGAGAGTTTTAGGATAGCTTGACCATTTTAAAAATCGAGCTGCATAATGTAAGAATAATTGGGGAATCTGCAAGTACTGATAAAGATTCTTCTGGGGCCAAGTTTCCTGAAGAATTGCAAAGGACAATTCACGATGGTGATAATGATGATTGGCAAATATTCAACTTCGATGAAACTGGTCTCTTTTGGAAGTGTATGCCAACAAAACTTTCCTAGCTAAAACAAGCATCTCAACCAGGATACAAAGTATCTAAAGATTGTCGTACGCTTTTATTAGGAGGCTATGAAGAAAGCGACTTTAAATTCAAGCCTATATTAATTTATCATATGCAAAATCCAAGATCTAACATTATTGAAGAAATCAGTATAATTGGAAAGAACTTGGATTTAATGAACTGGATAATGAAGATGTGAGAAACTTGCTTGATTCCCAGAACAGTTAAGCGAGAATGATGTCCTTCAACTAGAAAAACAGTGTGCATATGAAGAAGAAGAAGGAATGTGAACAAGAAGAGAATATTACTACAAAGCTGGAAATTATGAGCGACTTAGAAACATACTATCTTTGGTCCCATGGTATCAGTTACTGAATGGTAAAAATGTCAGCAATACATGGGAATCTTGAAAAAGTGCTTAAATGAGGCTGTATCTCAATGTATCCCTAGTGGTCAAAGAATAAATAGGTTGGAAGTGAAATGAATGTGCAGCCTTAGTTAAGCAAGAGAGATCCACAAGAAGAAGATGATGTGGAAAGAATATCATGAGAATAAGAGAGAGAAGTTATGAAATATATAAAGCTCAGGCCAGAAAAGTAACGAATATTGTGAGGAAAGCTAAAACGGAGTATGAAAAGAAATTGGCCATGCAAGCTAAAGGCGATCCAAAAGAATTTTAGAAATACAATTTTATTAATACAGACCAGTATTTTACAATAAAAACATTTATTCAAACCTACCAGTTTCGCCAGCAAACTGTCTGGCTTTTTCAAGGCATTACTGAGATATGAAAGTTAGTAAATGCAAATTAAAAGGAACATAAAAAACGTTGTAAACCAAACTAGTATCTATGGTTACACGTTTCGCGTGACAGAGATGACTTATTGTTCTTATTCATTATCACGCATGCGTGTTTGTTGTAGACTTGTAATGTGATTACTGGCTAGCTGTAGTTCAGATTGATTGAGAGAGAGGATCAAGTTTTTCCACGAACTGTTTAGAATTACACCCTGATTTCTGTTGAGGTTTCCGCCGGTTATTAGTACTATTGTGGCTTCCTTAAATACACGATGCCTGTAGTCGTCATCGAGATATGGTATGGAGCTGTTTTGCCAATCTATCGTGTGGTTAGACTTCTGTTGTGGTTTGCATCACCAACATGTTCTTTTTGTCTGATTTCTAAACTTCGTGAAGTTTGTCCGATGTAGGCAAGACCACAGGAGCAGGCAATGTAATATACTCCTGGATATTTGTAGAACGGAACTTTATCTTTTGGAGATCCTAAAACTTGTCTGATGTTGGTGGTTGGTTTGAAGACCACTCTGATGTTGTGGGCTCTAAGAGGTAATAAACATCATCCAAGTCCTCTTTCCTCTAGACATCACATAGATGTTTAGACACTGCCTTCAATCTAATTTCTTCAAGGTTAACAACACCATATACCAACAATTAGAAGGCCTAGCAATGGGAAGCCCACTATCACCATCTTGTGCAGACCTTTTCATGGAAAAACTTGAAAAAGAAATTCTCTCTGCAATCTCTCCGAGACCATCTTCATGGTGGAGATATGTGGATGATATATTCATCATATGGCAAGACAGCTTAGACAACCTAAAATCGTTTGTGGATAAAATCAACTCAATACATACAAGATAAAATTCACTCTGGAAGTAGAAAACAACAACCAACTGCATTTTTTAGATATCTTGATAAAAAAAACAACCTAACAGTGTCAAATTATCCATTTACAGAAAGCCCACAGATACTGGAAGATATCTTCACTATACTTCAAACCATCACAAGTCACACAAACTGAGTATTATCCATATGTTGAAACATAGAGCCAAAAAGTTTATATCAGAAGAGGAGGATACACAGAATGAACTCACACTAATAGCCAATACATTATCACAAAATGGATATCCTCAAAACATCATCAAAAAATATCTATACAATGACAACCCCAGACAAGAAGAATCCCACCGTCAGCACATTTCTACTGTAGTGATACCTTTCATCAAGTCAATTTCTTATCAAATAACAAGAATACTAAGAGCCCACAACATCAGAGTGGTCTTCAAACCAACCACCAACATCAGACAAGTTTTAGGATCTCCAAAAGATAAAGTTCCATTCTACAAATATCCAGGAGTATATTACATTCCCTGCTCCTGTGGTCTTGCCTACATCAGAGAAACTTCACGGAGTTTAGAAATTAGACAAAAAGAACATGTTGGTGATAAACCACAACAGAAGCATCTTTTCCAGCTTAGCACATCATTTCTGCACGTCTAACCACATGATAGATTGGCAAAACAGCTCCATGCCATATCTCTATGACGACTACAGGCATCGTGAATTTAAGGAAGCCACAATAGTACTAATAACCGGCAGATACCTCAACAGAAATCAGGGTGTAATTCTAAACAGTTCGTGGAAAAACTTGATCCTCTCTCTCTCAATCAATCTGAACTACAGCTAGCCAGTAATCACATTACAAGTCTACAACAAACACGCATGCGTGATAATGAATAAGAACAATAAGTCATCTCTGTCATGCGAAGCGTGTAACCATAGATACTAGGTTGGTTTACAACGTTTTTTATGTTCCTTTTAATTTGCATTTACTAACTTTCATATCTCCGTAATGCCTTGAAAAAGCCAGACAGTTTGCTGGCGAAACTGGTAGGTTTGAATAAATGTTTTTATTGTAAAATACTGGTCTGTATTAATAAAATTGTATTTCTATTATTAAACGACCAAAAATGTATAATTTAATCCAAAAGAATTTTATCGTTATGCCGCAAGCAAAAGAAAGAATGAATGTGGAAGAATGACTTTATTGAATACAGATGGTACACGATGAGTGTCGGAAGCTAAGGAGATTGTTCAGTTAATGAGTGCTTACTTTGCTAAGATATGACCAGGTGTATGTAGCATGGTGCACAGTGCTACTGCTACGTTGGATGAAGAGTTAGAGGTTCATGAAAATGAGGTTGAAGAACTCTTGCATAACCTGGATAAGAATTTGTCAATAGGGACAGATGGAATATCAGCCCATTTGCTAAAGGAATGTTCAGCTGAATTGGCTAGGCCTTTCATACATTTGTATAACTTGAGTCTCTGCTCAGGAATGATACCACTGGAATGGGAGGAAGGAATGTATGATAGTTTCATTGCACAAGGGTAGTGTAAAAACTGATCTGTCTAACCACTGACCTATCTCTGGTGTGGTAATGAAGATTTTAGAGAAGTTGGTAAGAACTTGCATACAGGAATGGGTAGACAAGCATTCTATACTCTGCAGGGAACAGCATGGGTTTACTAAAGGAAGGTCATGTTTTAGCAAATTTGCTCATATTTTATAACAATGTTATGGCCAAGTTGAATAAAGGGAATGGAAATGCTGTGATAATGTTGGATTTTTCTAAGGCATTTGATAGGATACCACATGATAGGCTGTTGTGTAAATTGGAGAATATGGGATTGAAATAAAATCTATTGACTTGGATCAGGGAATGGTTGACAGACAGATATAAAAAAGTGGTATACAGTGGGTGTGAATCTGGCAGATTTAAGGTATCCAGTGGTGTACCTCAGGGTTCAGTCCTTGGGCCATTATTGTTCAATCTATACATTAATGACATCAAGCAAGGTCTATCATGAGATTTGCAATTGTTTGCTGATGATGCGAAGATAGGTAGGGCAATCAGGGATGCTACTGATATTCAGCAATTACAAAATAATTTGAATAGACTGGAAACCTGGGCAAACGAAAATGGCTGTTAGTTTAATGTTAGTAAGTGTAAAGTTATGCACTTTGGCCTGATTATGTCCCAGCAGCATATTATAATAGCAGGGTTATGCTACAAGAAACTGAAGAGGCAAGGGATCTTGGTGGATAAGAATTTAAAGTTCAAAGGTCACTTAGCAAAAGTTGCAAATACAACTCAGAGGATATTGCTATTTTGAAGCGAACCTTGACATGTAAGGATAAGGAAGTCATTTTGTCTCTTTATAAGGCTTTGATAAGACCACACCTGGATTATTGTGAACAGATTTGGTCTCCTGGGTTCCAAGGGGATAAAGAAGCTGTGGAAAGGGTGCAAAGAAGAGTTACAGAGATTATATCTGGATTATGGGATTTAGATTATGAGGACAGATTGCGAGTATGTGGATTGCAGACTCTTTTTAACAGGAGAAAGAGGGATGATATGATAGGTCTATAAACTTTTGAATGGGTGTTATAGGATTTCAACTGATGAAATTTTTCACTATATGGAAGGTGGGAAGAGAACACTGGGACATCCATGGAAGTTAAATTTATCTGCAGTCAAGAAAGGGGTAAGAGCTAGGTTTTTCTCCCAGAGAGCAGTGAGTGAGTGGAATAGTTTGCCTTTAGAAGTAATGAGTGCAACTAGTGTGAATGAATTTAAGGGAAGGTGTGACAGCTGGGTTGGTTAATTTACAGACTCCCTCGATGAGTCCTTGACTCCCTGGAGGTCTCAGATAATAATAATTAAGACTAAGAAGCTAACTGCAAAAGAACTTGAGCTAGTTTTAAATAACATTGAGTATGCTAAGGAAATTTAGTTTTATGCTGATCCTGATATGGAATGAAGCTTCAAAAACCACCACTGATAAAGCGATTGCCAGCTATCGCAAATTGCATATCAAGATGAAAATGTCGAGCACAATTCAAAAATCTTTACTTAACTTTTTTTGTGCTTTTATTTAATGTTTAGACATTAAATAAAAATTTAAGCAATTGATTTTTATTAACTTTGATGATTTTATCCTCTAATATAGCTTATACTGTATTTTTTCCCAAATTAAGCTAACTGATGGATGAATTATAATTATTCCTATTGTTTATTGTATTCACTTAACACAATTTCACTTAATATGCATTATTTGATGGATTAATTAATCATGTTAAGTAAGATTTTCCTGTATACATCCTCTCATTTTCAAGCCACTATCATTCAGGGCAAAGTGGAAGGACAAAGAAAAGAGGATGCCCAAGACCAAGATGGTTGGACCAGATGAAATAGATCACCAGATTTCCTTTGGAGTTGGCCACTGCTGCAATAAAAGACAGAAAGAAATGGAGAGATATTATGGCTAGGGTCACGAATCCTCAAACATGAGGACACCGACCAAGAAGATCTCCACATAAAACCACCCTACTACTTTCCACCATTTGCAACTTCAGTTTCCCTGCCAACGCTTACCCAGAAAACTTCTCTTCAAATGCCTGTGTCCTTCTGTGTTCAGATGCAGTCTGTCACTTTTATACTCCATGCATTAATTCCAGACCTCTCTTCCTACACATTCTTGCTGTTGTCTCATTCATTATCACTGTTTGTTCTTTCATTTTGCATTATCATACTGAAGCAACACACTCACTGTCTTCCCTCTTGCAAATTTCTGCCCTGAAATCTCGTGCTATATGATTTACAACACCTCTCAGGTCATTCATATCAACCATTACAGTCATCTCTTCTATGTTTTTGCCTTGCTTTATTGCCATTACCACACACACACTCTGTCATTCCTCTAGAAAACTTTGCATACCCCAAATCATTGAACCTCTATAATCCTCACACCTCCATTCATTCTTCTCGACTTTCTTCCATTTCTTCTCTTTCCCTGTCTCTTCTGTTCTGTTGTTTTCTTCTCTTCCTTGTTTTCATGTCCTTCTCTCAAACTGACTCTTATTCTTCTTGCACTAGCTACTTTCTCTCTAGTCTTTTCATTCACCCTTCTCAGCTCAGTCTTCATACCTTCCATTTTCTTTCTCAGCAGTTCTGTTTTTTCTTGCTCCACACATCCTGATTTCACATGACATTCACTTACATAGTCATAGCCATCCATCAAAACATATGCTGCTGTCCAAGGTCAAATCCATAAACATCTCTTTCGTGGTCTTCTTGCCTTCTAACATATTATTCATATATCTATGAATCAGTACTTACCTGTTTGATTATATAGAAGACATTCATACCAGTGTGATAGTTGCACTAAAAGGACATTTAGAAAATATTATTTTTATGGCTATTTAGCCTGTTTTTGTTTAGGAGCACCCCTTTTTTTATAATGTCATTCTGTAAATATAAGAATATATACAGAATATGGAGAATACATAGGAGGAATAATTTTTACATACCTTTGTAGGATGTTGCTAGTTGTCTTCTTATTCAGGGGCATCCCAGCATATGGCAATACACGTTCATCTGCTGTTAAAGGAAAAGGGGGATTGGAAACATGGTGGTAGAGAGATGTGGGAGAATTATTGGTGAGGCAAGAGGTATGTCAACTTTTTGATACACCCAGAATTATTCCTCCTATGTATTCTCCATATTTTGTAAATATAAAACATCAGTAATGCCCTAAAATTTGAGTAAAAACCAATGACATTATAAAAAAGGGGTACTCCTAAACAAAAATAGGCTAAATAGCTATAAAAATAATGTTTACTTAGAAGAGTAACATGGAAATATTCCCTGAAATAATACCAACATTTAGAAAATAGTTTTCAGAAGTGTCCAAGCATAGTACAGACATTTGGATGTATGTATAAAATCAATTGGAAGAGGTTTCTTAGAAGAGAATAAAACTTGTTAACTGTAATAAAATTGTGTGCAGAATTAGTCTGGTTACTGTTGGGATTATCAAGGCTCGTTTTTAAATTTAATTTTAAATGGTTACTTAAAAATGCTTAAGTAAAGATTTCTGGAGTAGGGGAGAAAAATACATGTTCATTTTCTTTAAGAAATTTGATAGTACAACACTGTTTTTACTCTTTTGATTTGTTTCTTTTATCAGTTCAATAAAAGCAGCAATAAAAATATAGAATGCTTCTGGTAAGGTCCTTAAAATTTTTCATTTACTAGAAATTTGATTGAGATCAAAATATGAGCAAGTGTTTTTATATAAAAACACTTGCACATAAAAAGAGAGAGACTGTTCTGTACAAAAAAAGAAAAAAAATTTCTTTTGGTTTTAGTTTATGTGTACTCTGAAACGAACTGATGTAGAACATTTGGTTGGCCAACAAGATTATGTTAAGTGATCAAGGTGTTAGGTAATGAAGTAGATTCTGAATGAGATGGATTGACAGTATCAAACAAAACCTAAACAGAATTGGCATTCAGTGGCATTAAGCAGCATTGTATGCCATGCCCAGGATGGACACATCTGGAATAGGAAGATATTCAATCTGGTCAGACCTCTGACTTTTGGTTGCTTGAGGAAGTAGTATGTATATATATGTATGTATTAGTTTGAAAGATTAATGTTGTTTTTTTTTAATTTATTTTTTTATTTTTATTTTTTTAGTTCAGTGGTCCCCTGTTTAAGATAGTTTCAGTTGAAAAGCCTGTATCACAAACAGTGCATAATTGAGAATCAAAGAACTATGTTGAGATTTTTTTTCAGATAGCTGTAGATGTTTTTTCAGACCATGCAGTTTTGGTTGTCTAATATCCACTTTGGATATTAGACAACCAAACTGAAGTCTTTTGGCTATTTATTTTAATAATTAATTTTATTATTTTTTTAAAATAGTAATTGCACACAATAAGAGGTTGTTCAAACTCTACCATGGAGGGAAAGAAAAAGATTGTTAATTCACATTGAATTTGTTGGAAGTTTAAATGAAAGATACCAAGAAATTATATACTTGGTTTATCCTTTATCCAAGTGTAAGCAACAAAGTTTGCACCTGAAGTATTTTCAAGACTGGGGCAACTCGTGGTAAAGGTGGTATGACTTCACATCACTTGCCTTAGTATCCCTTAATGCAAAGCACATCTCCTTGCGGACATGTATAATACTATGCATTATGGGAAGGGCCACTACCCAGACCAGTTTCCCTGTATTATGTGCAGGAGTTACCTCTCCAAAAACTCGTGATCCATCAGATCACCCAAGATTGACCCGAAGGATCTTTTAACTCAGCAACAGGCTCACCCCGTCACTGAGAAGAACTCACTCTCAGCATTGTCTCTACTCAGTGGCAGGCCCACCCCACCACCGAGGAGAGCTGCTCATATCTCATCTAAATGGTAACAGCAACAGCCGAGCCTCTGTTAAAACTTCATTGTCTACAGTATTGCCATCCATTACCCTAGACAGAAACTCTGCTTCTCCGGAATCAAACCACCAACCGGTTTCGACCTTTATTGAGGTCTCTTCAGTGTGAGCCAGACCCAGAGGCGATACTAAGTCCTTATAAGGACTGGCTTAAAGGGGCGAAGCAAGAATGCTTTTCATCTTCCCCGTTATCTGTAGAGGACAGTGTAGGGATAAGGTGGTATTGAGCAATTAAAGCTCTGATCATGACAGGAGGGTAACAGCAATAGCCGAGCCTCAGTTAGAACTTCACTGGCTACAGCATTGCCATCCATTACCCTCCAAGGGTATTGGATTGAATGAATCAATCACCGCATCTCATGGTCGATTGACTCAATCCCCATATATCAGGCGATACTAAGGTTGAAGTAATGCAGAAGTCATATTTCCATGTACAAATTGCCAAAAGGTGTCGCACCTTATTATTAAATTACTCTGGATTAGAGAAAGGTTGTTGGAAGTTTTTTCAATTGGTTATACTATAAATTAAAGATACCAAGAAATTATATACTTGGTTGGTTTAATCCTTTATCCAAGTGTAGCAAACAAAGTGTAGCCTGAGGTATTTTCAGGCCTGGGGCAACTCATGGTAAAGGTGGTATGACTTCAAATCACTTGCCTTAGTATCCCATAATGCAAAGAACATCTCCATGCAGTATAATGTTATAATGCTATGCATTATAGGAAGGGTCACTATCCACTGGTTTTGACCTTTATTGACCCAGAAGTGATACCAAGGTTGAAGTAAAGCAGAAGTCATATTGAATTTAAAGACCTGCAGTGTGTATTCTCTTTAGTACAGTCAAAAATGGATGCATTTGTCAGCTCAGATATGTTAAACAAAGTTTTGCCATCACTGTTTTTTTAGCCTTGTCATTGCCAGGTGACCATAGTTTCTTCCTAATCCAAAACAATCTGGGCATTTTATTGTAGTTGTCAACTAATGCTAATGAGGGGTGCTATAAGTAAAAATGTAGTGCCAGAAAAGGTGTTATATATTATTATTTCTTTTTTTTAAAAACCTGAATGACTAAGATATCCATGAAATGGATATCTTAATGTGAATACATCTGTGGGATTGGATGGTATACCGGCATGGGTCTTACATGAAGCGGCTAAAGAATGATCAGTGCCCTTGACCATGTTGTTTAATCTGAGTCTTGGGTCTGGTTTAGTCCCGAAGGTGTGGAAAGAGGGGAAAATAGTTCCACTGCATAAAGGAGGATCCAAGACTACTGTTGCAAATTACCGACCGATCAGGAGTCGTTGTCAAGATCTTGGAGAAAGTAGTCAAGGGAAAAATAAAGGACTGGATTGATGAAAATGAGATGCTGTACGGGGGACAGCATGGCTTTGTGAAGGGTAGATCATGCCTCAGTAACTTGCTCAAGTTGTATAACACAGTGATGGCTGAACTGGATAAGGGTAATGGGTTTACAGTGATACTGCTGGACCTGGCTAAGGCGTTTGACAGGATACCACATGGAATTCTAATCTGTAAACTACAACATATGGAAATGGATATAGGGTTGGTGAGATGGATAGGTGGGTGGTTGATGGAGAGATATCAGAGAGTAGTTTATTCAGGAGTAGAGTCCAAAAGACGGCCTGTAACTAGTGGTGTGCCGCAGGGTTCTGTTCTTGGACTACTGCTGTTTAATTTGTTCATTAACGAATCTAAGAGCAACAGTTCATTTGTTCGCCGATGATGCAAAGTTGGGTAGGGCAATATTGAATGCAGAAGATGTCAAAATCTAGCAGGAGACTTGGATAGATTGGAGTTCTGGGCTAAGAAGAATGGATGTCAGTTTAATGTGACAAAATGTAAGGTTATGCATTTTGGGGTGAAAAGATTAGCAGCAGTATACCACATTGGTGGAACTGTACTTGATGAGGCCAGGGACTTGGGAGTTTTTGTGGATAGGGAGATGAAGTTTAGGGGGCACATTGCAAAAGTAGCTAAATCAGCTTATCAACTCACTTGGTTGTTGAAATATACTTTGACGAGCAGAGACAAGGAAGTTATTGTACCTCTGTACCAAGCCTTGATAAAACCTCATCTCAACTACTGTGCCCAGATTTGGTCATCTAGGTTTCTTCTTGATGGGGAGGAGGTGGAGAGGATCCAGAGGTGAGTGACCAAGATGATAGCAGGTCTATGGAATGAACCTTATGAGAACAGGTTGAAGATTTGTGGGTTGCAGAAATTGGTTGATAGGCAGAAAAGGGGTGATATGATTGAGACATTCAAATTGCTAAAGAGTTTCTATAGGATTAATTCAGAGGATATTATTGAGAACAGGACTGGTGGTGGGAGAACTAGGGGACACCTACGGAAGCTGGGCAAGAGTGTGGTTAGCAAGGGTGTTAGAGCTGGGTTCTTTGCTTTTAGAGTGGTAAATGAGTGGAATAAGCTGTCGGAGTCTGTTGTGGGTGCTATGACGGTGAGTGAGTTCAAGGCAAGGCATGATAGATACTGTGAGAATGTCCTATAGTTGTGTGGACATGATGTTTAGGACCTCCCTCGATGCGTGTAAGGACTCCCTGGAGTCGCCCTTAATAATAATAATAAAATGTAGGAAAATGGCTTAGCAGTTTCAATTTAATATTTATGGTTAGCACAGTTTGTTTCTTTTGCAAAGTCAGCATGAAATATGGCAGCGGGTAAATATAATATAGTGTGGATAGTGCAGTGATACAGTAGATCAGTGTTTCTCAAAGCGTGGTACGTGGCAATTTTCGGCTATGCATAATTAAAGGAGTCATTATATATATTTTTGAACAAACAGTGCAATTAGAGACAACTGGGATAAAACGGCACTAACTAATGAATCACATCCCCTCTTCAACAGAAACTGCTATATAGACCAAGCAGAACCATATGTTGCCGGTGGAACATATGGTTTTGCTTGATATCACTCCCGTCGTTAACGTGTTAAAACTAAGAAATATATAGTGAATGTGTTTCAGATATTATGGAATTCAGTTGAAGGGCGATCTTTTGTTAATACCGCACCAATCATATGCAGTTCTTCGCTGCTCTATGTATCTTGAGTCTCGTAAATTACTGGTAATTTTTGCTTAAAAAAATGGGAAAGAAGATGACGCTATTTGGGTAGATGACTTTGACGATGCACACCTAGAACTGTTCTGGATGCCAAAAGTAGTGATAGCGAGTAGGAACTTCTTGGCAAGTCACATCATTTCAGTTTTTTTCTGAAAACTTTAGTTTCCGAAAATTCCCGCACGTATCTCGCAACACGATTTTTTAGCTTTAATTTTGGGAAAAAAGTTATATTCGAGTAAATTCTGTATTTTTTTTTTAGCTTTCAAATTCTTACGTATGGATCAATGGTTAAAGATTGATTTATAAAACCCCAAAAGAGAGCAATATAGCAAATACAAGTAGCTGTAAGCAACAAGAAAACGTTGATATTGCATCTGGATCAAATGAAATTGATAAGAGTGTGTCGTCTGACATCTCTAGAGAACCAGAATTTAAAAATAAATCATGTTTTTTGTTTACATGAACATATAAATTCAAATAAAATAGATATTTAATTTTAATTAATATTTTAATTAATTGATTTTTAATTAATTAAGTAATCAATTTATTTATTTTTAATTAATTAATTAATTTACTTTTTGATTAATTAATTGGGGGTACTTTGTAATAATGAAAATTTAAGAAGGGGTATGTGGATATCTGACGTTTGAGAAACACTGCAATAGATAGTGTGGTGTTGAATGGTGGATTGTGTAGTGTAGATCTCCCACATTCAATTCTTGATTGCTGTGGAGTTGTCATGTAATACACCTCCAAATCAAAAAATTGGAATAATCAAAGAAAATGTATTGAATGATTTGCAATTCTAATTTATTGCATAGAAAGTATTATTACCAAATATGAATTAGCATCATTTAAATCTGCATACTTTGTAAATTATATAACCATGTAAACATAAAAATGTAATATACATTATAAGAAAACTGTTATTTGAAAACATTCACAAAATTAGAATAATTTTTAACATGGTTCAAAATATTGTATTAGAATATTCCAAATTTTTCCAATTGGTTTTCAGAAGAGCTTAGAAATAGCATACATTTCAGTAGCTGTGGGACTGACTCGTGTGAGGAATCGTTTGCATGTGGATCATTTGATAAACATGGGTCAAAAGAAATGAGTGACATATCGGAAGCTAAGAAGTTTTGTATGGTGTCTCTACACAAAGAAGGCCAACCTCAACAGTTTATAGCTAAGCTAAGCTAATATTGAAATGTTCTCAAGCAAGCATGAGCAGAGTATTGAGACAGTATTCTAATAACAGGAGTTTTTGAAATAATTATTGCAATAGCTGTCGAAAGGTAATAACTACATCAAGAGATGAGAGGAGATTGAAGAATATCATGAAGAAAAACTGCTTCTAGAGTGTAAGGTATTTTCACATGATTTGAAACGAACAAAGTGTGAATGTCTTTACATCTACAATGTTGAGATGACTTCACAATTAGATTTCAAATCACGTATACCTAAAATGAAGCCACTTGTGACTTACAAGCAAAGTACTATAGGTTGATCAACCAACCTCTCATGTATAGGCTCAACATTGAAAAAAAAAAAAAAAAAGGAAAAAAAAAAAGGCAGCTAGTGTGCAATAGGTGTAAGTAAAGATTGTGGGGTCAAGAAGACTGGAAAAAGATACTTTTAAGCAATGAAAATATGTTTTGTGTCCCATGGTCATCAAGCAATTCGGTGAAATTTGCAACCTCTGTCATGGTGTGGCCTTGTATGACTGCAGAGGGTCTAGGTAGGCTACGTATTGTGTACGAAAGTTCAATTCCAAAGTGTAGCAAGAAATTCTTGAGCACTTTGTTACCATCATCGGAAGATTTATGTGATAGCGATTTCCTTTTTTAAGCAAGATTCTGCTTGTTGTCACACTTCCAAGAGCACAACTGGCTGAAAGAAAAGCAAATCAGTATAATTCCTTGGCTGGCAAACTCACCAGATTTAAATCTCATTGAGAATTTGTGAGAAATTATAAAGAAACATCTTCAAGAAGTTGCCCCAAGAGACAAAAATGAACTTGTTTCTAGTCTGCAGACCATATGGGCATGTTTTGATAAAAAAGACTGTGAACCGCTAGTAAATAATATGCTCAACCATAAAATCTAAGTGAGATGCAACAAAGTACTAATTATCATGTTGTTTTCCCTTTGACTGTAATTTTTGTGCGTAGAAGTCATATTATGGAAATATGACTTCTACGGTTAAGTCAGCACTTCATGTTGACACTGATGAGATCTTGGTAAAGGTCGAAATGAGGATGGACAGTAATCCTTCTCATAAAGGAAGCCAGCTATCTCTGATTGGCTACTGGTGGAAATTGAACTCTTTCCTGAGTCTCCAAAAGTTAGACACGGATAAAATGGCCTTGCCTACTCCCTATAGGGAAATAAATGGCATTAGCAGATTTTTTTTTTTTTAAATAACCTAATTTTAAAATGTCCAGTTTCTTCAATTTTTCTTTTTGTGACTCCTATAGGAGTCACAAAAAGAAAAATTGGAGAAACTGGACATTGAAACATTTGTGCCTGTTATCCCACAGACAGTTCTAATATTTATTTATTTAGCATTTGGCTAAAAAGAATACATGCTTATGCTACCCCCCCCCCCCCCCCATTATGCTACACACACACAAAAAAAAACATACAAGACAACAAAATGCATAAAAGAATATAATAGTGTGAAGTGACACTGTAGTTATATATACATATAAAAATATACAAATAAGCATAAAATTAAAATTGAATATCTAAGTTCGACAACCAGTCAAAAGCATCAGTGGAAACTGTTATAAAGTCAGATACTGGTCCCAATGAAGGCTCTGTGAGGACAGTCAAATGTGATATGTTGTATAGTTTGGTTATCCTCACTACAGTCACAAGATGAGTTTGGTTTTATTCCCCAAGTAAATAAGGAAGCTCTGTACCTATCATGGGTGCGAACCCTGTTCAGGGAGGTCCATATTTTTCGAGGTAGGTTGAACTCTGATGGAGGGCTGTTTGGGTTAAAGACAGTCTGCCAGATTACCAGGGTTTTGCCAGTCCGTTCCGTCTGCCATGCTATTGTATCATAGCCCTCAGTGACAAGTTGTTGTGCCGTTATAATAGGCGTGTGTCTTGACTTAAGCCTCTGCGATGTAAAGCTGTCAATATCAGAGTGTATAGGAAGCAGTAGGTTCTGGCAAATTTTGTTATATTGTGGTGGTTGTATGTGGCTCAGAACTGGTAGCCAATATGATGGAGTAGTCTTTATTGTTCCAGAAATAATACACATTGTCTGATTCAACACAGCATTAATTAATTTAATGTGTGCACTGTTCAGCCAGACAGCTGAGCAGTATTCAGCAGTTGAGTAGACGAGGCCCAGAGCAGATGTCCTTAATGTGGGAGCACAAGCCTCCCAGGTTGTTCCAGCAAGTTTATGCAGTGTGTTATTTCTAGTTCTGAGTTTGGCAGCAATATTGGAGAGATGTCTATTAAAGGAGAGGGTTATGCTCAGATACTTCGGATTAAAATTGTGCAGTAGTATGTTCCCATTTAGTGGCACTCTTAAGATGTCTTGTGCCATGCTATTGTTCAAATGGAAACAGCATGTTTCAGTCTTGATAGTGCTTGGAATAAGATGCCACTTCTCAAAGAAGTGGTTTAGTTCCTCTAGGTTACTAGTTAGTACGTGCTCTATAGTACAGAAGTTCTGGTATTGGAATGTAATGCATAAATCATCAGCATATGCGAATTTTCTAGGCATTGTCCTTGGAAGGTCAGAAATATACAAATTAAAAAGAAGAGGGACCAGAACTGACCCTTGTGAGTTCATTGTTAAGTGTTCTTGGCTTGCTCATATCATCATCTAGAACTACCTGTATTGTTCTATTAGATAGAATAGTGTTGATCAGATGGGTCATTTTTTTACATTTCAGTATTTTAAGGAGCTTGTACATCATGCCGTTCCTCCATACGGTGTCATATGCAGCCATCAAGTCTATAAAGACTGCACCAGTTTTAAGACATTTTTCAAAACCAGATTCTATGTGTCGCTAGGGCCAAAATTTGATTTTCACAGTTGCACCTGGGCCTGAAACCGGCCTGTTCATGAGGGAGTGTCAATAATAATAGGACTAATTCTGTCGTAAATACAGTGGCGAATTCTTCATGCTTGATGCGCAAGCTCATTAATTGAGAAAGAAGTAATATTTATTTGTTAATAAATGCATGCATTTATAAGCATTCCATTTAGGCCTTTATTTTTGTAAACAGAAGACGTCTTAAGCTTGCGCGGCAATAATTGAGCTTTGCGTTGTGTATCGAAGGCCGATGCTTGCTCGTCTAGTCAAAGCTACCTTAGCTTGCTCGGTTGTAGGAGCTTACAGGTCCTCGCAGCAGCACTGTGATTTCATGCGCGCGCATAGCCATTTCACGTCGTCTCACTCTGTTGCTTAAACCACAGGCCATACGCAGTCAACGTCGCTCTAGCCAGTGAGCTTTAGCAGCCTTTGCAAGTGTGCGTGTTACTTGGGAAAATTAAGTTACTCGGTTGTAGGAGCTTACTGGTCAATAACGATGTTATTGACCAGTTCATAAAGAAGAACCGTAGGGTAGAATTTGTATTCAAATAGCTAAATTGAAAAATATAGAATATCATTTGTAAAATAAATGTGGTATTTGTATAATTAAATGTACATAAATTTCTAAATATATAGTTTTAAATGGTCAGTACAGGTAACCCTCCTATAACGCTGTACTTACACAACGCGGTTTTGACAAAAACACAGTCTAGAAATTGTAGTAACCCTTTATCTTTTCATATATTTTTCAACCGCGCGACTTAAAAATCAAATTTTATCTTCGTTAAATTTGTGTCTGCCCGTATCGCGCAGGTAGTTATAAGTAGCGAATTTATATTAGGGGAAACACCCTTTAGCACGCATGTACGTCAATTGTATACCGTATAAAGTGTTTATTGTTGAAAATTGTCTTCGTTTTCTGCAAGGAAAGCGAATTAAAAATCATAAGTATGTTATCTCAAGCAGAGCACTTTATTTTCTGGTGAACATACATAAATTAATATGTAATGCTTTTTTATGTAAAAAAAAATATTTTATAGTAATGGCCACAAACTGGAACGAAAGGGAAAGACCAACATTGAAAAGAAAATTTATTTCTCTCCAAGAAAAAATTGAAATCTTGGATCGGTTGAAAAATGGAGAAAAACCAGTTGTAAGGACTTCGAATTTAAATGAATCAAACACAATGAACATAAAATCCAAGAAAGTGTTTATTGCTGGGCCAACGGTAAGTGCAAAGCTCGTTGCTCGTGTACGCAATTTTCTAAGAGAAAAATGAAAGCTTTAATGATTTGGAAAGAAGATGCACTCAAAAGAAAATTCTTTTGGATGGAAATCTTATTAAACAAAAAAACTCTCAAAGTTTATAAACATTTATAATGCAGACCAGGTGTTCAATGCTGATGAATCCGGGTTATATTGGGGAAATAAATATACCAAAAAGCACCTATATTTCGAAAAACGAAAGATCAGCTCCTGGATTCAGTTTCCAAAGACAGAATTACTCTACTGTTTTGTAATAATGCATCATTTGATTACATGACAAACTAATGTTTATTATCCGATCCTCGTGCTATGAAAGATTAAAATGTGCACTTATTTTTATTTTGCCTAAAACATTTATGCATTACGTGCAATGAAGCTTAATTACAATTTGTAATTTTTATAATTTTATACTATGTATTTGTGTCATAGTTTGTTTTCTTAAATGACATGAATTATCCGAATTAAATAAAAATACATTTTTGTTGGATATGTCATTGTTTATATAATTTTTTTTTATTTTAAAGAAACCGATTTCGGAACATAACCCTACTTTTTGTATGTGATCTGAGTCTCGCATAACGCGGCATTTCTGTGGAACCTAACATCCGCGTTATACGAGAGTTACCTGTAATTCATTATTCCGCAAATCAGATTTCAGTCACACCTCTCACTCCCTGAATGATAACAAGAGCAAGCTTGAATTTCAAGACTAGCATTCTCACCTGTGTAAATAAGTCTTTCTAGTAACTTAAGACAAACAGTGAGCAGTGCTAATAGATCTATAGCTTTCAGGTTTATCAGCGGGCTTTCCAGGTTTCAGGATGGCTATTATCTGTTTTTTTTTTAAATTCTGCTGGTAATCTACCACTCTGTAGAACATTAGAAAATAATTTTGTCAGCCATTCTACTGTATTTGGTCCAGAGTTTTTAAAAAAACTCAGTCAATATTATCAAATCCAGGCACTTTACCAGTTTTCACTCCCTGAAATGCAGTTAGAAGTTCTTTTTGTGAATGGTTTCGATGCATTAGTTGCTTCAGAACAACCTTTAAGTCTGGTCAATTCCTTCCTAATTATTTTAGTGTGGGTTTTTTTTCTGATTTAGCTCTGGACAGATTCACTATCCGATTGGCAATACAGTTGGCACTAACAGCAGTTTTTGCATTGAGGCGATGGGAATTACTACCCAACTTTTTAAAGAGGCTCCATGCCTTCCCGCTTGAATGTTTAAAGTTTAGCCTTTCCATGACGTCAATTCCATTTGTTCTTTCTAGCTTCATTTAAGCTGTCAAAATATTGACACGCCCGCTATTCAGAAAGTCGTTATAAATTGCTTCGCTGGTTTTGCTGCAGCCAGGTATGTATTCTTTCCTGGCACCTCTAGGGATGTGTTTTTTGGCTGTAGAAATTACTATTTTCACAAATCTTCGGAGTTATAAGGTTATGGTGGAATCCAGCGCACATTTTTATCTAGATCTGATGAAAAGCTGTTCCAGTTTGCCTTGGCAAAATTCCAACATGGCATTGGTGTAGTTTCAGTAATTGGGATTTGAGGGCGCACCTCAATAAAACAGGGCGGTGTTGACTGTGTGGGAATCTTCCTAAAAGGAGGCCCCTTTGCATTGGTTGTTACAAAACATAAGATTGGTGTCATTATTTAATCTAGCCAAGTTAAAAGTGCAGTTATCCTTGGGATCGAAAATCAGCTGTATGTTGTTTGCCTCTGCCATCTCGGATAGCTTCGGACCATTTGCATCAGTTTCTCTATAACCCCATTGGGTATGATGACTGTTAAAATCTCCAATATAAACAGCAGGATGCATTAAGGCTGGCAAAACTTCATCTGGCCAGCTTGTAAACATTAATTATTTTTAGGTCGTTAACTTCTATAATAACAGTAGATATGTTTGAAACATCACTAGCAGAAATGAAACGGACCTTAGTAAGTGAATTTCAGGCATAGGTGGCTACCCCATGCATCTGATGGTACGTTGCTCCTATAAGATTGAAACCTGGAATGGAGCCTCTTTCTTGTTACCAATTCAAGCAATGAGTTGTGACTCATTGCTTGCATAGATTTCTTGTATGATGGTAATGTCAATTCTGTTGCTATGAAGTAATATAGTAAGACATTCACTCTTAGCCCTGCTGATACTTTCTATATTCAGCTGGCAGACAGCAGTTGTTCAAGGGACCGAGTCTTAGGGCACTTCTGGTTGACAGGATGAGTGCTAGTTTCCGTCATTGTAACCTGATAAACTGTTTGCATATACTAATCCAGGTGATCCTAAGATAGTCTGGATGGCCAAGTCGTTCTAGCTCTTTAGCATTACCCAGGATGCACAACGTGGAGGTGAGCTAGAGTTGCATCCAACAGTTCTAATAGAGAAGTGGTCATCTACAACAGATTAGGAAATGAATTTGGGAAGTTCAAAATTTTTTGGGAGACTATGAAGGAGTAAAGCTAATAGTAATGGTAGGTACATGTTGGATTTCTGTTCAGGATACGGATTAATCATTACTAATACCATGTTCTAGCTTAAAGATGTGCATAAATTCACAGGGAAAGAAGAAATAAGTCTCACAGAGTATGGCTAATAGTGAAGTTACTGCACTTGTTCAGGACACGACTATACAGGGAATTTGAAATATCACATAATCACCATTTAATTTTTAACAGGATGATATTGATGTTCAATTTCATGTGAAATTGAATAATCAAAGTCGAGCAGCGTTTAGAAGTAGAACAGGTGAAAAGAATCTTACCTGTTTTATCATTTTTTGTCTTGATAGCATCAGTTATAAGGATGTCACAGTGCTCTCTGATTCTTCTGCTTCTTTCCACTTTTCCATTCATATCTCTCAATAGTGTACTTTTCTTCAATTCTTTTGATTTTGTGCTGCTTGTTCCAGTAGCTAAGTTTTTGCTGTTTGCCCAGGTTTCCTGATGAAAACATTACAAGCATGTTTTAAGCAGGTGACTCCCAGCCAGTGTTTCATCATATTGTGCTATCAATATCAGTTAAAATGCGGATGCAGGCCGAACTGCATCCGCATTAAGTTCCAGATTTTTTTTTTTTTAATGCGACTCCCGCGAAAAGTAAAACTGTAATATATTAGTATGAGCGGGTTAAGGATTTGTTGTTCTGTTCTTAAGGTGTCTGTGTAGCTCAGTTGAAGTGGTGTGTGTGTGGTTCAGGGCGCTAGACCGCCATAAATGAAGAGTGTAGCAAGTTCTATTCTAGTCGCTGACTTGAGAGACTTTTACTGACACTTTTTTCGACCCGTTCCTGATTTAGTTGATCTCTGGCATGGACAAGCGTTTTTTTTTTTTTTTTTTTTTTCCCGAAAAATGACCGTAGAATCCAGTTTTCAGACAGTAAAACATTGGTAGGATTAGGAACCACAAAATGGCGTTACATGTTAGCCGAATCTCTTCACTGGTGCTTTGTATAATCAGTGATAGTCCTGGATCAGCTGTCTCTGATTGGTTACTAGTGGAAATTGACCTACCCCCTCAATCTCCAAAATTTAAATGGTGCTAAAACGGGCTTGCCTACTCCCTAATAGGAATTAATATTAATAATTAATTAATATTAATATTTGTGGTATTTTTTTTTATTTTATACATTGTTCGGAGACCCTTTTCTGTAGACCAAATATGAAACATAAAATGATCACTAAGCTTTTAATATGACGCTCCTACAATAATGAACTTTTTTTTGGGGGTGGGGGGGGAGAGATACAATTGGAAAGAATGCAAATAAGAGTAAAGTGATGTCATCGGACTACCTTTGTGGCGAGATTCGTATAAGATCTAAAATGATGTAAATTACATGGAAAAAATATTAAAAATGAAAGTACAACTCGAAGTCAAAATGGGCTAAAAATGAAATAAACCTGAAATTATAGTAAAAATATAATTGTGTATAATTTAAAATAAAAATGGTTATAGTAAAAGAGGAAGGAATAATGAGTTTTTAAAAATAATTTAAAAAATTAAATTTAAAATTTAAATTGAAAAATTTAACATTTAAAAATGTTAATGGTATAAGAAAAAAAACGAAAATCAAAGCAAAAATTAAAAGTATTAAAAAATTAAAAGTAAATTAAATTAAAACGCTTTAAGATATTGTTAAAACTTACGAGGTGAAAGATCATTTCGGTTTGACCGTCTTCAGATTTCTTAAGAGGGTAGAACTGAAACGTTCTTTCAGAAGGACTTTCAGCCGAAACTATTTCGGCACTGCGGAAGTGGTATTTGCTTCCACAGCGCTAGGCTGCCTAAAGAAAGTGTTATAGGTCGATTCTAATTACAGACTGGACATTTCAGTTACTCATCTTGGTGCACAGGGGTGGCGATTTTCTCCCTGAAAGGGTTTAACTGCAAATCTGGAAAAAAGAAAAAAAAAAATTGACTCCTGAACTCACTATCACAGAAAATAATACAACTATTAGGATTTAGGACTGCAAGAAGATGGCAGTGTGCTGTACTTTCTTTCTTTCTCAACCCCCCCCCCCCCAGACTAGGTCTTTATCAAGATGAGATCACCACTCCGATCCACAAAACCTCGACATAGCCCACATCCCTATCCCGGTGTTTAATGAGTATTGTGCGATTGCCGCTCATCGTGCTATGAACAAACAGAAAACGCAATTGAACAAGGTATTGAAGAACACGTTCGAGATATTAAATACCTCAGCTTTTCATCACACGTGCGCTCTCAGCTGACCCACAAGACGCTTCGCAAATGAGACATCAAGGGAGGATTCGGAACTATTTACCGTTGCTATGACACAACGGAGAGAAAAATCTGGGTGCCTTTTATATATTAACCCAGTGGTTCTCAAACTTTTTGAAGTCGGGGCGCATTTAAAATCCTACAAATAATTGTAGGCGCACTATATACACATTTCTGAGAAATATGTTATAATAATTAAGTCAAATACTACAGAAAAAAAATAATGCGATAAAAAAAATAATAAAATGAAACATACCTTAAGTTTATTCATTCTTGTATTTATGAGAAACATGAGCTGTCTTAGCGATTGCTTCAATGTTTGGGCATATATTTGAAAGGCAAACTCTCATTTCCTCGTCAATACATTGAAGAGTTTCTCTCTTTTTACACTTAATTGTGGTGAGGGTAGAAAATCCTAATTCACATAAATATGATGTTGAAAATTGTAGTAAAATGTTCAAAGCTTTTTTAGATATTGACACATATTCTTTTATAGAAATCCAAAAGGCTTCAAGAGACTATTCCTTGTGTTTAATCATCAATCCACGATCAGTGGATATAGCTGCCAGTTCTTCTTCTGTTAATGTTAAACCAAAATCACTTGAAGTTTCCATAAATGGGTTTCTAATCCAATCGTATTGTTCAGTGTTAAGTGATGGAAAATAAGAACTCAATTTTTCTTCTAAACTTGTTAAATGTTCAACTATTATTGGAAGTGTTTCATTTATGCAAGTGTTACTTACCAATGGAAACATTTCCAAATTGCCTTCAACAGCTTTTCTTTTCCAAATCTGTAGTTTTCGCCGAAACGTTTTCATTTTGTCAGTGGATGTGAGAATATTTTCTTCTTTCCCTTGCATGCTAGTATTCAAAATATTGAGCTGCTGAAATATATCGGCCAAATATTGTAACTTGGCAATCCAAAATTCGCACCGAAGGAGGTTACAAAAATGTAATTGTTTCATCTCTTCAAAAAACGCAAGAAGTTCTTGTCGTAACTCGTGTACGCGGGTAAGTACTTTCCCCCTTGACAGCCACCTCAGTGTGTAAAAGCAGCCGTCTGTGTTGTGAATCCATATCGATTCAAAGCTTTTCGAATAAACGCGATTTGACAGGTCTTGTTTTAATAAAGTTTACCATCTGAACAACTTGATCTAAAACCTCTCTTAATTTTTCTCCCAATGTTTTTGCCATCAAGGCCTCCCTATGAAGAAAGCAGTGAGTTACGATAACATTCTCATTTTGTTTTTTTTACAAAAGATGTAAGGCCCTTAACACAGCCTACCATGGAAGGGGGCTCCATCTGTACAAATACCTACACACGACTTCCATGTTAACTGCCATTTATCAAGATAGCTATTCAAAATGTTAAAAACGTCCTCACCTTTTGTAGGCACACTTAATTCTTTGCTAAAAAGAAACTGATTTACTATTTGATCTTCATTAATAAAACGGACTAATGCTAAGAGTTGCGCCTTGTTGGTAATGTCTGTTGACTCATCAACTTGCAATGCAAAATTTGAATACTGAAGTTTATTACTGCATACATTTTTCTCGATATCAGAAGACATTTCTATAATACGCCTGTGAACTGTATCGTTGGACAGAGGAATCTTTGTCATTGCTGCTTTATTTCCTAGCATTGTCATGACAATTTTTTTGCATGCAGGCAAAATAAGTGACTCACCTAAAGTATGCTCTTTCATATTTTTTGCTATCAGTTCTGAGACTTGATAAGAAGCGATTTGAGCTTTATCAGAAACAGTCATTATACTTTTAAAAGAATTTGCCGCTTTTGTTTGCTGTTCAGACAATCTCTTGAAAAAAACTTACAGATTTATCTTGTAAATTAGAGTGTATGTATAGTTTTAAAATGTTTACTCAATTTACTAGGAAGCAATGATTCATTTGCCATTTTACATCCACATACTAAACATAGCGGCAAAGGATGATCTTCACTTCCGGTCCAAGTGAAACCAAAGCTTAAATAACGTTCATTATATTTGCGAGTAGGCTGCGGTTTTGCTTTCTTACTTGCACTTAACTTTTGCTCGCTTCCAGAATCTGATTCTTCAATATCACGCTTCTTTTTGAGAAATCTATCCATTTCATTTGGGTGTGTTTATCTGAAAATAAGTAATATGCACATAACATCCACTTCCAACACTTTTAAAATAAGTAATATACACAACAAGAATAAACCATATTCTTGTTCTCTTTGCAAGAAAAACCGCTGTTAATTAACATAATAATGATGTGTTGACAAAAAGAGCGGTATATCCGCAATGAAAAGGTATAATAGAGTAACTATATTTAGTTTTATATCTGGACACATATTTCTCTGGAATACCACAGGGCGCACCCGGAAATCTTCTAGGGCGCACCCTTTGAGAACCGCTGTATTAACCCAAGTATCAACCTGTCTGAATATATTCTAGCATTCGTTAGCCAAATACGTGCACGTGAATGCTTAACACACAACGTCCTGAACAATAAAACGTAAAATACCATAACTTAATAGTTGTCACCTTTGTTAGTCCTTATCCTTTTGTTTACTCCTTTTTATGTTTACACCCGAGAAATTCTGTACAATTAGAATGAAACTTCGTGTTGTCAATTAAAATAAATGTTATCTTATTCCGGTATGCTGCCTTATAAACTCGTAGTCATATATTGATAGAGATATATCGGCAGTGTTATATATACACTTAGGTCCAAAAACCAAAAGATGAACACTATTTCTGAAGATCACAATCGCAAATTCAGAAGAATCAGCTTGTGGCAATTTGTATAACTGACGATTTTGAGTAGAAAGCGGGTACACATTCAAATATTCGAATCGCGCGCAAAGGGACCACGTGGTAGCCAGTGGCGAACTGGCCAGGGTGTCAGCTAGTCCGATGGCAAGTGGACCCCTTAAACATTAGACAGTATGTTAATGACCTTTTAGTAGCTTGAAAATACAGGGTGTTCGGGATAAATTTGACATATTTATAATTAATTATATTTTTCCGTAAGTTACATGTATTAACACACACTTCTCTTCATTTAAAAGTTTGGACCCTTCTTCATTCATATACAAGATGTCAGAAAGGATGGATTGCTGGAACCCACCTGAATCATGGAAGAGAATAACTTGTATCATGATGATTCGTGCCCGCCATCAAAATAAGGATATTACGACTGCTGCCCAATGCTCCCTGAATACAGTAAAAACAATCAGGCATGAACTAGAGACTTGCAATGGTGACTACGAGGATGTAGCAAGAAGAAAGATCCCTAGCAGACGATCTGATTGCGTTCGTACAGCAGAATTCCTCGCAAATCTGCAGGAACAGGTGTTGAAGAACCCTGGCATTGGAATTCGGGCTTTGTTCGTGGAGTTGCTAACTGTAGTCAAGCCCTGGATAACAAGGGTAGCCAATGGTAGGCCGTATGTATGCCAGCAGGATTCGGCCCCTTGCCACACCTCTGGGAAAAGTCAAAAATGGTTGTCTGAAAATTTCTACGACTTCACCAGTCCAAATGTTTGGCCTCCAAACTCCCCAGACCTTAACCCCATGGATTATTTTGTATGGGGCGCAGTTGAAAAAGACACCAATCGCACTTCCAGTAATACAAAAGCCCAGTTAATGGATAAAATTAAAACAGTTTTTGCGGCCCTTCCCAGGGAGACTGTAGCATCAGCTTGTTCGAGGTTCCGAAGCAGAATTGAAGCTGTGATCGATGCTAATGGTGGTTATTTTGAGTAAATCTTGTTGATAGTATTGTAATTAACTCTGCCTGTAATGTTTTTTTGTCAATTCATTAAATTTAATAGATATAAAGAAGATTTTCTTTTTCCTTACGAAACTGTCAAATTTATCCCGAACACCCTGTATAATAGAAGTTGCACTATTATTACTATGCAACTAAAATTTACTTTGTATTACTATTTGAAGTAAAAATAAATAAAATCATTTTTCGAGGATCCTTTATATTTAAGAATATATTAAATAACTCTGAAAATATATAATTCTGATTCAGGTTATGTGAGGCCGACGCATACGTTATATAGGCTCGGATCTTTAATATTGTGACTGCGCAATGAAACTTAGCTGGGAATCCCAGCCTGGGATCGTGACGTTCTGCCGGAGTCAACTTTGTATCGAGTTATTACATACATTGCAAAACCGCAAATATTTTTCATTGCTTCGGCCTCAGTTTGTCGACTGAGGCCGACTCTTCACCTCATGCTTGGTGTGTTTTATAAAAGGTATGTATTTAATATTTTTATATACTGTGGCTCTATGTCCTTTAATTTAAATATAAATGTTATCTTATTCCGTTTTCTTTCATTGTATAAAATTAGTATAAAAATAGTAAATATTTAAGCTGCAGTCTCAAATAATAATATATACTCATAATGCAAGTTCAATAAATAATGATACCTTTTATTTACTCTACAGTTAAAATTACTATGATTGTTGTTAATAATAGATGCATCTATAAAGCATATTTCCATGGATGTGTTCTTGCGGCGTAATTGTAGATGTTCATTTTCCCCAACGTGGATTATTTTTAATTAAGTTTGAATTTCAGGAATATTACCCCTATCAGCATGGAAAAGAAAAACCATAAATCTGGATCACTGAAACGCAAAGAGCGACAAGAAGCAGGAATCAGCCAAGCGATGCCGGTCTGTTACAGATTTTATAATACCACCATCCACATCAATGTACAGTTCCGCAACAAATAATCAAGAAGCAAGAAACAATACTCACGGTGATGATGCAATGACTTGTGAGTTACAACAACAGGAAAGAGCTACGGTACTTTGAATGTAGAGACAAATACAATAGCATCATATACTCACCAACCCAGGCCCAGTACCTCTTCTGACTTCATTGTTCCGGTATCTTTATTACCTGTAGTTACACTATCTGAACACATAGTTTCAACTCATTTCAGGGAATCATATATATATATATATATATATATACCTTCAGGCATAAATGACTAGGTTTGTGAAGCACATTAAATGAACCTACACAAAAAAATTAACTGTTGGAATGTTCTAATATCCATCACGAGCACAACTGAAACAGTTTTTGGCTGAACATTTATTTCAGCCACTTGATCTGCCATTTGATGCTAGTTTGTATGAGAGGAAAATTATGAATGACTCAGTCCCAAGAAAATGGCTAACATATAACAAAGAAAATAGGTGCTTATATTCTTCATACTGCTTGGCTTTTGAGTCTCCAAACACTTGTAATCCATCACCCTTTGTATATGGTTTAGTGACTACAGGCATATTAGCCAGAGCTTGGCTTTACACGAATCGACAATAACCAGAGGTGTAGGGTGGGGCGGTCCGCCCCGGGAGGTACTTTGAACCTTTTTTGAATTTTTGCAGTTAATTCTAAAATATAGTCTCGAGAACTCATTTCCAAATATTGTAATACTACTGTGAATTTTCCTCGCAATTGCTGTAAGTGTTGCTAGTTGTGAGAGAAATTTTTCTAAATAAAATTGTTTAAGAATTACCTACATTACTATGAAATCGACTTCGCCAATGTCATCGACTATTTTGCTAACAGAAAAACAAGAAAAATAACATTTTAGAATGTTGAAATTAAAGTTTTACTTCAGAAAGTAAATACGTCGTTTTGACTTTTTGTAGTATTTTTGGTGTGTAGTGAGAAGGGCGGCAAAAGCTCTAGCTACACCACTGACAACAACACATGTCAGAAATGTTCAGCAATTTATCAGTGGTTAATGATGGCACCTTAGATAATTTTTTTTGCATCTTCACTAATTAAAAAGAAAGAAGTGTTGAAGCAGAGGAGTATTGTCATGAGGATTATAGACATCATAAAGATGTTAGGCAAGCAAGCAATTCATTTTCGAGGGCACAGAAATGAATCGGCCTACACTCTGGATAATGAGGTTCTGAATCGTGGCAGTTATTTAGCTAGAGCACAGTTGATGGCAAAATATGACCCCATTATGGCAGCCACGTTTCTGCAGTACAAGACACATCTACACAAAGAATCAAACGATTAGAACAACAAGGAAAGGCTCAAAGTAAAGGCCGTGATGGACTTGTTACAACCTGAGGAAAACAACTATTAGCATGTTAATCCAAATTATGGAGAATATGATAAAAGAAAGAATTAGTCGTGAAGTTTCTCAAGCAAAATATTATCCTGTTCAAGTTGAGTCAACAAAGATAATTCATCCATCATTCAGTTTAGCATTATTATTCGATATGTGCTTAAAGGTGTTATCTGTGAGTGACTACTTTCAGTTGTGCCAAGTAATGATCGTACAGGACAGGGACTTTTTGATCTATTGACTGAAACATTACAGCATCTTAAACTTGATCGCAAAAAATGTTTATCTGATAGTACAGATGGAGCTGCAAGCTACCATGGCCAGTATAATGGTTTACAAAGTAAAATTACTGATGTGGCTGATCAACATTTTTATATATGGTGCTATGCCCATGTCTTGAATTTGGTGATAACTAAAACAACAAAATGTTGCATGCCTGCAGTTTCTTTCTTTTTTCTATTTGCTCCAGAATTTAGCAACTTTTGTGAAAACATCATACACGAGAATGGCTGTATGGATAAAAGTTGTGGAAAACATCTAGGACAAGAAAAAATGAAACGATTAAAGCTAATTGGTGAGACAAGATGGTCAGGAAAATCCAATGGCAACAACTATATTTGGACGTTTTGATGATGCCGCTGTCAGTACGTCTGTAAATCTATTGACATGCTTATCATTGATACAAGATTCAGACAAGTTTGATGCAAAAACAAAACAAGAAGCAAATGTTTTACTTCTAAGTCTTCTAAAGTTTGAAACAATATTGACAGCATTTACTTGTCCCATTATTTACAAACAAGTGGTTTAGATATGTTTATTGCATGGAGTTTAATAGATTCTTTTTAATAGCTACAACAAAGTTGAAGGAACAGACAAGAACATTTGATAACGTTCACAGCAAGGAAATGGAATTTCTAAATAAATGTAATGGCAAGACAGTTGAATATGGATGAAAATCAAGCATTAGAAATTGCCTCTTTGGAAACAGCATTGCCAGTTAAGAGGAAGAAGAAATGATAGGCAGATGAGCTTAGAGATTATGAAGGAAATTCTTCAGATTCTCTAGCTGATTTTTGAGTAAATGTGTTTAACCTAATAATGGACCGCATTGTACAGTCACTAGATTCACGTTTTTTACAACACAAAAAGTTGTATAAATATCCTGCTTGGACCCAGCAAAGTTTAAAACTATTGCAGAGAAGGGCCTTGAAGATGAAGCATTGGAACGTAATTTTAAGCTGTCTCCACAAATCAACAAAGATCAAGTATTATTGGAATTGTTTTCTTTTGCTTCGAACTTTGATGTATTAAAGCTATTTCTTAATGATGGTGAGAATATGGATTCCAGTTGCAACAAGTGTAAAATTTGTAGCACTTGCCCATCGTGTGTACTAAAAATTCTGGCATCCAAAAATCTTCATGACAAAGCATATGATAACCTTTATGAATTTAAAGTCATCTGCACACTATCAGTTACTCAAGTCCAATGTGAGAGGACATTTTCAAAGCTAAAGATCATAAACACAAGGCTAAGAAATTCACTGTCTGAGGAGAACTTGGAATCATACATCTTGCTATACATTGAAAAGGAATTGTTAGATGAATTGGATGCAGAAGCAATTATTGACAGATTTGCACAATCATCTAGTGAATTTATACGATTGCTTAATATAGTGGACTGCATGAAATATGCGTTTGAACCACCTGTTGATGCGTAAAATGTTCAGTACAAGCAAACTATTTAAAAATATCCATCATTTATTTAAAATTAAAAAATAAAACTTTAATTATAACAATCTGCATTTACATTTAGTATATACTGTATACTGCCAGTAATATGTACAATATATGTACACTGTAATTACTAAAAAAATATACATTTCGCAAAAATTTTAATTGTACCTTTTTTCCACTTGTGTATTTTTTGAAAATTTTATTTATTTCTTATAAAAATTAAATGAGAGCCTTACAGTTGTGGATGGGCCCTTTTTGTCTCCTGGCAACCAATATTTTTAGACTCAGTCCGCCTCTGGTGGTAACACTCAGCAGGATAAAAGGCAAAAGGCTGCGCTAAGCGAATTGTGTTTGAAGGAAGCTCTTTTCGTCAAGGAATAAAGTTGCAAACTTGGATGACTTGTAACGTCTCAAAAACATCATCTAGATGATTTCACGCGGGGAACAATTATTGGAAAGCTAGAAGAAATCCGCAGAATTACTATTATTGCTAGAGAGTTTGGAATCTCACATAGCGTTGGGCAGCGTTTCAAACCAATAGAATGTGTTGCTGACGTCCTCGCTCTACTACAGGAACATGAAGACAGATTTTTGGTTTATAACAACAAAATGTAATCGACACATCAAGACAGGTCAGCTTCTAAGTCGGCTCCATTCAAGCACAGGTATGCAGCTATCTCGACAAACTGTGACAAGACGTCTGCGACAAGTAGGCATATAAGCCCAAAGGCCTGTAGTCTGCGTCCTTTTATCCACAACTCATCGCAGAGCAAGGACGAATTAATTTAAAATGAAAGTTGTTTTAGTCTTTTCTCCGATTGTAGACGACACTTGATCTGGCGTAAAAGTGGTACTGCTTACCATCGCGAGAATGTTCTTGAAAAGGATAGATACGGTGGTGTTGGGGTTATGGTATGGGGAGGCATTATGCTTGATAGATGCACCGAGTTACAAGTGCTGGAAAAAAGTACTATGACTGCTAACGATATTGCAACGAAGTTCTTCAGCGTCATGTTCGATTGTTTCATGGTACCGTAGGCGGACGAGATTCAGTTTTATGGATGACAATGCTACACCACATCGTACACGAGCAGTGGAGATGCTGGAGACCGAGGATATTAATCGAATCAAGTAACATTGTTGCTCGAAATTCCCCTCCAGAAAACAAACAATGCTTTATTGTTCTGAAGGAGGAGGAGGAGTGGGTCAGTCTGCCTCAAGAACTCATGAATTACTTGGTGCTAAGTGTGGTACACGTTGTGAGACCTGCATGGCATTTCGGGCTGGACATATTTCATACTGAAATGACTATCCGCATAATTTTCTGTGAGTACTGCACATTAACTCCTTAACTACGTCCTTAAGAAATTTGTGACTTTTGCCAAAAACGTATTGCAATTTAATTTGTATGAACTTTATAACACTTTTTTTGTGTAATATAATTTATTAGTATGCTTGAAAGAAATTTATGTCTACATTTAGCTGTAGTCATGAAAATGTTTTTCATATACAGGTAAAAATTAATTCATCCTTAGCTTATGGATAGTGTATATGTAACACTGCCAGGAGTTTATTAGGTGCTCTCTCTCTCGCTGCTGAAAGACTCTCAGATAAATCTCGCTCACAATAATTCATTCGCAATAGTTCTTCAAAAAAAAGTGATTTTCCTGAGCTCACCAGACGTACACTTTAGGAGAATCTTTTCGATGTTCCTAAACTTCTTTGTTTCTGTGTCCCCCGAATTTAGCAGTTATGGCCGTTAATCTTGCCGCTGATGCGAAATGTTGAAAATAAACTCCTTAACAAATGAGGTTATTTTCAACTTCGTTATTAAGACGATGGCAGAAAGCTAATCTTGTGTGGCAATCTTCTTCCATCAATATTTGGGGGGACTTGAACTATATGCGTTCGCTGATGTAATTTGTTTCGAGAATTCTGTGAACTCCTGCTCTAAGAATATCTTGTTGCAACGAGGCTCGTCTTCTTACTGATATTCAAGTGTCTCAAAGTTTGCTCCACAGTCTGATCACTTACTGCAGTTTTTGTGGTTTATCAGTAAAGGTACTGATCGCTTTAAGCGTTTTCATCCAGTTTATAATTAGACTTCTCTTGGGGTGCTTCCATATTATAATTAGCCTAAATTTTCTTTTGACTGCTGACATATAGACCTTAGCTCAGCTATTCAAAGAATACAATTGATCTTTTCTTCACTTTAAGCCATTCAATATAGTCAAGAGTTTATTACCCTGAAAATAAAAGACAGAAATTAGAACAAATGAATTTTTAACAATTTTATTTACATCTTGAATAAATTTCCTCTCTACTGCATTTTTGCAGAGTGTTTATCTCAGAAGTAAATTTTTATGAATTCAAAATTTCAAGGATGTTATAGATATTATACATATCTGGAAGAAAAAAGTGAGTTTCTGGGAGGGGGAGGACCCTTGGCCTCCGTTCGAGAGCGACTGGGTAACTCATTTTCATTTGATAATTAGTTGTAGAGGTTCTTCACTACAAATTATATAAATGAACACCCTTGTATTTCTTCTTTTTTGAAAGGATTCAGTGCGAAATGGGACATTTCAAATCAATTCGGAGTGACGCATTTCGTCAGATTCGAATGCAAAACTTCCACCACAAACCTAACTTAGTAATACGGAACGCACGGCTATTAATCAACCATGTATCAAATGGCATGTTATTTCAGCTTCATAGCCCATATTCCATTTTAGGACCGAATTACTGGAACACAGCGTGTAGGTGATTTAATTCCCACAGTTCAACAGTAGATACTCAGAGAAGATTATTTCTAAACCAAAAAACTCATTACAGACAGTTTAGTTGTTTCTTCAATTATGCCGTTTACTTCAGTTATTACAAAAGTGGATTTTTATTGTGATTTTTTAATGTTAATGTCTTCGATTAAATATTATAAACCTAGAGCAAATTTTAATACCAGTGTGAGATGATGGTTACAATAATTTGGTTCCCCTGCTCTAAAGACCAAGCATGGGACAACTTTAACGCTTCCAATGAGCAGAGTGACGATCTCATTACTGTCCTTGTCAGTTTTTTTCCTGTGATGAAAAACTTACCTGAACTCTGTGTTTTCCTAGATCTTGAATAGATGCATTGCTAAAAATGATGAATTCTATCATATAGATATTGCTAACAGTGTGATCTGTTTTATTTGTATAGCATTATAGCCGCGTCAAAAATATTCTACTATAACTTACTAATGGGGTTCGACAAATACGCAAAAGATTTTGACAGCTGGCGAGTAACTGCAGACAGACTGGAATATAATGAATATAATAAACATCAGAATATAATGCTTTTATTTAATAAATAAAATTTACTTTCTAAACAAAATCTTTTTAAGAAAAAAAAAGATGTACAATCGATAATCACTCGATAGAACTTCTATTAACTTATCAGGCATGTCAAACGACGGGAGGTGGGTAGGGTCTGACGAGTAGGGCTCTGCATAATTTGCCGAGCCCTGCTTACCAACACCACAAGTATCAGAAATAAAGATAGTTTAGTGCAAGATTAGTATATTTTGTTTGTGAAGATAATTGACATATGTTAAATATGATTGACAACAGTGGCGCACCCAGGGAGGGGGAAGAGGGGCCCTGGCCCCCCAAAAGAAAAAAAAACACCAGAAACATTTTTAAAAATCTTTTCCTAATTAAAATTCATTTTTTTATTTATGTTGTATTGTGTCTTCTATTTCTACTTATGAATTAGCGGTCACATAAGGTGGGAATAGCTCTCGGGAATCACTGCTGCTGTGAACGCAAGGCGAATGAAGCAGTGCTCGGGCGGACCGAGCGCTACTTCGTTTGTCTGAGCTGTGCCAGAGGTGATCACGATTATCATATATTGACGATCACTGCAGATGCTCAGTCATAGATCGTATGCAATGCGTAGTATGTATTCTCAAATCGTCTACTCAATTCGGGCTCACCCCCCCCCGCACACCAAAATTAAATCATGAGTGCTCGACCCCCTCCAAGATTAAATCCTGAGTGCGCCACTGATTGACAATGAATCACATATTCGTTGATTATAGCATTTTTAGATGAATGAAAGAATGTGGGATGGAGAAAGTATTGCTAATACAGAGTATTCATTTTGGGTAGAAATCTGAAAGTCGAACGAGGCTGTTTTATATGGTGCAGAGATGATTTAAATGAAATATGTAGTATGAGGATCTTACTAACGAAAAGCTTACCAACGTAGAAGAATAAGGTGAAGTACGAGTATTGCCATTTCACCTCCAATGTAAACATTGACTGCAACCAGAATGGAAATTTTTGGAGTCGTTGAGTAATAATTATCTTCGACAAAACGAACATGATGATTAAGAGAGTACTGCATTTCATTTGATGCCCAGTTACGAATAGTGAAGCAGTAGATGGCCCACACTCGACAGCCAAGCGAGAAGAACGTCAGAGAATGGGGATAAGAATGAAGGATAGCAAGCAGCAGTGCTGCTTGAGTTAGTTGAGAAACATTTGAAAGGAGCCATGTTTAAATTCATTCATGGAGTGAGAATGATAAATGGAATGAAGTGGAGCGGATGGATACAGAAGAAGATGTTATTGAAGAAGTTCAAGGGGGACCCATAACGAACAGCTGTACGAGGTATAAATTGCAGCCTCTAGGAGAAGTGATGAAGATTAAATTAAGATATAGTTAAAAGAGCTTTCTCGAATGGTAAGTACAAAAAGAAGAACAAAAGGAATGATTAAAGAAAAATAGTTTGGGCGAATGTAAATGGTGTAAACTTAATAACATTTTTTAAAATCGCCGGGATCTTCTTGTGATAACCTTCGCATTATCTCCATTCATTGGAAAATTTTCACTCTGCGTCAGTCTCAGATGGGGATGGAAGAATTTTTTTCTATTGGAAACTTTAGTTTCTCATCCCTTAAAACAGACTACTCATAAAACGCAATTAAGGTTTCATGACCCACACAAAGATGGCGCCCTAACTTCACATGTTCCTAAGTGCTCTGACAATAATATAACCATTATAAATGAAACCACTGTATACAGTATTTAGGCACTAAGTGCACGCTGTTTTTATCTCTCTCTGGTGGTGCCGAAATTACAGCACCACCAGAGAGAGAGAGAGAAAGAGAATGTCTCATTTATGGACGTGTATTACTGTGAGTACATTTCGTTCTCCACATGGAATGGTGTTTTCATTGTTTTCACTGCTTACTTTAATTTTTTTTTATTGGACTATCAAATAGAGTCATTTTTCAAAACCAAGTTTCTTCTTTCTAGTTAATAGTTCGTAATTAAAGATTTAATGACTTGGCGAATGCAGTCGTCCTTGCGAAATCAAGTGTGTTAGCCGGCAATAAAATTCCTCCGCACCCTTTTCAAAAATACTTTAATTTACTGACTGCATAAATTATATTCTACTCTTAATTCACCTCGTGTCGTTTTTTTAAATAATTTATTCCATTTTTTTAAAGAAAAAAAAAACAATGATTAACGACTGTATTTCGTTAAAATTACAGCAGTAAATGAAAATAAGCGTTATAAAGTTCGAAAGAAATCCTAATAGATTTCGGTGATTTCAATAGATGTTCTTACAATGATTTTAACAAATTCTTTCTCTGATTTTTTTATTTTTTCTGCGTCATCACTTTTACTTAATTCACGAAGACATGCGCTGAACAATAATATAATTTCACCCAAAGTTTAACATTCATGAAACTTTCCTTATGGAGATGTTGCAAAACTTAATTAGTCCGTTGTAGAAGGAAGTGACATGTATCTCTTCTTTGAGGATGGCCTAGAACTAATAAAAGTTTCTTGTCATGTCGCAGCTAGCTCTCTCTTTCAAGTGGCTGCAATCTTTGCGTGATATGCTACTGACGTTCATCCTTTATGAAACGACTCGCACCTAATAAAATCTTCAAAACTTTCATTAAAATAGCTGTTAGACGTGTAAATGGAGCTATAAAAAGTTCATATTTCGATAAAATGGTTTCATATTTCCAAGGAACAGTAATCATTAAGTGGTGGTGGGAGGGAAAGAGGCCAGTTAGCTACTTTTCTTTTTTTATATATACAGTATATATAAGATTGATTATTTCTCTCTTCTCTTCTATCTTTTTAGACCTTCATAGAGACAGCATTTTGAAGAAACCTGTAAAACTTGTTTATTATGGAAGTTTTATTATTTGGAAGATATTATGGGCATTTGTGATATGCATCATATGTCAACGGTATAATAAAAACGATGTTTCCCGTTTTTCAGTTTTATAAAACGTGCAGTTTAATTCACACCGCTACTGAGTGCGTGCAGGTAAACCTGCACTCACTCGCCAGCCTTTCTCGCTTGCGAAGTTTCACATATTTGCTGATCTCTAAACTCTAGTTTTGAAAATACGCTATTTGAAGAAACGTTCACACCGATGAAACAGCTCGTCCCGATTGAGTGTGACCTTCCCTAAACATGGGTGACAACGCAACGTACTCTACAAACAGCAGCGAACACATCTCACTGCACGCCATTGATGAAATGGTCAGAGAGAAATGTGCTGTTTCGCACCCACCAAGAAACAGAAAAGTACACAGGTGTTTCATATGAACTTCCGACACCCCTCCGGTAGTGTCACGCGCCTTCTACGATGCTTCGATGACGCAACCAAAAGGCACTGTTCTGTTTATCTCATCAATTGACATGAGGTGATGCATTTCAGACCGAGTCGATGGAATCAGATTGTATAGCCGGTGACGATAAAACCAAGATGCGAAACCGGAAGTTGTGAGCGATGAGGACCCTCATTGCTCACTGAGTGGCTGAAATAGAAGACCACCGTATATCCCACCAATTCTTAGGATATGCATTATCAGCACAGAGCTTCGCTAGCACTAATTCTCTACTGGTAGTCGTGCTTAATCTTTTCTTGGACTGAAATGTTAGTGCGTCGGGAATGCATGTAAATTTGTACCAGGATTAACTCTGAGCGATCTCTGTGGTGCATCTTTTTTCTTCAACATGACAATGCGTGGCCTGGCAAGATTCGCATCTTGGTTTTATCTTCCCCAGCTATACAATCTGATTCCATCGACTCGGTCTGAAATGCATCATCTCACGTCAATTGATGAGATCAACAGAACGGTGGTTGCGTCATCGAAGCATCCTGGAAGACGCGTGAAACTACCGGAGGAGTGTCGGAAGTGTGATCGGCAGAGATTATGTTGAGAAATAATTGTAAAAATCTTCCGAATAATGTTAATGGAAAGTGTTTATTCAAATACGCCTCCGTAGTAGCGTAATCACGACGGAATGTTGTGATCTTTGGTTGGGAAAGACCTGCATTCGATTCTTGTCGTAAGGATCGGAATCGTTATATAGACTTTTTCGATTGAAGGCAAGTTTGTCGATCTTATACAGAGGTAGCAGGGTGTTTTCCTCCCAGAAACTGGTTTATCATCCCGCATATCGGCCCTGGTACACGCAATTTACAGACAAAATATGTCGAGGCTGTTCTGAAGGTTTACGGTGTTCTAGTACCTTACCATTACTTTTGTCAATAAATCTGAGCTGGAGTTAAAATCAATTAAAAGCTGAGTTAAAATCATACTTGAGACTGCAATGTAATGCAATTCCAGTGATGCAAACCGATAGATAAAAAACAGATAAACAAATAAATAAAAAGAATAAAGTATGATTCACGACACTGGGTATTAGCATTCTCTCGTTTACCCGCTATTTACTGAGAGACAGATGATTAGAAATTATCGAAAGATAATTATTTGGTTTAGAGAACTGCATGAGGAGTTGTAGATTCAGGAATGCATTATCCTTATGGCTAGCTGTCTGGGGTATAGAGGAATGGGTTTCTGTATCCCCATGAGACAAATTGCCCCTCTATAAACTGATCACACTGAAAATGTCAACAGACGAACCTCACGTTGTTGTGAAGGAGTTGATCGGAGAGTTGTTCAGAGAATTCGGGAAACACAGTTTTTAGATACATTTCGCAAAATACTTATTATGCAACTTATTTCTATCTGCCTATTCATCCGTACGCAAATTATTCCAGAAATCTGGCTGGCCGAATTTTATTAAAATTCGATATTTAAATCCTTAGCAAAAATTTTCAAGCCGTTCCAATTTTTATTTCACTCTGATCACTTTCGAACATTCACATGTAAAGATAAGGATGTCATTTTGCCTCTTTACAAGGCCTTGACAAGACCTCACTTGGACCATTGTGCACAGATCTGGTCTCCGTTGTTATTCTGATATATTGGAGAGAGTACAAAGAAGAGTGTTAAAAATGATATGAGGATTGTGGACTACTGATTATTAAGACAGACTGAGAATTTGTACAATGCAGTACACTAGCAAACAGGAGAAAGGGGGTGATATGATTGACTTACAAACTTCTGAAAGGGTCATACAGGATTTCAGTTGATAGAATTTTTTAATTTATGGAGGGTGGGAAAAGGACAAGAGGGCGTCCTTGGAAGCTAAGAATGAATACTGTTAAGAAAGGCGTGAATGGCTAGATTTTTCTCTCATAGGATGGCGTTTGATTAGATGTTATGAGTGCAAGCAGTATGAATGAATTCAAGAATAGGTATGATAGCTGGTGAGTGTAGTATGTGGCCTCCCTCGATGAGTCCCTGGAGGTCTCTCTTAATATTTTTTTAAAATTTATGATTAGATATTTAAATTACATGTGATACATACATTTGATTACATATGATTCATACATTACATGTATTTGATTACGTATGATACATACATTACATTATTTGCATTTGATTCCATATATTACATTACATAAATCTGATTACATATGATACATACATTGATTACATATTTTTTAAAAAAATATTTAATCCTGTTTTTATTATTAAAATTATGATTACATATTTACAACAGGTTTCATTCTGTTTTTTTTTTCTTGTAACAATAAAATTCGTACAGATTTTTTCTTTCTTTTCTTTTTTTGTCCCATGTATAATGTATCAATAATAATACAGCATTTATTCATTTAACAATGAGATATATATTTACAATTTTGATTTTAATATATTTAAGCGCTGTAACCATAGCATAGATGGCGAACCTATGGCACGGGTGCCAGAGGTGGCACGTCCGAGAATTTTGCTGGCGCGTTAACGATTTACAGATGATATCCTTTTATACGCATATCCTTTTATACGCTTATAGATTATTCAATCTTTTTTTTTTTAATTGTTACAATACATACAAGTTAATTTTTTTTTTTTTTTACACCAGAGAGCAGCTATGAAGACGTGCATATGATTGGTGGGGTATTAACGAAAGATCGCGCGATCCAAAGACAAAGGCTACCATTGTTGAGTTGAAATGCTAATTCTCTTCAACCGAATTCCATAACATTTGAATCTGTCATAACAACATTCACTATATATTTCTTAGTACTAACACATTCACGGTGGGGTGTCGTTTATAGTTCTGACGGAACTTCTCATCTTCTCATTACCGGCGGGCTCAACTCACACAAAGTTTCTATCCTTGGTTCAATTTTATTGATGCTTGTTTGCGTTTGAGCTGGCATAGGAACTCACATGCTTTATATGGCATATTTTAATTCGTGATAGAATTTTATTTGAAGTTAACCTTTGTGGTCTCTCATAATGACAAATGAGAATTTCAAATGCAATAAAAGAAATATTTATTTCATGTATTGTTAAATGAATACAATTGAAAAATTGGACGAGTTTTTAGTTAGATATTGTGTTTCTGGTGCAATATATGGTTTTGCTTAAGTATATACAGCATAGCTTCTGTGAGAGGGGACATGTGATTCATTAGTTATCACCGTTTTTATTCCAGCTGTCTGTAATTTCACTATTTGTTGAAAAGGCTCTGTACCTTATTCAGGGATACCGTAAAACTACTTTTTCTTGCATCTGCAGTATAATGGCTGTTGGGGAGGGCATGTTGTTTACTGCGCGGAACGAGTTACTATTGCCTTGCGTGAACACATGTTTAAACATTTTTCATGTGCGAGGTATATGCAAAACTTTTTAATGTCTTTTTTTGCAAAGTAAAATCAGGGGTGCGAGTTATTTTCGAGTAAATATGGTAAGCATTTCGCCGACAAGTTGACTTCCTTCTGCCGCTTCCCCTGCTCAGCTAACTTCGATGGTGAGTTACAATGCATAAACATTTTTTCAAGCCAATGTCATTAAAATCAATTTAATAATACAATAATCAATTTTACACTAAATATTATAAATTTATATGTAAATAAATATTATACATATATCTTCAAGGCCCACCTTTCCCAATTGGGTTGTGGGGGGCAACAGCTGCAAGAGGAAATTCCAATGGTCACGATCCTCTGGCACCAAGCTCAGGTGTTCTGGTGGGATTCCCAAACATGGCCTGCTGAGGGAGCCTCTCTTGTGGCATTCTGACCAGGTGCCTGCATCAACGTAACTGTGATCTCTCAACACGGAGTAGTAGAAGTTGAGTATTGAGGGTTTCCCGAATTTCAGAGCTTCTGACTATGTCGAGTCTTGTCAGCCCCGTCACCTCTCAAAGGAACCTCATTTCAGCCGCTTGGATTTGCGTCTGCATTCTTTCGGTCATTACACAACTTTCATAACCAAAGGTAAGGATGGGGACCTAGACTGCATTGAAGACAGCCAGCTTTACCTTAACTTCAATACTACTGAACGGCCAAGCTCCCACAATGTTGAGCTTGATAAGCCAATTCGAGTATTTAGCTCCACGTCCCATTTTCCATCATTCGTGAATATGGACCCAAGGTATTTAAACTTCTCCACTTGCATGTATAGTGCAATGGGATGGTTGTTTTGAGACCACAAATGTTTGTTTTGGCCACACTGATCTTCATTCTGGCATCTGCACAAACAGCTACAAACCTATCCAGGGTCTGCTGGAGGTCATCTGTGGAAGAGCTAAGCAGAACTAGGTCATCTGCAAAAAGCAGACGTTCAATGCTACATCTTGCAATTCTGACATACTCACTGCCTCGGCTGTGACTATCAATCCAGTCCATAAATATTATGAAAACGAGGGGTGGCAGAATACACCCTTGGTGGAGGCCAACGGAGACTGTGAAAGATTCAGACTTTGTTGTGTTTACCCTGATGCAAAACTCTGGGCATTCATACAGGGACTTGATGGCAGCTAATAGTTGACCATCCACTCTATAGTCCTGTACTACTTGCCAAAGCTTATCCCGAGGAACCCGGCCATATGCCTTCCACAAAACATGTGTAGACATTCTTGGCATATTCCCAAGATTTCTCTTAAGGTGAAGATTTGGTCAGGTGTGCTTCTACCAGGATGAAAGCCACATTGTTCTTCCTGGAACTTTCACTCAACTATGCTCCTGCACCTTCTTTCCTAGCACCTAGCATACACTTTCCCAGGCAGGCTGAGCAGAGAGATGCCACGATAGTTACTGCAATCCTTCTGGTGTCCCTTCTTGAAGACTGGTATTATTATGCCTGTCTGCCATTGCTTTGGTGCTCTCCAAGATATCCAAGCAGCCTGACACACTCGAGTCAGCCAGAGAACACCGTCTCGATTTAAGGCTTTTAGCATTTCGGGCCGAATTTCATCATCGCCAGAAGCCTTGATCGATTTTAGCGATTTTATTGCTAAATGGACCTCTTCTGCTGTGAGACTAGTGATTGCCCCAATCTGCACCTCTTGGATGTCCACAATTGCCTGGGCCACCCAGGTTAAGAAGCCTCTCAAAGTATTCCTTCCATCTGTGGAGGATATCCTTCTCGGTTGTTAAAAGTGCACCATCAGAAGCCTTAATTGCCCTTTCTGTGCACGATTTCCTCCCTCGAAGGTGGCGGATGGTCTGCCAGAATACTTTGTATTTGCATAGGATGAGTAATCTTTCTCCAAATGATTCCCAAGCCTTCTGCTTTGCTGTCTTTACTGCCTCAGCAGCAGCTTTTCTTGCCTCAGCATACTGCAAACGCATCTCAGGTGACCTGATCCTAAGCCATGTTAGGTAGGACTCCTTTTTTGCCCGGACAGTTTTTTGGACTTCTTGGTTCCACCAAGGTGTCCTTTTCTCACTGCTCGTTGCCACGCAGAGCTGCTTTCTGCCACAGCATGAGAGTTCAGAGGCAGTGACAGCTGTTCTGAACAGCTTCCACTCCTCAACATCTGCAGTATGCTTGGGAATCTTTTTGAACCTGGAAGAAATGTCATGTACAAAATTCTTCCTCACAGCCTCATTTTCCAATGCCTCCCGTTTCACGCGGTATAGCTGCTTAAATCTATCGGCGTTAATGGTAACATCTGGTTTCTGAAGCCATGGAGTGCACACAACAAGGTGGTGGTCAGTTAATAGTTCTACCCCTCTTCTCACACGAACGTCCAACACTGACGAAAATAGGTCTGCTGAGACTATAAAGAAGTCAATCAGAGACCTTTGTTCAAGTGTATCCCTCTACCAGGTATTCTTATGGACTTCTCGGTGCTGGAAGAAGGTATTCATTATGGGCAAGCTGTTAGTACAGCAGAAGTCCAATAATTTCAACCCATTCGCGTTACGGTCAGGGGCGCCGTTCCTCCCAACCAAACCCCTCCATGTCTGGTCATTTGTTCCAACATGTGCATTGAAGTCACCCCCTTAGCAGGACTGATTCATGTCTGCCACCCTGTCAAAAGCAGCATACACTTCCTCTAGGAAGGCAGAGTATTCTGACTCCAGATTAGGTGCATAGGCTTGTACCACAGCCAAATCATGGTTTTTCATCTGAACGCTTAACACTCATACCCGTCCCCATAATGGGATCCACTCAGCAACAGAGTCTGACAGCTGGGGGCTTGTGAGTATCCCCACGCCCGCCTGAGCAGACATTGTCGGGCTCACACCAGAGTAGTAAAGCTTCCACCCCTTATCCAGGTCGACAGTTCCAGAGCCTCTCCTCTTGGTCGAAGAAAGCCCGACTAAGTCTAGCCGGTAGCACTTGGCTTCCTCGACCAGTTCCAACTCCTTCCCTGTCAGAGAGAAGATGTTCTAGTTGCCTAAAGCCATAGTCTGGTGCCGTTGTCATTGCAATTTCCATCCTTTTGCAGAACCATTTCTTTGCGCTTCCCCTAAACATCTCCCCAAACGGGTAGCGGACCCATTCATGGAGTTTCCTCTAGCAGAGTGCTGAGGAGTGGAGTCTAAGGGAGACTGTAACATATTTTTCGAACGCGTCCCTCTGCCTAAAACCTGAACGCGTCCCTTGGTAACCCGCGCGACGGACGATGCGGTATGAACATTTTTTGATGGCCTGATCGTGTTAGTGTTTGTTAATGTCCTGTTAGCACAAGACGAAATGACACAGCAAAATAGGAGAGGTTCCCCTCAAATTCTCTAATAGTGTTCGGGGGAAGGAGCAAGAAGAGAAGAAAGAAAGAAGCAAGGAAGAGGAGGGACCAGTCTACATATAAGAGATGTACATTACATGAAGTAATGCATGATCCAGCATCAGACACCTCGGGTTTGCCATGCCCATACTCACTAAAGTGGGCCCCCCTTTAGTGAGTAAGTAAATATTTTATTTATATTATAAATAAAATATTTTATTTATAATAAGTATTATAAATAAAATATTTTATTTATATTACTTTATTTATAAGTATTATAAATAAAATAAAATATTTTTTATAAAATTATAAATTTTATAAAATATTAAAAATAAATAAATTAAGTTAGATTAATTTTCTATTAATTTTTCCCCTAGTAAAAACTGCCTGGCATGTCAACAATTCGATTAATAAATTTTTGGCATGCGCTGGCATGTCAGCAACTCGATTTGTAAATTTTTGGCACGCGCACATAAAAATGTTCGCCACCACTGCCTTAGCCCATTGCAGAAATAAAACTGTCTTCTCTAAGGAATACGAACCGACGCGATGCAAACTTCTTCGTCTGCTGACTTCGATCCCTCATTACATTATATGGTGACGCACTAGTTAAAGTTAGGGGTATGCACATTGGGAATGGTGGGTTTTGATATGTCAGTGGCTGGTCGTCACTGAAACATGCGTAATACCAATCATCAGCGTCTGGTAATATGCACGTGTTCCAGTACAGTTACGGGAAGTATACAAGTGACAGCAAATTTTGATATCATTCGGCTGACTAATTACTGCAGAATGATCGAAGCATAGCTGTATATCATAAAACTATCTATATATCTCTCCCCTAGTCCTTAATGGACCGTTCGGTCACTCATGGCTAAGCCATGAATGTCTAATGGGCGGTGAATTAAGACAGATGGCCTCATCTATATGTCCTATGGCTGTAGATCCGAGTGTGTTCATGGGTCCGGTTTTCCTGCTTGTGGGATGAAAAACCCTAGGATAAACTGGGGGGAAAACCCTACTGTATACTCCCAAGACCGGCTAACTTGGCTATGGCTGAGGAAGATCCATAAGCTTCTCACGTCGTCGACGGGAATCGAACCTAGGACACTCCTTCCCCAGTCATATGGTTGCGAAGCGCACAGCCACTAGGCTAACCGCGCGGGCATCATGAAACTACCAAGACAAATAACAACAGCGAAAGCTTTCCCCTGTCATCAGTTAGCCTCAGAGTTTTCAGTGGCTCTGTGGAATACCACAAAAATTCTCAGTGCGCGATAGCACATATCGCGAACTTGTTTTGGTAAGTTACAAAAAAAAGTCGCTATTGTAACACAAGAATTAATTCTTTAAGCTTGGCTCACCCTGTTCTGTTGAATAACAACTCCGTAGAATAAAAGTGGAGAGCAGAATGAACGTCGCCCTTAATGAGATCATTCCCTGACTCTTCCTCTCTCTTTACAGTGCTCGACTCGATGTCTCTTACGATATAGTTTTCTCTACTAGAAAGAATAAATTCGCCTCACGCGTACCGATTATTTTAACGGAGTTTTGGATGACTTTATTTCGAAATTAATCGCCCGATAATTGTAGTATATGCAATGTAAAGGAGTATGAAAGGAGTTTTCACGTTTCTTGAGAAATACAAACCTGAGTCGTATGTTATACAAGTTAAAATAAAATTTCAGTTTCAACTTTGGCTGATTGGAAGTGTACTTTAGTTCCGGCAAGTGGCTTACTAAACAGCGGCATTCTATGACACCATCCTAAGGCGAAGTTGCAGGATTAATAGGCAATGCACACTTGCATATCCTGAAACTCCTTAGAAACATTGTTGATAAACATATTTAGACACCTAGTTGTGGTAAAAAAAACAAGAAGACCTCAACCCCATCGAACATCCCAAGAATGTTTAATGGGGTTGAGGTCTGGAGTTTGAGCCGGCCAATCCAACACTCCAACTTTCTTTTGTGGAAACCGGTCTCGGACACGCGGTGCAGCCTGGCATGAGGTATTGTCCTGCCGAAACATGCAAGGGTCACTGCCAAAATACTTCCACAGCGTCGGAAGCATGAAGCTGTCCAGAATGTCCAGGCCAATCCAACAGCCATCAGACGTCATGGTTTTGGACACGTCCACCAATGGACCGAGTCCCATTCAACTGAAACATCCCAATACCATTAACGACCCTCCACCAAACTTGACAGTTAGAATGATGCAGTCCTGCAGGAACCGTTCTTCGGGTAATCTCCAGATTTGAACACAACCATCAAAATGAAACATTTGGAAGCTTGATTCGTCGCTCTACAGTGCCCTTCACTAATCTTCTACGGTCCAGGAACGATATGAAAGATACCAGTCCAACGACGTTTGGCATTGAGGGAATGTTGTGTGGCTTGTTCGCAGCAGCTCTACCGTAGTAACCTAAGGCATGCAACACTCTGTGGACAATTCTAGTGCTGAGAGATGTCCCTGCAGCATTTCTCAGGTTAACTGCTGGGTCCTCCGCTGATGACGTGGGGGATGCGCGATCATTCCGAGACAGAGCTCATCGATCTCGGTCGGTGGCCTCCCATGGCGATTTCCTGCTGTGGTGGCAACATCAATTTTCCATCTACGAATGACATTTAAGCAACGATGGATTTAGGTATACTGAGCAATGTCACGGACAGAAAGACCACTGATGTGAGTCCGAACTACTGTCCCAAGTTGGAAGTCGGTCAGTTCAGCTGAACGTAGCATCTCGATTACAGTGTAAAACATGCAGCACATTCCACATTTTATTAGCTGACTTACGCACACTCCCTGAATATTTGCATGTGGCAGGATCCGAAATTTGCATGGCACATAAGGTGTCCAAATACTTTCGTCAGCACAGTGTAATTACTTTTAATGCCGGCATATCCTACCACATTCCATCTACCCTTTACGTATCAGATTTAGCGATCTCTCAAGGTAAAATAAATTGGTTTCGTATAATCCGAATTTTGGTAACGACGCTGGTTAATCTCCTCCCCATAATCTGTGATTATTATTATTTTTTTTTATTCCAGATATTCTCTGATGGATTTTTGGGGCTATAACACGAATTTCTGAAAAAAATTGAATATTAGCAAATATTGATTCAAAATTCATCAAAGGAATGAAGATAACCCCTTCGCCTTGACTGTTACGAAATTTTACTCTTATTTTTCTCGGAAAAAAAAAAGTTCACCTTTGATTATACCCATTTCGTTAGACCACAACTGTTTTTTGAACTGCTATTCACTTCCAGCCCAGGCATAAATACTTGATATCTATGGTTCCTTCGGGCTCCAAAAAAAAAAAAAAAAAAAAAAAATTAGCATCTTCTACTGTTTAAGATGTTTCAATTTCACCTATTCATGTACTAAATGCGTACAAATTCCAAATCCACCCAATCTACTCACATTTGGGATGTGTTATCGATGCTATCCAAAAGAGGGAAGTTCGCCAGAGTGTTGACGATGATATATATCAGGGGTGTTCAACCCGTCGATCGCGGAGCGATTTTTGGTCGATTTCTTGCGTATTCCTCCTTCCTTACAAATTTAATTAAAACTGAAAACGTAATATTTTATTTATCATTATTTTATATTATTTTTAATTCGCTTTAAGTGTATTGCTGCTGTTTATTTATTTTTCGTTAATTGTCAAATCAGTAATTTTCTTATAAGTCCGGGTAAATGAATTAATTTGGATCAGCGGAAGTCAAACAGCGAGCCGAGTGAATACGATTAAAACAAAGTGTAAAAACTCGATTGTAGCTTAAATATTGAATATTCCAAAGCACATTACATCGATTTTTTTACTTAAGTTAAGTCCCATGTGAATATTGTAAACATTCAAAACTTTGTAAAAAATATTGTAAACAAAAACAAAGGCAATGTTTTTGTCGCCAAAGCTATACATGGCATTAGAAAGATTGTTATTGAAACTTGTATGTATGAGAAAGGCTTGCAGGCTCTAAGTGTAAACATCTCCGAAGTCAGTCAGAAAGAGTTCAAACAACTTTCCGATGGCCGGCAACTTACAATCAAAAGAAAGCGGAGGAGAACAAAAGGCGTTCCGAACTTTAAACTTAAGATGAAAGACTCATACCGATTCTTTGGGGGTTGCCAAACTTCATGCGTGGTCTCTGAGGAGGCCGAATAAAAAGGGATTGAAGCAAGCAGAAGGGGTCCCGGTTCCAGAATTGCTGTCAGAGAGGAGGCCGGCTGGTCCAGAGTCGCCGTCAGAGAGAGACTACCCGGATCCACGTTGTTTGAGAGAGGAGTTTCCCGCTTCCAGAAAGGAGCTTCTCGGTTCGAGATGTCGCTAGAGAGAGACTACTGCTAGGCCGCAGACAAGATTTCAAATTGCCGAAAGGAAGAGTTAATGTACATTCACCAGTGTGTTGCGTTTTCATTACAATTTGATGAATCAAACGACTTCACTGATATTGCTCAGTTAATGGTATTTCAAGATTATTCAAGTAAAGAAGAACTTTTGATAATTATACCATTATTGGGAAGGACTAGAGGAGAAGACATTTTTTTTTAGGTATTTGATGAATTTGTGAAACAACACAAACTTCCGCTTGTGTCTATTACTACTGATAGTGCTCCTGCAATGATGGGTAATAGATCAGGCTTCATTTCATTATGTAAAAACGATGACAAATATCCAGATTTTTTAAACGTACCACTATATTATTCACCAACAAGTACTGTGTAGTAAAAGATGTTTTGGATATTACATTTAAAATTGTAAATTCTGTTCGAGGAAAAGCCCTGCAACGGCGGTTATTTAAATTACAGGCAGATGATGATAGGGAACTTCTGTTGTACAATAATGTTCGGTGGCTCAGCAGAAGTCAATTTTTAGAAAGATTTCTTGTGTTAATTAACGATATAAAATTTTTTCTTGATGAAAAAGGAGATATTTATCCACAATTGAGTGATAAAAGATGGTTGTTACACTTAACATTGTTAGTAGATTTCTGTACGAAATTAAGCAACTTAAATTTAGAGTTACAAAGTAGAGATAAAAATTTAATTGACATGTTAAGTTCAATAAAAACTTTCCAACAATACTTACTTTTATTAAAGAAAAATATAAATGACCGAGAATTTAAACATCTCCCGTATTTATTAAACTTTTTTGAACAAAATCAAGAAATGCTTCGCTATGATTTAAAATAATTTATTCGTGAAATAGAAGTAGTTGAGGAAGAAATAAATTCAAGATTTAAAGATTTTAATAAAACTGAAATGATTGTATCTTTTATCAATAATCCATTTCAAGAAAACTTGAACATCACAGAAATTTCAAATAAAATTAGTGGGCTGTTTGATATAAACCAAGCTGAAGTAGAACTTGAGATTTTAAATGTAAACATTCAGAATAGTTTCCATTTAAAATCAATAAACAATGAAGTCATTTGGAAGTATGCACATGAAAAATTCCCAATATTAACTGATATTGCGCGAAAAATTCAGTCGTGTTTCGGATCGACAGACTTGTCAGAATCCGCTTTTTCAAATATGACTGTCATAAAAAATCAATTAAAGAAACAAATTTAACAATGATCATTTGGATGACTGTCTGCGATTGGCCGCTTCCTTCATATCAACTTGACTAGGAAGATATTGCGAGATTCAAACAATGCCAAATTTCACATTAATTTTTTTTTTTTTTTTTTTAAATCAACCAGCATTTCCTGTAACTTGTGAGTTTGTAATCAATCTGTTGTGTCTAACTTTGGTTTTCCAAAATAGAGAAATAAATATTTTATTCCAATATATATTTGTTGTTTTTTTGTTGTATTAAAATATTTATTGTATTAAATAATTAAAATGATAAATAAATTTTTAAATACAGAAATAAAGTTTTTAGTTGCGTATTTTTTTTAGTTGTTTATTTGTGCGTAATCAGATATCAGATTGGGGGAACGTGATCTATATAAGAGAGTAGATCACCGAATAACTTTTTATAGAAAAGTAGCTCGCGTAGTGAAAAAGGTTGAACGCCACTGTTTATATATCATCAATTGGGGTATCTATCAAAAATGAAGAAAATAGGAATGTGTTAACACTATATGTAACACTGATTAAGAAAGAAAACTACGCTTTCTTTTGTTTTTTAAAGGAAAGAAATTTTAGTTTTTTTTCCTCTCTTTTTTTAACTAGCAATTTCTTTGACACGTCATAAGTAAGTATTTATTATAATCTACGTGATGAATTCGGTTTATTGTTATAGGACAAAAAAAATTATGCACGGACAAAAAAAAAAAAAGGTTATTTCTTCATTTGGATTAGAGAGAAAAACAATATATAAAAGAAGATTCCCTTTTCGTATGAATACCGACTGGTGACATTGATCAAGTCAACGTCGGGCATGAGGCCGATAACATCGATGTGAAAGACACAGACGAAGGGTTTACACGAGTCTATATTTAATGGGCGTGCTCTATTTGGTGATCACTGGATTCACGGTCAGCATGGAAGATCCAACGAAAACTGGAGAAAGGCGAGATAATAACAGGAATTGGGATTCAATGATGATGAATCTCGGTCCCCACCAAATATTTCTTGTGGACGGAAGAAAAACAAAAGGCATGGTGACAGCAAAACGAAGCAAAAGGTAGCCATCACACGATCATGAAAATTTCGACAAAGTTTCCGTCTACCAACTACCAGAGTACTGGATGATCCTCATCATTCTCCCAATAACCTGGATTTTTCCTCAAGCAAAATTTCTTTTCAAAACTACTATAGATATCAGTTCACCTCTTGGTAATCCCACCCTAAACTTGCCCACATTTCCTCTTCTACAGATCGACAATCGCCCAGCCAATCTCAGCTCTCTGTTCTCGAGCTGATGAGACAGCAAATGAGATAATCGTTGTACTCCTTTTCCTTAATCTGATTCCAATCTCCTGAACCAAATACTACTGGGAGTGAATAATAGAAACAATCCTTGCTGGTATGAGGGCCTTCATTCCGCATTCCACTAAAAACTTTTAGCCCGTACTCAGCCCTGGTTCTCCAAGAACTGTGCTAAAGCAGTCAAAAATAAAAACTCAGAATATTTCACGTGGCTCGAGTCAAACATCCCACTCCTCACTCAGTCTATCCCACAGTCGCAACATCTGTGAAGAAACATCAAAAATCCAAATAAGACTTTGAAAGAGCCACTTGGTGCAGATAACTTGTTCTCTGCTCAAACAGCAATCGAGTCTCCGGTTTCTCTCTAAGGTTAGTGGGTGCCAGAGGCGTAGGAACGGAGGCAGTTGCCAAGGGCGCAGGTATCATAAGGGCGATAATGACATCATACTTTAACTGTTATTGAAATTGTCACACTGAAAAACGGCATGTAGTTATACTGGCAACGGTGCTATAACCTAGTTATGCCTCTGCGGGGTGCAACTTCTGTCTTTTCATGTTTCCGCTCCCTCTCTCACACCCAGATGGGTGTAATAGCACGGGACAGTCTTACTCATTAAGCAAATCAAGCCCCTGGTAGAGACCACAGGAGCACCCACTTACCATGGCACAGTCAAAAATTTTGCGATTAGAAAATCAAGAAAGAAGTCGTTTTAAATTAAAATATTCCGCCTCATTGTTATTCCTTTTTTATTTATAAAAAAAAATGAACTGCTTTCTTCTTAATGTATGATTTTTAAGTGTAACATTTTATAAGGGGACACTGAAATATTTTTAATTCTTAGGTCCAATGCAGACCTTTATCCTTACCCTGAAAACATCACTTACCTTTATCCTTACCAAAGATCAAGCTAGCTTCTTTGCTTTTTCCTCCGCCTCTTATAGAGATGACCCAGGAAAATCACTTCCCTTTATACTACGCACAGCTCAACGAATCTTTCTTCTGATTTTTGCCACAAAAGATACCAGCAAAATACTCTGCTGTCTCAATAACCATCCAAGATAGATGCCCAGCTGTACTCACAATTTGCTGGCCGAGTGTTCAGCGCACCCGCTCTTGAAATTCGAGTTCCACACTGGCATGAATATTTGGGATCGTCTTTAGATACGAGACGAATTTCATCGTCCGGTGGGAAACCACCTTACCGCTTATCGGAGGCCGGAAATTGCTTGGAAAAAGTTCGTCCCATGTTTTTATATAATCCGGAAATCAGGGATTACATAAAAATTCATAAAATACAAAAATGTAAATTAATAAAAAATGGAACAAATATTAACCCACCGTGGATGAGATAACGATATTTACAAATTTTCAGGGGCGGGCGAAACATAAAAAATTACCCGCTATAAAAAGTGTCTAATATTCATCTGATATCTACTTAATAGCGGTGAAGCAGCCTTCATTCAGCAAAAAAAAAAAAAAAAAAAAAAAAAAAAAAAAAAAAAAAAAAAAAAAACGCCCAGGAAGCGCCCAAAGAACTGCTCCTGAGTTATAATCAATGCCACTTTTCCATTACGTCATGATGTTTTCATTAAAAAAAAAAAAAAAAAAATTATGCAACTGCCACCACGAAAGTTTGTTTTATAAACTTACAGTACTTAGCGTGGTTGGAATAATTTTTTTTGTATTATATATATACACACACACACACACGTATATATATTGTATATATTGAGGAACGCGTCGAATATCATTTGAAATAAGGTTAAGAATGGTAGAAGTGTGTGTGTGTGCGCGCGCGCGCTGAAGCATTCGCAGCAGCTAACTACAGAGTGCAGCAGCAGTTCGTCTGTTTTCGAAACGTGGCAGCCTGGGAAATCCAATTACGTTTGCTTGTGTCCTTTCGAAAGCGAGCTGATTACTCCTGACTCTTGCTTGAACTGAGAAGAAGCAAACACGTCCAATTAATCCCAGCTAAGTCAGCTCGAGTTGATACCAATTGATGAAAGTGAAGATAATGTTGTCGATAAAGCTTGTGACGGAGCGACAAATCAGACTTCGAAATAAGCGGAATGGCTCTGAAATCAGAGGAATTATGGGTAATAATAATTCGGTTTGTACGAAGGGAGTTCGTGCGCGAGCAAATTATTCAAATCAGCAGTAACAACTCTTGAACACACACAATCAAAATGCTTAGACCTTCAATAAGCTGAAATTAAAGAAAGTTTCATATTTTAATCAACGGCTTACGTTTGGATCTTCGAAGAACTTGAAGCTGACCAATCACAATTGCGACTATTTCCCTGAGGATATTTTTATTCTTTAACTGTTCTCCACAGAGTAGTAATTTAAAGCCTACTTATTTTTGTGTGCACAGAAAAGTCTAACAAACAGTTTTCTTTACAACAAATATTTTAAATTATTTCATTAATGGCCAAAATACTCGAATTCAGTAATGCACTAAAATATTAAAGTATATTTCGAAAATTCAAACACCGATCATGTTCATACGATAAACATGTTAATTGTCAACCAAATTAATCTTTGCATAACGTGCTTCTATTTTACCCTTCCTGAGTGCCACTAAACAGAAATCTGCCAATGAGCACGGCCTCAAAGTTGATTGATGACAGTTGTTGCTCAGTGCAGCCATATGGTGAATGAATTGCTACAATAAAAAAGTATCGAAACAGTTCATACCGGCAAAAAAAAAAAAAAAAAGGGGATATATATATAATGATGTAATTTTTTTCATGTAGTACTATCATATCCTGTACACCCCTTGAGGGTACATGGCAGGAATTTGATGATATATATATATATATATATATATATATATATATATATATATATAGGGGGCATGAAGTGGCTTGAAAAAAGTCCATGGTTGGCCTCTAGAACAGAGTTTCCGGGCTATGCAAAATAATAAAATAATATAAAATTAATTTGTAATAAAAAATAATATAAAAACGATGTACATTGGGTTGTTAGAAAAAAAAAAAACTCGTGAGTGGAGCCATATAAAAGGAAAGAAACAAAATATAATTTTTTAATGTAGGCAACACTAGTCTCGTTCTTATTGCAAAGGACTGCCTCGGATGTACAAAAATATAACACACATTATATATTGTGAACTAAAAATATGTCTACGTGCACACAGCTACGCTTAAAATAAAGTGGGAGAACAATGGCGGCCAGTTGAGCAAAACATTGCCCATTAAGATTGCTCTATAGAAGATAAGGCAGAAACAGAACGTCTATAACCAAGTGGTTGGAGGGGAAGATGAGGGGTAATCACCATCGAGTGAATTATCATCTTCTCGATAGCAGAGCATTAAGGCCGAAGTGGATGTCACGTGATGAATTCACGTCAAGAAAGGTCAGAGATATAAGGCGTAGGAACCGACCAAAAAACGCATTTTCCAGGTGCTTACGCCTTTATTAACACGAATCTGAAAGCATGGAATGGGCGGATAAAACGCATAAAAAACGACACATTCAAAAGCGCAAAAAATTAAAAAATTGCCGACTAAAAAAATACGACGTTTTTACTAATTTTTAAGATAAGTTTTGCAAGATGCGTAAGATCCTGTTAGATTCGAGTTTTATTTTAATGAACTAACCCAATATTTTTTTCTGATTGCAAGACAAGTTTTCTGAATCCTCAATAATATTTGTCGGACTTCTCACTTTTAGTTAACCTGATACGACGTAAGAACCTCGTAATGAAATTTCGTATTTAATATTTTTACAAATGTTAAATTTACATTGAAATCATTTTAATGGCTCAGATTCGCAAAATTCTTCGAAAGGAAATGAAATCACGTGTTATGGTTTTCTACGGTTTGCCCGCGTTTTATTTCCTCAAAAGATTTCATTTCATTCGCCCGTAAAACACTTCTGCTTGTATGATTTTATTTCAACACTTTTTTACAAGATGCGGTGAAGATCGCATCTGTTAATGGCGATGAAAGCGAACAGAGTTGCTCAGAAATAGCGCACATTCAAATAAATAAACCCCCCATCGCAATCTCAGTAAAACATTTCGCAAACAGCAGAATGCAACCTGAATATTTCGAGAAAATGAATCCCCCCCAATCCGGAAATGGGATTAATCATTTCGTTCATTCAAAAAGGGCGAATTTGAAAATGAACATTAACAGCGGGAAGGGCCTCGCGTGCGATCGATGAGTACAATCTAGATACCTGCTGCTCTAATCCAATACGAAACTTTGAAAAGCCGTAATGTTGCCGAGCTCGCATCAGCGAACCGCATCTGCATTTCAGACGCAGTTTCTGATAATTGACTCGTGAGCCTTGATGTATTGTTTTAGCTTCCGTCGGGTCGATAATACTTAAAGTTATTTACTTTCAGTGCTCATTAGCGTAAACATCAATAGAGAGCGTAATTATGAAGAATAAGGTTAATCGTTTGCCTCTGAACTGGAGCGCTCAATACGCTCTGTGTTATGGCAAGAGGAGGGGGGGGGGGGTAAACTGAAGGATCGCTGATGATAGATTTTTCCAAAGTTAAATAAATAAATATATGATGCGTTCGAGTTTTTGTTTCATCGTCATCGAAAGAATTGTACAAAAATCATGAATAAAGCATAAAATATTTTTTTAAATCGAAATCTCTACAACGGAGACAGATTTGAGAGGAAGCGTTTAACATAGGAGTGTTATCGCTATATCGAATAGGGGCATATTCTTCTTCTCGCAACGCCTTCGTCAATGCAAACACGAAAGCAAACGCCAACTTTGGTCTTTTGGCGTCAATTATGAAATGAGTCTTGTGATATCCACCATGGTAACTAGATTGGCAGAAGTACCTTTATAAGTTCAATTTTAGTCGTGACTTTCTAGGTGTGTTTTGCAACCTGTTTTCGAGTTGATCGAACAGCAGTGGAGGCGGAAAACCGAATGTGGTCAACTTTTGACCACATTCGGATTCATCCAATAACGCCAGTTAGTCTGACGAACACGAGATGGCAGCAGTGATCTGTCGTGCTCTCATCAACCGTAAGTCTACGAATCGTCAATGACTAATAAGGGCGGAGGTCAGCTACGTCCGTTACACAATATATGCATTATTGATAGAGCGATATTTTGGAAGACTTTTGAGAGTTCCTAGGAGCGAGTTTTGTTCTTTCTTCTTCCTCCAAGTCAACATGCAAACTAATTGATCCAAAAACAACAACAGCGGATATCTAGAAACGTTGGTCAGTGAGCACAGACGGATATCAGCCAATCAACGTATTATGTGGCAGTGTTCGCTGGCCTGGTACGCCGAGCGATTAGTATTTTCCAGCCAATGGACTACGGGGTCGAATCCCATCATGGCATGAACGTTTGCGACTGTCGCATTCATCCACACATACAAATAAATACACCTTGCCAAGATGGACCAGGTTTCCATGGAAAAAAGTAGACCCAACCCTCCCGTATATGGGAGAGGCCTTTACTCAGCTCAGCAGTGGAATTTACCAGCCGAATATCATCATGGCAGTGTTTGACTGAAAAATCACAATGGCTAACACAAAAAGCTCTCTCTCTCTCTCTCTTGCCGTGAATATTTTCAATGAATGTGGCTTATTATTATTATTATACGAACACGTCCATGGAGTCTGAAGACCCCTCGCGGGAGACCCAATCAATCCACACAATCTATCATACCTCTCTTTGAACCAATTACCAGACAAAGCACTCGCAACTGACTCTGGCAACTCGTTCACCACTCTCCGAGCAAAAAATCTAGCTCTCACACCCCTACTGACTATACCTTTATTCAACTTCCAGGGATGACCCTTTGTTCTGGTCCCTCTAGCCAAGTGCGGAAACATTTCACCTGCATCTATCCTATAAAACCCTTCAAGCAACATAAATGTTTCTATCATATCCCCTCTTTTTCTCCTATCAGCCAACTTCTACAATCCACAAACCCTCAATTTATCCTCATAGGGCACATTCCACAGGCCACTCACCATCTTGCTCACTCGCCTCTGAATCCTCTCCACCGCTTCCTCAGCCCCGAGAAAGAGGAATAACTTCCTTATCTCTACTTGCTAGTGTGCTCTTCAATAGCCAAGTAATCTTATGGGCTACCTTAGCAACGTGTCCTCTATACTTTAACTCTCTGTCTACTACCACTACCCCTAAATCTCTAGCTTCATTTATTTCCTGGAGTACAGTACCATAAATGGGATACACGGCTTTACCTATCTATATATATATATATTCCAAAATGCATAACTTTACTTTTCTCTACATTATGCCCATTATCGTTTGCCCATACTTACAGCCTATTTAAATAGGCAGTTATATCTCCATCTCACCGGTGAAGAATAGGGGGAAAGGGATCTTAACTGAAATAGAGTTGAGATGTTTCTGTGGAGCGGTAAATTCCAAACATTTTACTAGCAACTTAAGCATAGAAAACTAGAATTACAGAACCGCTGCAACAGACGCAAGTGGCGCCCTCTGGATCTTAATATTTTTCCGCAAAGAAAGGTGAAATAGCGAAATCATTTCTACAAAGAATAAATAACGGAACCATAAATAAGAAAGAAGCGTAAAGAACCCTCCTTGCAGATAATAAATTCCTGTACGCAAAAGTTTTGGACACAACTGCTTTTAAATCAAGGTGAGTGTAATATTGATATCGCAGAATAATAAGTACAAAATATAACCAAAAGTAAAAGAAAGAAACAAAAGAAGAAAAAAATCGGAAAGCATGAAATTCTACTTCGGAAAAATTAACTGAAACGCTTTCGGAGTAAAAAATGTGAGGGAAGCAAACTGATGACTTCACGGTGTTTCCGCAAATGGCAGCCATGCATCGTAATTAATATCTGGAGTGGTCGTTTCTTTCAACGCAGAAAAGGGCGGAAACGGTTTAATTGGTTATGCGTGACGATCTCTTTTCTTTAATTAATGCTTCTTTTTACTCGATGAGGGCAGTAAATGTTAATGGAAAATAATAATCTTTCATCAAAACGTCACCCCTTCAATTTCAGCCATTATAAAATGGACGCAGTTTCGGAGTGATTTTTTTTTTTTTTTTGTTAATTCCCATTTAAAGCACTGGAGGAATGTGACCTTTAGAGAAAGCTCTATTTTTTTTCTTTTTCCATTTTATTCACATAAACATTAAAACATTGGGAAACAAATTTGACTATTTAGGAGAAATTTTAATTATTGTTTGACAGAATGAAAAAATTACGTGATCGAATTAATATCACATTATACAATTGATCAATTTTTATTTAATAACAAAGGTTCAACAAAAAGTTCACTTCAGAGCACTTTTAAATTAAATTCTGTTTAGTACAAATTTTCGACATATAACACACACACATTTTGTCGTCGTGTTGCGGTAGTATACTGATTTCTATACTTCAGTATTTTGTCAACAGTATGGTATGGCGTCTCGCATTACTCAATTAACAGACAAACGTCAATAACACAGCACCTTCAAAGTCTATATCTTCGATCGGTTTTTCCTTTTCTAGTTCCACTGATCAAGCTGGCAGAGATGTTTAGGCATTTGCTGTTAGCAACGACTTAACACAAACAGACCATACACCCACCAGAATATCAGATAATCCTCACCATCCTACTAACACTAAGTATTCCTTCTAAATACTGTAGATATCAGTTATATTATTGGCAACCCAGGCCATAACGTTTCCTGTACTACAGAACACACCTGACCCAGCAATTCTTGGTATTATCAAAAGGAACTCCTTTCCACGGTCTGATTACTGTTTCGGTTCTTCTGATGCTCCCATAAGCATAGAGAGAGAGGCTGACGACCAAAACTCCAACCCAGATATAACCAGGGCGCAACAGGTTCAAAAGAAAAAAAATCCGATTTTGAAAATGCTAAATTCAGGACTTACCATATTCAAACTGCAGCCGTTCCTTCTGATCCGTCGGAAAGACCATTCAGCGCAACTTTTGCCCGTTCATGTTTCCACCCCACCTTGTCTGCAGCATCGTCCAAAGACAAGACCGACTTATTGGCATCATTTATCTCCGACTCGTCCACTGATAATAATAAACTATCCTATCCCCAACACACATACACACTGTGGCTAAGAAAAAGAACCTAGTCTTCGGTCCGTAAGGACCAGGCTTCGACTTCAGACCATCTGGTATGGGGACCACCTCACCTACTGTGCTAAGAACTTGTGCTTCAAATTTAATCCTGCATCTCCTTTATGCAATCCTTACAGCATGATTAGTCAATATTCTGCGCATTTCACATAACACAAGTGAATCCACAAAGTCGTTCTTATTTCATCATCAGTGGTTCTAAACAAGCATTTCAGCTCCCGCGACTTTCCGAGTATCATTGGATGTCGTAAATTCTAGGATATTCTTCGTATGTAAATTGCATATGTTCTTCTGGTCGGTTTGCTCGGATGTAGGATGAAAAACCCGAGTTTCCTGGAGAAATTCTCTTCCACCACTGTATGAGACAGATTAACTTACTGTCAGTTCATGAACTATGATAAAGGTTCTTCACGTATAAGACAGGATTCGAAACCCAGATCTTTTAAACCAAATGTTTCCGTCTATACCGACTGAGCTACGGATGAAGCTCTGCTTGCTATTACATCTATTCCCGAAATTTGTGGAGAAAGTCATCAAAACCAACTTCATCTCAGGAGGCCTACTAGCTGCTAATAAGTGATCAACAGTATGTTTTGGGAAACCTCCGTAGCTCAGTCGGTATAGATGAAGCCCTTTGGTCGGAAAGACCCGGGTTCGATTCCCGCCGGTGAGGAACTGTTATGTGGTCTCTTTCGACTAAAGGTGAGTTACCGGTTTCATACGGTGGTTGAGGGATTTTTTTCCGGTAACTCGGATTTTTCAACCCTCAAAACAGGCAAACCGGTCCCGTGAACATACACGGTCATAAATACTTACGGCAAGGAAGGCAACGGGAAACCACCTTGCTTCATAATTATCTCCCTAGCAATCAATTGCAACCCTCTCGAAGAGAGGAGGCCACAGGATTAAGATAGGAATATCCTTTGATAATACCCGAATCTCCAAACAGCATCTTTCTCTTCTTGAGTGAGGGTATTTCTGACACAAACACACCTCAGCTATAGTTTCTTCAACCTCAAAAAATCTAGGCATACTCTTTGCACGCTTTCTGCCAGATGTCCTGTTTCTACATTAAGCTCTTCTGCAGGATGCTTTCGACGATAATTGAACTATCGACCATCATTCCTCCATGTTCTTCCAAGATTGTAAAAGCATGAGTAAACGATTGCTGATAGCCTTAAACTCACTAAAACTACTTCTCTCGCTGTCTTTTATTTATCACTCTGTCTTCCCCACAAACTAAAACCTTCAGTTATTCAAGAAGTTATTCAACACATTCTTTCCTTTTTTTCTTACAATGTTACCTACACAATCGGCTGACACATTACAGGTTTTGCAACCATGTGAATTTAACATAAAAAAGTGCCGGTGATCATACTTTTCACCCTTCTGTGAATATCCTGTGATAAAATGAGTCGGATCCTCCTTCAACAGGACATTAGTCCATGTATCACTGTTGTAGCACTGGCCTGCATCACGATCTGCTTCGCCCATAAAGGCAGTCTGTTGGGTTGTACAGGACAGTTACGTTTTCCCACATCATTATTCTCCCTCAAACCCTGGCGCAATAGCGCCTGCCTGATACTTTCATGGAGCTCCTGTATGGTGTGGTATACTGTCATGAAGAAAGAGAAGACATGGGTCCGTTGCGTAACCAAACCCGAGTCCATACAATCGCAAGCCATTGTAAACGGGGTGCGGGATTTATTTATATATCTTATCTTACTATATTTATCCTTTTTTATATTTGTATGCCCCTTTTATGTATCTCTTTATTTATATACCTTATTATTTTCCTTATCTCTGTTTATCTCTTTAAGCTATACTGCCTTCCGCACTTGCCTTCTTATTCTTTGAACACCAGAAAATTTATTTGAAAAGCTGCGCCACTAATGTCCGTTTTCTAGTAACAAGAAGTGTTAAGTGCGTCCAGTAGTTTTCCCATGACATTCAAATTATCCCCGATTAATTAATATCTGCAGTCGTGGTCTACTATCTATCCTTTACTATCCTTTCTCCTGGGTTCCCGCTAATAGGCTGTCATTTTTTTTTCGGAACAGTGCATCAAAAAATTAAGTATTAGGCGACACTCTGTGAACATTTAAATAACACATTTATTTTACATAAAACAATTTACACTACTATTGCAATAAAGAAAAATTTGCATAGTTCAGCTCTACATAAAACAATTAGCTTAAAATGCCCTTTCAATTCATGAAAATTATGTCACATAACCACTCTCTTCCAAATACAAGTTACTACCCTAAGCAATGGTACCTATTAATAAACTAACTTCTTAACTGTTATGCACATAAAAAAATATCGTTACACACAAAAGCTCTTTCCTTCCGATACTAAGATAATTCTATAGGCAAAATGCACCATTGACAAACAGTTATTCTCTGACTGTTACACATAAATTTCTATTAATTTTTAAACATCTAATTTTCAACCATTAACTCTGCTCAATTTCATCAGCCTCAACTTAACAGTCCATTAATAAAGTTCTCCTATAATTCAAGAAAATTGAATAAACGGATCAACTCACTTTATGCTGCTATAGTACCCACTGTGTACTTGGCTTCGAACTGGAGTCCTGATCCTTTTCTTCCCCTGCTTATGCCGGCGTTAGACTTGACGACTTTCTGAGACGGTGTCCTCCCGGTGTACGGGCGAAGATTCTCGGCTTGAGAAGTATCTGCATGCTCATTGAACGTAACGGAGCAATTCTTTCCCGCTCGAAAATTCCTTCTCCTCGGACAATAGCTCCCGGCAAAGAGTTGTCATCAGGTCTATGCGTTGCCTGGCAGATCGGCTCCTATCATCTTTTCTTTCAGGCCTCTGACATGACTTCTGCTGAAGTCGCGTCCTCGATGGCTTACATCTGACGGACAACCACTAACGACTTCTCGATAACGACCTCTAGACAACCGATGAGGAACTCCTGGAACCGATACTCCATCCTCTGGCAACACCTTTTATTTGCCTTCTTTCATATCCCTGCACGAAGATATGGGACCCCGAACATTTCGGTGCGGTCCCTTGTTCTTCCACTGACGCTGACCCTTTTTTTGTTCTTCTCGTGTACTCCTTTAATCCTATTTGTTTCGGACAGCGGACATTCGTCTGAAGTTTGTCGGTCCATTTAACACTGACCTTGAGTATTTACAGATGGACTTCACAAACAAATTTTATAAGGAGCTGACATATACGGTTTTCTTGTGGCAAGGTATTGCCTTAGTTCAACACATTTTAGAATTTTCGTTTTAGGGCAGCAAGTACAGACAATTCCCATAGTGATTATTTACATTAACAAACTGTTTTTAAATATACATAGACATACAGGTTATTTTTATAACATCCTTACAGGGCTTGACTTCTGTAAAAATTGATGTAAGGCTTTCTGGCATTATTAAGCTATATCAAATTTTTACACCATCACATCTCCGCCACCAACCAAGGCAATTGGGATAATATCCTCTAAAATAAGACATTCTGAGGCATCAGCCGTCCAATAAGAAATTAGTATCTCATGACTCCTTTTTTCTCAGCACCCTAGAAACCATTTGCAAAGGTCTTTCGCGTTGTCGATTACAAAGTTCGGTTTATGTGCAGCTGACCTTCCAGAGAAATTGTAATCTTTCTTTATGCACATTTCACACTAACTTCGTCGAATTTTCCACACCGGAGACTGCTAAGATTCCTGTACTACTCTGTCGAGCACCCTTTAGTGTCTTGGTATTATGTTCCATCAGCTATTTGAAACACTGGAGTGCTGCTTCGGCCATAAAGCACGCAAGAAGCACGGTTATCTTGCCGATAGCCGATATTACTTATCGTTGATTTTGGCTGATGTAAAAGTTCACCGGTGATGCAAAAGGAATAGGTCGCGGATAATAATCATTATGACGCTTTCCAAGTTCTCGCGTGCTGTTGACATGATACGGACGTACAGCTGATGCTAGGTGCATTCGTGTGTGTGTGTGCGCGAGAGAGATAGCCTTTGTCTGGAAGTGTTGTCACAGTGATAGATAAGGCGCCTGACGTGTGACAACAGGAACAGAACATTCACGCAGATGTTTCATTCAGAAACACAAGGGCGTCCACTTATTGCAACGAAGTGTACAATAAATTAAAACTTTGAGAACTTGACGTGAATTCGTTCACATCAAAACGATGAATACTTTTTTGTAGTAAATGACCCTGGCTAGACTCGGACTAAAAGGTTGCAAGCGACATGCGAAATGCCAACCAACACTCACGTTTCAAATTACGAAAATGAAACTGACTTCAAAACAGCAACACAAAAACTCAGAAGGAATTTGAATCTTTCTGCCTTCAAGGAAATGAGAAAAGAAAAAATAAAATAGAACGTACAATCGCTTCCATTTTCTCCTTGTTACGGCCGATTAAGCTGGCCTGGCTCGGAATAAACTTAATGAATGCTCTGAGACGGCAGTTAATCCTATCTACACAGTCTGTACTTTCAGGCCTGCCCGTGAAAAAAAAAAAAAAAAAAAAAAAAGTTGCAGCTAAAAATCCCTTATAAAAGTCCTGCGTTTCTAGATGGGATTCGAAACTGCATCATTGAAATCAAAGCGCCATAACATAGACTCGACAAACTTGAAATACGGAGGAGAAAGCGCAGTTCTTTGCATTACAATATTTATTTTATTCGTTCCTACTTTTCTTAAAGGCAGTCAACGTTCGAATTGATTTCCGTCCTTCTGCTGCATTCAAATTACGTGCTATTTTTAAAAAGTCAAACCCCACATTTTAGGGGGTTTTACCTTCGGAAATTTAAACTTATTTAAGCTAACATTTTCACGCTGTATGTTCGTCTAATATTTATATCACCTTTCGATCGTATACTTTTAAAACTAACGTTTAATTGACGCCATGCTTCTGTTACCGCAGAGGCGTAGCTGGGGGGGGGGGGAGGTCTTCCCCAGGCGGTACTTTGAACGTTTTTGAACTTTTGCAGTTAATTCTAAAATACAGTCTCGAGAACTCATTTCCAAATATTGTAATATTGCTGCGAAATTTCCTCGCAATTGCTGTAAGTGTTGCTAGTTGTGAGAGGAGTTTTTCTAAATAAAATTGATTAAGAATTACCTCCATTACTATTAAAGAGACTTCGCCAATGTCATCGACGATTTCGCTAACAGAAAAGCAAGAAAAATAACATTTTAGAATGTTGAAAATTAAAGTTTCACTTCAAAAATAAGCATAGCGTTTTAATTTATTTCCCTATATGTGGTTTTGACTTTTTGTAGTATTTTTGGTGTGTATTGAGAGGGGCGGCAAACTCAGGGACCGCCTCGAACAGCAAAAGCTCTAACTACACCAATGCTGTCATCACGCAAGATTTTTTGTGCTTTCCTTTACCCTGTTTTAAGGAAGAAATCTCATTTTGAAAAGCACGGCAATCCTACAGGTACGAATCAATATTTTCCCCTTAGTAACTATTTCCAAAACTCTTTAAATGATATCGATTATCGCTACGTACATATTTAATTAGTACACCATCATTTAACGTACCGCAGTTTTACGAGAATATTGCACAGGAAGGAACTTTGGTATTCTCTTTGGCGATAACATCACTCGCATTTTGGAGAAACGATCGTAAGTTGACTTTTATTTAAATTGGCGAAAAAAACCTTCGCCAGTTTTAGCCGTTCGCATTCCTGTGCCCTGGTTCCGGTCATAAGCTCAGTCACCCAGCATTTCATAACCGTGAAATAATTCTGACATTCCCAAGAAATGTCGTCTGAAGGGGGGGGGGGGGGAAACATTAACCCCATCTTCTTGACAGTGATTGATATCAATGCAGCGAACCTTCCCTCTTATACCAACAAACTGTTTTAAAGAAACAGCTGCAGATTACTGATATATCGATTCTTATATCACCGAGCAGCGTGGTAGAAGGCGCCCCGGACTTTATTCCTCCGTATAACAAAGATAATACAAGTAGAGATGAAGGAAACTCGGGAGAATTCTCTTAATACGGAAACAACTGTAATAAACACGTTTAGAATGAAAAATCTGAAATTCAAATACGAACATTTACATTTGTTCTGAAGCACTTCAAGATGATACACGCACTGCCGCATTCCTCATAAAAGTTTTGGATATTCCTGCCAATTATGCGGCCTCTTGCAGTTCTAACGGAGAATATTTACTTAAAGTGGAAAAAAAATCTGCGCAGAAGTTAGGAAAGAACTTCGGCAGAAAAAACTGGCCTTCGAAAACGTAGTTATAATCACGTTTGTCGGGAGAGTTAGCGGAGGTAAGGAAGGAGCTGTGACAGCTGCAGTTGCTACCATGAATCAAATTAGGTCGAGTGAGTTAGGATTGTTCGATGGTGTCAAAAGAATTGTCATCCTGGTCTTTTAAGTCGGAATTTTTTTTTCTTTTTTCGTAATTGTGGAAGTCAGCCATTAGATTACTATTAGGTGACGGAAGGACTTGTCGACACATTTAGCGCGCATCTCTGCTCGAGTGCAATATGTAACTTAGTAAATATATAAATAAAGTTAGTCGCGGCATATTGTGACATAATTGCGTTACAGTAACATTCGTTCCACGATCGCAAGTTGCTAAGGAAAGAAATAATGAAAACCTGAAATGCATTTTCTAATTAATAGACACGTTAGCGTCGTTTCCCTCTCGGCCTGCAGCAATTTGATCTGCTATTCGACCATCTTCGCAAGAAATAAGCCATCAAATATGCACAGAGGCATTAAGATCAGTGAGAATTTTTCTCGTTTACTGACACCAGTGCTCAGAATTTATTAATAATTGTCAAAAGCGGTGGCGTAACTACCACATTACTAACCCAGTAGATGCGAGGGGAGAGAGCTAAGATGAGCTAAAAAGACTAAACAACAAAATAAAAATAAAACGTCTTGAGAGAGATCGGGCGAGACTTTGGTGTGGGGAGGTCAAAAATCGCAGTTATGCTACTGGTCAAAACCAACGGTGATTGAACACAACATACCTAATGCTTGAAGAATCCTGCATGATTTTCTGATGTAATTTAAGAAAATAAAACAGAACGCCTTTTTCGTTTTACAAATACGGAAACAAAACTACTTTATTATCAAAAGTTAACTGCTAATTTTCTGGATGTATGTGGGGTGACACGTTTCGTAATTTGGGGGGGGGGAGATTTCCCTTAAGACATTTTTTTTCCAAGTGATATTAATTAAGGACATATTTTATTATTATTTTTTTTTATAATTTTATGCACGCGCAACAAAATTGCAGAACTCGTTACTCCAAAAGTCATATTACTGCATTTCTTCCAAAATAATCTTAAATGCAGTTTAAGGGTAATTTAGTAGCACGCGGCTGGGGAAGTGAACACGAGTTTTATTTAATTACATAAAATAAAAAAACAACATCCAACGTCTAAACAGAAAAAGGGCACCTGCGAAGGGTCGGGTGTGGTCGAAATTTTCATCTCGTGCCAAAGTATAGCTGGAATGAAAATAAAAATTTCGAAGACATTTCGAACTCGTATTTCAAAAATGAAACAAAAACAGAAAATGGTGAACGTTCCTGAATCGAACGAGTGTAAAATAATATAATAATAATAAAACTCTAACTCGTTTATAATATCGACAAAATTTTTAGTTTATGCATTCTTGCGCCTATAAATAGTTCAGATGAAACCAAAATTGAATAACCTGGCATCTCTCCGTGCATGCCTGGAATTGAATTCAATTCTATTCAGTCAGAGGAGCAGAGGGCGCTGTGTAGGCATACGAACGGCTGTAAGGTGGTATTGCTGATCCCGTTTTTTAAAGTGGTTCTAACTCCCGTTTTCAATTTAAAAGTGGCATAATGTAATTCTACTTGTCGCGCTGAAGACAGTGATATATAATTCATCGAAATCGGCCAAGTGGAATCCAAATTTTGAGTGTGTGCTGAAAAATGAATAGTTCACTGTGGTCACTAATGAGCGTAGAAACAGGACGTCGCCATCTTTACCGTTGCTCAAGGGAAGAAAGGTGAGTCATTAAGTGCAACAAGTGCCTTAAGGATTTATCGTCCGACGAAAATCATACAAGCTGCAGGAAATGCCTTGGGAATCTTCACTTTACATATTCCGGACTTTTAGAAACAACATGGCAACGCAAATCCAACGCTAAACGAGAGGAATGGAAGTGGCTATATTGCAGAGAGAACAAAGAAACACCGCTACCCACGGCGCAACCGATTACACTGGAGGCAGAATCGGACGATGAACTGAACAGACAAAAAAATATAGGTGAGTCTTATAATTCGAATTCCATAAATTTATTACTAGAAAGAGGTTTAGAGACTATAAAAGCCAGCTTAGTAGATCTTGTGCAAGAACGCTTTGATAAACAGAACGAACAAATAACAAAAGCAATTAGCGAATATGAAGAGTTTGTTAAATATAATAATTCAACAGTCGAAGAAGTCTTACAAACGGTAAAAGACATTAAAATCAGAATCAACGTACTCACAGGCAACACAAATTAATGAAAGACACATCCGAACTCCGTCAAGAACTTAATTGCCTAAAACTACAATACGAACTTTTAAATCAACCACAGCATAAAGATCTTGCCATAACGGTCTTCCAGAAACTGCATCCACAGAAAATCTCAGAGAGATAGTTTTTAAGCTACGCCATGCAATTGACATCCCTCTACATCAGAGATCGGGAACCTGCGGCTCTTGGCTCTTTTATATTGAATTAAAACAATACGGCCTGTTCGTGATGCTAGATACTATGCATGTGACTTGTGTTTCGCATGAAATTTTATGACATGAACAACTGACAAGTACGTTACATTTGAAATACGGCTAAATGTTAACTCTGCTTAAGGTAACTAGCGCCACGGCGAAAATTTGAACTAATTGATCAGCTGTCCTGTCAAACACCACGGTTTTTAGATATATACGGATTTTAACTATCAAAATAAATATTCTGTTCGTTAACTTATTTATTGTGGTACTAAACTAGTGTTTAATTTAGTATCAGGTAATGTTATGCACAAATTAATTTTTATTATGTTGAATTTGTGTTTTTACTTGCAGGTAAATTTGTGATAATAACCTTCCTAATATGAGTTCAAGAAAAAAAAATAATCGAAAAAAACAGATGATTCAATAAAATGTGGATAGAGAAATTTGCATTTATAGAAGTAAATGGAAATCCGCAAGGTTTAATTTTCCATCTACGACTTCAAAATAACAAATCAAGTAATGTCGAACGACGTTGTCGAGGAAAACATTTAGACTTCAGTAAAAAATATCGTGAGGGTGATTATTTCAGCAAAGATGTTTATCAACTTGGACGAAATCTTCGTCGAATACTACCGAAGCAAGTTTTTTGTTATCCCTTGAAATAGCGGGAAAACCTTTTTACCGATGGCGAATTTCTACAAAATTGCATGCATAATGTCCCTGAAATTCTATTTAAGGATATGAAAAATAAGGACGAGATACGTAAAAAAATTAAAGATTTACCTCTTTCGGTTAGATCTGTCAAGGAACGGATTGTAACAATTTCTGCAGAAGTTTCAAATATGCAGATTATGTATATTATTAATTCTGCTGATTTTATATCTATTGCAGTTGATGAATCAAATGATATTTCCGATATGGCACAGTGCTGCGTGATGGTTAAATATATCACATCTTCCGGTATTCGAGAACCTCTTGAACTGCTAACACTTAAAGGACACACTACAGGTCGAGATATTTTAGAAAAAGTTCTAACAAGTTTACAGAATATAATACATAAATATTAATAATATAGTATGCATTGCGACCGATGGCGCGCCTTCTATGATTTCGAAAAAATAAAGGGGTTGTTAAATTATTCTCCACTCATATTCCTCATGGAGTTATTTCATTTCATTGCATTTAGCATCAAGAAGCTTTAGTTGCAAATTCTTTGGGATTATTACCACAACTAAAAAGAGTGATGGATGTTGTTGTGCCAATGATCAATTTCATCCAATTTCAGGCGTTGAATCACAGACTCTTTGACACATTTTTAGAGGAACTAGGTAGTCAACATAAAGATTTAGTGATATTTACATCTGTACGATGGTTATCAAGAGGAAAAGTATTCAAACTTTTTTTTTCAGCGCTTAAAATAAGTAATAGTTTCTTAACCATTAAAAATTATAACGTAAATCATGTGGAACTTCTCAGTAATCCCGAATGGATACAAATTTATTTATTTTTGCTTGATATGACAGAACATTTTAATAAGCTAAATTTGAAGTTGCAAGGGAAGGGAAACAGCTTTACAATTACTAGAGGAAGTCCTTACCTTTGAACAGAAACTAAGAGTGTTTTTCGAAGATGTTATTGAAGAAAAATGTATATATTTTGAAAATCTAAAAAATTATAGATTGAATTTAAATCAAGAAAAAGTTGATTGCAAAATATTCGCTGAAATGATTACTGTAATTTTGGATTCGTTTACAAGCAGATTTCGGGATTTTAAAAAACATCAGGAAATGATGAAATTTATATTACATCTGTTAAATTGCAATTTAAAATTAACAGATATTGAAGTTTTTCCTGGAATATCAATTGCAAAAGTACAAATCGAGCTTCTGGAAATTCAGAATAAAGCATCTGGGTACAAAAACTTCAGGAAATGGTGGCACAAATTGAAGAAAATGAGGAACTATGGAAGAAACACCACAGGAAATTATATTTAAATGTTGGAATTCTTTCCCAACTAATTATTCAAATGCCAGGCGACTTGCTTTTGGGGTTTTGACTCTTTTCGGTTCAACGTACAATTGCGAAATTTTTCTCTTCAATGAATTACATTAAACTTAAGTATAGGAACAAATTGACTGATGAAAGTTTGAAAGCCGAATTATTATTAAAGTGCACAACATACAATCCAGATTTAAGTAAATTGGTTGAGAAGTGCAAAATCAAAAGTCTCATTAGTGAATTTTAAATTAATACAATCAAATATCTATTAAAATACATAATATTGTATTTTTGTTCGAACTAATTCTTTTTGCAATACAAATTCTGACTTTTTTGCAATATTATTCTTACTTAAACATGTTTTGTGATTAAAAACTTAATCAAACTTAATGTTGTTTTATTTATTGAACATATAAAATATTTATATGCAAAAATAAAAGTGGCATTTGACATCTGGAAGTACTGAATTAAAAACAAATTTACCTAAGTTTGAACTAACTGCAACTTTTAGTCACCAGGAAAAATCGAATTGAAGTTGCGGCTCCCAAAATTTTGTTTTAATTAATTTTTTTGGTGGAATGGCTCTTTGGTTCAAAACAGTTCCCGACTCCTGCTGTACAGCATAATGACATTCAGACCATAAATTCGGATTCCCAGGAAGAACAAAAAACAAGTCTTGCCACGACCCGCACCAGTCATAGTTTGTCTTCTGACAAGCAAGACCACAAGAGACAATCTCATAAAAGCCAGCAGACTGAAAAAAAAGTTGCCAAGGACTTAACCGCATTGTAAGACAATACACCAATCTTTCTATCTGAGTATTTAACACCATTCAATCAGAATCTGTTGTACCAAGCAAGAAAAGCAAAAACAGAAAAAAAGTATCAATTTTTATGGATCAGAGACGGCAAAATATTCTTGAGAAAGTCACAAACTTCAAAGTCGATACAAATAAAAAGCTCGGAAGACATAGATAGGCTGCCAGAGTGAAACAAAAGACTCCACATTAGTTCAAAAAGAAAACCTCAACACAACAAAAATGAATGTGAACCATCAGACAGATGTAATTACCATAATACATCAGAAATTGTACTTCTGACTCGCTTGATGCATGGAAACAACACAGTACAAGCGAGAAGACTCTCCATCCTGCATATTAACATCAGAAGCATCCGAAAACATTTCGGATTGTTAGAGGCTTATCTGGAGAATCACACCGGTGTTATTGATATATTGGTCCTAACACAAGTATCCATAACTAATGACGAAGCAACTGATTTCCAAATTCCAGGCTTCCAACAACAACATAGATCATGCCACCAAACAAAAAGAGGGGGTAAAGTATTAATATTTATCAAACATAAATTAATAGCAAAAAAACTGTCTATCAGTTTGAGCATGCTGAAACCCTTTGCCTCGAAATCACTAATACCACCAATAGACAGAATCCCATAATACTAAATGCTATTTACAGGCCACCAAACCTAAACATGATAAAATTCTTGCACGAACTGAATTGCTGCTTTCACGCCAAGAAATATGCTCAACCGAATACCTAATGATAATCGGCGACATAAACATAAATATTACAAACGAAAACCAGAGGAACACTGTACAATACCTAGACACGCTATCCACGTATAACCTAATACCAACAATAATATCACGTGCCAGAGAAGAAATATTCGGAAATACTATCACTGCCTGAATCATATAAACATTTGAGCACCACCAAACAGTTACACTGCATCAGTCATAAAGTGCAAAGTATCAGATCATTCCTTCATGGCTCTAAACCTGCACACTAACACAATATCCAAGCAATGCTCCACATATGAAAAGCAACACAAAACAATAATAGACAAAGAAGTAGTCAACCACGAAATAAGAAAAACCGACTGGGAACACATGGCATCAGATTCAGGAGATATCTTATACAACAACATTAAACAAACACTGGAGGAAATATATAAGAAAGCTGCAGAGAAAGTCAGAATTCGTTCAAGAACAACTCAAGAATTTTGGGTTGTTCTTGAACGAAATACACAGAAAGGACGCTCTATGGAAAGAATTTAAGCGATATTCAAATAATGCAGCGTTAAAAACCGAATTTAAGATGACAAGGAATCGCCTTACAACACAAATAAGAAATGCAAAAAAGAAACTAATACAGAGACAAATCAACCTCTGCACAAAACAACATGAAGCAGACCTGACATCAGATCAACGAGATGCTAGATTATGCTCCCAATACCACCGCCTCTGAAACCATAAAACACAGCTTCATGAAAGACGCAAAATCTATCCAACAACTAGCAAATGACTTTAACCCAAATTTTGCAGACTCCATCCAAGAATTGCACAGAAATATTCCCAGAACCACAAAACGTGATCCTCGACTTGGACCACAATCAAAACAGACATTATGGTTTCCAACCATAAAAGAAGCAGAAGAACTTCTCTCTGTAACACATCAAATCAAACCAAACAAAGGCCCAGGAATTGATGGTATAAGACCTAAGGATATCAAGCAACACGCAACTAGCTTAGGCCCTGTCCTACTAAAATTAATAAATAAAATATTTAAAATAGGACAGATACCAAGTATGCTAAAGACTGTCATAACCACACCCATATACAAACATGGAAAAAGAAATTTAATCAGCAATTACAGACCCATAGCAACATTTCAACTTTCATATTATCCCCAAAACACAATACGGCTTTCAGAAAAATAAGGGAACAACATCTCTCTTGGAAGACTTTACAGACGTAATTAATACCGCCTTAGACAGAAACAAAATTTCCACGGTAGTCTTTATTGATCTAACTAAAGCATTTGATACACTCACACATCAAACCTTATTAGAAAAGCTGAGACATGCTGGAATAGATGGGCCTCTGCACAGGTGGTTTAGAAACTACCTTCAAAATAGAAAGCATATCACATGTATCGGGTCAAACCGAAGTAGAGAGCTACCAGTAACCTGTGGAGTGACACAGGGTGCTATACTCTCCCCAACTCTATTCAACATTTATATGCACGATATTAATTAGCTACCTCTCAAAGGTGAGATCTTCCAATACGCAGACGATACAGCTATAATATCCATCCATAATAACGCAAGCATAGCACAAACAAATATACAACATGACATAAATCTGTTCACACACTGGCTCACCAAAAACTCCATACACATAAACTCCAAAATTAACGATATTCAGAAATCCACTTACTCGACCAGTTGATAATAAATATATAACCATCCAACATCCACTTTCCAACATAAAAAACACACAGAACAGTAAAGCCACTACAATCACTCAGGTTGAAACAATACGATACTTTGGGATTTATTTCGATGCAGATATGAACTGGAATAGCCACATAAACCAACAAACTCCGAACAATAAGTGGCAAACTCTACAGATTAAAAGACAGTTCCCACACGCCTAAAAACACTAATATACAAAGCACTATGCCAAAATATACTAAGATACGCTATAACAACGTATGCTTTCTGTGCACTCTACAAACCAACTAGATTAATGTCGTTACAGTACAAACTGATAAAACTGATCTTTTGGGATCAAAGAGACAATATCGACTTTTTATACACTGCAATGTCAGAACACAAAATACTGACAACAAAACACTTATGTCACTATGCAGCTTTGCTAAAACATTATTTCGATGCCAGCCAGAGGACAGTCAGAAATACATACTGTATAACAAGACCTCAGACAACTAATTATATCACATATAAATACAATAATCACTACGGAATGGCCTCACAAAGCTTCTACATCCCAGACATGCTAAATAAATTACCTTTTGAATACAGGAACCTTACAAACCACAATAGCCTGAAAAGAGCCCTAAGGACATACTATGAACAAGAAACACGCACCCTACACAACTTACTAACTTAATGAAACACAATTTATTAGTTCAGACTTCCAGTTCAGTGATGCATCAAGACATTCCAAGTTATTGTGCGTGCGTGCGTGCGTGCGTGTGTGTGTGTGTGTGTGTGTGTGTGTGTGTGTGTGTGCGCGTGCGCGCGTGCGTGCGTGTGTGTGTGTGTGTGCGTGCACGAATTTCTCAATCAACGGGTGTAGTGGAAATCAAACCTATTAAACATCAGCCTACTTCCCAACACAGCAAACAAATCAATAAATAATAACTAACTGGTGTTTTCATCCTCAGATAAGCTTAACAAATAAGCTTCCAGATGAAAGCTGGGAAATTACATCTCATCCAAGATCAATAAAAAAAAATAAAAAAATGGAAAAAAAACCATATATCACATTTGAGTGCTATATAGTTCAGTGGTGGCGAACCTTTTTATGTGCGCGTGCCAAAAATTTACAAATCGAGTTGCTGACGAGCCAGCGGATGCCAAAAATTTACTAATTGAATTGTTGACATGCCAGGAAGTTTTTACTAGGGGAAAAATTAATAGAAAATTAATCTAACTTAATTTATTTATTTATAATATTTTATAAAAATTATAATTTTATAAATAATATTTTATTTTATTTATAATATTTATAGCCTCGGGATACTCACTTTAGTGAGTACGTGTGTGGCAAACCCGAGGTACCTGATGCTGGACCATGCCTTACTTCATGTAATGTACATCTGTTATATTATCTGTAGACTGGTCTCTCCTCTTCCTCCCTTGCTTCTTTCTTTCTTCTCTTCTTGCTCCTTCTCCCGAATACTATTAGAGTATTCGAGAGAAATCTCTCCAATTTTGCTGTGTCATTTCGTCGTGCTAACAGGACATTAACAAGCACTGTAACATGATCAGGCCATCAAAAAATGTTCATATCTCATCGTCGTCGCGCTGGTTACCAAGGGACGCGTTCGGGTTTTAGGCAGAGGGACCCGTTCGACAAATATGTTACAATCTCCCTTAGACAGCACTCTGCTAGAGGAAACTCCATCAATGGGCGCGCTACCCGTTTGGGGAGATGTTTAGGGGAAGCGCAAAGAAATGGTTCTGCAAAAGGATGGAAATTGCAATGACAACGGCACCAGACTATGGCTTTAGGCAACTAGAACATCTTCTCTCTGACAGGGAAGTAGTTGGAACTGGTCGAGGAAGCCAAGTGCTACCGGCAAGACTTAGTCGGGCTTTCTTCGACCAAGAGGCTCTGGAACTGTCGACCTTAATAAGGGGTGGAAGCTCTACTACTCTAGTGTGAGCCCGACAATGTCTGCTCAGGCGGGCGTGGGGATACTCACAAGCCCCCAGCTGTTAGACTGTGTTGCTGAGTGGATCCCATTGGGGGGACGGGTACGTGTGTTAAGGGTTCAGATGAAAAACCATGATTTGGCTGTGGTAGAAGCCTATGCACCTAATCTGGAGTCAGAATACTCTGCCTTCCTAGAGGAAGTGTATGCTGCTTTTGACAGGGTGGCAGACATGGAATCAGTCCTGCTAAGGGGTTGACTTTAATGCACATGTTGGAACAAATGACCAGACATGGAGGGGTGTGGTTGGGAGGAACGGCGCCCCTGACCGTAACGCGAATGGGTTGAAATTATTGGACTTTTGCTGTACTAACAGCTTGTCCATAATGAATACCTTCTTCCAGTACCGAGAAGTCCATAAATATACCTGGTACAGGGATACACTAGAAAAAAGGTCTCTGATTGACTTCTTTATAGTCTCAGCAGACCTATTTTCCTCAGTGTTGGACGTTCGTGTGAGAAGAGGGGTAGAACTGTTAACTGACCACCACCTTGTGTGCACTCTACAGCTTCAGAAACCAGATGCTACCATCAACGCTGGTAGGCCTAAGCAACTATTCAGCGTGAAATGGGAAGCATTGGAAAATGAGACTGTGAGGAAGAATTTTGCAATGACATTTCCCCCAGGTTCAAAAAGATTCCCAAGCATACTGCAGATGTTGAGGAGGAGTGGAAGCTGTTCAGAACAACTGTCACTCTCTCTGCACTCTCATGCTGTGGCAGAAAGCGGCTCTGCATGGCAACGGGCAGTGAGAAAAGAACACCTTGGTGGAACCAAGAAGTCCAAAAAACTGTCTCCGGACAAAAAAGGAGTCCTACCTAACATAGCTTAGGGTCAGGTCACCTGAGATGCGTTTGCGGTATGCTGAGGCACGAAAAAGCTGCTGTTGAGGCAGTAAAGACAGCAAAGTAGAAGGCTTGGGAATCATTTGGAGAAAGATTAGACTCATCCTATGCAAATGCAAACAAAGTATTCTGGCCTCCTTCGAGGGAGGAAATCGTGCACAGAAAGGGCATTCAGGCCTCTGATAGTGCACTTTTAACAACCGAGAAGGATATCCTCCACAGATGGAAGGAATACTTTGAGAGGCTTCTTAACCCGGGTGGCCCAGCAATTGTGGACATCCATGAGGTGCAGATTGGGGCAATCACTAGTCTCACAGCAGAAGAGGTTCATTTAACAATAAAATCGCTAAAATCGATCAAGGCTTCTGGCGATGATGAAATTCGGCCTGAAATGCTAAAAGCCTTCGAGACGGTGTTCTCCGGCTGACTCGAGTGTGTCAGGCTGCTTGGATATCTCAGTGAGCACCAAAGCAATGGCAGACAGGCGTAATAATACCAGTCTTCAAGAAGGGACACCAGAAGGATTGCAGTAACTATCGTGGCATCTCTCTGCTCAGCCTGCATGGAAAGTGTATGCTAAGTGCTTGGAAAGAAAGTGCAGGAGCATAGTTGAGTGAAAGTTCCAGAAAGAACAATGTGGCTTTCATCCGTAGAAGCGCAACTGATCAAATATTCACTTCAAGGCAAGTCTTTGAGAAATCTTGGGAATATGCCAAGAATGTCTACACATGTTTTGTGGAAGGCATATGACCGGGTTCCTCGGGATAAGCTTTGGCAAGTAGTACAGGAGTATGGAGTGGATGGTCAACTATTTGCTGCCATCAAATCCCTGTACGAATGCCCAGAGTTTTGTGTCAGGGTAAACACCACAAAGTCTGAACCTTTCACAGTCTCCCTTGGCCTCCACCAAGGGTGTATTCTGCCACCCCTCGTTTTCATAATATTTATGGACTGGATTGATAGTCACAGCCGAGGCAGTGAGTGTGTCAGAATTGCAAGATGTAGCATTGAACGTCTGCTTTTTGCAGATGACCTAGTTCTGCTTAGCTCTTCCACAGATGACCTCCAGCAGACCCTGGATAGGTTTGTAGCTGTTTGTGCAGATGCCGGAATGAAGATCAGTGTGGCCAAAACTGAAACATTTGTGGTCTCAAGACAACCATCCCAGTGCACTCTACATGTAAGTAGATTCCCTATGTGGCTGTTGGAGAAGTTTAAATACCTTGGGTCCATATTCACGAATGATGGAAAATTGGACGTAGAGCTAGATACTCGAATTGGCTTAGCAAGCTTAATATTGTGGGAGCTTGGCCGTTCGGTAGTATTGAAGCAGGAGTTAAGCCAGAAGGCAAAGCTGGCTGTCTTCAATGCAGTCTATGTCCCTATCGTCACCCATGGTCATGAGAGTTGTTTAATGACCGAAAGAATGCGGACACGAATCCAAGCGGCTGAAATGAGGTTCCTTCGAGGGGTTGCGGGGCTGACAAGACTCGACATAGTCAGAAGCTCTGCAATTCGGGAAGCCCTCAATACTCAACCGCTGCTTCTCCGTGTTGAGAGATCAGTTATGTTGGTATGGGCACCTGGTCAGAATGCCACAAGAGAGGATCCCTCAGTAGGCCCTCTTATCCAAGCCAGAGGGTGGGAGGCCACGTGGAAGGCCAAGGACTCGCTGGATAGATTATATCCAAAACCTTGGGTGGACACGTTTGGGAATCCCACCAGAACACCTGAGCTTGGTGGCAGAGGATCGTGACCATTGGAATTTCCTCTTGCAGCTGTTGCCCCCACAACCCAATTGGGAAAGGTGGGCCTTGAAGATATATGTATGTATAATATTTATTTACATATAAATTTATAATATTATTTAGTGTAAAATTGATTATTGTATTATTAAATTGATTTAAATGACATTGGCTTGAAAAAATGTTTATGCATTGTAACTCACCATCGAAGTTAGCTGAGCAGGGAAAGCGGCAGAAGGATATCAACTTTTCGGCGAAATGCTTACCATATTTACTCGAAAATAACTCGCACCCCTGATTTTACTTTGCAAAAAAAGACATTAAAAAGTTTTGCATATACCTCGCACATGAAAAATGTTTAAACATGTGTTCACGCAAGGCAATAGTAACTCGTTCCGCGCAGTAAACAACATGCCCTCCCCAACAGCCATTATACTGCAGATGCAAGAAAAAGTAGTTTTACGGTATCCCTGAATAAGGTACAGAGCCTTTTCAACAAATAGTGAAATTACAGACAGCTGGAATAAAAACGGTGATAACTAATGAATCACATGTCCCCTCTCACAGAAGCTATGCTGTATATACTTAAGCAAAACCATATATTGCACCAGAAACACAATATCTAACTAAAAACTCGTCCAATTTTTCAATTACATGAAATAAATATTTCTTTTATTGCATTTGAAATTCTCGATGTCATTATGACAGATCACAAAGGTTAACTTCAAATAAAATTCTATCACGAATTAAAATATGCCATATAAAGCATGTGTGAGTTTCTGTGCCAGCTCAAACGCAAACAAGCATCAATAAAATTGAACCAAGGATAGAAACTTTGTGTGAGTTGAGCCCGCCGGTAAGGAGAAGATGAGAAGTTCCGTCAGAACGATAAACGACATCCCACCGTGAATGTGTTAATACTAAGAAATATATAGTGAATGTTGTTATGACAGATTCAAATGTTATGGAATTCGGTTGAAGAGAATTAGCATTTCAACTCAACAATGGTAGCCTTTGTCTTTGGATCGCGCGATCTTTTGTTAATACCGCACCAATCATATGCACGTCTTTATAGCTGCTCTCCGGTGTAAAAAAAAAAAAATTAACTTGTATGTATTGTAACAATTAAAAAAAAAATTGAATAATCTATAAGCGTACAAAAGGATATCATCTGTAAATCGTTGGTGTGCCAGCAAAATTCTCGGACGTGCCACCTCTGGCACGCGTGCCATAGGTTCGCCCTCTATGGGCTAAGGCATTTCGGAAAAGGGGATTATTAGCGAAGATGGATAATAGCATTACAAAGATCAAAACGGTAAGCGATTTGTATTTCACAGTAACCCAGAGAACGGCAACCAGTGATAATAAGATTGCAAGCAAACTCCAGACAGCGATATTAGAAACACGACACTGCCCCTTCTGCCGAAATTCAAAGACTTGCTGATTTTGGTACTTAATGTGGCGATTTACTGTAATTCTACTTGTATGTGTAATTCTTCTTCTTCTTCGATTTCTGCTCGTCTCTGAGGGGAATCCAGTTTGAGGGTTGTTGTGGATCCGAAAAAAGCGTCAATGAAAGACAAATTTCTGAAACTTGTGTTTAGGAAATAAAGCAGCGTTAGCCGAGCATCACCAGTCGTGGAGCCACTATTATATTTTTGCTTTACGTTTGAAGTAAAAGAAAAAAAAAATCACATCTTTCTGAATATATTCAAATGATATTAAGCTCTCAGATGCAGCTTAACTTTCTTTAATCCGTTTTTCTTTTTACATATTATTAATTTTTTATTCTTTTGTTTGTTACACATTCCTTATGTAAATATAAACACTCAGTTAATTAACGCATTTCAAATTCACCTTATTTGAAAATTCGGTACTCAAAGGAGACAAGTTTCCTAGGAGATAATCGTTACAATTTAAGTGATGCCTCAGCAAAGCCGACCTACGTTTGTCAGTGTCCCTTGTATCATTAGACTTTCAATGAATTTTAAATTAGACATTTTCCTTTCTTCACCCTCAATCTTTTTAGAGTGGAGTGAAAAAAATGAAGAAGCTTCGATGAGGAACGATAAGTTTGCCTACTTATCGAACGAAGTCGGTTCGATAAGTAGGCAAACCCGCCAGAGAACACACACAATTAAAAGACAGAAATGCTATCATAGATAGCAGACGGTTTAGAGTTACGGTGTGACTCGGATGGTGGATCATGTAGGGTCTCCTGCAACGAGTCCTAAGACTCCGTGGAGACGTGATGTAAAAATAATAAGAGTTCTGAAGCTTTTTTTTTTTTATTATCCGATAGTGTTTTTTTCCCGGATCGCTAAAATGAGATCTGAGGTGGGGGGGGGGGGGATTCATTTGAGTGCTACTTTACGAAAGCTACTTTTCTGGCAGCTCAATTCAACAACAAAAAGTCTACATCTGTCACATGACTGACATCGACAGAAAGGTCCTCAATCACGTGCTAGTGCACTACGGAGAGAAGGAAACACGATACAGAGAAGAAACTGATGTTAAGCTGTGTGTGTGTATGTATGACATTAAATACAAAAACAACATAAACTCTTTTCTAACACAACAGATAACAATAATAAAGTATAAGAATAATAACACAAACCAGAGAGGCAGGAAAAATATCACCGACAAAATAAAGGAAGAAATGAAACAGCGCACGCGATACTACTTTTGCTGACCAAGGCAGAATGTCAGGAGAATGCAGAGCGGAAACAGAACAGAAACAACCAAAGAAAAACGAGGAAGACGTCTAAGTAAAAATACTAACAGTGCCATAAAGGATTAGTCCACCACAAATATTAAGAAAAGAAGAGAAAGTACACCAACTAAAAAAAAAAAAAAAAAGAAGCAGTTGGCAATGCCATCGACAACTCTAACACCGCTGACAAGTGCAAGTTCATAGAATGCAGCATATCAGTCTTGGGTTAAGCAGGTATCAAAAAAAAAAAAAAAAAAGATAAGCTTTTCTCACTGTTATTTAAACATAATTTACAACAGAAAAATCAGATTAAAAACAAACTAAAAATTCCTTTGAAAGTAGCCTTCGACATTTAAAACGCAGTGAAATCAAGATATCATCCCTTCAGCAACAGAAACACCTACATCAATACCAGAGACACAAAAATGTTGATACCGACAATACGCTACTAAACACGTCTGGCCGGATGTCCTCTAAATATCACCGCCCCTGCAGAAACAAGGCCAGCTACGAAAAAGGCAACACAAGAAATATTGATTCTCCCCCCATTCCTTCCAGCTTTGCTTAAGTTTGCAAATGTTTTGTGATTTTTCACTAAAACTTAACGACGTAGCCGATGGTCCTACTGAATGTTCCTGCACATTTCTATAGTTTTATCTTTTTCTTGCTGATTTTCATAGCAGATTTGTTACAGCTACTTTTCAGTTTAGGTTAAAAATTCCGAAGACTGCACTGGATTTATTTCGAAGAGCCTCCATAGCTCAGTCAGTATAGACGAAGCCCTTCGGTCGGAAAAACCTGGGTTGGATTCCCGTCCACGAGTGAGGAACCTTTATCTGGCCGCTTTCGACTAAAGGTGAGTTAGCCGGTCTCATGCGGAGGTAGGGGATTTTCGTCCCCCAGAACACGATTACAGTCAGGAATACTCAAGATCGTCCCGTCACCTATAGGCCTGATTCGTCAGCTATGCCGGTCCCGAGCCCCGATAAAATTAGGGGGAACTGAGATGGTACCGAACCTCCCCCCAAAAGGGGCTCACGGCCGTTGTATCATAAGAAATAAATAAATAAACTTTCGAAGTACAGTATAACATTATCGTCTGCATGAACTCGGTTGATGATCTCCACTTTCGGTATCAGATTTGATGAGACTCTTATTCATAATGTGATCGATAAAGTACGAATGAAGATAGCGTCCATCCTTTTCTTCATCTGATTAACGATGAAGAAAAGGATGGATTTTGCTCCGTACAGCGTCCCATTTACTCCAGGCAACTGCAGGGTTTGGAAAAGCTTTTCTCTGAGAACCTCGTCACAAGTATTTTCCACATCTACTTTAGTAGATGTGGGGAACCTGAGCTTGATAACCGCAATTTCGCAGCCTGTTCCTCTATTACCAACATCCCTTCCACATTTTTCTTAACTTTTCTCAGGTATGCTTGCACTAATCTTACCTGGAATACTAGTAAAAAACTTCTGCTGTAATTATCATTTTTAGTTTAATTGCCCTTTCCCTTTATTTCCCTATAAATAGGATATGTACTTTTGTACATATTTTGCTTCTTTTTTAGTATGAAATTCATTTTATTCTACTCATAACTAAACGATCACTTCCCATTTCAAACCCCTGTATGCCCTCTTATCTGGAACCAGTCACTTATTCCTTGGATCTTCTCTACATGTGAATTTATGCATTGTTTTAATATGTTATTTCCATAAATAACATTTTCTGTATGTTTTCCATTTACTTATCCATCGCAGTAGTTTTGTGGTGATGCTGTGTGTACAGTTCTGAAATTATTGGGAACTGCGTGTTTCCGCGAAGTGCCAATCAGGACAAATATTTTGGTGTTTCGAGTGAAAGATTTGTGCAGTTGGGCAAAAATAAAAAATAAAATCAAACGGGGATTTTGGGTTGGGAGAAACTGATGTTGCTCCACTAATGATGTCTACTTCGCAACTATTGGATGCCCACTTCAATTATTGCACATGTGATGCGTAACTTATTGGAGGGTGGAGGAGATAGTTACACGGATGTTTATTGAAAACATCAGATTCCATCAGAAGCATTAATTGATTCAAAAATAGCCTTTGCACATTTATTGCTGTAGGCGTGAAGATATTTCTGTAGATTGCTTCCCCTCCTTCCATGTTCTGTATTTGTCTTTTTGATGAAAACAGACGTAAAAGAGAAGCAACAGTGTTGGTCTGAATAGGATGTCATGAACCTGAGACAAAGAAAAATTTGAATCCACTCCTGTTTATGCGAACGTCAACGGCGTAGGAAATCCGTCTCCTGCCTCCGAGGACAATTCCCCAACTGCTTTTCATCGTTAAGGATAGCTCTTATAGCTGTAATATCTCTTATGTATGTGTGTATATACACTGAGTGGCCACTTTATTAGGAACACCTCACCAATTTTCCTAAAAGAGGAGATGTGACTATTGTGGACTCGCTCTCTTTCTCTCTCTCTCTCTCTCTCTGTGTATTTTATATCAACCTCATGAAAGATCCAAATACAATACCGAGTGTAATAGAGGTTAGCTAGAAATAATGAACTTGTTCTTTCCCGAAAGCCACTGGAAGTCGTGGTGGTAAAAGCGGCGTTGTGAAGGCTGTTCCCAAGAACCCAGGTGGATGGAATGAAAGAGGAGGATGAGAAGGTGAATTTGAAGCTGAACTGTACATGTAGTAGAGGAACTGCGGCGGTCACTTAAGAGTAGCACTCACAAAACTACCCTAAAGAAAAGGGTAGTTTTGTGAGTGCTAAAAATAATGGGAAAAGGTGTGCGCGTGCGATTAGCGAGAGAGATCTGCCTTAAAGTAGACTCCCTCTTCTGGATAGCTAGGATGTCATGAAAGCAAAGAGGTTTGAGGTATAATATCTACCAAAATTATCTGAATGCGGGCTCATCCTAACTCACGCTCTCGTACGAAAGGCACTAATATGGAGTTCATCCTCCATTTGGCGTTGTTTTAATCTTCCTGAAAGGCTTTCTGCTAGATTTTTGTACGTTGTTACAGAGTTTGAGATATCGCTACTACGTTCACTGATGTCGGGCAATTTGACCTTCAGCGACCCAATTCATCCCGCAAGAGTTCGATGGGGTTGAGATCAAAGCTGTGTATACAGCCAGAGAAATTCTTCTCCACCAAACCATTCCTGCACAGATCTCATTCAGTGGACCTTGTCGTGTCGATACAGGAAAGAGTCTTCATCGAACTGTTGCCATGAAGGTGGAACACAGAATGGTCTTGAATGTCATTATAGGCTACAGCGTTAAGCTTCCCCGTTACGGGAACTAAGGGGTCTAGCCACAACCATGAAAAACAATCCCAGACTAAGATGCCTCATCCGCACTTGGCACAACACATTCGGGCAGATAGAGTTCTCCTGGAATTTGCCAAACCCACAGTCGTTCGTCGGGTTGCCATATGGCGAAGCGTAATTCATGACCCCTCTACTCCACCTGACCCTGGGCGTTGATTTTGCTGATGTTAGGCTTGTGTGCTGCTCGTGGCCACGAAAACTTATGTTCAGATGCCAACAATACTTAAGAATGTCTTCTTAAGTAATGTTGGCATCCGAACAGTGTTGTTGGAGAAATTTCGAAATACAACATTCTCATTGCGAGAATTTTTTTCCGAGGATCATATGAACGTAACTCTCACTTTATCATACAGCGAAGTGGATTTCATAAGAAGCTGGATGTAAATATTTTCGCAGTTACGTAGCTTGGATAAGAATCTAACTTATTTCTGAGCTGGCACATTTTAAGGTGTTTCGATAAGCACGTGTTTTAATTGATGAAAATCAGAGATATGCAAATCGGCTGCTTTATCCGTTTAGGAAGTTTTTGGAACCAGCCTATTACAAAGAATGGTGTACAAATATCCCGATTCATTCTTTACTTTCAAGATTCATTTTCATTATCGTAACGAATGCGAGTGTCTCTTTATCCACAATACCGAGTTTATGTTTTCTGCATGCTCAAGACCAGCGTTTCACAAAGTCCGCGGTCGGAGCACATCCTTGTTGGAGGGGGAGGGGGGATAATGGTCTGCAAAAGAATAAAAATTCAAATATCGCAGGTGAGCTGCGGGTTAAAACATAAAATACAAGCAAGTTATTGTAAACTCAAGTTTAATAACATGCACGTACACACGTACACACCACACGTGGAAAATACGTACTTAGCTTGGGTTCGTTGAACACCCGACAGGCTTAACTGCTTTCACACGTGCACGTATTATGAAGTGGCCGGGAAAAAAAAATTATGCAACAAAGAAAAAACTGTCATCTGCTCTGCATACTTTGAGAAACGCCGCTCTAAAAAAATTAACATAAGGGAGAATGTAACGTGAAATTAAGGACAGAGCAAAGTCGCGCACCAAACGACTGAGAAAAGAACGACCCACTTCGAAATAAGGGATTTCTGAACGAGGCTCGAAATCAAAACTTTCAACGCAAAATAACATTTTTGCTTTCGATTTTACTTAAACATCGCAAATATACTGCAATAACAGATTTCAATGACTGTTACTTGGCCCTTTCCCCACAAATCTGTTATTATTATTTTATTTGACTCTTACAAGTTCGTTAACAAAGGTTATTTCTTGCGAATTCAGTCCGGATAGTCGGCCAAATCCCGCGATTGTAAATGTAGCGAGCAGTCGAGAATGCCCGATCACATCCGGCCAGTCTAGAATACGAGTCTTCGTCGCTCGGTTGCTGATGCCGCTGTATTTAGAATCCCACCAAACCACGTGACGAGATGTTTGTAAAATTCGTTTCATTAGGATTCTACAAAAGGCAGTGTGCTCAATCATTTTCGTTCCCCCTCGTGATTTGTGCAGATCGTCGTCATATCTTACATCAAACACTTGTTCTTGAGCAGGAAGTTGAAAAATCATAAACCATAAAATTCCAAAGTGTTTCTCCCCTCCCCCCAGCTTCACATGGAATATGTGATATATCAGTAACATGTGTAGATGTAGAGGACGAGCTTTGTCATAACTGGGATAGGTCTGTGCATTTTCCGATCTCCAAACTCCGAAAACCAACTCTGACCCCTTCATCGTTCTTTGTACGTTAAAATCGCCTAGACAGACGACCTCACTATTTGGATAGCTGGATTACAAATGGTCGAGCTTCGTAGAAAGAAAGATGAAGAGGTCAGAGTTGGTTTTCGGAGTTTGGAGATCGAAAAATGCAGCAGACCTATCTCAGTTATAACAAAGCTCGTCCTCTATATCTACACACAATTCCAACTGGTTCCCCCTTTTCAAAATCAAACTGAATAAGATGTGGAAGTTTTTGCCATAAGTAATGACCTGACACAAATCGTACATCTGCCTACCCAAATCACTGACAACTTCTTCCACTCTCGCAACACTCTTGATTTCATTTTAACCAATTTTCCTCCCAGTTGCATGATCGAAGTCACCTCTCCTCTCGGTAACTCGGATCAAAATCTTGAACAGAACGTCCTTCCTCCAACCACTCCTAGTCTCATGTTCTTCGCCACTGCAGAGATACCAAGTGGTACGACGTGCTGAATTTCTACTTTTATTTTTATGATCAGCTATTGCTTTTGATCCAAACACCTGCTTCAAGCGAGTCACAGAAATAATCCTCACTGGTATAAAGGCCTTCATTCTACTCAACATTCTCGTTCGTTCTCCAAGGGCTAATTCAAGAGAAAGTGTATCAATGCAGTTGAAGAAAAACTCAACATATCTCATCGCTTAAGTCATTAATGCTTTGGATCAAGAACCGCAGCTTCGTAGTCAGCCTCTGCTAAAGCATGCGATAAATGCAAAACATCCATCAACAAATCTAAATCTGGCTTCAGAAAGGCCAAACAGCATAAAATTTGTCCCCCCCCCCACACACACTCACACAAATGGAAGCGGTGCCTACTACAATCTTACAAAGGCATTGGATGCTAATTCTCATAGCTTCCACTTCTCTCATCCAGTGGCACCCAAAGACAAACGTGACTTCCTGACATTACCCTCTTTTCCTCCAATCCCGGCATTGATGACCGAGACAAATCGCCTCCCATTAGAATCTGAGCAACATATGCCTCTAGTGGTTTTTCGACAAAAAAAAAACACAGAAGAATTCTAATTCATTCGTTCTCCAGAGCTAACACATGTCCTGTATCGTCTCTACATCTTCTATCCTTTGCACTTATCCCAACTTGTGGAATCGATCATATTCAGCCTATTCCAAAAAGGGGAGATAGAAGTCTATCCTCAAACTTGCAACCAGTCGTCGTCACCTCAATCTCACCACAATAATTGCAGAAAGTAATCGACAGTCATCTTGTCAACTATCTAGAAGCCACCAGTTAATCAGCGACCAGGAATATGGATTCTGCTATTCAAAGTTCACGGTTGACCTCTCCTCCCAATTTAAATAATCCACCACTGAACACGTGGTATGAAAGGTTCAGAGAAATGCGAAGTCGCTCTTGACATTTATAGAACTTTTGATTGCGTCTAGCATTGAGGTCTGCCGAGTAAACCGCCATCTTTTGGCTTACTTATAACTTTGGCCTTTGTAAGTGGTAGTCAGCTTTCTGTCTGGCCGTTTATTGCGTAGCGTGGTGACCGCTCCTCCTCAAGCTTCGTCACCAATGCAGGAGTGCCTCAGAGCTCTGTTCTAACCCCTACCCTCTTTCTCCTATACATAAATTACCTACTATTAATTAGCCTTTCAGTGCATAGACATCCCAAAACCAGTGCCTTAAACATTGATCTACATAACATCCTTCAATGAAGAGAGAACAATCGGGTTACCTTCAACGTCACCCAAACGTAGTGTGGCATTTCTCTCGCAAAAGAGGGTCTCAGCTCACCTGCTGTCAATAGTGCACAAATCACCAGACACATCTCTGCGTGGACAGGCATTTACCTCAAGCCATTTACCTCAAGGCATTTACCTCTAGCATAAATACATCACATCAATAGCTTCCTCAGCATCGAAAAAAAAAAGCTTCATCTTCCATTAAATGCTATTTTTTACCTCTTACACAGTTACTAACTATAGAAATTCCAAACCCATCCCTCCTTAGAATACTGCTCACTGTTTGGAGGTGGTGCACTTAACCATTACTCCCCCCCCCCCTCGGAAAAAATTCTCAATGCTGTCCAGAGGAAAATAATTCGTCTCATAGATGACTCTTCCCTTATTGCGCAGGTGTAGGGTTTCAGCTCTGTGTTTGTTCTGCAGGTACTTCGCTGCTCCACTGAACTGGCGACCATCATTCCTCCACTTTCTGTTGCACTTGTTAATACAAGAGCAGCAGCTGCCCAACATCCCTTTTCAGTACAACTGCAAACACACCAAACTCTCTCTCTCTCTCTTCCTCTTTCATTCCATCTACTTCCGTCCATTGAAAAACAGTCTCCCTCATGAAGTATTCCCAAGCAACTACAACCCGCAGCTCTTAAAGAAAAATGCGAAACTTCTTTCTCGATTCTCACCTCCACTTCACACACGGCACTGGGATGCTTACAGGTTCTCAGACCTCGCGTATGAGAACAACATAACGAACAGCATTTGGGGAAGACTCACAGAAGACGGCTGATCCTAAGGGTGGATGAAGAGGATAAAGGACAAGGTGGGTTTGGAGTTGAACTGTGTTAGTGTTGACTAACTGCCGTTTGTGTTTTCATTAACTTAGGGAAAGAGATTATGTTTAGAGAGTAAATATTTAGTACACCTATAATATGGATTACTTTTGCGTTGTATTTTAAAGAATGACTGAGGGATCGGCAAATCATGGTCTTTATTGAAAGTATCTGTGAATGTTTTTTTGAGAAACCATAAATTGCATAAATATCGATAACAGTAGCCCGTAGCATCACTTACATCTACTCTACCCAAACGCCTTACACGAACCCATTCAAATGACTGAAACTCCTGCATGATGAGACTCTTAATGACATAGCTGACGCAAAAGAAATCGCAACACAGGACCGGAATAGCGGTTGGGGAATTTTGAAAATTTCGGCAAAGTTGAAAAGGATCCCTTTAGTGGATTTTGCATTGTCTGTGGAGGTATTTAATATTTACCGACATCGTTTGCAGTTGTTGAACTTGGAAGTTTAAATCTCGGAAATGCCTCGTCTCCCCCCCCCCCCCCCCTCCCAAATAAAAAAAATGGTAAATATTTTAACCAAGTGGTGATTATATGCATCGCAAGTTGTCATGGATGGTGCTCTTTCTGTGTAATAAAGAATTGGTCGCTTTTTTAGTTTTTAATTCGTGGTAGTTTCAACTAGGCAGATATGCGAGGGAAAGTTGTGGTAATTGCTTCAGTCGGTAAAATAGGATTTGGGTATTGCTGCACATTTTCATTTCCCCTTCCCTTCTCGTCCGTCCCTTAGGACGGGTAGGTAGAGTTCTCTAATAAGGGGTTTATGAAAAATTAATGCAGCCGGCTCGTCACTCCTCTGTTGCATCCCTTAAGGACAAGTATTCATGGCTGTTAATCTGTGAGTTCACGGGGACGGTTTGCCTGTTCTGAGGGACGAAAAACTCGAGCTTCCGGGTGAAAAAATCCCCTACCTCTGTATGAGACCGGCTAACTCCCCTTTAGTCGATAGAGACCAGATAAAGGTTCCTCACGTCATCATGGACGACAATCGAACCCAGATCTTTCCGACCTGGGTTTGATTCCCCTCAGTACCCACTAAATTACGGAGGCTCTATTTTCTCCTACTAGACAGCTTTCAGTGGACCGCAGTAAAAATTTGTGTCCTTCGAATTTGGTTCGATAGGGAATTTTATAATTGATTTGACTGGCAACCAGCCAGGATTCTTTGTACCTGAACATCATCATGAGGAGTCCACGCGGTTAGCCTAGTGGCTGTGCGCTTCGCAACCATATGCCTGGGGAAGGAATGTCCTGGGTTCGATTCCCGTCGGAGACGTGAGGAATTTGAGGATCTTCCTCAACCATGGCCAAGTTAGCCGGTCTTGGGCGTGGACAGCAGGTTTTCCCCCAGTTTATGTGGGGTTTTTCATCCCGCAAGCAGGCAAACCGGCCCCGTGAACACACACGGATCTGCAGCCATAAATACTTAACCCCCCATGACGGGGCCTCCACTCGCCCCAATAGGGACGGGGGAGAAAAGGGAGGAAACTCCATATGAATAAATAAATAAATCATCAGGAGGTCAAAAAGTGAACGTGTTAGAAAGAAATTCTTCGAATAACTTTTTTTTTTGAATAAAAGCCCATTCTTTTAACTTAAGTGGTTAATATGCAGCTTATTGCAAATGAGCAACTGTGTCGTCCCGAGAGGACTGAAACGCATTGATTTTCAGACAATTTTTTTAATATTTTATTTGTTAAAAATGAAAGTAATAACTCTTTTATTTAATAATTGTTATTTCATTTTTTTAATGTGGCGCCCACCCCCAAAGGCTTTTTGTTAACCTAAGTGTAGTTGAGGGAAGCTAAAGATTTTTTTAAATATTTTTATTTATTTTCACGGAATCTGGAAACCCTGCTTTGGAGACCGGACATAAAACTTTTTCAGCCACTTCAGGCCTCCACTAAGCGGGGTGGAGGCCTCACGCCGGACGATGAAATTCATCTTCCACCTAAAGACAATCCCGCAGTGGGCATCATTACATCAATGCCCACTACGCGATGCGAACTGCGACCGGTTACGTTAACCAGGTCGACATTTGTTTTAATAGGTCAGTGTTACATGACATTCTGCGATTTCTATGGGACCACGTGAATATGGGATTATCGTCTGATTTATTTACAAAGACCAATGCTCATAATATTTTAAAATCATCTACTTTTATGTTATTACACCTAAACCTCTTTTTATGCGAATTTTTTTACGCGAATTCGGAGTTACGCGAATTGGGATATTAAAAATAATTTTTTATGCGATTTTTATTCACTTTTACGCGACCAGCCTAAAGTCTAAGTTAGGAAAAAATCCGTAGTTTCTCAGAAAATTCTGAGAATTTTGTAAAATTGCATTCTCGTTTCAATTAAGAAAATTCTAAATTCTTACGAATTTCATTTATTGGGAATTCCCCGAATTACATAACTGATTGCGCATAAAAAAGCAGTTCTTAGTAGTTTGAATTTGGTGTTTGAGTAGACAACAGTTATCGCATTTGCAGTTTTTAAGTGAAATCAAAATAAAAATCGCGTTATAAAATTAATAATTTTGCCAAGAAATAATAAATGGTAAGCTATATGTAATTTTCAAACTTTGATTTCATTAACCGAAGATTTCAATCCAGCCCTCACATGATGTTGCCGATAACCAAAAAAAAAAAAAAAAAAGGAAAGCCGTTTCCTTGGATATAAAAATTCAAATTTTAGATCGTCTTCAAACTGGGGAAGGTGCGACGGCTGTGGGTAAGCATTTTGGAGTCCGTGAATCAACTGTCAGATCTATAAAGAAAAATGAAGAGGCTATTAGAAAAGCGGTATGTTCTGGTACAAAATCGAGTGCGATATTATCATCATACACAAGAGATGTTGTTCTAGAAAAGGCCGAAAAAGCTTTAGTGATGTGGATACAAGATAATGTACAAAAAAGAATGCCAGTTGAGGGAAATTCCATCAAGCAATCAGCATTGAGATTTTATGAACAGATTAAAAAACTGCAGCCAGATACTTCATCTCAATCGAGGAAAAAACATGAATTTCATGCAAGCAATGGTTGGCTGGATAAGTTTATTAAAAGACATGCTCTTCATAATATAAAAATTAAAGGTGATGACTTCTGCTGATGAAACAGCTGCTAAAGCATTTCCACAAAAACTTGCTAAAATAATTGAAGATGGAGGTTACACTCGTGAACAAGTTTGGGATATGGATGAAACCGGCCTTTTCTGGAAAACAAAATGCCAAACAGAACTTACGTATCAAAAATGTAAAAAACTGTTGGTGGGTTCAAAGCAGCAAAGGATCGCCACTCCTATTTTGTTCGAACGCTTTAGGAGATCGGATGCTAAAACCACTGCTCATAAATCGATCATTAAGACCACGGCCAATGAAAGGCATAGATTTTCAAAAATTGCCAGTTCATTAGACGGCCAACAAAAAAGCTTGGGTGACCATTGATATTTTCACTGAGTGGTTCCACAAACATTTTGTGCCAGAAGTTTGACGCTATTTGAATGACAAGGGTCTCGAATTTAAAGTGCTTTTGATTCTCGTAATGCACCCGGTCATCCTGCAATAGAACACCCAAATGTGCAATTTTTTTTTTTCTGCCGCCCAATACCACATCATTGCTACAACCTCTAGATCAGGGTATAATTGCGACTTTTGAAACATATTATGTCAAACGAATATTTCAGTACGATTTGGACAAACTAAATGATGATGAAACACTGTCAGTTATGAATGCGTGGAAAAAATTTTCAATTATGGATTGTATTGATCAGGTTCGATTATCGTTATCTGAATTGAGACCAGAAACTATGAATGCATGCTGGAAAGCTATTTGACCCGCATGTGTTAAAGAGAGTGCTCCTGTTCCCTTCAATCATACTGCAGAATTCTCCAATATAATAAGTTTGGTATGTGAAATTGGCGGAGAAGGATTCGTTGATCTGACGTCGGCAGATATCGAAGAATTGTTAATTGATAAACCTCTTAGCGAAGACGAAATAGTGGAGATTGTTTCTAAGACTCCTGAAAGAGAAGATAATAATAATAATGATCAAGATAATCCTACTTTTACTGCTGATATAATTAACAAAGGTCTTAAACTGGCCAGTAATTTAGGCAATTATTTTGCCCGACATGATCCAAATGAAGAACGTGCTGGGAAGTTTTCGCGTGAGCTTAAGTTGTTAATGTCTTCATAGAGAGAATTATATCGCGACTTATCTAAAGCATCAACACAGCGATTAATAACTGAGTTCATGCCTAAAACTACTGAAACAGCCAGTGGTACTTTTGTTCAAGACATGACAAAGAGAATTCCACAAGTTAAGGCGGAAGTCGATGACGATAATACCATATCTAGTAGTTCTAGTGATATTACAGTCTCACGAAAACGAAAGCTTTCGCGTTTATTGTCAGAAACATAGCGAATAACATAATTTTTTTATAGAATCCTTAGCAAACAACTGAAATGAATATGTTTTTTTTTAAGTTATTAAAATTCATTATATGTATGTGTGTTCTCCATGAAATGTAAATAAAAATCTTATGATCCTAACGAATTTAATGTTTTTTTTTCCTTCATTATTTTGCTTATATTTCAGGTTTGGAACCAATCTTCACTTTTTGTATGGAGTCAGTAGTTCTTTTTACGCGTAATTTTTAGGAACGTATCTATCGCGTAAAAAGAGGTTTAGGTGTATATTATAATTTGTTCTTAGGCCCATTCGACCCCTCAAGTCGATCTTCTCCATTGTGAATCCTTAGTGTAACCTGTTTTCGGAAATTCCGGTTTCGTGGAAATACGTGTTTTTATCGGATGTCCGCTTAACTTGCTATGTCGAAGCCAACTTGGCTTCTACATATTTTGAAAGAAATCTTCGAAGGAACGTTCTTGGATACCATTAGAAAATGATTGAACTACGAGACTATTTAAAATATCGCGTTGAAATCGCCAAAAGGAATATTACGAAATGAAAAAGACAATTCGAACGTTGCTTTGGTTCGTTCAACTGGCCGTCACATGAAGCATCTGATAAGGTAAACTCGAAAATGATTTTGGCCATAGAAAGACCTTTCTCTTCTTGAAACGATCAACGAAGAAACGTTTCAAGACGGGACTAATTGGGACTCGATACAAACGTGGGTAGGAACGTCTAAGAAATTGTATATCGCACTCCAGTGGTGAAGACTGGTTGACGAGTAACTGGCTGTCGTAATGCGACGTCCAGCACACAAGTCATTACTCTGTATCGCGCTTGGATACACCAAGTATTGTCGGTTTGCAGCGTCTTTTATATTCCCTTTTAATTTGTGGAATAGATCACGGCTGCCGTGAAGAAAAAACTGCAAGAAAAGTTTCAAAGGCCTGCAGGCTTCACATTTTTGTGTGCGTATCTATATTGTAGAAAACTGTTTTTTTAGGATATCTTCTCATGAGCATTTTAGGATTTTTTTAGGATAACTTCTCATTCTCTCATAAGCATTTCAATTTTTTTATTTATTTTTATTTATTATTTTTTTTTAGCTTGTGTGTTTGAGAGAGAGAGTACCAGGAGAGGGAGGGATAATTGATCGCATTAATTTTTAGGAAGATTATTAAGTCGTCCCCAGTTTGTCAAACATTTCTCTTCTCAGATTATAGCAATTGATATTAGTGTCGTGTTGGATTGCTATTGTCGTTTATAGATCGGACAGAAAAACTTCGATTTGACAAGGACAGTGTGCAGCACAGTAATCAAATTATTGATTCAGTTCGTATGTAACTATTTTTACAATAAAGTGTGTTATTCCAAGATAGCATCGATGCCAAAGTTTACCAACTGTATGTCTAACTGAAATCGATTTTTTTCTCTTCTTTCTTTCTTGTTTAGTGGCGACATTCCTTTTCCGATGACATCCCAAGCCAACAAAAAGATTGTTGACAGAAGGAATCAGTTTGAACCTTGCGTTCTCAATAAATTTTAAGAAAAGCCGTACGTTTAGAAAAGCTGTTTGCCTTTACAAAACAAATGCACATTCCAATTCTTCTGAAGATGTGGAGAATGTCCCCTGGGAGGGGCGACACAAAGTTATATTCGGATGAAATTTACGGCAGACTATATACATTCTCTGCCTTGGTGCAGTGCACTAACTGCAGTGTGTCTGATGTTTATTGTTTAAATATCATTGAGAATAAACAGATTGTTATTAGTTTACAGGAAGCATTTACCGCAGAATATGCAAGTCGGAATCTTTAATCTTGATCCCCCAAACTGCGAATGTTTCAGTGCTACAAACAAATCATTTTCGAATAATTCAGTAAAGAGCCCAAGGCTTCAATTCGGTGTGTTTAATTATTAAAAGAATATTATGGATGCATCCTTAATTCACAGCCAAATCACCGATATGAAACACAAGTTTCAAAATTGACTATAGAACTAATAAGACAACGCCTTCGGTGCCGATATTTCCGAACATTATTTCAAAGTTTATTAGTGCTTTGAAAAACACTAATAAAAGGCGAACGTATGGGCTCCTGAGCGGAGTTGAATCTCCCTTTAAGTAATTCGCACCACATGCTTGTGTTTATCTCTTCTCCCTCTGAGCAATATCCACACAGCTATTCTCAACCAAGAGTCGTCTGCCATTATAAAGAACGCCGAGTGAGGGTGACTTCCATGCCCCATTCCCTCACTTGAATTATTGCCCTCAGACCCAAGCATTTGCACCGAAAGCGTCACTAAATTAATCTTCCTCAGTATGGTATTCCCATTCCACGCTAAATTTTCATTCCCTAAGTAAGCCTTGACTCTACGAAACATGCGCCAAAACGCAAAATGAAGAACCGAGCATACGGCCACACCAAGAACTCCGCCTTGCACAAAGTTCGAAACAGCTGCAAGAAAAATCATCAAACACTGATTTCCAAAGAGCCAAAAGCAGAAAACTTGTATCGTGTCCTATCGCAATCGCGTCTTTTGGTCTCTTGACAAAGCAATTAGCCAACATTTTCCCCAACACTGCTCTCACCCCTACTGCACTTAGATGATCTGGTGGATTATCACTCATAGAAAACGCTAATAAAAGTTAAACTCTTGGCATCATACGCTTTCTCAAATGCGTGTCATATGATTTTAGAAATGTCCCCAACCATTCCAAACACCAACACTCAATGCCTCGTCTGACCTTTCATCAGAAAGTGATCAGAAAACTCATGCCCGATTTAGATACCAAGACGTGTCCTGGCATTGATACCATTTTTCCAGTTACCCTGAAGATTTGCATTTCCGAGTTAATTCCTATTCTACGTTGCCTCTTTATGCTCCCTCACTCCACCGGAATCTACCCTACACCCTGGAAATTAGCCTATGCCCAACACGTTGCTGAGAAGGTCGACTGCCCAATCTATCACTCAATCCTCTCCTAAGTAATGGAGAGAAGGATCGACACGCAACTCTTACTACGTTGAAAGTACTCAGCTAATAAACAACTGCCACTATGGATTCAGCCAATGCCGATCAACATGGGATCTACTTACCTATGTCATTTACCTCTGGATAAGTTCCAATGACAGTTTGACAAATCCAAGTGGTCGCACTTGAGATTGGCATTTGATTCTCCAAGCCGTTCGAAGGGTCTAGTGTAAAGGTCTATGAAGTAAGCTCCCATCATTCGATTTGTCCTGTGACTTCTGCAGTTTGGTTGCCAGTTTTTTTAGTGGAGACACATTGTACTGGACAGTTCCCTATCTTCTAACTATGCAACTCATGCTAAGGCACGCTATGTTCTCCTCTCACCACCCTCGTTATAAATTGATGACCTCCTCCACTTGACCACCAGTCCAATACACAGGTTTTCCGACAACAGTACACTACAGTCCTCCTTCTCACTTGACAAACCTTGCATCACATAAGCCACCACAATCCACAGAGTGACATCTACAAGCCTAAATTCTGATCTCCAAACCATTCTTCGACGGGGCTTGTATGACTTTGTGAATTGAAACGCCTCCAAAATCTTTACCACGAGTTGCCCCAGTCCTGAAAGTACTTCAGGTGCAAACTTTGTTTGCTAACACTTGGATAAAGCATAAAACCAAATATATAATTAACAGTTCTTCCTTATTTCCCACCAGAAAAGAATCACATTATCCCGGCCTTATTAAAAAAAACTCCTAAATCTCTAGTCAAGATGAGATTTCTCCCTCGCCATTAAACCTCTGTCTTGGAATAAACACAACCATTGCCTTCTCCGCATCCCATTCAAACAATTAGGATTCCTCTTTCGCTCAAGGAATTACTTCACCACTGAACAGCTATTAACCTTGTACAAATCATAAATCCTCCCATCCATCAAGTATTTCTCGCACAGTTGAAGCGGTTCCCTGAAGAGTTCCCTAAAATACCGACGCTATACAGAAGATAGCACTGATCAATGACCCATCTCTATCCAACTCAATTCAACTGCTTTCACACAATTCTCTGTTGCATACATCTTCTATAAATATTTCCATGGTAAATGTTCATCGGAACTAGCATCAATGATCCCTCCCTCCTACCAAATCTATTGAAATGCGTGCAGCTGCCACCGAACATTTACCACTGATGAGACCCCCTTCAGAGAACAAGCTTCTATTCCTCCTTCATTCCTGCTGCTGCTGTATTGTGGAACAGCCTCCCTTCCCCTGTGTTTCCCAATGAGTACCGTGCACAGGCCTTCAAATCGAAAGTGAACAAGTGTCTTTCTTAATATATATTGGGTTTTATCCTTTATCCAAGTGTTAACAAACAAAGTTTGCGCCTGAAGTTCTTTCAGGACTGGTGTAACTTGTGGTAAAGGTGGTATAAGTTCTCATCACTTGCCTTAGTATCTCCCATAATGCAAAGCACATCTCCTTGCGGACATGTATAATGCTATGCATTAAGGGAAGGACCACTAGCCAGACCGCTTTCGACCTTTATCATCAGTGGGAGCAAGACCGGTTTCGACCTTTATTGAGGTGTCATCAGTGGGAGCCAGACCCAGAGGTGGTGATACTAAGGTGGAAGCAATGGAAAAGTCATATTTACCTATACGAGTTTCCAAAGGGTGAGAGTTGCAAATGATGAGAACTTATCTCACCTTTACTACGAATTGCCTCAGTCCTGAAAGTACTTCAGGCGCAAACTTTGTTTGTTGACACTTGGATAAAGGATAAAACCAAATATATAATTAGTAGCATAGCCAAGTGAAAAAACTTCCATAAGTTTCTTTCTTATTCAAATCTCTTCCCATATGCATATATGAATCCAATATTTAAAAATAAATAATTTGTGTTGGGTACTCGCGAAAGATGTTCAATAAGAAACATCTCCTGAAGAATTTAATTTTTGTGAAATAAACAAAAGAAATACTTTTATTTTTTAATGTAATTTATTAGCCTTCCGGATAGGATTGATTTGTGGTAACTAAAATATGATTCAGACCTGTGATTGCAAATTATGTAATCTTCCCTGGAAAAATGCATCTATCCATGTTCTCGTCGTTGTTGTAGCAGGATCGGTTTCATAGTGAGGTCGAACTTCTCTTTTGGAAACTTAACAAGGGCCTGAAAATTAGGATAAGAGTTGAATCGATGTTGAATTCGCCATTCAGAATCATTAGTATTCGGTAATCTTTCTCCAACGCACAGCACCGTCACTGGTTTAAGCCAGAAGAACAAAATAAATGAAATCTACAATATCGCGGGGCATTTGGAAAATTGATTGAAAATCGATTCATGGCGGACGTACATCCTTCATATTCAATGATTTCCAGTTGATCAAAGGCTGCATTCGCTAATCCACCAGAGATGTGTATTTCTGGTGATGAGATTCCACAACCAACGGAAGTTCGCAGAGGAGACAGTCGGTGTCTAAAAACCTTTTATCTTTATTTTAACTGCTGCCTTGTGTTGGCTTCTTGTTCTGCATTTTTGCACTCGAAGAATATGTCTTGAGCGAGTGAAGTCAGTTTGTCTTCTGACAAGTTAAGCACTTAGTTGTAACTATTTACAGAATGATTGCTGTGGAAATCTTAGACGGTTAGGACAGTATCAGCTTCGTTAGTCGTGGAACGCAGTTCAGTCAGTTCTCCTTCCGTATATTTTTCGGTTTAGAGGTCTTTATCCAACCTTTGAAAGCTTTTTGCCTCTCAGCGCCAGTTTGTGCCGCTGGGTAGCTGCGGGCGATGACGTAGTGGCATCAGCTGATTCTGTAGCACACGTGCTGCGAGTTTACTCAACGTCGAAAATTGGGGGAGGCGGAGAAGGTAAAAATATTTCACGTAGAACATCATTTGGCATACCGGCACGCGCATATTTTTCTCTTTATATTTCCTTCACGACTTCTCTGAATGGTGGTGATATTTATCTCGGTTGTGTGTGGGGGGAGGAACAATAGCTAGAGATAAGCAATTTGCTTGCGCGGTATGCGCAGAACAGACTGCTACAATGCAGCGCACTTTTCTTTTTCTGATCAGCCCCTCTCCCTTGTGCTCATGAAATAATTATACACTTAACTCACTGGAACACCCCCCGTATTATCTTCCTTATTATGCCGCAGAGGGAGTTCCCTCTCTTTTTGGTGCATTGTATCGGAACTATTAGTCGAGAATAAACACGCTTTGTATTTTTGCTTTTTATTTGGTTGAGATGTCTGTGGTGATTGCGTCGTAATTTTATGCTTAAAAGCTTCATGAAGTTACTCGAAGAAATTAGGTTGTCTACGTAGATGAAGGTATGTTTGCCTGTTTTGCTTGGTATTATATAACTTCTATTTATCTTTTTCTTAGATATTACTCCTCTTACTGCTGTTTTTTTCCTTTTTTGCACAGTTTTTTTCTCTCTCGAAATTGTCTCGTGTCTTTTGCTTAGTGTACCGTCACGAGCTGAAGTCCGTTGAAATTTAACTTTCTAATTCAATTAGTCGGCTGGGAAATGAGAACACACCCACAAAAACCCTCATTTCGAGAATCATTTCAGATTAATTTTGACACAACAAAATGAGATGAGATCGGTGCTTCATAAATTTAGTTCGGATAGGTAGTATTCAAAGTTTTGGACATCAATCAGTGTCTTGTGTTGAACATAATTTTGACATTCTGTTTATTCGCATTAAGCTAACGCTGTGAATTTGTAGTATATACATCGGGATATGCGAAGCTGTGCAATGGAACAAAAAATGAAACATTCATTTATTTTTGCGCAGTGGAAGTGGACTTTGATCCTCTGTACCGCCCGAAGACAGACTTATAGTTCGAGTCTAATTGCCGACTGCAGAAACTTTTTCTAAGCCTTTCTTCGACCGGTTCCCGAGTTAGTCGATCTCTGGCACAACAAGCAGATTTTTTCTCCTGGAAACTCGGGTTTTTCGTCCGTAAAACTCAAGAAAATCGACCGTAGAACCCATATTATTTCAGACAGAAAGACATCCTGTTAGGGTTAGATACCAAGAGATGGAAGCACTTGTTTCCCGTCTTTTCATTGGAGGCCGCCAATAATAGCGATAAACATGGGCAGCTATCTCTGATTGGCTACCGCTGGAGATTGAAGTGCCCACCCAGTCTCCAAAAGGTAGATGGGGTTTAAATGCCTCGCCTACTCCCTATAAGGGAATAAAAGGGCTTAGCTTATTATTTTTATTATTATTACTGCGTAAATACGAAAATATTCGAAAGGCGTAATGCTTCGAAACATTTGACCGGAAATGTATTAATTTATTAATAATCTTCTGGGTTGTTCGATTCCACTCGCTGACTAGACTCCATCCCCCCCCCCCCCGCGTAGTAATCTTCCCGAGTAATCTTTGCCGGGTAATTTTCTTTCTAGAAACTCGGGATGTTAACTCGGAAAACTCGGAAAACAATTTTATACAATAATACTAGTTAGGATTAATTAGTAACACCAATTAATACGAGAAGGCAGGAATTGTCTTCCTCATGTCACTTTCGCCTGTGTACTCAGGCTAGAGATCGTGAATCTTCAAGTGATGACAAATATGAGATCAGCTACCTACCGATTTCCTAAAAATTTAGGACCAAGCTTCCTTTGAGAAAAAAAAATTTTTTTTTTAACTTCAGATAAATACACTTAATTGACTGTCGCTCGCATGGTTGCTGCTGTCTTCAACACGTTCACATGCTCTTAACTACGGTTAGGTGTGCCATGTGCTAGCTGGATGTGGGCCACTAATCAACTATACTGCTCAAAACAATTAGGGATATTTTGGTTTTCTTGTAAATTATAAAGTTATAAAAATAATTTACAAATGTAACACATTTATTTTAAAATATTCTTAATATACAACAGTGTAGAACACGCAACTGCGTACAAATCATGGTAAGACTTGTCGAAACGTGTCTTAGCCATATTAGCATGTGTGGGGCATAAAAGCGTGACTTGTTGCGCTCATTTCCACAGTGCATAATTATCACTTCAATGGTGAACGTGTGTCATCCATTATTTTGTTAAAAATGGCACAGCAATATGATATCCTGGAATCCATAGCTTGGAGGGCCATTGGTCGATTAGAAGCTGGACGAACGCAGCAAGTTGTCGCTCAAGCGTGTCGTGTATCTCAAAGCGTAATTGCGCTACTTTGGAATCGCTTTCTGGAGACGGGAAATGTTCGAAATCGTCTTCATGCCGTAGTTTGTATGCTGGAAGACCAATTGTTTGCATTCCACTTACTGCAAATCGCAAAAGAGCTCGAAGAATTTGGGCACAGGAACACCGCAGTTGGACAAATGACGATTGGGCTTGTGTACTTTTTAGTGACGAGTCCAGGTTCAGTCTGCAACCAGATAACCGACGTATCTTGATATGGCGTGAAAGTGGAACAAGAAATAATCCACAGTTTGTTCGTGAAAGACCCCAACATCAAGATGGGAGTTTGATGGTATGGGCTGGAATAAGTATAGGTGGCCATACTGATCTCTATTTTGTCATAAACGGTTCCTTAACAGCTCGAAGGTATCGCGATGAGATATTGGAGCCTATAGTTCGTCCATATGTTGCTGCAGTTGACCAACAATTCATTTTTATGGATGACAATGCTCGTCCACACCGTGCAAATTTGGTACAAGAGTGGTTTGAGGAAGAAGGTATTGAACGAATGGACTGGCCTGCCTGTTCACCGAATTGTAATCCAATCGATCATGCCTGGGATGCTGTAGGTAGGCGCGTTTCTGCTCGACTGGTGCCACTACGATCGCTTAAGAGCTCGAAATTGCTCTCACAGAACAGTGGGGGAAATATCCCACAAGAACTGTTTGATCATCTTATAAGTTCATGCAATCAAGGTGTACCACTGTTAATGGAGACCATACGCCCTATTTATAAATTAACAAAAGCGTTTTTGGCTATTCTTGTTGTTATTCTTGCTAAAATTATTTCACGCTAAAATGTATAATTTGTTAAATTTGTAATAAATATCGATTATTTAAATGATATCTCATCAATTACACCCTGTCCATAAGTAAGAAATATTTATTCATGTATAAAGTTCCCAATAGTTATAATTATTTGAAGAAATTTCTAATTATCCGACAGAAACTAAAATACCCCCTGATTGTTTTGAGCAGAGTATTTTCATCCTGCCCTCGAAAACATCGAGACGTACAAAGTTAATCTATCTTCGTCATGCATGCGAATCTCTCCCCCCCCCCATCCCCTCCTCCCATGTGAGGAAGTGAACAAACTTAAAAGACCGGATGTCATCTTCACTGTTTATTACTGTGAGACTCTACTACGCGAATCCTCTTCCACTTTCCTATTCCGGTTCACGGAAAAAGAAAAAAAAATCTCGGATCTGGATGATACCGAGATGGTCGCGGGTGTACTTTTGTGATTCAAATTGCGTCGCGGTGGTACAACGTGGTTGCTATACTCCCTCGGACGAAGACGAATTGGCAAACTATAATCATTAGTTATGTGATTTCTAAATCAGTACAAACAAAAAGACAACAGAAAAAGGAGTTTCGTGTTCAGTCAATCATAAAGAGGTGATTTTCAGAATCGCGTTCTGCTGTAATAGCTTCGCTTGATCGCAACAGCCGATGACTACAATCGGTTTTAGGTGCTTTGGAAAAACACGCGGCACCTATTTTTGTTCCTGCGTGTTCGAGATACTCCTGGAAAGTGGGCTTGTTGGCTGCGAGTTTCAATTTAAGCGACAAAACACTCAGTTGGCAGAGAATTCAATTTCCGTTTCAATCGGTCTATTTGCGGAGGCCCAAATGGGACGGAATGTTTCGAAATGATACCACACGAATTTCTCTCTGGATAGATGGAAGAGAATAAACGTTGAGATTGAGGGAAAATGTCAGAATTGGTTTAATTTTGGTATCAGTTGCGTCAATTTTGGCGATAAATGCTTCTAACCGATATTAATAAATCTACTGCAGTAGCTCAATGCAGTTGAATGAAATATTTGGCGATTAGGATCTCGATTAAAATATGTGGATTCAGCTCAGTTTTGGTTTCAGTCCGATCACTTATGGTGTCAGAATTTTATTCTGCTAATTATGTTCGGAGGGTGTAAGAAAGACTCAACCAAGGATACGAAGAACTTCTTCCACTCTTTTTTTAACCGGAGCGAACAAGACCGGTCTGAAAATGCATGCAGTCGGCAAACATAACACGACGCGATCCCTTCAGGATTTTATCTCCTTCGAGGTAAAAACAAATTTATCGTCGGTTTTCAACTTGGAAAAGTTTACCGGAGATCTCTTGTTTACAAGTAATTTCGGAAATGCGAAATTAGATTCGACGATTTAGTTTAAGCAGCAGTGTGACGTGCGATGTTCCGTGTACAGGAAAGGGAGGTCGTGGCAAGATTAACACTGCGTGGTGAACTTCCGCTGCGATGCGATGCGTCTCGCTTCGCTTCAGGTTCATATACTTTGTTCCTCAGTGGATAGTAGACTTGTTGGTGCCACTCGCACACCATCTGCACCACTTCTTCTTTTTTTTTTTTTTTTTTTTTAGAATATTAGAGACAATCTTTTTTTTTCTTAATTTCATTTCAGTTTTCATAATCGAAATAACTCTTCGGTATCAATATTTTTATTCATATCGAAGGCAGAGTTGTGTGCACGCTCCACGTTCATTAGCGTGTGAAAAAAAAAAAAAATAGTCTATCGACAGTTTCTCCTTTCGCACGTATCAGCGAACATCATTGATTATACTCTCCGCTTTCCGGGAACGGCCTTTGTACTAAAGTTCTTTTAATTTGATTGCCCCCAGCAGATTTCGGCAATTCACATCCTCCAGGTGGGCGTAATTTATAATTGATGAACTCCTCTTACGCTTCGTGCGCCGCTTAAAGAAACTTCGTTGACTTTTCTGGGAAGCGGAGAGTGAGTTTTGGGTGCTTTTTATCCGCTTGACGGGCCCGCCAGTAATGTGTAAAGACCCGGTTTCACTGACCGCCTGCGAATCCGACGGTCGTTTGTACAGAACTATGGGGAGGACGGAAGGGAGGTGGCAAAGTGCGAAAATCGGCGTTAAAATTAAATTCGATTCAAACTCCACTGTGACTGATTATGTCGGTTGCTCTTTGTGACGGCAAAATAGAAAAGTGTTGCTTCGTTACAAAGTAGCCGAACGTGACTGGCGGCAATCGGAAACAACCCCAAATGGGAAAACAGGCATCAGTTTGTGTAATTTGAAACAATGCTGTCTACCCCACCCCCCAAGTAAACACTTGTGGGTTTTTTTCCCTTTTATATCTTACGTAACCGAAGTCGTTTGCACATTTGTTGGTCTCTCCGCACTTTTCGAGCGGTTGGATTGTTTCGTGAAAGCAACTTTGAACCTTTTTTGCAGAATATTTTCATTCATTGGGTTGTCATCTTCCGAAGAACGCATTTGGGGCATTTCTTTCCCCACTAAACTTAATTCGGACATTGCTGGGCAAGATGGGCGGGGATCTTGTGCATATCTTCTTTTAATTAAGAAGACAAGACTTGTCATATACTCGGTGATTACACCAGCTTGTAAGTAAATACGAAGGACTGCCATTCGCAGGGCAGAAGCAATCGCTTTTATGAACTGAGCTGCTGATCAAAGCAGGAACATGAGGGTTTTTTAATAAGTGAACTTTTTTTGGCATTTAATGTGCATTGAAACGCTGCGCGAGAGAAAAAAAATATTATCCATAAGTGCATCCCTGAATTAAAAAAAAACAGTCTTTCAGATGTTCATTTGCTAGTGAGAAAAATGTCGGTTCTAAGACGACTGACTTTCCAATTAAATGTTAGACTGAAATAAGTAACGATACATGTTTGTGTGGATATCAAAAACTGTATTAACACCACCTGTCCAGGAAAAAGCTTTTCTCTGATATTTATACTAAGATTTTATTTCTAAATTATTCAATTTAACCAAAATAGACATTTTTCGGTTTAGTATCCTCGCTCAATGAACTTTAATTGGAGACAATTCCCCCCTCCCCCCCCCTTTAACAAGTTTAGAGTGCTTTCCTTAGTTCCATGATCTAAAGCAGTGGTTCTTCACCGGTGTTCTGCGAACTGGTTACAAGTGTTCCCCGGTGAAAGATGTCACATGATTCATTTCTGAGTGTAATTGGCTACTCTGAATAAAAATGTCGAGGAATTATTTCCGTTATAACAGAACATTTAACAATACTGGAGGTAAAGATTTCAAATTACTTTCCTTCCTGAAATACACACCATTATGACTCGATACGAAATCCATTGGACGCACTTAATTCACATCGAAGTGTGAATTTTCGTTACAAGAAGAAGAACAATTAGTTACCGTCTCAATGGATCATACTCTAAAAATGAAATTCTCTGAAATAACTCTTGAGGAATTTTGGATTTTTGTTGAAGCCGAATACCTGTTCTCTCCACAAGGGCACTGAAAATTTTATTAGTTTTCAACAGCATATTTGTGTGAGCTCGGTTACTCAGTATTAACCAACGTAAAAACTCAAAAGTGTGAAAGACTCTCTAATATAGACAGAGATGAGGGTAGCTATAAAGCGAGAGAGAGAGAGAGAGAGAGAGAGAGAGATGAGGGTAGCTATAAAGAGAGGGAGATGAGGGTAGCTATAAAGAGAGGGAGATGAGGGTAGCTATAAAGCGAGAGAGAGAGATGAGAGTAGCTATAAAGAGAGGGAGATGAGGGTAGCTATAAAGCGAGAGAGAGAGAGAGAGAGATGAGAGTAGCTATAAAGAGAGAGAGAGATGAGGGTAGCTATAAAAAGAGAGAGAGAGGGAGATGACGGTAGCTATAAAGAGAGGGAGAGAGAGATGAGGGTAGCTATAAAGAGAGAGAGAGAGAGAGAGAGATGAGGGTAGCTATAAAGAGAGAGAGAGAGAGAGAGAGAGATGAGGGTAGCTATAAAGAGAGAGAGAGAGATGAGAGTAGCTATAAATAGAGAGAGAGAGATGAGAGTAGCTATAAATATATAGAGAGAGAGATGAGAGTAGCTATAAATATATAGAGAGAGAGATGAGGATAGCTAAAAAGAGAGAGAGAGATGAGGATAGCTATAAATAGAGAGAGAGAGATGAGAGTAGCTATAAATAGAGAGAGAGAGATGAGAGTAGCTATAAATAGAGAGAGAGAGAGATAAGAGTAGCTATAAATAGAGAGAGAGATAAGAGTAGCTATAAATAGAGAGAGAGAGAGATAAGAGTAGCTATAAATAGAGAGAGAGAGAGATGAAGGTAGCCATAAAGAGAGAGATGAGGGTAGCTATAAAGAGAGAGAGATGAGGGTAGCTATAAAGAGAGAGAGAGAGAGAGATGAGGATAGCTATAAAGAGAGAGAGAGAGATGAGGATAGCTATAAAGAGAGAGAGATGAGGATAGCTATAAAGAGAGAGAGATGAGGATAGCTATAAAGAGAGAGAGAGAGATGAGGATAGCTATAAAGAGAGAGAGAGAGATGAGGATAGCTATAAAGAGAGAGAGAGATGAGGGTAGCTATAGAGAGAGAGAGAGATGAGGATAGCTATAAAGAGAGAGAGAGAGATGAGGGTAGCTATAAAGAGAGAGAGAGATGAGGGTAGCTATAAAGAGAGAGAGAGAGAGATGAGGGTAGCTATAAAGAGAGAGAGAGATGAGGGTAGCTATAAGGAGAGAGAGAGATGAGGGTAGCTATAAGGAGAGAGAGATGAGGGTAGCTATAAGGAGAGAGAGATGAGGGTAGCTATAAAGAGAGAGAGAGAGATGAGGGTAGCTATAAAGAGAGAGAGAGAGATGAGGGTAGCTATAAAGAGAGAGAGAGATGAGGGTAGCTATAAAGAGAGAGTGAGAGATGAGGGTAGCTATAAAGAGAGAGAGAGAGAGAGATGAGAGTAGCTATAAATAGAGAGAGAGATGAGAGTAGCTATAAATAGAGAGAGAGAGAGATGAGAGTAGCTATAAATAGAGAGAGAGAGAGACGAGAGTAGCTATAAATAGAGAGAGAGAGATGAGAGTAGCTATAAATAGAGAGAGAGAGAGAGACGAGAGTAGCTATAAATAGAGAGAGAGAGAGAGATGAGAGTAGCTATAAATAGAGAGAGAGAGAGATGAGGGTAGCTATAAATAGAGAGATGAGGGTAGCTATAAAGAGAGAGAGAGAGATGAGGGTAGCTATAAAGAGAGAGAGATGAGGGTAGCTATAAAGAGAGAGAGAGAGAGATGAGGGTAGCTATAAAGAGAGAGAGATGAGGGTAGCTATAAAGAGAGAGAGAGATGAGGGTAGCTATAAAGAGAGAGAGATGAGGGTAGCTATAAAGAGAGAGAGAGATGAGGGTAGCTATAAAGAGAGAGAGATGAGGGTAGCTATAAAGAGAGAGAGATGAGGGTAGCTATAAAGAGAGAGCGAGAGATGAGGGTAGCTATAAAGAGAGAGAGATGAGGGTAGCTATAAAGAGAGAGCGAGAGATGAGGGTAGCTATAAAGAGAGAGCGAGAGAGAGATGAGGATAGCTATAAAGAGAGAGATGAGGGTAGCTATAAAGAGAGAGAGAGAGAGATGAGGGTAGCTATAAAGAGAGAGCGAGAGATGAGGGTAGCTATAAAGAGAGAGAGCGAGAGATGAGGGTAGCTATAAATAGAGAGAGATGAGGGTAGCTATAAAGAGAGAGAGATGAGGGTAGCTATAAAGAGAGAGAGATGAGGGTAGCTATAAAGAGAGAGCGAGATGAGGGTAGCTATAAAGAGAGAGAGAGATGAGGGTAGCTATAAAGAGAGAGAGAGAGATGAGAGTAGCTATAAAGAGAGAGAGAGAGATGAGAGTAGCTATAAAGAGAGAGAGAGAGATGAGAGTAGCTATAAAGAGAGAGAGATGAGGGTAGCTATAAAGAGAGAGAGATGAGGGTAGCTATAAAGAGAGAGAGATGAGAGTAGCTATAGAGAGAGAGAGATGAGAGTAGCTATAGAGAGAGAGATGAGAGTAGCTATAGAGAGAGAGAGATGAGAGTAGCTATAGAGAGAGAGATGAGAGTAGCTATAGAGAGAGAGAGATGAGAGTAGCTATAGAGAGAGAGAGATGAGAGTAGCTATAGAGAGAGAGAGATGAGAGTAGCTATAGAGAGAGAGAGATGAGAGTAGCTATAGAGAGAGAGAGATGAGAGTAGCTATAGAGAGAGAGAGAGATGAGAGTAGCTATAGAGAGAGAGAGAGATGAGAGTAGCTATAGAGAGAGAGAGAGATGAGGGTAGCTATAAAGAGAGAGAGAGAGATGAGAGTAGCTATAAAGAGAGAGAGATGAGGGTAGCTATAAAGAGAGAGAGAGAGAGATGAGAGTAGCTATAAAGAGAGAGAGAGAGATGAGAGTAGCTATAAAGAGAGAGAGAGAGAGATGAGAGTAGCTATAAAGGGAGAGAGAGAGATGAGTTTAGCTATAAAGAGAGAGAGAGAGAGATGAGAGTAGCTATAAAGGGAGAGAGAGAGATGAGTTTAGCTATAAAGAGAGAGAGAGAGATGAGTTTAGCTATAAAGAGAGAGAGAGAGATGAGTTTAGCTATAAAGAGAGAGAGAGAGATGAGGGTAGCTATAAAGAGAGAGAGAGAGAGAGATGAGGGTAGCTATAAAGAGAGAGAGAGATGAGGGTAGCTGTATCACATATTAGACCTGATGTTGCTGAAATCTGCAAAAGCCGACAAGCTCAAGTATCGCATTAAAATTAGTTCGATTTTTATAAACGGCAACTCCACGAATATTTTTATTGTTAGCTTTATGACCCTCATGCTCTTGGTGTTCCACAAATTTTTCTTATAATCAAAAGTGATCCGTTACTTTGAAAAGGTTAAGAACCACTGATCTAAAGAAACCTTAGATCATGGACCCAGAACCTCGTAATCTTAACTTATGACCTGAATCTATGGGACTTCGCTGTACGATATGCGATTTACCCCACTGATTCCGAACCCAAAAGATGGAATGTCAATTCTTGTGCACTCGCGATTTAATTGAACATGTTAAACTAAGGAATAAAAACAAAACGAGAACCCTTGTTGGTTTATTGCTTCGAATTTCGTTTTGATATAATGCTCCCTTCTCCCCCAAAAGCAGGGTGACTGCTTTCTGAAAAAAATTGTAATTGCGAGATGATCACGCAAGGTGAAGCAGTTGTTTCTCATTGTGGCCATTCTCGAAGACTTCATTTCTGACTACGTGGGATTTTGTGGAATTATTTATCAGACCTACACACGGGAGTCGCAAACCAACAGCATATCACTGCCACATGTAGACGAGAGGGTAAGAAGAAAGAACTCTGACTCCTTAAGTTAGCTATAGTCTTTCGGAAAAAACAGAAGAACATTACGCCTGCCGAGACTGGCAGAATCCTTATTCTTAGTCACTGATTAGCTGGTGGGATTCGGGAAGCGAATAAGTTGGCTGTTCGTGACATCCTCCGTGATGTTGTTGCGAATATTGAAGTGGGAACAACTGAACAGCAGTTTGTTGGCCCAGTTTTATCCTTTTTTTTATTTTAGGAATGGACTGAATATATAAAATTGTTTCCATGTTGTAGGACAGATGGCAGCCGGATAGGAGACATTGAATCGGAACTCAAAGTAATCGGACTTTCTTCTTCACGTGAGAGAAACACGCACATATATTTTGCGGACGTCTACGACTTCCTCCTCGGGAGTAGTTACGCGTGCAATTTGTAATGACACTAAAGCAGTGTACTAAATTTAAATAATTGTTCAGGTGTTCGATCCGCGAAACAGGCATCCAGACAGAGAACAGTTAACGAACATCACAGTTGCCTCGTAACCTTAATTGCATCAGGTATAACTCGAATCAAACGAATTCTTCGAATTCCATGGGGGCTTTTCTTCCTTTTGGTGGCACTCAAATTCCTGGAAAAGACGAGATTGCTCTTCTTGGGATGACTTCCAAAGCATAAACATATCACAAGTATTGTCTCTGCAGCATCTTTTACTCCAGACATTTATCGGCGAACAAATACCAATCCATTTTATTGTACTATCGAATACTATTCTGGCATTTCAGGTGGCTTTAAGCCCCAAAATTGTTGACTCAGTGCATAAACGTTTCATTATTGACTTACCGGACATCAAGTTACTGCACTGTTTAACCTCGACCTCCATGTTCTAAAAATATTTCCGTGGTCACTGTTCACGAGCATTCTCTTCTAAATATCTTCTAATTTTGCTCCCTCTTTTTCCGACATTTGATAGAACGCCCCGTTTGTGTTTCCCACTCTAGAGATCTTCAGTGTTAACGTTTCTTCTTGCCTCTCAACTTTCTGCTCATCCATGTTGCTAATAGCTGGGTCGTTCAACTTACAGTATATGGAACGACACCCTCCTGTGTGCAGCGGGATTACCATTAAAAAAATAAAATAATAAAAAAAAATAACTTCTCACAAAATGATTGTCTACGAGAACTTCGCAGTGCTGGATTCCATTTTAAACCAAAGTTTCGGAAAGTGGACTCTCCTCTTTGTCCACAAAGAGTAGAGAAGAGAAAGCATCATGGATATGGAAAAGGAGGGGGGGAAAAGACAGGCTATCCTCGCATGCCATTGAAAATCGGATGAAGTGGATCGGAATTTGCTAGAAAAGAAGACAGAATATCTTCTTCAAGAAAATGGTCGATAAGAATTCACCGTATAAATGATTCGAGTGAGATAACATCAGGCTCAGTGACATCTGGTCATTACTTTGTCCTTATTTGATTAGGGGAAAATACAACGCAGTACCCCAACAAGGTCTGTTTTTCACATAGCAGCACCACTGCACGAGACAGCGAGTTGTAAGAGACGAAAACACAACGAAGTCAGTTTCTAAAACTTGTTTGCATTCAAACTAATCGGTTGGGAAATGCTTCCCTTTCTGATTTAAACATTTCTCAATGTTTTTATGCTTATTTCATTAACATCTTTAAGTTTTATGTATTCGTCCATGAAGGTAGTTGGATTTGACTATTAAAACTTAAGAAAATGCATTTTAAAAGTGTTAGGCTGGATGTCACTTCGAATCTTTTTCTTTTATAACCAAGTCTTCAAGATACGAAGTGCCGGGAAATAAGAGAGATACTACTTCACTGAGAAGATTAAAATCTTATTCGATGCTTAGAAAAACGCGTGGCTATAAGACAAATGAAGAAGATCATACAAACTTAAACATCCTGACAGAAAATAGCCAAACTAAGCAAATTTCAATTAAGCAAGGACGAACTTAAAACAATCGGCTAACCGTTCGTGGGTGAGGTCACTAAGGGTTAGAAGAACTTGGAATAGGGACGTTGCAACAGTTCGAATTCAAAACTGCTTTTAATCGGGTATTTAAATTCCAACACATCCTGGTTTCAGTTCCTTGTTCATTCCATGCCATGCGAGATCTAACTTACGCCACTTCCGGTAGCGGATATCGACTGGTTCGTCTTAGCTGATATAGTGGTTCACGTAATTTGCAAGTCTCGTTTCCGCTGAGCGGTCTGTTTTGCCCCAAATATCAGGGATGTGAAACGCCACCAAGTGGAGACTAAAGGAAAGGAACATCGCGTTTTCTTGTATTCAAGAAATCGGAGAATTCGTTGATCGTAAAAAATATGGGCATGAACTAATACTACTCAGGATTCTAGCAGTTCTAGAAACACGTGAGATGGGAGCTCTCACACGAGATAGGGCCGCATGATAAAGAAACTTTTAATGTTCTGTGGAACAAATTAGCTGCGCTAATCCGGGACTTTTGCGTTTTTCAAATACAGCAAGTTATTTTAAGCACAGCAGCTCACACTGTACGTTCCCACACACCATTTAATCGGGTAATTTTTGCTTATTTTCGAGACATTTTCTTGCGGGGTGCACCCGGAAAAATTACGAAGAACGAGAAGTGGCATCGCTGAATTACTCTAAGGGATGTGTTTTGTTTATGTATTTGCGGTACTTAAATCGTGCACGGATAACGGAGAATATTCTGAACTCAACATGTTTGACAGGTTCGTGTGTAATCTTGATCAATGGTGTTTACGAGAAACCTCTTCAGTGACAACCCGCAGAACACATCGATGTAGGCAGCAGCTGGCATGGTACAAAACTATTTTCCACCCCTTTGAAAATACTACGGAAGTTTTAGCGGTTTCTTCACCTTCTGGAAAGAGATGGGAATGCAAACAATCAACGCGGCTTCGGGTTGTTTACTGAACTTGCAGTAATCTAAGGAGGACTTCATTATCTTCGTTCACAGCAGACTGCCTTTTGCGAACACGAACTTTTTTTCCCCGATTGTCTTCGCCTTTTTTTACACTAGCGCTGCTTCCGCGCTCGCATATCACGTTCACTGTGTTCTTTGTCAATGTCTTTTTCAATATTTATTCCGTTCTGCTCGTCTCATCCTAGCTGGATCATTCTTTCACTCAATTTATTTCTGCATTGCCGCCTGGTGTCTCGTAATTCACGCACTTCTTCACCGACACTTTTCCGGGAAGAGTTTTGGTCGGTGATAGAACTAATTCGATGCTGCAGATACCATCGAGTCCAATCTATTAATTCTGCGAATTTCCTTTCGCTTCCTGCCATGGCGTCGGATGAGTCGAAAACCACTCATCCTCCGTGTGAGGAACGGGCGGGTTTCCACCCAAAGGACATCAAAGCTTTAATGACTGAGTGGAAACTGCAAAAGACATTTTCACTTTTTATCACCAAGAGTTAAGTTTTATAAAAAATAAAGGAATATGCTGATGGACAATTGTTACAAGTTCCTGTTTAGATATTTTTAGCGACACTGAAAAAATTTAAAAAAAAACTGTGGCTGAGATTTTCATCTGCTGCACTACCGAAAAAATTGGATTCTAAACCCACAGTTGCCTGGATGTTGTAAACCTCGTTGCTGATTGGCTAATAACTTTGAAAGTTTATTATAGTTGCCAAACAATAATCGTAATAACTTTCATAAAAGTGGAAGAGGCTTGACTTTCTACAGTTGCATGTTTGCCTTCTAAAATTTCTTACGTGTTATTAGATGCAAAATGCATTTTCGCTTTTTTGTGGACTTTTCTATCTCTTTGTGTCGCTCATTTCATCTGCGTGCTTAATAACATTATCTTTCTATTCCCGTCCGAAAGATGGCCTATTTTGAAATTTTCCTTCATTAGCTCGCCATTACTTAAAGCCAACATTTTAATTTTCCTGTTTTTGATTTCTGTGAGACATTTGGCGGTGTTCTCCTGAATTCGTTCAAACTGCTGTTGAAAACAACTCAAAACAGAACTTTTCTGGCCATTTCAGAGTGACGGCATTTTTACGAAGCAATTTTTTTTATACAATCGAACTTTTTTCTTTTCGAAGTTACGTCCAAGATGACGAATGGCCTCGTGTCTTGATCACTAATGAAAATCCATCGTTCATCGCAAGGGTAAGACAAAAGGAAAGATATATGGTGTCGCAGAATGGAACTCTAGACCTCATTTAGGCTGAATCTCGCGAACGAAATGCGTGCTCTCTCTCTCTCTCCCTCTCTCTGTCTGTCTTCCATATCCACCGAGTTCTGTAATAGAAGAAATTAGTGGAAGAGGAGAAGGAATTAGGTGATTAAGTGCGGACAGAAAATGCCGTCATATTTCATTGTTGGGTGTTGGACAGGGGTTAAGACTAATCGCTGATATCGGCCTCTGAAGTTAGCGAGGAGACGGAGTGTCGGTGATAAATGATATTCTGTTCATTCCTGAGCGATGACTGTTTTGCGACTTAGCGTAAGATGTGGGGGGGGGGCTGTCTTAAGGACGCTGCAAAATTGGAATGGAAAAAGAAACTCCACGGTGTGAGAAAGACTTGAAAAGAAAAACAACCCGAGCTTGTATTCGGATCGAGTGAATTTCGTCGTTATCCAATTTGCACGTGCTTAACAATTCCAAAATCAATGCAACGCACCAAACACATATTTTAAAGAGTGTCATCACGGGATATCCCTTGAATGGAGCCAAATAAATAAATAGTTGGCTATTTTGGGGAGCCTATATTAAAGAAAAAAAAAGCGGATTTGACGAATGAATGCTTAACGAATTGAAGTGTTTCAGTTACATCGAAAACATAATTAAATAGCAAAGACTGCATGCTTTTCTTAAATTCATTTTCCTACATATTTCTTCGTTAATTTTAAAACTTGCCAGTATGAGTCGAGTAAAAAAAGGATTAAGATTTTGCGATATACTTAACCAAACAAAATTAATTGTTTAGTATTTTTATTTTGATTCGGTAAATTTGTACGGCGTGCACTCAGCGGAAGGAATTTGATGCACGAAGCAAAACGAATATCGGCATTTGTAAGTTAATCACTCGGCATAACTTGAAATAGCGATTTGTGAAAGTCTTTTAATTATGCTTCAGAAATTCTGTTGATTAATTATAGTCTGAACATTATCAATTACGTGAGTAGTAAATGTTTCTTTAATTTTTCGCATTTCTTGACAACAGCAAGATCTTCGTGGCATTCTCTCAAACGCTGCGACCCTAAAAAGTAATTGGTAATAAAAAAAAAAAAAAATTGAACTAAAGGAACATCAAATGAACTAAGACTGTCGCAGTTTCCTCTGACTTGGTTATCCTTCCATGTTAGGAACTTCATATTCAGCAATGAATAAGGGCATGACAGAATGCTGGGGGCGTACTTGGAGGATCCTTTTTAATAGCCATGATAAAAAAAAAATAGAAATTTAATTCAAATTCGGTTATATTTGAGTTAGAAAGAGCGAATGTTGTCGTGCCAATTGTAAAAGGAAGTCTTAGAAATACACGTGCTCTCAAATTCAAATTGAAGTGGATCTTTACGGAGTAACTGGGAAAGATCGGAATGGGTTTCTGCACGTGATCATTTTCTTTTTCACTCGTTATTGTTGCGAATTTAGTAGAAAATAGAAGGCATGCGAAGAAAAGAAGTGACGAATGCTTAAATGTGCGTTACGGATGGGCAGATTCGCACAACGCATCAAATCGTGGCGTCTGCAGCAGTGGGATTGTTCCCTGAAAGCCTTCAAGTGTTGCCTTTTAGATAGGTTGAGCACACCACCTAGTGGTCTGCTACACATCTTTAAGGCTACTCTCTTCAAGTATCAAAGCAATTGGACTGCATTACGTGTTACGCCACGTAATGCAGTTCATCCACCCTTCACCTATTCGCTACTTGCAATTATTATTATTTTTTTTTAATTTTCTTCTTGTGAGGGTTTAATTTCGCACTGCAGTAGTTCTTTAGCAAGTTAACACCTGTGGGCGAGAAATGCATTCAGCTACATGAAGATTACTTTTATAATTGAAGGTGGGCCGGGACCCTTCTTAGGGTCATTGTTTAGGGCACGGTCGACAAACGTTTTAGACCACTGACCCCTTCATGGAATCTTTGATCCCTCATCGACCCCCATCATGTTAAATAAACGAATAAATGTAATCAATAATAATGGTGTTAATTGACCCCTAGACATTTATCGATCCCTTGGATAGCCACATCGACCCCCATGGTCGATGTGGCTATGGCGCACCGAATGCTAGAATAACTGCAGTTTACGAAACATGAGTAACTCGTTATATAAACACAAGAATTAAGAACTACGAGCATAAGAAAAGATTTTCTTGGTGATAGAGTAGTCAGAAGTGAGCATCTGCATATTATCGAAGAAATGAAGGTGAGAATAATCTTTTTTACGGGGGAGAGGGGGAGGGAATAATACCTGCATCTCGGCTACAATGAGGTCGTTTAACAGTTGGGGTTGTTTAACCAGAAAGCTTCGTTGAACCTTCATTTAATGTTATTGTAACCTGATGGACACGGCGAGCTTTCTCTCCGCATTCAAAGAGAAGTTCTTGCAGTCAGAAGCAGGGTCTCATGAATGAAGTGTATCTGTTTGGGAAGAAAGGTGGCAGCCTCTTTTCTTCGTTTTCCATGTTCTTGGCATGTGGAAGGCACGACAGTAAATCGAAGTTCTTATTTTTGACACTTTCTGTTCTGAACATTCTGGAACACACAAATAAAAAAATAATGCCTAATGTTTTCATATTTTCCTCCACCAGGTGGCGACAATGCACTGGTTTAAAACATTCCAAGCAGGAATTTGATCACTATGAAGCAGTCCAGATTGGAGTCGCTTCTGTTCTTGTTCCCACCACACACACACATAGGAAAAAGGAAATTCACCCCCCTCTTTTTCAATGAATTTTTTCGTTTCAGAATATCCAATCAAACGACGCTTATTGTTTAGATGGGGAAGAATCTGTCACGCCAGGTGATCATTTAATGGCGCGAGCAGTTCAAACACGAACGGCCAAGAACTTGAACAAACGCTGACATCATCGAGGATCGTGGATGTTGCTATGAGAATGTGACAGGATGGTCGTTGCCGAAAAATCATCTCATTTTGAACCAAATCGTTTTGATGCTGCATTCATTCAACACGTGCAATCTCCCAGCGTGATGAATTTTTGGAATGCATCTTCTCCCCCCCTCCCCCCAATGAACTGTAGGTTAACCATTACGTTCCCCCTCCAAGATGGAGTGTGGTGAAGAAACGATATTCTTTCCTTCTTCATTTTTTCATGAATCCATTAGCGCGAAACGTTATGTCGAACGCATTTAAAACAGCAGAGGGAGCATCCGAACTGGTTGTTTTCTGACTGCCGTTCACACAATTAATGTGTGATCATCTTGCGACACTCTGCAACCTTGGTTCGTTGCTTACTGTTTCAGCCTCTACTGTGAATCGAACAGGATTCTCTTCGGTTGGAGACTTGGGTTCGAATCCGGTCTAGGACGCGAAGAACCTTTTTGTAAGATTTTTTTTTTCAACTGAAGGTAAGTTAGCCGGTCTCGTGGCGGTGAAGGCTTTCATCCTGCAAAACTGAAACTGACCGAAAAAGGCATGCAATCTCTCCCCCCTCACAGCCTTACTTTCTTCGGCCAAAATTTCTGACAGCCATTTATTTGAGTGTTCACCTTTGCTCTAGTTTGAAATGAGTCTGCTTCTTGAAAACATTCACCCACGCACACAGTGACATAGCTAGAGCTTTCTCGCCCAGGGCGGTTCCTGAGTTTGCCACCCCTCTCAATGCACATCAAAAATACTACAAAAAGTCAAAACGACGTATAGGGAAGTAAATTAAAACACTACGTTTATTTTAGTTATAAGAATAGTTGTTAAAAACTAATTATTAATTAAGTAATAAAAATTACTAAGTTAATATAAATAAACGAATCGTCGAAAAATAAAATTGTGTCTCACGTGAAAAGTTCCGCCCGGGGAACGCTGCCCCCCCCCCCGCCCTCCCTTAGTTACGCCATTGCACCCACACCCGATCTAGTTAGCAACGCCTCGTGATAGGGGATGGATTTTGCTGTCACTGCGTCACCCACTAAGCCAGTGGTTAAATTCTAAACGAATACGTTCCGAGACCCTGTACAAATGTTGGATTCTGAGTGAAGAGAAATGAAAATTATTAATACTTCTTTCAAAATCCAACATAATCCACCATGTCATAAGCAAGACTTGTGCATATTATTTGATGTTAGTCTCTTGCTTTTAAATTAATATTCATATAATTACTTTAAGTTTGTTTATTATTGTTTAGTTATTTAATCTAGAATATGTATAGTCATAAAAAGGACTCTGTATAAAAATGTCATTCATTTTATTTAATTTATTCCTATAATAATATTGTAAGAAATTATATATATGTAAGTTTAATGTACCCTATGTGAACTATGATATTTTTTATTTAACATTACTGAAAGAGAAAGTAATTTTATGTAATTCTTCTGATTGAATTTGTTTGGCTGTTGTCAAGGAAACGGAGTTAATTTCAGATAACGTGTGCGTGGAGCATGAGCTATGGTATTAGAAGGGAGAAGGAGTTGATGTGAGCTGAACTGGCTAGAATGAGAAGAACCGGATTTTTTGGGGGGGGGGGATGAAGGTATTTTATTGGAAAACGAAAGAGTAAACAAGGGAGAAGCATTCAGGACAGCATGGAGTGAAGTAACGTGTGGCAGTAAAGGGAGTAAAGAAATGCCATAAATAAATTAAGAAGGGACTGGGAAATTAATAGGCAATTAGGAATATTTCTACATAATTCTAAAATTACGTCGAATTCCAATTGTTTTGAGGAAGAATAGTGCGAAGCTGAAATTAATGCGTAGAAGAAAATAAGGAATAAGTAGATTACCTGAAATGAGTGCGTCAAAACTTGTGAAGCTCAATGTTTAATATTTCAGTTATATAGTGAAGATTCCTTTTGAATAGTGTTACTTCAAAGTGATAATTAACTTCAGTTTTAAGTGTGCCTATAGTGAATCCAATGTGCGAAGGATGTAACCCGGTAAGAGCAGTCCATTTTTTTTTATATTTCAGCGTGAAGAAATAAGAGTTAGCCCCGCCCGATATATCTTAACATTAGCTGTGGCGTTCTACTAAAATTAGCCGAAGTATGGAGCTTTAAAGTGTCCCCCCCTTGAAGTGATAACTGCCTCATAATTGAATTAAGTGTTTGTTGACTAAGAGAGAATTAGAGAATTCTACCTTAAGAATATTTACTGTAAGATTCTGTAACATTGAACTGTGTGAACCATTTTTAATTATTCGGAAGAATGTAAAATTGACAGCTGGATGTCTGATGCCTAATGTTTTATGTTTGTTATGAGTATTTGAACTAAGTTGATTTTCATTATCTTGTTTTCAAAGTTAGGCATCAGACATCCAGCTGTCAATTTTACATTCTTCCTGCATTAAATGTTTTGTTTTATTGATTCCAATTTGGCGTTAGCCTGATTCTCTTTCATTGCACCGCTCATAAAGTTTATCGGACCTTGCGGAAACCTTAAATGATAATATTAACCTTGGCCTGTAGAAAAGTGAGATAGCAAAAGTTAGTTGATGATTGATTCCACTATATATTGTATAGACTAATCTGAACATAGGGTGGCACAGGATAATATAACTTTCTCTATATGTGGATCAGTAATCAAGCAACAATTAATAATAAAAAATAACCTTCCAACAAGATGGCGGATTCAAATCCAGGATGTACGACACAACACAAAATAACCAATTGTATTCAAATTAAGTGGATATTAAATCCAACATTATTTCAGAGCAAAATAGAGAAACTACAAGAGTTTCGTGCCGAATATAGAAACTATAAAAGTTTCGCAAATCCAGGCATAAGCAATACCTTTCATGGCAGGGGCAACTCGTATAAACGGTGGAGTAAGCTCTGATCACTATCCTTAGTATTTCCCATAATGTAAAACACATCTCCTAGCGGACATGTATGATGTTATACATTATGGGGGGGTCACGACCCAGACCGGTTTCGATCTTTGTTGAATGTTCAAGTACAGGTCAAACTCCAAAAAGTCAGCTTTGTTCCCCTCAGTAAGAGGCTCACCCTGCCACTGAGAAGAACTCTCTGAACCAGTTGGCTCTACACCATGGCAGGCTCACCCCACCACCGAGCAGAGCCGCTCATTTGCTCATATCTCATCCGAGGGATAACAGCAACAGCTGTGCCTCAGTTAACTTAATGGGCTACAGCATTGACATTCATCACCTAAGCTTCCAACTGGTTTCGATCTTTGTTGAATGTTCAAGTACCAAACTCCAAAAACTCAGTATTGTTCCCCTCAGTAATAGGCTCACCCTGCCACTGAGAAGAACTCTCCGAACTGGTTGGCTCTACACTGTGGAAGGCTCACCCCACCACTGAGCAGAGCTGCTCATTTGCTCATATCTCCTCTGAGGGGTAACAGTAATAGTCGTGCCTCAGTTAACTTCACGGGCTACAGCATTATCCCCCCCACACACACCCAGGACCTTGGTGACAGCAACAAATAGCCAAGCCTCAGTTAAAACTTAATGGGCTACAGCATTGCCATTCATCACCCAAGCTTCCAACCAGTTTCAACCTTCGTTGAGGTATCATCAGTGAGAGCCAGATTCAAATATAAATACTCAGGTTGAAGTGATGCAGAACTTATACTTTACCACACGAGTTGCTAAAAAAGGTGTCGCATAACAAAAGGCACCAAGAATTACTGAAATAAAGAGCTAAAAGATATTTACATCTGGGGCTGGCGCCCACTGACGAGACTTCGACAAAGGTCGAAATCAGTCTGGGTAGTGACCTCCCCATAATGTATAACATTATATATGTCCACTAGAAGATGTATTTTACAAAATGGGAAATAGTAAGGATAGTGATCAGAGCTTACTCCATGTTTTCTACAAGTTGCCCCTGTCGTGAAAGGTTTACTTATGTTTGGATTTGCTGAAACTTTTATAGTTTCTATATTCGACATGAAACTCTTGTAGTTTCTCTATTTGGCTTTGAAATAATGTTAGATTCAATATCCACTTAATTTGAATAATTTTGCATCGTCGAAGTGAAGCCTTTTGTTTGGCTCTTTATTTCAGTAACCACTTGTATTTACCTTTGGATGCTATCCGGGGAAGCTCCAAACCTCCCCATCCCTTTCATCAAGCATTCGTAATCAGGCAACTGTTGATATTGACTTTATATACACATTCAAAACTATAAACAGTTGTTGAATAATAACACGATAATGTAGGCATAATTACCATAAAGGGAGAAAAGTCGCAAAACAGAAAAATGTTCCTACAAAATAACCAATTGCATTAACCTTTGAATGATCCACTGGTCGAATGTCCAGCATGTCAGCAAATCTTTCTTTTCATTCAGCGTATTAATATTATTGCAATGCAACTGATGGGAATTCTGTGTTTCTGTGGAGTCAATACAGACCTCTTTCTCTTCAGAAACTATACACAAACTGTCATTACAAACTCGTTTTGTATTATCTTTGTCATCTGAGCTATTTATCCATAGTTGAAATACCATATTTACTCGAATATAACTCGCCCTTGCATATAACTCGCACCCCTGATTTTACTTTTTGAAAAAAGATATTAAAAAGTTTTGCATATACCTCGCGCATGAAAAAAAGCTTAAATACACTGATGTTGGGTGATAGTAACTCACTTGCAATGGTAAACAACATGCCATCCCCAAAAGCCGCTATACTGCAGAGGCAAGAAAAAGAAGTACATACTTTTATTGTCAGTTTTATTATTTCTCAACAAATAGTGCAATTAGAGATAACTGGGATAAAAACGACTAACAAATGAATCACATGTCCCCTCACAGAAATTATGCTGTATAGACTCGAGCAAAACCATATGTTGCACCGGCAAACACAGTATCTAACTAAAAATTATTGTTGTTAATTAGATGTATGTGAGTTTGCTGGGCAGCAATAAAATTCAACTGAACATGTTAAAATTCGTAAACATGTTAAAACTAAGAAATATATATATAGTGAATGTTGTTATGGCAGTTTCACATATTTTGGAATTCGGTCGAAGAGAGTTAGCATTTCAACTCAACTGGCGGCTTGCTTTTATCTTTCCATTGTGCGATCTTTTGTTAATAATGTAACAATCATATGCATGCCTTAATAACCTGCCACTGCTGTCTGTTTCAGGTGAAGCTCAATTACTGTAGAGGGAGTAAAAGCTTGGGTCTGGGCCTGAGCATAAAAAATTTCTGGGGATGGGCTCCATAGGGCATCGCAAAATTTAACCACTGCATTAAGCTATCTGCCAATAGCTTAGTGAAGGGACGTCTTACGATAGGCAATAAACTCTCCCTGAATGAGAGCAAGATATCTCCTGAATACCTCCTGCAAATTTGCCTGGGCTCTCCTCCATGTGGGCTAAGAGGGTGTCAAAACGACACCCTCTCAGCCCATATTTCATCATCGAGAATAGGAAAAAGTCATAGAGGAAGGTCAGAGGAAAAGGGGAAAAAATGCCATGCTTTTGGAAGCCAGGGAATGTCTGACAACAAGTAATGTGGTGGGTACGTTGTCATGGCTGAGAACCCAGCCTTTGTTCTTCCACTTGCCTGGATATTTACACTGAATGATCTCCCTGAGCCACTTCAAAACCACACAGTAAAACTTACCATCGACAGTTTGACCAGGGTCGGGGAGGAATTCATTGTAAACAATGCCTTGGATGAAAAAAAAAACAAGATCGACATTGCTTTGAAATTGATGTGCTTTTTTTTTGCTGCAGCTAATTTGGCCACTTCCTCTGTGCTAACTACTGCTAATGAGTGAGTTCTGCAGTAGTTTTTTTTTATTTGTAAGTAGCAGCAAAATTTGAAGATTCTTTGCTCCTTAAAATTCATCATTTCAGTCAGAGAAGAAAATCGCCGAATCACTAAAATACGACGTTCGAAAAACGCACGTAACCCAAGAACAGCCTCTGAGCTTGCCAGCTGTTGCCATACTGATTCACAAAGGAAAGCTTATAGCGGTGGAAGGCAGTACTACAATCGGTTCGTGCAGGTATGCAAACCTTTTTTTTGGTAGTGCCAGTAGTAGTAGGGTGGCTACTTTGAACCAGATCAAGATAAGATTAGGAATCATGACATGATTGGTTTGAGATAGTGACGTGTTTGGTTGTATGATGTCGTGTTTGGAATTTCCCTGGGGACATGTGTCAGTAATGTCAGTTCTTGTGTTTTGGTTCGCGTATGGAATTATGGGTAATGGTAGAGATAAGCAATTGTGATGTGATTCGCTGTTCAGATGATGACATCATTGTGTGTGACGTCATGAGTTTGGAATTTTTGTGGGGACAGCCTGTGTGAGTGACGTCACGTTCTTAGTTTGGTTCGCATATGGAATTATGGGTGATGTTAGAGATAAGGATTCATGTCGTGATTGGTGGGGTGGTTTACACCAAATAGGGGTAGGGTGAATGGGGAAAGCAATATTAGTGTCATGGATGTGTGTTGTTATCATATGAAGATAAGTGATGTAATTTGTTAGTTGTAAATAAGTGACGTTATTATTTTGAATGAAAAAGGAAGATATATTAGTGGATAAGTATGTGAATGGGGAAGCAAGGTCCGAGTCGTGGATGTGTGTTGTTATGAGTTGTAGATAAGGAATTGTGATGTTATATGTTTGGAAATTTCTGGGGAACATATGTCTTTGTGACATCATGCGGTGTTTTGGTTTGCCTATGGACTTGTGGGGATGTTTTGAGATAAGATATCTTGGAATTTCCCAGGGTGACAAATATCCGTCATTGTTAAGTTTTGGGTTTGGTTGTCTATAGATGGCAGTACTAATTTCCAATATATTTTGGGGAATTTCTTTCCTGTTAAAGGCTATGGGAATTCTTAGGGTAGAGTCTAAATGGCGGCAGCGTTTAGGCTTTTCCGAATAATTTAATTATATACTGGTGTCCCTCAAACACACTTTTTTTTCTCATCTACCTAACTCATCCGAATATTTTGATTTGGCTACATTAAGATCTTATACTTTATTACTTTTTTGCTAATTAAAATTATCTTTTTTAACCAAATGTTTTGACTATTGGTATTTTTAGTTCACAGTCAAGAGAAAAACTACACAGTATTTTAAAAATAAATTAAAATAAACAGAGACTCAAATTGATAACTTTTGTATATAGTCTAGAAATTCTAATTATAATTTAAATTGTTTACAGTTTTTCCAGAATGGGGACATCTTGGAACTATCAAGGTTTTCTGACTATACCAAATTGTTGATTTTTAACACATATTCACAGCACAAAACACAAAAACACAAGGTCTGAAATGCAGTTGACTCTTTTTCCTTGTAGATTAATATGTGCTTCATTTCCCTCCTTCACTCATGGTGGCACTGTGACATTTCCCTTAGCTAATTTGTTTTCCCCACTTGTAAACTTTCTGAATGGGGGGGGCCTTGGAATTCTCCTGGTCTTACTTGAGAGCTTGATAATATTTCCCACACCACAATACAAACTTCACCTTTTTCATGACTCACATCCCCCTTTATTGTTTTGCATGGTTTTTTCAGTTCAGGGTTTGAGTATGTGAACGAAATGTTTACAGATAACTCAAACATTGTCAATGGGTAGCATCAGACAATTTTCTAAAATAATTAATTATAGGATATCAGTTTCCCCAGTTTTTTTTAAACCAATACATAAAATTCTAATCAATAAATAAATTGTGTGAATTTCTTTTTACCATACACTGTAGATTTTCAAATGTGTTATCTTGAACAGTGTCATCTCTGTTCGATATTTTGTTGAGCCTACTTATGAAATTTTCTGACCTGGGCATTTGCACTGATTTCATTTATCTTGAAGATGTCTGACTCATTTCTGCTTATTTGGTTTTTGCTCTCTTTCAGACACTATGGGAACATTATTATAGATATTTGTAAATCATTAATCATTTCCTTTCACAGATGTATTGGTATTCTTCAAAGGTAAAAACAGATAACTCTTGGCTGTTGAACAATGGTTTTTACAGTAGAAACAACAATTTTCCATTAACTCAACATGTCTTTTCCGGACTAAGATCCGCCAGTGACCGACAAATTCGCATTTCTAGAAGCGCAGAGATGAGATATTTTTTTACTATAATTAAACACAATTGCATTAAGGTATAATGTTATGAATTTATATATCAATTTGTAATCAGATTAACTGAGTAAAGTTTCTCTGTGGTATATGCAACAACAGCACACATTTTTGTTCATTAAGTTACAAATGCATATTTTATATTTTTTATTGCTCAAATATTTAATTACCAAATGCTTACAGTTGCACTTTAATTCCAAAGCTCTTATCTCACTTAAGTAACTGAAATTTATTTATTTTCTTTCTTTAGCATTAGTAAGTTTAAGTAGTGAAAATGAGACAAACAAGGTTTGTTCGCATTCCTAACTAAACAAAAATTAAAAAATTAAACTTAGCACATGTCTGAAAGCAGGGTTACCATATTTCTTGAAAACAGTATGCAACAATGTCAACCATCAAAAAAAAAAAGAAAGGGAGAAAGAAAGAAAAATTGTAAAGAAAATTAAATGTTTACCTTCAAATAAATATATATGATCACAGCAAGTTAGAAATTCATTAGCTTTTCAAAGTTTTGATATTCATACCCATGTCAAATGAAAATAAAGAAAGAAAATAAGAAAGAAAGAAAAATTGTGAAGAAAAATAAAATATTTACCTTCAAATAACTATTTATGATCATAGCAAACAAGAAATTCATCAGCCTTTCAAAGTTTTGAATTTCCTACCCATATTGTTTTCATCATTTGGTAGCATTTAAATGAAGAACGGGTCTGGCTGTTAAGTCGTTAATAGCAAGATTATTAACGAATGGCGTTAATAATGAATGCCGAGAATGAAGGAATAATAATGAATGAATCAAATAATACTCGCCAGAGAACGGCGAGTAATATTTGATATTTGCATGTTGATTCACTTTTTATCTGCATGATACGATACCTTTTTTTATTTTTTACAACAAACTTTTTAAGAGTTTAGAAAGTTGATGGGTTAAAATATCTAATGCCTCTCTGTAAATGACCAAATTCCAACAATTGGATTGTTAGAATTTGGTGCAACTGTTTTTTTTAGTATGGTGAAGGTATCTACAGATGTAGTATCAAAATTGTCACTTTTCAGTTCATTAGTACTTGATTCACAAAATTACAATTCCGTTATTTGCTTTGATCTCGTTTTTCATTCCCCAACATGAGAATGTATGAGTGGTAATGTTGTGAAATAAGTTTCGACTCGCACTCAAGTCACTTGATTTTATTTGCACACTATGATACCTTTTTTTCTACAGTAATGTTTTTAAGTGTTTTAGTAGCATGTTGGGTTAAATTATCTATTGTCTCTCTGTAAAATAACCAAATTCTAACAGTCATACTTTAAGTACGACTGTTTTTTCTAGTTGTTGGAGGTATCTACAGACATAGTAACACAATTGTCACTTTTAAGGTGAAATATTCTCCACTAAAATTCTGGCTATTAATTTAATACCCGATTCCTTTTGCTTTCGAGAGTTGACACAGTTTCTTGAAATATTTGAGGGCTTGCATTAACAAATAAGAATTTTAATTCACTGAGTAGATTTTCAAAAAAAAAGTCTGTAGTTAGTTTGTGGCATGAAATTTCACAAGAAAAAAAATGGTCATACTTAAATTTGTATGACACATCAATGACACCCATTTGTTCATTTTAATTGACATATTTTATTTGAGTGAAATATTATTTACAATTGTATTTACTGAATCTAACATACAGAAAATAAATAAAGTGACAAATACAATCTTATTTTTGGTCCCTTTATCTTCTTATTGTTAATTTTGCGCTGTTGTCCAAAGGTTCTTCCCATGGCTGCGGAATTACCATCATGTGGTTTTCGACAATGTGACTCTCATCTGAAAGTTTCTTCATTTGTGATTGTTGGGAATTTGTTACTATAGTAATATTAAGGGTCACATTTTTATTTTTTTTGAAACCAATACATATATTTTTGAGCATTATTAAGAGCACAGGAATGTTTGCTGTTTCCGAAAGCATTTAAAAGTACATGTTATGTTTTCATGTTTTGGGCATCCAATTTCATGTAAATCAAGAACAACTCTCCCTATTAACCTTGTTAATGTTTTTGATTTTTCTCTTCCTTTGGCGAACAATATTTGATATTTGCATTTTGATTCTATTATCCAATTTCTTAGTTTATCCAGAGATCGTGAACCAATTTCCCACTTCAGCTGATGGTTATATTTTATTAACCAAGAATTCTGTTTTTTTAACTGAATTCAGGTAATTCATTCCAACTACAGGGTGATTTTGTCAATGCATGTCTTACACTAATTCCATCAGAAATACAAATTTCTTTAGGAAATAAATTTGAAGTCTTATTCAAAAGAATTTGATAATCAATTATTATTAATGATAACTGAAAATTCGTATTTTTCACCCGCTGTCGATTTTTCATATTCGTTTTCCTTCATTCTTCTTACATTACTTAATATTGCACCACAAATAAATAGCTATTTATTATTATTATTATTATTTCACCGATTATTAGCTCTGAGCTTATATTTTATATTAACTTTCTGTTCAAAATTCTAATCTATGCATTTGTAATAAATGAACAAAGATGTCTGGTTTTGTTGTTATGTTTTTCCACAGTGAATTTTTTACTCAATAATTCTGATTAGAATTTGATATTTAAATTCATAACTTTATACCTTAATGCAATTCTGTTTATTTTATTTAAAAAAATCACTACTATGAAATTAATGCAAGGAATGGGGGAAACAAAGGTGGTGAAAACTGATATCCATGTAATTAATTATTTTAGAAATTGTCTAATTTTACCTTTCCACACACAAAGTAAGATAAAAATGCATCAACAGTATATCCAGCAGCATGCAAAAACATGTGGTTGAGTCATCTGCACAAAAGGTTCATTTTTGAAGGAACAGTCAAGGTAGGGCATATAGTAAGGGTAAACAGTACTATAAGAAAAAACCATAGAGTCGAGTGACTTTGGATTTAAGGTAATCGTTCATCCACTGCAGCTGATGTATTGTGTTGTGGTGTTTTGTGTCCAGTAAAGTAAAAATAATGGGTGAGTCACAAAATTCATTGGAAGGTTCTTTGTGAAAAGTTCTGATTGTTTAGAATTTTGTAACAGAAAGGTAACATAAAATATAAGATTGGAGCTAAAAATCATTGAAATAATAATAATAATAATAAATAACTATTTATTTGTGGTACCATATGAAGCAATAAGAAGAATGAAGGAAAACAAATATGAAAAATCGACAGCAGGTGAAAAATTAGAATTTTCAGTTATCATTGGTGTAATTGATGTACAATTTCTTTTGAAAAAGACTTCAAATTTATTTCCTAAAGAAATTTGTATTTCTGATGGAATTATTTTAAGCTATGCATTGACAAAATCACCATGTAGTAGGAATGAATTACCTGAAAGAGTTAAAAAAAAAGAATTCTTGGTTGATAAAATATTAACCAATTTTCCTACATCAGCTGAAGTAGGAAATTGGTTCACTATCTCTGGACAAACTAAAAAATTCGATGATAGAATCAAAATGCAAATATCAAATATTGCTAGCCAAATTAAGAGAAAAATCAAAAACATTAACAAGGTTAATAGGAAGGCCTTCTTGATTTAAATGAAATTAGATGCCCTAAACATGAAAACATAACATTTACTTTTAAATGCTTTGCAAACATAGCGAACGTTTCTGTGCTTTTAATAATGCTCAAAAAATATATGTATTGGTTTCAAAAAAATAAAAATGTGACCCTTAATTTTACTACAGTAACAAATTCCCAACGATCACAAATGATGAAACTTTCAGATGAGAGTCACATTGTCGAAAACCACATGATGGCAATTCCGCAACCATGAGAAGAATCATTGAACAACAGCACAAATTTAACAATAAGAAGGTTAAGGACCAAAAAAAAGATTGTATTTTTCACTTTATTTATTTTCTGTATGTTAGATTCAGTAAATACAATTGTAAATAATATTTCACTCAAATAAAATGTGTAAATTAACCACCTTACCGGCCGTTATGGATCAAGTGCGCATCCACATATGCTTCGTATCCATCATATATTTCATTGTTGTAACAATGGTATTATAATTTTAATAAGCACTTCACATCCATGATAACATGAATGTCTATAGACGTCTTAGCCGGTAGCATGGTTAAAATGAACAAAAGGGTGTCATTGATGTGTCATACAAATTTAGGTAACACCATTTTTTTCCTTGTGAAATTTCATGCCACAAACTAACTAGAGACTTTTTTTTTGAAAATCCACTCAGTGAATTAAAAGTCTTATTTGTTCATGCAAGCCCTCAAATATTTCAAGAAACTGTGTCAATTCTGGGAAGCAAAAGGAATTGGGTATTAAATTAATAGCCAGAATTTTAGTGGAGAATATTTCACCTGAAAAGTGACAATTTTGTTACTATATCTGTAGATACCTTCAAGATACCTTCTGAATGTCATACTTAAAGTATGACTGTTAGAATTTGGTTATTTTACAGAAAGACATTAGATATTTTAACCCATCAACTTTCTAAACTCTTAAAAAGTTTGTTGTAGAAAATAAAAAGGTATCTTAGCATGCAGATAACAAGTGAATGAACATGCAAATATCAAAAAAATACTCGCCATTGGAAAAGAAAAATCAGAAGACATTTACGACTTAATAGCCAGGCCCGTTCTTCATTTAAATGATACCAAATGATGAAAACAATATGGGTAGGAATTTCAAAAACTTTGAAAAAGCTGATGAATTTCTTATTTGCTGTGATCATAAATAGTTATTTGAAAGTAAACATTTTATTTTCTTTACAATTTTTCTTCTTTCTTTATTTTCATTTGACAACATGAGTATGAATTTCAAAACTTTGAAAAGCTGATGAATTTCTTGCTTACTGTGATCATAAATATTTATTTGACGGTAAACATTTTATTTTTCTTTACAATTTTCTTTCTTTCTCCTTTTCTTTCTCTCCCTATTTTGATGGTTGACATTGTTGCATATTGTTTTCAAGGTAACCCTGCTTTCACACGTGTCAAGTTTAATTTCTTAATTTTTGTTTAGTTAGGAATGCAAAAAAACCTTATTTGTCTCATTTTTGCTACTTAAACTTACTAATGCTAAAGAAAGTAAATAAATAAAATTCAGTTAAGTAAGATAAGAGCTTTGGAATTAAAGTGCAACAATAAGCATTTGGTAATTAAATATTTTAGCAATATAAAATATGCATTTGTAACTTAATGAAGAAAGATATGTGCTGTTGTGTTTTCCACACTGAAACTTTACACAGTTATTCTGATTACAAATTGATATATAAATTCATATATCAAAACTAAGATCCGCCAGTGATTGACGAATTTGCATCTCTAGAAGCATAGAGATGCGATTTTTTTTACAATAACCAAACACAATTGCATTAAGGTATAATTATTGTAAAAAAATCGCATCTCTATGCTTCTAGAGATGCGCATTGGTCGGTCCCTGGCAGATCTTAGTCTGGAAAAGACATGTTGAGTTAATGGAAAAATTGTTCTTTCTACTGTAAAAACCATTGTTCAACAGCCAAGAGTGATCTGTTTTTATCTTTGAAGAATACCGATACATCTGGTGAAAATTTACAAATATCTATAATAATGTTCCCATAGTGTCTGAAAGAGAGCAAAAACCAAATAAGCAGAAATGAGTCAGACATCTTCAAGATAAATGAACATCAGTGCAAATGCCCAGGTCAGAAAATTTCATAAGTAGGCTCAACAAAATATCGAACAGAGATGACACTGTTCAAGATAACACATTTGAAAATCTACAGTGTATGGTAAAAAGAAATTCACACAATTTATTTATTGATTAGAATTTTATGTATTGTTTAAAAAACTGGTGAAACTGATATCCTGTAATTAATTATTTTAGAAAATTGTCTGATGCTACCTATTGAATGTTTGAGTTATCTGTAAACATTTCATTCACATACTCAAAGCCCAAACTGAAAAAATTGTGCAAAACATCAAAGGGGATGTGAGTCATGAAAAAGGTGACGTTTGGATTGTCACGTGAGAAGTGTTATCAAACTCTCAAGTAAGACCAGGAGAATTCCAAGGCCCCCCCATTCAGAAAAGTTTACAAGTGGGGAAAACAAATTAGCTAAGGGAAATGAGACAGTGCCATCATGAGTGAAGGAGAGAAAGGAAGTGCATATTAACCATGCTACCGGCCAGGATGTATATATACGCCCATATAACCATGCAAGTGAAGTGCATATTAAAATTGTGATACCATTGATATTACATTGAAATTTATGATGGATACAAAGCTTTTGAGGATGCATATTTGATTTTTAATGGCCGATAAGGTGGTTAACCTACAAGGAAAAAGAGTCAACAGACCTTGTGTTTTTGTGTTTTGTGCTGTGAATATATGTTAAAAATCAACAATTTGGTATAATCAGAAAACCTCAATAGTTCCAAGATGTCTCCATTCTGGAAAGACTGTAAGCAATTTAAATTATAATTAGAATTTCTAGACTACATATAAAAGTTATCAAATTAAATCTCCATTTATTTTAATTTATTTTTAAAATACTGTTTGGTTTTTCCCTTGATTCTAAACTAAAAATATCAATAGTCAAAACATTTTGTAAAAAAAAGATAGCTTTAACCCCTTAGCATACAAAGACGTCTGTGACACGTCTTTTGTTTATTGCACCAAAACTGATTTTGAATTTTGGTTTCATATATAAATACAACCGAATATAGACACTAGACACTCTTGTGCCTATTTCCTTTCAGCCGATAAAAGTTGCCAATGACGTGTATCGGCTATTTCGTTTGTGTTTGCACAAATTCATCATTATTTGAAACATAACGATGAATTTGATCCAGCAAATCACCCTCTCGTAAGTGTAAGAAAAACGACTGCTTTCTTATTTTTAATTGGTACGTTAAGGGGTTAATAAGCAAAATGTAATGAAGTATAACATCTTAATGTAGACAAGTCAAAATATTCGGAAAAGCCTAAACGCTGCCGCCATTTAGACTCTAAGTATTTTCCCATAGCTTTTAACAGGAAAGAAATTCCCCAAAATATATTGGAAATTAGTACTGCCATCTATAGACAACCAAACACAAAACTTGACGACAATGACGGATGTTTATCACCCTGGGAAATTCCAAGATATCTTATCTCAAAACATCCCCACAAGTCCATAGGCAAACCAAAACACCGCATGATGTCACAAAGACATATGTTCCCCAGAAATTTCCAAACACATAACATCACGATTCCTTATCTACGACTCATAACAACACCCATCCACGACTCGGACCTCGCTTCCCCCCATTCACCTTACCCCTGTTTGGTTTATAATGTCCTACCAATCATGACACGAATCCTTATCCACTAATATCTTCCTTTTCCATTCAAAACAATTACATCACTTATTTACAACTAACAAATTACATCACTTATCTTCATATGATAACAACACACATCCATGACACTAATATCGCTTTCCCCATTCACCTTACCCCTATTTGGTTTAAACTGCCCAACCAATCACGACACGAATCCTTATCTCTAACATCACCCATAATTCCATATGTGAACTAAACTAACAATGTGATGGCACTCACACAGGTGTCCCAAAAAAATTCCAAACATTCCAAACTCATGATGTCACACACACGATGATCTGAACAGCCAATCACGTCACGATTCCTTATCTCTACCATCACCCATAATTCCATACGCAAACCAAAACACAAGAACTGATGTCACTGACACATATGCCCTGAGGAAATTCCAAATATTCCAAACACATGACATCACTATCTCAATAACCAAACACGTCACGATTCCTTATCTTATCTTGATCTTGAATTGGTTCAAAGTAGCCACTCTACTACTAGCGCCTCGTATGACGTTTTTACACACGATGTAATTGTGATGATCTGAACCCCTTTTTCAGATCTACAAAACTAAACTACAGATCTTCATTATATTCCAATGATTTCTGAACTATTTTCTAAATTAAAATCTGATGCTGATTACTCCAATTCGGCCTGAACTCTGCTCGTTCAAGATTTTCACAATTTTTTTACCCGCCATCAAGTATGCGTGAAGCAGCTGTCTTTCCAAACTTTCCATAAGCTTTTGAACACTCCAGAAGCCATGCTATTCTCCTCACACTGTTTTTTCACATCACCAATGTTAATTACATAGCTACCAAGATAACCGAAATGAGAAACTTGCCTTTAAAGCACATCCTTCAAGAAAAAAAAAACAAGGAATCATCTCATCTCTGTTCTCATTACCTCCACTATCATCAATCGTACATTCCCACATTCTTTACGAATAAGAACAAATCATCAGCATAATCCAGGTTAGATACTTTTAAGATTCTTTGGTCCCTTTAGTCCTCAGCACTTACCTTGCAGAATCTTCTTAGTCACAAAATCAATCACAAGACCAAATGTAAAAGGGACACCCTTCCGTCTCACTCCAGTTGTTATTTCATGCCATTAATTGTATTCTTTATCAAGTTTAATGCACGCTTCGCCGTAAACACATAAAGCAGTCGTAACGATAATAGCTGTATTTGGTATTCCACGAGATCTTTCAATCTTCCATAAATTTTGGCTGTCAACCGAATTGTCTTTTTGAAGTCAAAGCATGTGGACACACGTTTCTGAGGTTTTAGACATCCCTCAAGAAAGATATTTGGTCTTAACAACTTCTTCCCCTTCTGATTCCACTTGGTCCAGTCTAGGTTGCTTGTAAACCAGGTTCTTCATCCTGTTGAGTAAATTAAAAAAATAAAAAGGTTACCTGAAATAGCCAATAAGCTGATGCTTCTATAATTTTCACCCAATCAACCTTTTAAAAACCGGTCACTTCTGATGAAGTTTCTGAGAACTGCATTTTCACTGCTCAAATAATTCTTTTTGCCTCTCTCCAATGCCTCAAACAGACTGACTAGTTTCGTGCACAGCCTTTTTTGAACCCGTCTCACATACTTTTCTATCATGAACTCGTAGGCTATCGTTTTCAAACCATCTGGGACTCGTTCGCTACATTCTGATAATATTAGTATTTTGTTCGGCGTTAATAGCGAAATCGTTCGGAGTAAATTTTCCAGGTTTCAATTGCAGTGTGTACTATAGGAAAGTTCTTTATGGAACTTGCCTATTGACTGTTTAATCTCTTTTGATACAAGTATACTTTACATGTAGATATCTTTATGCTTGGACGTTTTGGTTTTTCTTGCTCCATTTAGCATTTATAACTGGAGGAGTCTCATCATGATATGATCACTGCACTGCACTGCCAAACGGCCACTCTTGCTGTTCAGTAAATCAGTGCACAACGCGACAATAACAGCTGACCACATATCACGGGAGTCTTCTTCCTCTTTATAGCGCTTTTATCCGCTTGGTGCAGGGTCCGCTCTGGTTATGCGACTGTGGGAAACCCCAAGTGGCTTGTCACAGAGTCTTTCGTTAGGGGGGGGGGGGGTTATGATTGTAGATGTATGTGTTCACGGAGCCAGTTTGCTTATTCTGGGGGACAAAAAGTCTCCTACCTCCGTATGAGACCGGCAAACTCACCTTTCGTCGAAAGAGACCAGATAAAGATTCCTCACTCATGGATGGGAATCGAACAGAGCTCTAAGGAGGCTCTGACATATCGCAGGGAGTAATAATAATGCTCTTCTTCGATGTAACTGCACTAATGAAAGGCTCTTAACAGCCCTAATCCTTACTGATATTTGTCGTACTTTTGAACGAATTTCGCATGAATCACATGCCTCCCTTCTGAATGTCACCTTTTCCTGTCTTCTAACTTCACGTTGGGCGGACACAAACCAAAAAAGGCTTGGTCCAGTATTCTCAGCGACAGAAAGTTTTGCCAAGTCCATGGAAGAATTATTTTGTTGTCCAGGGCCAACAAAATCCGTCTGAAGCACGGAGCAATAACCCGTCTTCCAGTCGCCTTCAGCTTGAGGCGCATCTGAACCAGTCAGTTGTCAACGACACATCGGTGGAAGTCTGGCAATGCTTCCATAAGTGAAGTCCGGGTACTTGTGATGACCTTTGTTCCTAATTAGGTTGATATTAGGCCCGTGTGTCAGTTTACCTGAGTTGGGCAGCACAAGCAAGCAGAAGAACACGGCGGCAGTTTTCTTCGGCCAAAACCTGTCAGTGAAGCAAAAATCCACGATCATTTTGTGCATGACTTAAATCGCCCGACTTGATGTCATTTAAGAATGTTATCCTCATATTTCATATTGAATACGGTAGCTATTTCCTCCTTTCCGTGATCATTATTGCTTGAATATTGCATTTGTTATTTAGAAGAGGCTCTCGTCTATTTTTCCCTTTTTTTTGTTGCAGTATGTCTACCTGGTGCTTTTCTTAATTCCTCATCTAGTTCAATTTCGTTTCCATTGATTGATGGTGTTGAGAATATAATTTTGTCGGCCAAATCCCAAGCTTCAGTTACACACACACACACACACACGAGTTTATTCAATAAAAAAAAAAAAAACACGGCTGAATTTCTTCATGTTATTTCTATTTTTTGTTTATCTAGTTTTTCTAAACGAGTCATTATTTTTAAATTAGGTTCAGTTATAATAATGATGATTACATCTCAATGCAATTAAGTTTGATTCAGAAAAGCAAACAGTAATCAATGAAGAGAGTACGCGCGCACACACACATACACTAATAATAATAATAATAATAATAAAAACATTGAGTAAGTATAAAAGGATAGCAATGTAGCAGGACTACCAAAAGAAGTGAACAACGTAATCTGTAAATTTAAATTTAATGCGAAAACGATGAATTGAAAAAGAAGCCAATTGTGAACAAGAAAAGCAGAATACGCAGAGAGAGAGAGAGAGAGAGAGAGACAGAGAGAGAGAGAGAGAGAGAGAGAGCATTCTAACAATGTGAATAAGTTTTGAGAAATAAAAACCAGGAAATGAAATGTCAAAGTAAACGCAAGAAGCGACCTTTCTCGTTTTTCGGTTGTCAAAGCGGATGGATCGAGTCATCTGTTCTAGCTTGAACCCATCGTCGGTTTAATCCCGCTGAAGTGGGCATCACCACCACTCCTGGTTTAGACGGATAGCGAAGTGATGGAATGTAGAAGAAATGTCACACACACACACACAGCCGATAGATTCGTCCATTGCGGATCCATAGAAGTGTTCTCTGAGACTTTCAAGGGTGAGTAGGTCCACGAGGGCGAAGTCTTTTCTCGTGAACAGAAAACTGGATCCATACATCTAAGTTAAACGAAGAAGTCCGAAGTTCACGATGGATGTTGTAATCAAGCAATCGATGCGAGGATTTCGAATGCTCGCTCTCACTTTAAGGCTCCATTTCTGAAACTTGTTTAAAAAAACGAAACGCCTGAAATGTGAAAAGCTTTTTGGTTTGTTTAGTTTGCACACACTTTCTACGTACGATATGGAATCCTCGACGTTTTCTTGTTTTGTGTGGTTGTTTACTGAGTGATAAGTAACAAAATCGGTCATGAAATACGGGGGGAGGTTGCTAAAACCCCTGAAAATCTGTTAGAGTAGAGCGTAACATCGCGAAGCAGTACCTCGGTCACTTGCCCCGCTTTGTTTCATTTGGTATGACACGTGGTTTAACAATTGGAAACTTTGAGAAATCGCCACCTGCGTATGAGACCGAGTCTCATGTGGGAGTCGGTATATTTGGAATACGTCAATATTATATTCATCTTTAATCTGCGTATTCTTAATGTTCATAACACCAACTCAAGAAATAAAAATGGTAGCAAACGCTTTTTAGTTTAACTTCAGGTCACAACCGCTCTCAAGGAGCCCCGTCGATTATTCCCAAGATGTGTTTACGAAACATAAACACATTTGGGAACTTTACGGGAGCTTCCTTCATTAAAGTCAACGTACGAAGAAACAGTTTTTATGCAGCTCTGTAAACACACCACACTTTCTTTATTTCCCCACCTGCAACACCAAACTCGCCTATCAACAAACGTAATTCCGCGTATTTCTCAACTGCGCATCAGGGTTGCGAAGTGTCTGTAAAATTTTAAAACCGTTCTTAACAATTAGCCGAAATTTGACCCACTGAGAAATATCCATTGAAACACGAAGAATTTTTCCAAGAAATATTTTCGAACTGCTTGATGCATTTCAGTTGAGTGTTCTTAGAGTTGCTGCACCAGCGTTATTTATTTGACACTTTTTTAAAACTTTAATTACCAAGTTTAGCATCGTTGAGTGTTCTTGAATCACGTGATTCTTAAACCATATTTTTTAAATTAAACAATAACATTTTAAAACACAGTATAACATTATATCAAAACAAGAGAAATGTGAAGATACAGCGGTGAATAAAAATTTAAAAAAAAAAAAAAATTAAGAATCACATCGTGTGTACATAGCTTTCTCGATTTGGATTTCGAGGAAATCCAGAAGTGAAACGCCGTAAACCAATTAAGTTGTAAACGTCGTAAACCAAATAATATTAACTTTTTCAATGAGTAAGATTACTTTATTGTAATCTTATTCATTTATCTTCATTATAGTATGTGTACATTATGGAAGTTTTTCTTATGATACACACTCGTGTTAGTACGCCAAAGTATTAGAGAAAAGTAGTTAAGAAGCTTCTCGAAGTGTTTGATTTGGGATGAAATGAGAGGGCGCAAATGGTGTGTGGTATCACGCGACTTTTAAGCATCTTCAACAGATGTACTTTTCAGCCCAAGGCACGCTTGTCTCTGAATGGAACTGGATCGGGCAAACAGGCAACATTCGATACCGTTGGTATTTTCCTTTCGCAGCCTCCTCTGTATTTATTCCCGACTGGAAAACATCTTGCAAATTTGTCCGTCAGTGTTCGCACTCAATTATCAGCGTGTTCGGATTTCATCTCTCGGCGAGGGCAGGGTTCTCAAACTTCTGTTAGCCGGATGTCATCAATCAAAATAACGCGCACTCCTGTTGCTGCCAGCCAATATCTGACACGTGATAGCCGAAGGAGAAGTTCAGGGGGTTGGATTCAATTTGTCACGTGTCAAGTACCCATGTATCCGACTTCCCCTTGTTGGCACGCACTGCATTCTCCATGTTTGTACTTTTAACACACGCCCACCGTGAGAGAAAAGTCGATGTAACAAACATTGTCGTAAGACAGGCCTTCTTCAAGAGGGCGCGTGGGTTTTCTGCTTTCAAACGGCAATGGAGGAGTTGTTTTATTTTTTGAAACTCTGCTCCAGTTTTTTTTTTTTTTTTTCCAGAACCACAGACCGCCCGGAAAGAGCTCATTTGGCATAAATCTAACGAGGTACTTAACTGCTATTTTTAGTATGCAATGCAGCCAAATACAGTAAGGGCAAGCCTGCTTGGAGGAATGGAGAGCGTGCCCTCTCTAATAATACACTACGAATCCCACTGTGGCATGGATTTTTGAAAGGCTTCAGGATTGTCCAATCATTAGACCATCCACGGTACTATGCTGCTGTGGGATTTTATGCGAATAACTTTCTACGTAGAGCATTGCGTCTAATTGTGAGCGTTTCTATTGAGCAAGTTGATGGGTTTGGTTAACAACGTGCAATGTTCACCGAAAAACTTGGTGAACATTGCACGTTGTCTTTCCGCAATTCAGTCTTGTTCGGACGTGATCGATCTCTTATTGTACGTAAATCCTCTCCTCCTAAACAGAGTCACCAAACACACTTTCTATGGAATAGCGTTCCGAGGATGCGCATATGTTGATTGTTATTTCCGATTTCAATTGTACGCGGAGCAAAAATCTGTTCATTTTTTTCAAAAATCCGTCCATCTGTTCAAAAATATGTCTCCGAACCCAATGTCCAGAATAGTGCATTTTGTGATCGTCAGTGCTTGGTCATTTTTACTTGAGGATTTGGTGCGGCTGGAGGACAACTGAAATTATGGAAATATTCGAGAAGATCGTCAAGGGAGGAATGGGAAAAATGTGTGTGATAGTCCAGCTATGTATGAAAAGGTGATAAAGATATGAATGCCTTCGAACATAGTTATGTATATGGCGAAGGAGTGGAAAAATATGCTTTGGGTTCGGACCTTTTAAGTATGTTTGGGGAGGGAAAAGAGAAATTTCTAGAACAAGTCCGATTAGATTGCGTATCTAATTATAAGAATAGGCTAGGCCGTAATTTGTTATGTCTATACACAAATGCCAGGAGCATTAGAAACAAAGGGGTTGAGTTCGTTGCTTTATTGAATATGGTGTTGTCTAAGATTGTTGGCATTAGTGAAACCTGGCTATCAGAATCAGACATGGTAAGTGGGAGCGAGTGTAACGAATATACTATTTTTAGGAATGACAGAAGAGATAGGAGTGGAGGAGGAGTGCTACTAATGATGTCAGATGACTTAAGTCCAATTAGGGTAGAAATACAAGAAAACAATGATCAGGGCCGTCGCCAGAATAGATCCGCCCTGAGGCAAACAATTAAATATCGCTCATGATGGATTATAAGACAAAAATATAAGAAAATATCCAATCGCTATTTTGTTTTTATTACAAGAGAAACGTCAATACAAAACGATTAAATAATAATATTAATTAAATATTGTTTGCTTTACGGGGATATCGCACAATAAAATTGTTTATAAGCTCTTCTAAATTAAAATTATAAGTATTGTCCGCCTCTGTCGATATAGTCGCTAGACCAACCAATCTTTCTTGGGTCATTGCTGTTCGCAAATAATTTTTAATCAGTTTAAGCATAGAGAAACGTCTTTCTGCACTTGCTACGCTAACAATTCCTGTTAGCGTAGCACGGCGCCTACAGCAATATGACTGAACGAGCGCCCTTATTAAATCGTGCCGCGAGGCAGGCTGCCTCTAGGCTACACCCTGTCGACGGTAGTGACAGTGGTGGTAACAATAACCCATGTAGCGGTGAGTTTGAGTCAATCTGGTGTGAAGTGGAGAATGAAATATATGGTGGGGTGTTGCTACAGAACTGGGTGCTCATCAGTTGTAGAAGAAGAAATGCATCACCAATTTAGCCTTATGGGTACCAAGCGAATGATCATAATGGGTGACTTTAATTTTTCGAACATTGATTGAGTAGAAGAGAAATCTCATGATAAGAAAGAAGAGGAATTTATTGAATTGTTGCGAGACAACTTTCTCAAGCAGTATGTGAAAGAAGGAACTCGAGGTCAAACAGTGTTGGATTTGCTCATAGCGTCACAAGGGATCTCTGTCAAGAATATCACTATTTTACCACCAATTGGTGACAGTGATCATGCTGTACTTTCTTGGGAAGTATCTACTTATATTGAAGTTCCGATTAAATTAGGCTTCATGCTGAACTACAAAACTGGAAATTATGATTAACTTAGGAGAATACTATTTTTGGTCCCATGGTATCAGTTACTGAATAGAAAAAATTCAGCAATGCATGGGAACCTTTGAAAAGTGTCTTGAATGAGGCGGTATCTCAATCTATTTCTAGTGTTCGAAGAATAAATAGGTTGGGAGTGAAATGGATGTGCAAACTTATTAAGCAAGAGATCCACAAGAAAATGATGTGGAAAGAATATCGTGAGAATAAGAGTGAGAGAGGTTATGAAATACAGGGTGTTCGGGATAAATTTGACAGTTTCGTAAGGAAAAAGAAAATCTTCTTTGTATCTATTAAATTTAATGAATTGACAAAAAAACATTACAGGCAGAGTTAATTACAATACTATCAACAAGATTTACTCAAAATAACCACCATTAGCATCGATCACAGCTTCAATTCTGCTTCGGAACCTCGAACAAGCTGATGCTACAGCCTCCCTGGGAAGGGCCGCAAAAACTGTTTTAATTTTATCCATTAACTGGGCTTTTGTATTACTGGAAGTGCGATTGGTGTCTTTTTCAACTGCGCCCCATACAAAATAATCCATGGGGTTAAGGTCTGGGGAGTTTGGAGGCCAAACATTTGGACTGGTGAAGTCGTAGAAATTTTCAGACAACCATTTTTGACTTTTCCCAGAGGTGTGGCAAGGGGCCGAATCCTGCTGCCATACATACGGCCTACCATTGGCTACCCTTGTTATCCAGGGCTTGACTACAGTTAGCAACTCCACGAACAAAGCCCGAATTCCAATGCCAGGGTTCTTCAACACCTGTTCCTGCAGATTTGCGAGGAATTCTGCTGTACGAACGCAATCAGATCGTCTGCTAGGGATCTTTCTTCTTGCTACATCCTCGTAGTCACCATTGCAAGTCTCTAGTTCATGCCTGATTGTTTTTACTGTATTCAGGGAGCATTGGGCAGCAGTCGTAATATCCTTATTTTGATGGCGGGCACGAATCATCATGATACAAGTTATTCTCTTCCATGATTCAGGTGGGTTCCAGCTATCCATCCTTTCTGACATCTTGTATATGAATGAAGAAGGGTCCAAACTTTTAAATGAAGAGAAGTGTGTGTTAATACATGTAACTTACGGAAAAATATAATTAATTATAAATATGTCAAATTTATCCCGAACACCCTGTATATAAAACTCAGGCCAGAAAAGTAACGAGTATTGTGAGAAAAGCTAAAACGGAGTATGAAAAGAAATTGGCCATGCAACTAAAGGCAAACCAAAAGAATTTTATCGTTATGTCGCAAGCAAAAGAAAGAATGAATGTGGAAGAATAACTTTATCGAATGCAGATGTTACACGACGAGTGTGGGAAGCTAAGGAGATTGTTCAGTTAATGAGTGCTCACTTTGCTAAGATATGTCAACCAGGTGTATGTAGCATGGTGCACAATGCTACTGCTACGTTGGAAGAGGTTCATGAATATGAGGTTGAAGAGCTGTCGCATAACCTGGATAAGAATTTGTCAATAGGGAGAGATGGAATATCAGCCCGCTTGCTAAAGGACTGTTCAGCCGAATTGGGTAGGCCTTTCACACATTTGTATAACTTGAGTCTCAGCTCAGGAATGATACCACAGAAATGGAAGGAATGCAATATAGTTCCATTGCACAAGGGTGGTGCAAAAACTGATGCGTCTAACTACTGTTAGTATCTCTGGTGTGGTAGTGAAGATTTTAGAGAAGTTGGTAAGAACTTGCATACAGGAATGGGTAGACAAGCATTCTATACTCTGTAGGGAACAGCATGGGTTTACTAAAGGAAGGTTATGGTTTAGCAATTTGTTCATATTTTATAACAATGTTACGGCCGAGTTGGATAAAGGGAATGGATACACTATGAAAATACTGGATTTTTCTAAGGCATTTGATAGGATACCACACGACAGGCTGTTGTGTAAACTGGAGAATATGGGATTGGAATATAATCTGACTTGGATCAGGGGATCGTTGACAGATTGATATCAAAAAGTGGTGTACAGTGGGTGTGAATCTGCCAGATTTAAGGTAACCAGTGGTGTACCTCAGGGTTCAGTCCTTGGGCTATTATTGTTCAGTCTATACATTGACGACATCAAGCAGGGTCTCATCAGATTTGCAATTGTTTGTCGATCATGCGAAGATAGGCAGGGCAATCAGGGATGCTACTGATATTCAGAAATTACAAAATGATTTGAAGAGACTGGAAATCTGGACAAACCAATATGTTTGTCAGTTTTTACTTGACTTTTCATTGTTGTTGTTTAAAGTAAGCTGAAATAGGAAAGGACCCTGTGAGGTTTGAACCATTTTCCAATACATCCCCACTCATAGCACTGCTCACTAGTGCTTGCCTGACAGAATAGAGCAGCAAGATCATTCTCTAATCTAGAGCCCTCGGGCTTATTAAACGGCGCACCTCGGTCAGTATGCCATCTGTCGGCGCGCCCCGTGGAATAATCATTATCATTTTCAAACTGTCCCCTCAAGAAGAAGAAATGTGCCCCTCTATGATATCGGATGTGGTTCTCAAAACATCACAGAACACAACAATATTATTAATACAGTACGTGAATTTAGCTTTGTAACGCCCATTAATGCCCGTAGATGGCGCTGCGTCACGCTGCATGCTATGGAAGAAATGGGACGAAAAGCAAGTAGGACTTTGCTCTAGAATCAAAAGGATTTTATTAGTTTGAAGATTCTAAAAGCATTGTTATTACAATCGGGAATGGGTCTTCCTCCACGTAGCACAAATTTCGATCAGCACAAACGTTTCTTGGAGGGGGCGGGGAACGAAAGCCATTTGAACTGCTGCGGTCGTTCAATTGTAGATTCCTTCATCTTGTTGGTTGTGCGGAAGACATAACCGCGGCTACCAACGGGTCTCACAACATGATGGTGTAGACCAGCGGTCTCCAAACTTTTCGCCGTGAGGGCCACATTGGGTACTTCAGCACTGTTCAGCGGGCCGTAGTAAAAAAAAAACTCTAGAACTAGATATACGAGTTTTATTGAAAGCAGATAAAAACTGATTACAGAGTATGTGAGATTAAATTATCGTATATTAATGACAACGAACACTATCAGCAAATTCTCATTTTTATCACAAATTATAATAAAACCATTAATGTAACTGTGTTTGTGTTTTTAAAATCTTATTAAACTCAGGTTCAAATTCTGAAGTGCTAATTACAAGTAGCGATTTCAGACGTTCTATTTTGACTTGATATATTTATTCCATTTGGGAAACAGTTTGTTGTCAAAGATACGTTGTCCCAAAAATAGAGATAAATTTACAAGAAAATTTCTTCAAATTTGTTTGTAAAATTTTTTAAAATTCAAAATTTTTTTTCTTCGTTAGTCCATTTTAACCGACCTTTTACAGTCAGAAAGACCGTAACTTGGATTCCGGTTGCTTTTGCTATTCGGGAATATATTTTGAACACAATTTTAATTAATGCATTTGAAATCCATCGAAATTTTTTTTGTGGATTCTTATTGAAAAATTAGTCCAATTGGCGTGCCGGATAGAATCATATCGCGGGCCGCATCTGACCCGCTGGCCGTAGTTTGGAGACGACCCCTGATGTGGACCATAGATGGATAAAAACTATATTAAATTATACGTATTATCAGTTTAGCTATTAGTTTCGACTGCAGATTTTCTGATTGATATATTAGTTATATTCTTTTTTTTTTTTGATGACGGAAACAATTTATATTCTCAACACGGAATGAAAATTGCATTAAAAAGATTACTTAATATGCGAATGCCCTTTCTCAACTATGAGGGCGGTTAAATCGTCACGAAGAAGCCGACTGACTGATGACCACCTTCAGGATTTGTTACGAATATCGTCATCAGCGTTGAAAATCGACTTTGATGAACTTGCTGCCGCACATGAACTCCCATAGAGTTCTCATTAAGTTCTGTTACTTGTAAAAAAAAAAAAAAAAAAAAACAGAAATATGTAATTCAATTTAATTTAACAACTTATATTTAAATCAATCAAGTATTTTATATTGATTTCCCAGTAGTAAACTGATTTAACAAATATAGTAAGTCAATACAACTAACTATTGCCTTGAAAAAATGCAGAGTTTATTTTTATTTAAGTTCTGTCTAAAAGTGTGCGGCCACTCATCACATATTCGCATAGAAAGAAGTTGGCGACGCCTGCTGTAGACAGACAATTCAGTTGGTAGTAAAGCGTTGGCAAGTCTGTGATCCCGAGCGAAATGTGGTTGACACCTGATGAAACGTTTTATGCACATTGCGTCGTTCTAGCCGAATTCGGTCCATTTGGTGATAATGTCTGTTCGGTTAGAAGCCGAACCGTTGCGTACTCTTGTTTTGAGCACAGCGGGAAAATTCGTATCGGAACTGCGCATGTCTTTCTTGCCTTTTAAAGGAAAACATTTTTGGAAACGTGCTGGGCTAATTCAAGTTTGGGTTTCCGATGTTTTGTTGTCGGACGTGTGCACATCGGCGTAGATCACAGCAGTTAGTTGCCAAACTTTGCACGCACTTCTTACAAGTATCGCAGAAAGTTGTCTCTGATGTGCTCGAAGGATGTTCAGCTCTGCCAGCGATTCAAGATTCCTTACGTGTGGTTCCGCTTCATAGCACAAAAGATTCAATCGGGGTTTTAATCGGAGAGATGAGTTGGCCAGTCCATTAAAGGCACGCGTTGTGTTCAAAACAAGCCATAGTTGGCTCGGATGTGCAGAAGAACAGGTCTTACGAAAGATGAGTGCAACGTTATCTCGGTTCAAGGTTGCGTCTGGAAGAACCCGCGGACCAATTTGGTGGATCACTGCTGTACGGTCGTTACAATGCAGACCTACCCTCTTCGCCAGATTCAGGTTCTCCAATCCAGTGAAAACACTGTAAAGAAATTCTCTTCTCCAAAGTATGTTTTCGTTTTTTTTTTTTTTTTTTTTTTTTTTTTTTGTTGGGGTTAAAGGACTGCCATCACACCCATTGCTAAGCAATGCGTTCCATGTAATTGAGCTTTGTTGTGCGTGATTGAGAATTAAACTGTTTCAGTTTAATGGCGCCCTCTTTTCGTGCGTATCGTCATAGAACGCCATCACTTGCGCAAACTCTGCATCTCTTTGCAGAGAGTTCATGCAGTGCACTTCTATCGCTATGATGATAAGTAAACATCACAATTAAACTTTCCATCATAATAAAAAAAATCATGCACAGAAATGCTTATAATCAAGAAACAGACCTTTCTGTGAATACATTCCGACGGCACAAATTTCAGCAGGTCAAAAGGTTGTTTTCCAACGAAAATTTTGTTGCGGTTCATCTTTTGATTGCCGTCGAGTTTGTTCACCTTGTCTCCACAGCAGAAGCAGCGCTAGCCGAAATGCCTTATTTAGCAGCATGAGTTCCATCGGAAGAAACGTTAAATCATCAAGTGGTACCACCGTCCATGTCGGAATGATTGTTAATTTTTGAAAGAAAAAAAAAAAGAAAAAAGTTCAAAGGTCCTTGAACGGGATTCGATTCGTGGCATCCTGTGTCACACAGTATTAGAAATGTGGGACCAGCACATTAACTAACGCTGGTCGTTTTTCAGTTGAATTTTTTGTTTGTTTGTGTGTGTTACCGAGTTTGCGAATGATCGGACTCAGCGGAAGGATCGTTTCTGCTGTGAGATGCCGTTCGTTCATTCGTTCGTTCATCTCGGGATATGCTTTCGATCTCGCGGTGGTTTCTAAATAATCAAGTTATTGTCGGATGTGTCTTCCACGAGGGATTAAACGAAGCCTACACAAGACTGACTTTGTTGCACGTCATTTCCCTTCGCGGATCACGTGACCATTGTTCTTGCGAACTTCGTTCGCAAGAACAATGGTCACGTGATCCGCGATGATTGCCGACGCATTTCCACGTAAACAATACTTTCAATGAAATCTTACGAGGGAAGCGCGTTGATAGATGTTTCTGTTTACCTTTGCTTGTGTGTGGAAATTTAATTGGGTTAAGTTTATTGCGAAGGGGCTGAGGGAGGGGAAAAGTTTATTTGCGATCGTGCGCTCCCCCCCCCCCCCTCCCACACACAGAATGAATGAGAACCCCGAGTATCGTATGTTGCAAGAGGTGTTGAGTGATTCAGATCGTCTTAAAAGCAAATTAAATTGCGAAGATCTTTGCGAAACTGTCGAGAAGTGAGTGGTGGGTTACGGAATCTCTTCTTACACGAGTCCTCAGGGACTTCCCTCCTCCACGTACCAATTTCACGGTTTGGTGCTTCCGTTGCTGAATATTTTATAATTTTTTTCTTCGGGAATATTAAGAATTCTTGATGAAAGCGAACTTGCCATAAAAACGCGATTAGGGGGTGGCTTCTTTCAAGCGGAGGTATTTGTAGCGACTCAGCTCTCCTTAGATTGCATTTATCTGCAATGCCTTATCGGTGCAGTCCAATTTTATTTTGTTTTTTATCTCCTTGTATTATCCAAATGCATGCTTTGGTTTTATCGCTTTTTTAAACAAATTTGTTTAAAATTTGTGGAAAATCGGAGGGACAATCTTCCCTCCGATTTTCGCAGGCCACGTGCGCATGAAAAATATATTTTGTGCCCAAGTTTCTAGTCGCGGACTGAATGTGCGCGCTGATGCAATATTTTTCATATCAACGTTGCTCTTTTTCCGACTAAGTGTAAAATTGCTAGCACCCAATGAATTAGCTTACATCCGCGAAGCTACAAAAATCCATTTCCATTTGTACAAGTTCGAGGGATTGCACTGTCTCGAGTTTACACGGTAGATACTCTAAACAAGTACGTCACCGAAATTTGGTGACGTCAAGATCAGTTCGCCCACACGACGCAGGTTAAAATGAACTAATTGTAGGGTGAAAGGTAAAATATAACAGTGGGTGGATAGGGATGCGATACTCTATAGTGGGCAGCATGGCTTTGTAAAGGGTAGATCCTGTCTTAGTAACTTATTCACATTGCATAACAAATTGACAGCAGAATTGGTTAAAGGGAATAGCTACATCAAGATACTGCTTGACTTTGACAAGGCATTCGACAAAATACAACATGGAAAACTATTACAAAAGCTGGAGCAAATGGGAATGGATGGGAGGCTAGTAGCATCAATAAGGGGGTGGCTGACAGACACAAGAGAGTAGTACATGGTGGAGTGGAGTGGAATCTGGGAGAATGATGGCGACTAGTGGAGTACCTCAGGGTTTGGTACTAGGGTCACTACTCTTTAATTTGTATATTGATGACATAGAGAAAGATTTAAGAGGGGATATTCATTTGTTTGCTGATGGTGCAAAAGTTGATAAAGGCGATGTATTATCCTGCAGGATGATTTTAATAAATTGGCATTGTGGGCAAAGGATAATAATTATCAATTTAATGTTGCAAAATGTAAGTTTATGTACTCCGAGTTAAAGAGGTTGCATACTGTGTATCATATTGATGGTATTGGATTGGAGGAAATTGATGTGGCTAGGGACTATTGGATAATGGTGGACAAAGATTTAAAGTTCAGAGGGCATATTGCAAAAAGTTGGTAAAAAATAGCTCAAAGAATTACTTGGATGTTGAAAAGAAGTAACAAGTAAAGATAAGGAAGTTATTATCTTCATAAGGCTATGATTTGGTCATATCTTGACTACTATGTACAGATTTGGCCACCTGCATTTTTTGGCGAGATGGTAGAGAGGATTCAGAGACGAATGACCATGATGGTGACAGGTCTGTGAAATGCTCCCTAAGAGGATAGGTTTGTGAGTTAGAAAGTTTAGTTGATAGGCGGAAAAGAGGGGAGTGATAGAAACCTTTAAGATATTAAAGGGGTTTTATAAAATTGATGCAAAAGAAAATTTTCAATCAATATATGATAAATAGTCATAGAGAACTAGGGGACCATTCGTGAAAGTTGTGTAAGAGTGTCGCTAGTAGGGGTGTGCGGACCAGATTTTTTGCGTAGAGAGCGGAATGGATTGCCAGAGGTAGTGAGTTCCCTGATGGTGAATACATTCAAGGAGAGGTTTGAGAGGATTTGGGAATGTGATGGGTGATTTGAGTCTCCCGCGAGGAGTCTCCGGACTCCATGGAGATGCTGTAAAAAATGATAATAATTAGTTGGAGTAAGATCGGGGCGGAGACATTAGAGAAATTGCTAAAGAAAATAAGTGATAAAGAATAAAATCACTGACTGTAAATTGAAATTCTGAAAATAAATATTTTGTGCGCGCAGTTACTAACTCGGCGTGTGCGCCATTTTTGGACAGGCGTGGGCTCGCACATGCGCACCTCATAGCGGGAACATTGCTGATGGATCTGCTGGCTAAGCGACTTTTTGTGTCGTACGCACCATTTCTGGCTAGTAGCAAACCTCGAATGCATAAAATATTCTTCTCTGTCTCTGTGTGTGTGTGTTGAACATTTCTTCAGGACGGAGTTTTCATCCCGTAGGACAATAACGGCATTGGGGGGATTCGCCAACACCGTGTTCAAACAAACTGTACGTAAGCCCTTCTTTCCACAGGAAAAAGAAAAAAAAAAGCCAAATGCAGCTCTTCTTTCTTTAATTGCACGTTTCATTGCACCAACTACGTCAAAGGAGGCGAGCGAGACGTGAAAAAGAACTCGAAGATTGTAACGCTTTCGAGTTTCAGTAATCGTTATCGGCTTTTTAAGAGTGTTCGGAATTCTTATTTTCCGGTTCAGTTCGAGCGACTAATTTTCTTTGCCAGAATCTGCGGAACAAAACACCAGTAAAGGAATAACGAACGGAATAATAATTATGCAAATTACGCCGCCTGGGCGATTAATTCTCTTTATTTCGCGCCTCATTAACCCTCGATAATTTCTTAAGGTGTGAAGCGAAGCTTTCTGTTAGAAGTTCGAGACCCGCTCGGAAGGGGACAACACGCGGAGTATTTCAGGGGAATTGGGACGACTTCATTTGATTCTTAATGAAAATCCTCCGGAGTTAAAGAAAGCTTCTTATTGTAATGAGATTTTCAATCAGGTAATGCCGTCGAGTCTCCAGGGATGCTTTAAGATTGATCTGCGCAACCATCGTAAGGAGATCGATGCTGCAAGCTCACTACAATTCTAATTTCTTAAGGAATCGGTGAACGTTGTCTTGGAAATTCGCAGGTAGAGCAAGGAATGTGCTCAACTGCAGGCCACGGTTGACCGCATGGCCGCTCTCACTCAACAGGCTGGCGGTTGGAATCATTCCCGCAATGGGATCGCTGTTTTGCGAAGGTGATGAGCGATTTTCGTCGGCGGTGTGGGGTCATCGTCATCTTTACTTATTGGAGGCTCGGAAAAGTTGTTTCGACAGAATTTAAAAGTACAGAAATTCGTACAGGTGGTATTTGCATTTAAGAAATGATCTTTGCTTTATAGGACTCGGTTTCAGAATACTCTTCTGTTCATGCCATAAACCAAGAAACGAGATCGCTAATCTCCTCGAGCTATGTCCTGAGCTTAAGTCTGGATGACTACAGTAACTATGGCGGTCCGAATTAATGTCTTTTACGGGGTCAGCGAGTAAATTTTCATTAGAACGTAAATTATATTTTTTATGTTAAAATACTTGGTGTGAAAGTATAAAAGCAATGAATCTTTGAGTGCCAACGAAATTCTGCTTTGCTTTGGGAAGGCGAAGTCACGACAGTTGCTGTTCATTTGGAGTGGACCTGGATTCGGATCTCATCTAGGACACACAAAAAAAACTTTTATTGGGTTTTTTAAACACAGATTCATCATGAGGTTTCAATCCCTCAGAATTGACCAGAGGGAACGAGCAATTAACAAACAGAATTCTTCGTAGCATAGCTCGAGTTGCTTCATCCCTAATCCCAACCAAACCAAACCTCTAGAAAGCAGACGGCACTTCTGAGCACTTGAATAAGATGACGGATAATAAATTTTTGTAAGGTACGGTATGGTGAAAAAAAAATGCAGTACTGAACTTCGACCTCCCCAATTCAGTACACGCGCTATGAGACACGCATTTCGACTGCATGCACATTAATAGAGGTAGAGCACGTGTAGAGTTATGCCACTGCGTGTAGCTGCAGTAACAGTGTTGACGTTGGAAGAAAAGACGTTTATTGTTGAGCATCATTTTGGATATACTGAGTTTGTTGGTAGAGCAAATGGTCCAAGCCTACGACATGTTTGTGAGCAATTTGTTCGTCATGTCACAGCATGGTGTGCGGTTTCCGGCATGGCATAATTGGGCCATACTTCATTGAAGAGGGTAGTGTAACTATGACCTTGAATAGCGAGATGTTGGTTCCATTTGCTCGGATTTGCATAGGATGTGTCGTGCAAAAAGCATCTTGCACAGGTATTTCAACAGGATGGAGCAACCTGTCACACATCACGTGGTTCCTATATCTGAGAACACTTCCCAGGAAGGTTCATTTCGAGGTTCACAGAATTCTCGTACCCTTCACGATCTCTTGATGCCTTCAATTGGAATATGCTGAAGGAATGATATTAACCCGCCATGACCAGCCTTAAAACTTGATGAACTATTGGATAAAATTACATGATATGTCCAGCAGATGTCTCAGTCCTTGTTCTCCAAGATGACAGAGAACCTTCGCATGCGTTACGAAACCTGTCTTGAAAGACAAGGTGCCAATTTCGAGCACGTAATCTACCGTCGTTAATGTTTTATTCGACCAAGATTCCACCGATAGTTGTGGATGTGCATATCATCACGTGTAAACACATATATTTCTTTGATAATAATCACGTTTACTCCATAACATATATCATTGTAGTTACTTAGTAAGTTTTTTCCCCCTCCATACTGTAAAGGAAAGCAATGGGCAGTATATGAAAACTAGGAAACTTTCGTCAAATGATTAATTTCTCTCTCAGTTGTCAGGAGAAAATTTAGGCTGTGAACTGAATGTAGGATACTTGAATTCTACACTTATACCACTCATCACGTACAGTGGTGTAGGATGAATGGTCCAAGAGAAAACTGGCAGTTCAGTATAAAGGATAAGATAGACTTAAGATACATTCAGCGAGAAGTCCTGGGTGCCAAACCCTATTAAATGATTTGGAAATATGTAGAACGCAATTAAACCTAAACCAGCACAGGTTTCTTGAAAACTTTCCATGGCACGTGTCCAGAGTCGAATGACGTAGACATATGGAGCTCTGCTGTGGATCGTAACGGAATTCATATTCGTGTTCATCACTAATTAGTTGACGCATCTCTTGATGTTAAAGAAGTTGACTGTTATCGTTCATTCCATTGCTTAGACACCACCTGCTTGAGAGCCATAGGCTGATAGTAGGATTGTATAAAGTTCTCCTTTTTTTTGGGAGGGGGGAATGGCTGAACTGTATATGAGATTGCTTCCATGGTGTTAGGTGGACTCGCTGAGTATAATACAGACTAGAGATGATAAAGGAGAATGAATCCAGGAGCATATCTCTTGAGAGCAACTGGTGAAATGCAATTAGGACCGGAAGCCTTTTGCTATCCAAGTTGATTATCATTCTTCTCATATCATCCTGGCGGAAGACAATAGGAGCCATGCCATGCAATGTTCCAAGTAAAGTCGGAGATTATTTGCCTGGGTCATCTGGATCATCCAGGAGATGGATGAGAAGAATGCTGCTAGGAGGTCAGTTTTATCTTTGGATGCTTTGCAATATTGCTGTCTGGGTAAGACAAGCACGGATGGAGAGAAAAATTGAGGCAAACAGCTTCTGAAAGAGACCCGACTGTCATTGGCACTTTGAAGCTAAATGAAGCCCTTTCAAACGGCTGCATTTAGCCCAATCAATGTGCCAATTGATAGGGAGGATTGTCAGAGTGGTCCCCTCTAGGACCACTCTGATAATACCCTCTTGTAAAATCAGAGCTTCCATTGCTAAGCACTGAGGCTTCACTATGGTATGAGTAAGATATTAAAATGGAGGATATTATGGATCCATCTATGGAGATGGGCGAAGAGCTCGTGTCTTGTAAGCAGGGCGTATGAATGCACCTTAGATGCCAAAGGTTATATTTTCAGAAGCACTCTGGTAAATTTCGACACTTTTAAATTTCTTTCTATACATTGCACTTCGAAAAGATCCAGGGTATTGAATGGACGAAGAGGATTGTTGGGTGTTCTGATCGGTAAATGGGTTATATGCTTTAGGTCGCTGTTCACGGCAAATTTTTTTGGAGCTTGTTTGGCGGAAGTGGGAAAAAGGGAGCCCGTTGGAGTTTTTGACGTTGAAGTCACTTGGGAAGATGACTTCTGTGTGGGGGCAAGTGGATTACAGGAAATTAGCTTCAAGGATTAAAAGACATAGATCAGAATTATTTTCAGAATTGGAGAGTGATGAAAAAAAGAAAATCTTAAGCAAAAATAAATAAAAAGAAAAAATTCAGGTTTAGACATTCTTTGGTAAGGAATATCGGTTTGTAATTTGGACATTTAAGATGGATTGGGGTTCTTGTGGAAGTCATTTGGGGTTCGGTAAGAAAAAAAAAAACAGGCGCGCATTATTTAAGTTGATTTTTATGCAACAAATGATGGTGGAATGAGTGTGGTAATTCCTGTAATGCTTTTTTTTTGAGCTTTTTTAGTTTTATTTGAGTGTGTGTGGGGGATTTCAGTCGCTGAGATGATACTGTTTATTGGAGCTTACTATCATGTTAGTGTTTCTGAGTTTAAAAAAAAGGGGGGGGATATTCAACGGGGAGGAGAAAGATCTTTAGTCACCACATCCTTCCTCCCTCATTTAGACGTTCAAAGATAGGGGAGTGGACAGATTCGATTCCTTGAAAGATAAGCCACGTTTACATGTGAACAGTAGAAAAAAGGGTTGTAATTCAAGATCGCTGCTTAGACAAACAAATTTGTTTCGCACCATTTCCTGGTTCAACTCGGGCAATTGTAAACAGATGAATAGTTTCATATGCGATGTTATGCACTTAAATCATTCTCTGAACTGGAGAATTCAACTTTTCCGGTTTCGAAGACAACTTTTCCTTAGGGAAGAGAACGCAACAGCAACAAAGAAATTCTGTCGGCTTGAGATTTCAGCTGCCTCTCGTAATTTTTAACTGATCGATAACTTACAAAGTGCGAAATTCGAGCATGTGCTGTACGCATATTTATGCAGACATCGGAGAAATGCAGTCTTTGTATTGCAGGCAGGCAGAGTATGCAGATGATTGTAGCTAATGCGGGAATTGTAGTTGCACATAATACGACGTTTGTTATCGCTAAACCTACCGATTATTTAATGAGTTTTCTTCATGCATTAAGCAGAAGGTGAGGTGGTGATTAATTCAAGTCCTTGGTGAAAACTTTCTGCATTTATGATCTTTTTCCAAAGAACATTGATGAGAACTCGTGAAACAGAATTTGTGTATAATCTCCTGGCTTAGCGATGCGTTCTCTAAGGAATGCGAAGGTTTTGCACCTTCGCACCTTATCAGCATCCAGCAGAAATCATCCTATAAGTTTAAACTGAACTCTGGGTTGGATCAGGGAATGAGTGGCGGCAGCATTGTTTTATAACAAAACAAGAAACGCACGCGTATTACCCTTTTATGACGATTAAAATCAACAGTTTCGAACCATTGGTTCTCATCAGAGGCTATGCAACGCCTTAAGAGGGGAAAAAAGGAAAGAAAAAAAAAGAACTGTGTAGATATTCAGCGATCAGCAGAAATGATCCAAAAGGATTTTTCCGTTAGTTTAAAACAGTAAATGAAGATGTTGCTACGAATAAAGCAAGTAGCCGTGTAACTATCTTAGAGGAATACATCATGTATATAGTTGCATTTTGTAATGGGGGGGGGGGGGTCACAGCTTTTATAATCAGTAGACTCAGCCTAGTCAGCTCTTCATATAACTATTAAAAATTAAAAAAAATAATAAAGCATATCGAAATAAGGCAGGCATGGTTAATTGATATTATTCTCCTCGAGAGGGGAGGGATGGAGGTGAAGGGTAGCGTGAGCAAAACAGGTTGGGAGTGTAACCTCCAGGAAGGACCACCCAAGGGCCTTGGGTGGTCCTTCCTGGAGGTTGCGTGAAAGTCCATGCAATCCCGAGCCACCTGGCTAATATAAAAAGGCGAAGTCCCAACCCGCCTGGTCAGCGTGGGTTGAATTAGAATCAAAATCCCAAAATTCGTAGTGGAATGGATTGACAAAGGCCTACACATGACCGTAGCGGACAGAGGAAGTATATCAGAGTCAGACAAAATGCTTTTCATCAAAAGAAGAAAATTCCTGGGCGCTTAGAATTGTAGAACTCTTCAGGGTGGAGCACAGAGACTGAATGGATGAGATAAAGCCGAGATGAGATCGAAATAAGTCCTGCGAAGAAGGTATAACAGATGCAGAAGTTTTAAAAAATTGGGGAAAAAACGAATTCTGGAATTACAATTCAAAACAGTCTGAACACGACTTCTGTGGCAAACATACGTAAATAGGAGATTAATTACAGTCTGAAGAACGGGAAAAGGATTATGTGAAAAGGATTAGATAAACATACCCGTAATTGAACAAAAATGTTGGGAAGAATACTTTACTAATCTGTATGAAGATTTAAAAAATAAAGAAAATAAAACTCCCTCTGAAAACTTGAAGGATAATGAAGACTTGGAATACAACACAACAAACAAAAAAACATTAAAAAAAATTAGAAATAGAAAAACAGCATACGGAATAAGTTGTTAAAATGTGGAGGAAAAGAAGTATTTATCTACTTAAAAAAAAGTGTTTTCTAAATTAGAATACCAAATGAAGGAAGAAAACTATGAGAGTGCCATTTTTTTAAACAAAAAGCAGATCAAATAAATCCATGTGATTAGAGGGGATCAGCTCTGACCAACCACCCTGAAAATCTACACAAAACGTGTTCAAGAAATTATAAACGAATATTTTATAATTAAAGGATGCACATAACTTAAGGCTGCACCCACGCGATATTTGCACGCGGAAACAACTAATAGAAAAATCAACAAAACATAACAGTCCGGTTTGGTCGTAGGTCTGTGAAATGCTTCCTACGAGAATAGTCGAAGGCCTCCGAAAAGTAGCTGATGGGCGTAAGATACGATAGAGAAGCACTTAAGTTATTAAGTGCTTGTTAAGTTATATACAGTGCAGGAAGGGAGAGAACGAGGGGTCATCCTCAAACACAGCACTCATGTGCTGTAGGTTCTTGCACCTCTCCTGTGTGGGATATATACTGTATATATCCGTGGAAATTGTGTAAGAGTGTAGTTAAAAAGGATGTTAAGACTAAATGTTTGTAGGGTGATGAATGCGTGAAATACTTTGCCAGAGGTGGTTGTGAGTGCTTCGTCTGTTAATGGAGTTAAGCAGTGCACATTTACTTCTTAAATTGTGATGTGTGAATAATGCTGAGTGTGCCAACGTAGGGTCTCCCGCGATGAGTCTTCTGACTCCACGAAGACATCTGTTGTAATAATAATAATAATAATAATAATAATAATATCACAGGATAATTTAAATATAATAGCGAAAAGAAAAAGAAACACGCATTTAAGGAAAGCAACTGAAGAAAAGAACTGTAGTAGGCGATCCATTAAGTCCACTATCGTTTAATAGTTTAATGCATGAAATAATAACAGAACGAAAAGTAAGAAATTGAATTAAATAAAAACCGATAATAATATAGTAAATCTGACGTAGTGATGGTAGCCGACGCCGAACATAATTTACAAAGAAAAGCATTTCATTTTCAATGTATAGAAATATCATCAGGAAAACCAGAGTACTCGAGATAAGCTAGAAATAAAGAGAAAAACAAGCGATGAATTTAAATATTTAGGAATTCAGATCAACTCCGAAGAGCAAACAGGAAAATAATAAGGAAAAATAAATCAAAATACAGCATTACAACAAGACAAGTGTATATAAAAGTACAGAATAAGGAGACCCGTTTTAACTTATTCATCTAAATGAATAAGTTAAAAGCAACGAGTCGAAGAAACTTAATCTGCCACGGAAAAGAGATGTCTTAAAAAAATCAGTAGAATACTCTGAAATATGCAGAACAATCAGAGAAAGCACTTGAAATCCGATCCTTTACACCGAAAAATAAAATAAATAAAAGCAACTATTGAAAAATAATAGAAACATGAAACTTATGAGTTGACATTAAGAGAAAAATTTGTCACTTGAAAGGGAAACGATGACGAAATAATCAAAATTAAATTATTTTCGTTTGTTAAAGAAATTAAAATAAGGAAGCAGAATCAAAGAATCCAATGAAGAACGTTTAAGTGAAAAACAAAGTGGTCGGTTCCCTACCTACCGGGGTTAAAAAGTTCGTTCAGTTGACACGTGGCTTTCTCAGTTTGAAAAGCCCACCAGAATTATACAAAAATTCTGCCATTCATCAGGGTTCGGAGATAAATATAATTTTAGCTCGGCTTGCTATTTATTTTTATATATAGCGGAGTGTTGTTAGGCACGCATACTAAAAAAAATATTCGGTAAATTTTCAATTTGCGCTGAAAGTGTAAATCAAATCAAGGAATCGACTTGTGATTGAAGGACACAACTGAACCGAATGCCCAACAGCGATCCACATCTGCTTCGTAGCTAATAATGAACTAGCAACACGTGCAGATCACGTAACTTCGAAAACGTGACACGCACTGCTTTACCACGAGATCACCGAACAAATCGTTCTCTACATTGCGTTTGTTCAAGTGTATCACCGTCCTTGTAGAAATCAGCGCAGTTCGAGCATTTTCATGAAGAGATTCATTTCAACGATGTCGTCGAAGATGAATTTACAGAAACAGCTAATTTTACTAACATATGCGGAAATGAACTTACAGAAGTTAATACAATAACTTTAATTTTATTTATTTTTAACAACAAAAAAAAAAAAAAACACGTTTCCTTGGCCTTACGTACCATTTTCCATACACGAAATTACACGGTACTCTAATCCTATCTATAGTACTCTAGTCCAATCAATGGCGATTCTTTCAAACCTTTCTCTATATGTGTTGTAAAAGGATTTTTTTTTTAAATATTTCCTTGGTGTCTCCTGATAGCGCATTCGTAGCGCATGCTTCTTTTCTTCTTGCCCGCTTCCATATCCTTGAAAGTATCATCTGATAGCTCGGGCCAGTATCATCTGTCAACAGAATACGAAGCGAATTACTGAATAAACTTCTTTGGTGTCGCTGCTAAACAATCGCGTTGTTGTGAACAGGGTGTGTTGGAATAAGTGGCTGTTGCTTGGTTAGGATGATAAATTAGTTACGATTTAACAGTTCACGCTCCTCTAGAATGTATTCGGAACACGCATGCATCCTTCACTTGGAAAGATTTTTTTCAATTTTTTTTAAAATTCTCCATCCAAAGAGAAAAAAAATGGTGACAGAAAAGACTAATTAGTATTACGAAAGAACCAGGTGCTTTCCTTTAATAAACAGGGCCTAAAATGGAATTCAACATAACACGTCATTTTTCCCCTTCTTTTTTCCCCTTTTTTGCAGCAGGCCAAATGGCTTCTTATGAACGTAATTTGGATGATGGTGATAGGGCGGTTAACACAGTCGAATGACCTGTAAAAATGAAACGATTTGCTCGTCCCAAGCAGAATCCTCGGGCTCTTCAAAGAATGTGGCCTCACAGAGACACTAAAACAAAATGTAAAAGATCTTCATAAATGTTAATATATTCGGCTGGAAAATTTTACTGCACGAATCACCTAAATTGTAATTTCCATTTTGTATCAATACCCTAATCCAGCCACGGTAGCAAGTCGCTGGCAACTCTTATCACAAGAATAATTAGGGCAAAAATTCCACTTGCTGGAATTCATCGATATTTTCCTTTTAGTTGATATTCAAAAGGACAAAAGTGCTGCAATTTTTTCGCCTTTCCTGGGAGGGATTCGCAGTAAAAAATAAAATCAAACGTATCACCGGGTGTTTAGATGGCTTGACAATATTTATAAAAAGAAATGATGTCGTGCCCATTTCACTGTTCTGTAGAACGAGTCTGAGAATCCTTTTCCGAAATTGTCAAAAAAAGTTTGCATTGTTGACTGTTTTGTGTGCTTCTTTCTCGTGCTGTTAAACTGCACTGTCCATGCTAAATCCTTCTTCAGCCACCTCCACATTAGTCACTAGGAATCATCAGACCATTGCTATTTATTCTTTTCAATATTTCTTTACTCCAGACTTCTCTTGAAACAGATTTACGTCAACTTCCGGTTAAAAAACTTTGTTTTCCGTAACTTTCTTGTACCGAAACGAGAATGCCAAATATTAATGACGCCAGCAATTTTTGGCTCAAAACCCTTTCCGCCTTGCATCGCACGACTTCGACGTTTGGGATGGACGTAGAGTCAAATTCTCCAACAAATTCAGTGATGTTTTTTCCAGGCATGAAAAACTCGTCTAATTATGATTTTTCAGTTTCTCCTACTTTTTAATTAAATGTCAGAAGTCCCTTCGAGCGTGATCGCAGTCCCTTTTGTTTTCAGAATCTCTAAAGACTTCCTCCGACCTTTTCTTATGATTCTTTCCAGTATTTCATTATGCGGACGGATATATAATCGAAAAAGTCCTCCGGCTTAAGGGCAAGTTCCTCGAGGTTGGTTTTTCGGTGTGTTTTCAAAATGCGGTCGAGTAGGGTTTTTTTTCTTAAATCTCTCCAGTTGCAGGTATCTGTTTTGATGCCAAAATGATGTGGTGCAGGTTGAACCAAGTCACTTTTCTTAAAATTAACAACAAATAAGTGATTTTGGTGAGTCTCTAAATTCAGTTGCTATGGTAATCGATGTTATCGTCGTCTATCTCTTGCTGCAATATATTACAAGATTATTAGTTCAAAATTCATTTTTTATGATTCTATCTAGTGTGTGTGTGTGTGCTAAACGGAAGATATTATTTTGGTGTTCATAAACCAAATTTCGTTAATTGAAATATTCCTCTGGCAGAATTATGTTGCCTAACCTCACCTTCATTTTTATTAATGATCATTTAATTCCTTTCCTTTATTTCGTGATATAGATTTTACCCAAATTTCATTTATTTATTTATAAATACACTAAAAAAATTAGATTTCGGATGAAATCACGTCTGGAAATTTAATCCTTCGAATACTTGGATACTTAAGTTGTGCCTTTTCAAAAGCGACCTCTCCCTTGGGGTGTGAACTTTGTTTGCCCACCTGGTATAAAATAACCAAGGACGTCGTATGATCTCTATATGATTCTTTATATCTTTAAGCTGAAATAAAAAAGAATCCTGTAAAAGCGGTTCAGTTTTATGGCATTCACGGAATCAAAGCAACCTTCTCATGTTCAAGTGTGAAGAAGTCTCATCAAACATCCGCAATAAAGCAAGCAACTGACTTCAAAGGATAGCAGGGGCATCACTTCGCGACACTTGATCACTTTCGTGCTGAATAATAATTAATTAAAGTTGACTTTAGGAAAGCAAACAACTTGAGTTAATTTTTTCCCGGATCTTGGAAACACTGAAAATGACACAATTCCACGAATTAGTTCTGCCTGTTCCAAATACTTGTCATCACGTGATTTAATGGTTTCCTTGTTTGCTCAACTATACTTGAAGGAAAAAGCAAATACCACTGCTGGAAGAAAGAAAAAAGAGATGGTTTTCTTGTCATTTTAAAATACTCTGTTTGGAGTGATTGCGTACAATTTCTTATTCTTAAGCATGCGCTTTCTTTGAACTGCAACCTAAGCTGCAATTGTACTCCTCGGTAAAGCCAGAAAACATTAATGGAAGCTTTAAAAAAAAAAGGAAGTTATGTTGAATTTTTTCTTGACAATTATTCATAAGACTATTACACTTTTTTATATAATCTTTATCAAGTAGCTTTATTTTTATCCTCCTACATGTTTCGCATTGGCGAAACATGTAGGAGGATAAAAATAAAGCTACTTGATGAAGATTATATAAAAAAGTGTAATAGTCTTATAAAAAAGGAAGTATTTATTTACGAACACCGCTTTTGGATCGTATTTGCATCTCGTACAAGTTTTTCATTAATTCGTGTAATTAAGGGGGGGGTTTATTATTTTATGACCTGAACCTGCTTTCTTCCTTAAAAAGAAATTAACAATTCAATTACACGCGCGTAGGGTGACGAAGATCACTGCATGCGGGTGATCGAAGTATTTTTAAGTTGCCCCACCCGTTCTTCTCCAATACGCTTACAGGTGACGACTGGTCAAAGCTGGTTTGTTGAAAATCCCACACCAGAAAATAAGTGAAGATGCGGCCAATTTGACGTGATGCACTTCGGTCTTGATCGATCTAAGAACTTACTCAATCCCTCGTTCTGTTGACCCACAAATTTCTCTTCCTCGCTTCTATTTGCTCGCGAATTTTGCAATGATTTTCTCTGTTTATCCACTTAGTAGGTCGAAAAATTAAAATAAAAAAAAGAAAACACTGGAAGGAAATAGAGATACAAATAGCTTTTTTTAAACCGTTGAAAGTGCTTATTTTAAACCAAAACATTTTTTAAAATTTTTTATTCCAGTTTTTCTTTTGTTATTCGATGACGTGCATTGTCCTTGGCGCTTTCCGCCCTTCAGAATTGCACGTAATGTAACTGGATCTTCGTAGACTTGTCATGTCGATCCTTTTGGTGGCGATTGCACATGTTTACGATAAAACAATAACGCGCACTCTTTATTCGCTGCGGTTGTCGACAGCACACTCTTAAACGCCTGTTCGTAGCGCAAGCCAAAACGCAGGCCACTTTCTGGAAGCAAAACTCGCCTCATGTAAATGAAATCGGTCGAATTATTTCACAGCGATACGCCGTTTGTGCTACGAATGCCGCGAAAGCTTCTTCCCTTTTGCCTTTATTCCTCTCAAAGAAATCTGAACCATTCGCATTTGGCTCATAACGGCTGAATGTCCGCTCTGTCGGAACAGTTTCTTATTAGGAAAAATTAAGTTCTTATCCTCGAAGTGAAACCTAATTTTGAAAGCCATCCAATGAACGGTGAGTCGAGGTTAACTCTCCCACTTTCGTCAGCCAGTACCCATCTTACGAGTTCATCTCGGTCCCTTGCAACCGAAGGGGAAGAGCGGGTGGTGGTAGCAGAGACCCTCCTGGAAACTCAGGTTTTTAATCCCACCGAACACGCGAAACTCGTTTGACCCTGATGATCGGACACCACTTCCCTGGTATTTATGCATCGGTTTCATAATTTAGCGTGTTTGGTCACGTGAACGGCTCATGACTCTCATCGGAAATAAGGAAAAGAGCCGAAAAAATCTTCCATCTGACGTATAAAAATACGGAGCTTCATCTTTCGAAAATGAGACAGAAAATTTCATTCTGCTGTCAAAATTATATTGACAGTTGTCTAGTGCTGAAGGAAGAATGGTAGAACGTTAGTGTGTGTGTATGTGTGTGTTGATGGGAAGTTTAGACAAAAGCAACAACCAGTTCTACAGTAAACGGCTTCAGAAGGCGTGAACTGAGGTCGTTACAACTTAGTCTTAGATGAACATTCGACACTTTGGTGGCCTCTCTTCTGCGGAGCCTCAAAATTTTGACAGTAGAATGAAATTCGCCTTTCAGAAGATTCCTGGTAGTTTGTTCTGCCTCTGGTAATACTGAAATGAGCTGATGCCTGCTGATGTTCGATCTGATGCCTGCCTATCGAATTATCTTCGATATTTCCTTCCCCTTTCTGTTTTTGTGTGCTTTTTCAAAATAATCACTTCGACATCCGCAATGTGCTTCTCTTCAGTTTCTCTTTTATCGGATTCCCTCTGCGACACTCTTTCCTCCTCCAAGAGTTCTCCGCAGCTTCTTGAACATTTCCCGATATTTGCCTCCCTTCTCCAAAGTCTTCTCGTAACTTTCTGTTCGGCTACTTTTACACGTCGCTCAGCTCCATTTTGTTTCTCTCTCGGCGGACCTGTTGGCCTACTTGCGAGGAAGTTTCGATATGATTTCTTCTTTTCCAAGTTGTCTTTTCAGCTTCTTTCGTTCCCCGTGATGGAATGATATTTTATATCCTTGCAGTCAACTTTGCCGCATTCATCCGTCCATGACACAGTTTTCTTCCGAGTTTTGCCACTCGGTCTCAAAGGTTTGGCTGTTTTCAGACTCCTTCAATTTTACTCCGATAATGTTAGTTTATTTGTGTCTACAGCGCGCCTCCGAAAGCTGCTTTTTTCTACTTCTTTCAATTCTCGCATACTTTTTAAAGTGATACGCATTTCTATACTGCTCATAACTGGATGATCCTTCATATTTCAAATCCACGATCAAATATCACTCAGAAAAAAGAAAAAAAAACGCAGTCAAAAAAGAGTGGAAATTCTTGTATTCTTATTGACCATATTAATTTGTCTAGGAAAGACTGCCGGCAGGAAGGTAGTAATAATGAAAACTTTTCGTATACCCTCAAAATGATTGCGTTCTCTCTGCATGAATTTATGCATGTCTTTTATGTTGTTGGTAATTATTATTATTAGCTTTCCACCAGGTGGCATGTCCATCTAGGGTGGCAACTCCACGTAATGCTCCAATTCATATTGATATCACGATATACATATTACGAATCCATTTTGGTTTTATGCTGTAAGGGGAAAAGGAGCCCTCGAGAGAAACCACCCCCTGGCCACAGTCGGAGATGAAATAACTCGATGCTAAAAATAGAAATGCCCATCAGGGGAACTGACTGGTCACGCCGTAATTAAATTAGTGCACCACGAATTTCACCACAGCGGATTAGAGGGTTGGCACTTTTACACGGTTATCCTCTTCTACTCGTTCATTCTCTCACCTTTATGTTTGGAAACATTTTACGCACACACAGACACACAACAATAAAACTTAGATAACCATAAATTACGCATAAATTTCAATTAAGCCACCCTCCAGTCATTACAACAATCCAATACCGCCTTAAAGTTACTTAAATTCGCGCCCTCTACTATACTGTTTTTGCTAACTTTTTATTTTGCCCTTTAGTAAGGCCTGCCGCAGCCAGATACACTAGGTTATCTTATACGTGAGTAGTGCATTTTTTTGGTGGGGGGGGGGATCCTTTGGTTACTAACCGTTATTTATTAGCACTGGTTTTTCTTCCTTTCCTACACTACCCCCCCCCCCCCCACACACACACAAATATTCTCCTTTCCAACTCTGCTGTTTGAGTCGGGTCTTCAACAAGGACCAGTTTTCTTTCCCTTTTTGGAGAGTTCCAGCGGACAGCAGAGTTGGAAAGGAGAATATTTGTGTGTGTGGGGGGGGGGTAGTGTAGGAAAGGAAGAAAAACCAGTGCTAATAAATAACGGTTAGTAACCAAAGGATCCCCCCCCCCCCCCACCAAAAAAATGCACTACTCACGTATAAGATAACCTAGTGTATCTGGCTGCGGCAGGCCTTACTAAAGGGCAAAATAAAAAGTTAGCAAAAACAGTATAGTAGAGGGCGCGAATTTAAGTAACTTTAAGGCGGTATTGGATTGTTGTAATGACTGGAGGGTGGCTTAATTGAAATTTATGCGTAATTTATGGTTATCTAAGTTTTATTGTTGTGTGTCTGTGTGTGCGTAAAATGTTTCCAAACATAAAGGTGAGAGAATGAACGAGTAGAAGAGGATAACCGTGTAAAAGTGCCAACCCTCTAATCCGCTGTGGTGAAATTCGTGGTGCACTAATTTAATTACAAAAGGATCACGTGATTAATATGTAAAGATGGGGGGAGGGGAACCTATCCTGTAAATCTCTTCTAGTTTTAGAACTATTTTGCATATTTAGGAGATCCTTTTCTATATAAAATAAACGGCAAGAGTTCTTTACTCTATCAGGGTGAACAAGAATTAAATCAACGATTTAACAGTGGACAGTGCGACGGCAAACATAACAAGGGGAACACTATCGCGTTTCAAAACACAATGATGTGCATCCTCGAAGGTCTGTGCTTCAGTGAGAGAGATCCTTAACGGAAGATGAGCCGTTTTTTAAGTAGTGGTGCCTAAGCTTATCTGAAGCTTCCTTGCATTTTGTCAGAAAGCAGTTCTATTCCGTATATGGCATTTCCGTATTCGGTCAAAGTACAAGATGACCTTCGTTGTTTGTATGAACAGAATAATCCGGACTTCGTTTTATCTTCTTTTTCACATCTTTAACATGATCTGAGATGCGGATCTCTTCGAATCCTCCTGTTTGGCATATGCCACATGGGCATCGGATTTTATAAACACCTCTTTCCTATCATGTTTCGCAGTATTTTAGAAATCTTGTTACATGCTGGATATGAAGGAAGGATTACTGTGCCTTTGTACTTGAGGACGATTACCTTGGGTGGATTTCTACTGATCATTGTCGATCATCTTGTACTAATTCCATTTTTAGATAGCAGAGATATGTTTCCATAACGCATTTATTTATTCGCTGTGCACAACGGTGTGCTTACCAACGCTAGACACCGCAATGCCACGCTGGCACAAGCCCGCACCTGACATAGGGATTACAACGATGAGCGAAAGAGCATAAAACATTTACAATAACACAGAGAGGAGGAATCGAGAATTTAAATACCTCAGAATATGGAAAAGTAAGTACAACATACAGCATTAGGTGGGGATTAATTTTGTAGCGCGGTGTGAGACTGCCTCTACGCCAAACCAGGAAAATCAGGACCATACAATCACATCGCCATCTCCGAATTTCAAAGTTGGAGTTACGCACTCTGGTAAGAGCGTTCACCTGGCATCCTCCACAGCCACACCCGTCCATTTGCTCTGTAGAGTGATTCATCACTCCATAACAGATCTTTCCAAGTCCCACTCTCTTTTCACTACTGAAAATGATGCTGGTTCGAGTAATGTGGGTTTTGAATATTGCGGGGACCTACCATGGAAACACATGTTGTGAGTCTCGGTTTCCGAATGCTTTTCTTCAGATTCGTGTTCCAGTCGATGCTCAAAACTCCGCCTCTAACGTGTCAGTCGACAAATGCCGGTTTTGACATACGAGTATTATCAGTCATAGCATCTTATGGTCACGTACGATTAGTGTAGTGAGTCGTCCACGCGGGTAAAACTCGCAGATGACTCCCTGCGCTTCCATCTCAGTATGGTTCCCATCTCAGGACTGATTGTTGGCCCGGGAGATGGCCCAATTTGTCCACAATTTGGGGAACAGATAGGCCTACAATATGGCATCTTATTTTTCTCAGCCATTTCACCCAGTTGAGACACTGACTTGAGAGCATCACATTCCTCCAATTGCTACCTTGCCCATGGGATTGTCCACTGACTTCTTTCCAAGCAATGTATATGTATACATGTGCATAAGTGTACACACACACACACACACACACACACACACACACACACACACACACACACACACACACACCTAAAATCAAATAAAAATAGAAAAAAATCACTGACCTACCCACGGTACGAATGTACCGTGGGTAGGTCAGTGATTTACAGAAAAACCTTTTGTGGATGGAAGACACACACACACAAAAAATTACGACATGATCATCTGCAAATAAACAAGAATCCGAAGGAGTGCTAACCCTTCCTTATATCCGACACATAACAGACAAAATTTTTTACATCTACCTTAAAAAAATGAGGTGTTTATAAAATAAATTGTTCGTACGGCATATGTTATGTAGGACAAACAGAAAGACTCGGAAAAATCCGCGTGTTAAACGTGTTAAAGATGAAAAAAAGAAGGAAAAATTCCGGATTAGCTTACCAGATAACCGGAAATGGGTAACTAACCCATAACTGCTTTGTCAGATATCCAAAGAACGTGCACCTACTCAGTGTAATAAAACCAAGGTTTCACATATACAAATAAATAAAAAAATGGAATAATCTTCCATGAAAATTGGTTATTGTTCTGTTCATCAAGAATCTCGTTTCATGCACACCTTGGATATGATGCACATGGTTTTGAAACGCGAATAATTACAGCTAAGCACATATGATGTCTTCATGCATCTATTGCAAACCATTCTTCAACCGACGATTCGATTCCTGTTCATTGTGAGAGGGTAAAGGTCGCTTTCCATTTAACTCATCTAAAAACATATTTTTTAAATAAAAAAATGTACTTCCATATTGAGATTTCCGTAGTTGTAGTTATTTATGATGAATATTTGTGGACTAAATTCATGTACACACAGGAATAAATAAATTAAGTGTTTACCACCTGACGTTCCGCTAGCTCAAGCTAGCATTATCAAAGGCGTTTTTAAAAATGCATACGCGTTGGAGACTAGTATGCCATGGCTTTCTGAACAAGGGAAGTCACGTGCATGGAAGGCGATAGTGGCGCTTTCTACGGTGATTGTTAAGTAGTTATTACTAACGGGCGGAGAGGGCTGTGATCCAAAATTTATGTAGAATTACACAATCGTTTCTGTTACAGTTCGAAGGGATTCTTTCAGCATATGAGCCACTTGTAGGCCTCTGTGATTTAAGCCGAGATCGATGTAGCAGCTTGGCTTTTTTCTACTTGATGAAATGGTTCTCATCTAAGGCATGTTTGGGCTTGTCCACACGGGATATATTTGTATGTTATTTTCTAGGTAAAGATGGCCCTTTCTGTTTATCCAAATTACTGGATCCTACATTGATAGAAAGACACTGTCAACACTTGGGAAGGAGAGAGGAGCACGGTGGTCCTTACTGTTCTGATTTTGTTTATGTTTCAAGAGTGAGCCCAGTTTATCTGTTCTACCTTTGAAATGAGAATGAAGATATGGTGTGTGTGTGTGTGAGAGAGAGATAACAAATTAGATTTACTGGAACCCTAAGTTCAAGAAATCACATTCAGATATTTGATGGTTACTGAATTGTTTTCTGTAGTTAAAGAAAAATTACTGATCAGAACTTGCAATAATTTTTAATGTTCCTTGAGAGAGAGAATAAACTGATTACTGAATTTGCAATTCGCTTATTAAACAGTAACACTTTGATATTAACCTGAAGATGTTAAAGTGGTAATTGTTTTTCTTTGCTCTTTGTGTCCACTGTCACAATTTAATATTTCATTTATTGCTCTCTCTTTCTCTCCCTATCAATGGTTGAACTTTTTAGTTGGATGTTCAATCAACTATCGTATTTATATTTATATGCAAGGTGAGAGATGGCAGCACTTGTTTGCTGTAATCTCTACCCCAGAAGCGTTCATGAATTGAACTCACTATTAGTGATGTAGCTGTGGAATGGAAACTGGCTGCCTGTTGATCTTCACAAAGTTAGTTAGAGCTAAAGGGGCTCCCTTTGGGAATAAAAACGCCTCAGACGAGTTATTTATTTTTTAGCAGTTAAGGGCGAAAGCGCAGTGCAAGCATTTCAGGAATCGAAACCTCGTATTCAGTTCGCCAGTCTTATTAGGAAAGTGCAGCCGTGAAATTGAATTAGAGGTTGGCACGGTAGTCTAATAGGATCCCTGGTCCCGACCTCCCTCATTCCTGTCGTATGAAATTAATTAAACTTTTTTTTTTTTTTTTTGAGAAATGGATAACAACTCAGACATCTGAGTTGTTAAGAATTTGTTTTTGAGTGTAAATAGGGTAAAGAAGAAGAAGAAAAAGAGGTCTTGATGAATGTTTTGCATCCACCAGGCCAATAAAATAAACTATCTGGCCACTGACTTTACGTATTTTACAAAAGCCTTGGATGCCAGGATAAAAACAAAATAATAATAATAATAATAATAATAATAATAATAATAATAAAAAGATCATTTCCGAATTCAACGCTTAAAATTTTATTTATTAATTTATTTTTAAAAAAAGATAAGAAATTTGTAATTTTGTTTCACTTGGAAAAAAATTGCATAACAAGAGTTTTAATAAAAATTCAATTACGAAATGTCATCAGAATCCTGCTGTTTAGAGGGGAAGTGTATGCGATAACCACATTTTCGTATCGGTTGCATCACTCACGAAAGAAATGCAACCGCTGATAACAGTGAAGCAGTTTTCATTTTAATTCAACGTCCTCATTGCTGGAATGATGCAAAATGTAAGAAGAAATAATTTGATTTTCCTTCTTAAATCGGTTTATAAAGCGAAGTACACAATGAATTGTCTTGATGAAAAAGACCGGCTCGCATTTTTTTTTCTTCTCTCTCTCTCTCTCTCTCTCTCTCTCTCTCTCTCTCTCTGGATGCGTTTGTTTCTTCTTTCGTACCTCGCGAAACCTGCTTTACATAATATTTATTGCGAAGTGCATTTCATTTATTTTACATGAAGATCACGGCGTGTAAGAAAAGGTTTTCGACGATTGCGTGACTGGAGGTCGTGTCTTTTATAGTTTCGCGTGTTTCTTCTTCCGCCGAATGTCTGAAAATGAAATCCGTTGATACGGCCGGTCAAAGAGAAGAAGAAGAATCACGCGCTCTTATTTGCTGCTGATGGATGTTTACCATCCCCAGATATGCCTTGCTGCGGTAATTTCCTGTGGCAGAAAGAGGCCGCTAATAAAGAAAAGGGCCTCCTTCGAGTACGAAAGTGGTTGGCCTATTTTCTTTGTATTGCGCTGCTTTATATGCGGAAGTATTATTATTATTCGGCGAGGGCAACGAACAGTTCCTCACGTTTGGAAGGATTGAATAACTTTGTTTCTCGATAAAGCTCCGCAACGCACTGTCAATGCGAATGTTGAATGCCGCTAAACTCAAGTTATTGGCCGGTGATTAATTTGTCGTTGCGAAATAGTGCACGCGATGATTTAAAGAGAGGATTTGAATGGAATTGTTTGAAATCAAGAGGAAGAAATCCGCGCGGAAGATTTTTTTACACATGCGATTCATGAGAGCCATTCATTTCTCATAAATGGTTCTCGTGAGTTGGTTTGATAATCTCCGACTACAGAGAGAGAGAGAGGGGGGGGGTATTGGACTTTTTTTTAGCTGATTTCAGAGTTGGTCGATCTTTGGTGCAAGCGAAATATTTTTTACCCACTAGATCCCCTTGGCTTTTTAACTCTGCAACTTGGGAATCCGCCAGAGGACGCTGTAGGCAACAGTGCTCGGTCTAGCACGCCGCAAAAATGCACTGAACTTCGGCGATGATCCAAGGTAGAAGTACCTTCCGATTTCCAAAATGCTAAGACTGTAAAACTGCCGCTTATTCTCTCTGCGAGTGACAAGCGTTAAAAGCTTTTATTTATTTCTCTTTTTATTCTTGAATGTTTCTCGCTAATTAATGTAAAACAAGCGAATGCTGTTCTTTTGTCCAGATTAGCAATTCACCCAGACTTGGAACACTGCTTACGGGCGGGAATTGTTACACTTAACGATCTCTTAATTGACGTTTGGAATTTTCTCTTAGGAAGTGAAAGTTAAACGAGTGACAGATAGGTGAATTCTCTGAAGATCATTCGTGAAACGTAAAATGGATTTTGGAAATTTGTTTATTGCCGAGTTTTATTTGAATGATTAAACGCGAATGTTGCTTATTTCATTTGCGTGCAGCACAATTTGCTGCTCAGTCCTTCCTGGCCGGAGGAACTGCCTGCTCATATTTCGTTTTATTGAGGGAGTTATTATTAGGGCGTGAGTTAAATTCATCGAGAGTCGCTCAAACCTGCGGACTCCTCGTTGAACGAGTGGACCTTGAAGTGTCGACAGTGGTTTTCTCTCTTTCTCACTGACCACTTCTGCATTTCTTTTGAAGCTGTTTGCTACTTTCTAACTATCCGTTTAAATTTACACGCAGTAGCGTTATCGGCAAACCCATTGGCTAAATTTTCGACCTGAAAAAAATCATTTTAACATCGAATTATTTTCTGTCACGAGGTGTTTAAAGAGGGATTCTTAAGTTCAAATCAGCCTTAAAGCCGTATTCTAAAACTTAGGGTTTGCGACTCGCCGCTCCCCGGAATCAGGACGTGCCCTTGAATGTTTTCAAAGCTTGCAGCTGGTCTGGATGTGTTAAGGACTGCCTCCATCAATTGTGTAACAATAATTTCAGAAATTTAAACCTCTGAGACCCATCCCACCCTAGTTTATGATGAGGGGGGTTCCACCATAAACTGTCACAAATTTTCAGACGTTAATAATAAGTAATTTTCTCTCCTTATTGTGAACCACATGCTTCCCAGACATGTAACGTTATTTTTAATGTCTGGAATCGATTAAAGCATTCTCAGTTTCATAATATACTAATTATATATTAATGATGTTAAAATTTATAATAATTTATTTCAATTTCTTTATTCACCTGCCCATAGGAGGTTAAAGTATGCGAATATTAATTCAATTCATTCCGGTTGACGCCATTTCCCACAGTGAATTATTTTCAGTTTTTTTTTTTTAATTTTAATTTTAATTTTTATTTTTTTCAGCAGTGCGCGTGTGGGCTTAATTTATGAATTTGAAAGAATGCGCACTTCTTAAAAACAGTAAAGATTTTCAAAGCAGGATCGATTGCATGGGTGATGCAAATATGTTTCATATTCTTTTATCAAACTTCCATTCCTGTTTGCTAGTTGCTTCTAAACGCAATTTTAAATTCAGTTGCTAATTCTCGATCTTTAAATAATCATCGGGTTGCCCTCAAAACCGATAGCATGGACTTAAATTATCGGGACAAATTACATTGCACTGAATCAGATTAAGCCGAACCAAATTAATCTCTTCATTGAAAGAACAAGCAACTGTCATCGAACAACGCACTTTGGTTTAATGAAGAATGGAAAACTGAGGGTCCAGTTGTAGAAGTTATTGCTTAATATTTCTGTTACGCAACATATACAGACAGTTCGCTCGTGCATCCAACGGATCAAATGTTTACTCCGATTACCTAAGTGAACTACTTTTTAACTCTCGGTGGTAGCGATAAAAGAAGTACATGTATAATTTGAAAAAATAAAAAAAAAAAAAACTGAAGAAGGCCCGCAGATTTTCACTGCGTGGGGGAAGCCTGGAGTATAAAATACGAAAAAAAGAATTCTTTTGATTTCGCTTTTTACCCTCCGCTGTAACATTTTTATTGGCTCGACTCTCCAAGGCTCTGATCACCCTGACAACATTTTAATTATTTTATCGCCGACGAAATTCTGACATCCGCTTCTCCCTTCCAGTAGCGACCTGACGTGATGTTGCTGCTCCACTTTTATCCTCTTGACGTGTCGCTAACCGAGAAACTTTCTGCTGAGTCATGACGTCCAACGCAACAGCATTAGACAACTTCCATTAAGCCTTCCGTAGGGGGATACGTTTTTCTGTGACTCGCTTTATTTCGCCTCCTGAACCCGCACTCGTACATTTTTATGGCTTTTCTTTAGCGTAGCATAACAGGATCTAACTTACGCGATTCGTTAGTAATGAACACCCGCTGGTGATTCTTTCCACTTCGCATTCCATTTCTGGGGCCATTCTTTATTTTATTTTATTTTCTTCACATTCAGATGGAATGAATGCTTTTACCAGCTATGCGGGTTTTGTTTATCAGAAATCAGAAAATGAAGTACAAATAACATTCGTCTCCCGATGTTTTATTATTTAAACCACGGGTTGGAAACCTTCTGAGTTCCGGACAGCAAATAAAGTGGGAGAGCCGAAACGATCTCATTTAAAGTTGCAATTTTTATGAGATCAACAATAAAAATGATAAAAAATAATAACAATAATAAATAAATAAATAAATGTCCTCGCGGTTAGCCGAATGGCTGTGCGCTTCGCGACCATATGCCTGCGAAAGGAGTGTTCTGGGTTCGATTCCCATCGTCGACGTGAGGAGCTTAAGGGTCTTTCTCAGACATAGCCAAGTTCGCCGGTCTTGGGCGTGAACAACAGGGTTTTTCTCCCCAGTTTATCTGGGGTTTTTCATCCCGCAAACCTTACCCGTGAACACACGCAACTACAGCATAAGACACACCGGAAGGCATAGGGCTAGTCACCTTATCCTCGGGATGGGTACGACTTAGAAAGCTTAAGATAGCTCTGTAAGGCCACTAGGCCTAACGTAGAAGGGAGAAAAAGAAATAAATAATTATTCGTAAGTAGTCGTTTTTTTTTTTTTTTAATTCTAGTTTCATGACTTTGACATGACAAAATCTCTTAAGTACTTAATATAATTTGTTTCAGATCAAATAGATGAATTCCTCCCCCCCCCCGCCTATCTGATTTATTGCGGGGTCAAGATAAGCATGGTAAGTTTCCTATTCCTGCATTTCTATTATTTGTAAACTTTTTTTCATTATTGAAAAATGGTCTAAATATTAATATTTGTTTTTGTTAATTTGACTTAATCTGATTGCTGGAAAGTCCAAAAATACGCGCATGCGAACAGCAACCCCAATGGTCGCTTGCTCTGTGAAGCGTGCGGTGATCGAACTTCAAAGACTGCGTTGCGTTTCCTCTTTCAGAGTGTGTTTCAGTGAGTGCAGGGGAAGGGGGGGCATTCCGCATGCATACCTCGTTGCAAATTCATGAATTACTTGTGCATACTTCATACTTAAGTTAGGATACGAGTAAAGGCACTCCTTATTTTCGTATAAGGGAAGTCGAATTCGCAGTGCTTACATGAAGTCATAAATATTTCTTTCTCGATGACGACTTCTCATAAGGAATAAAACTTTCAACATTAAAGTCGTGAGCGGTTGGGAAATACGTTGCAGCTGTTTCCTGCTTTGTACATGTTACGGCAACGAAGTTTACATATATTGATTGCACTATTGCTGCACACTTCGCCATCTTTTTTTTTCTCGCTTCCTCTTCTTGCAGAGAACTCGGCACTTTGATGTTCAACGCTCACCTGCCTTCGCCTTCTTTTTTTTGTTAGTTTGTAATTACTTCGGGGAGACGAGATTAAGTCCGCTCGTGATGTCACAGTAACGCATATAACTTGGACGGAGACGTTCGGGTAAAGTAATTATTGGAGGATCACCTGCTAAACACTTCCCCGCCAAGTACTTATTAATTAAAGGCTCCACAATTTCTTGAGACTCCCGCGCACGTTTATTAAGATCGCCTTCGAGGTGGCTCAAAGAAATTTGACCACACGGGCTCCCTTTTGCCCTTCATCGAGAGTGACTAGAAAAAGATATTTTTAAGGCACGGCACGAAGGTCACATTGGCGTACGAAGCATTAATTTTCGTCCTCCAGTTATGACAGGTTATTGCTTGTTCCGAAGAGAACCGAATTATCTTCTGTTAAATATTAAGCAGGAAATAAATTGCGAATCCGAGCTTAGATTTTCTTTCTGAAAAGTTGTGTTCAACGCTAACTTCCAAAGCGAAGATAAGGGATGGCCACCCATTTGGCCAGAATCAAGTTCACGCTGGTCCCAAGTTAGTGTCCTGCAGTATGCGTAGCACTTCAGATCAAAAGCGTTCCTTTGACATCCGTTTCGTTGAATTTGATCCCTCGCAGTATCTGGATGCGTTCTCGATTTTCTTGACGGGTGTAACACCCGAGAAGAAAATCGAGGCGTTGGTCTTACAGCATTAAGACAAATTTGACCGCTCATCTGTCCCCTTATTAATGATGGCGTTGGTCTTCTTTATATATCAAGGGTGATGTTAATATTAATGATGTTCTCTTGTTAATTATCCGCCCCCAACTAAAATAGTGAATTTCATTATAAAATTTCCCTTTAATGGCTTATCCTGGCTGTCTCTTTCGTTTGGTAGAATTTGATGCGGAGCAGATGGCACTTCCGTTCCCTACTTTTATGCATCGAACTCAGTTGGAACTCTTTTTTTTTTTTTTTTTCTCTTGCTACTGATCGACGTCGATGACAATCGCACTTTATAGGAGCTGTCCATCGAAGAAGCGTTTCTATCGAAGAAATCTACACTTACAGACGCACGACTGTCACTTAGTCGAACTGCACTGACGCAGCTTACTCATCACGGTGTATCTAAGTCTGCAGCGCAAACTTACAATGAAGATTATACAATCTTCCAGCAGTTAATATCAAGAATTCATAATGTTTTGGCGCAGTTTCTCTTAGTTGAATGCTGATGGAAGTGTCAGGCCATGGAGAAAGTAAATGCAGATTCAACTAGTCGTGTCGGCATGACTAATCGACAATTCGATTACTAGTTGACGGTTGGTGATCGGTAGTGTGGTGATGGTCTAAGACTCTAAGGAACCGTTGTCCGTACTACTTGAACAACCCAAGAAAAAACATTATTGCAGACCAAATGCAGCCTTTTCGCCTCACCTTTTATATTCTTGTGATGGTCCCTTCTAGCGAGATAAAGCACCACGTGACTTGCATCATTTGGGAGTGTTTCCAGGAACACGTTTCTCTAAAGGGCTGATCTTGAACACGTCGGAATATTTATTTGATTGAAAAATGAGCAGTCAGTTGTATTCGATCCGATTCATTATCCAACAAATCAGGATTGTTGCGCTCCCTCCGTCTTAATCGCCTAATTTCTTAAGCCGATGCCGAGGTTAATCGTCGTAGTTTTGAACTAAAGATGCTTCGCGACATTGGGCGGGTGTTCGTAATAAAATGGCCACTGGATCTACTTGAATTGTTATCATGCAAGACAACAGTTAGGATTTTCTTTTTCAGCAAAGACAGTGATTTATTTTGAAAGTAGCGATTTAGGATGACACTGCTACTCGAGTTCATGTTCCAACTTGCGTTACGATATTTTTTTTTTTTTTTACTGGTTTGATTGAGAGCTACGAAAATTGGACTCAGGAGACGTTCGTTGTCCTTCAAAGCATTGGTCATCCTAGTAGCTCGAGAAACACGATTTGTACTTCTTCCGATCAGGGTTGTTTAAATTTTTTCTCAAAAATTCAGACGCACGAGTGAAATCGAAGACAGCGGTTAGAGAGAAGTCGTAGCACATTCTGAAAAATAACGTTTGAAAAGTCCGCGGTTTTTGGATGTCATCGATGACGTGAGGAATGCTTCTCTGAAACAGATTTTTTTTTTGGGGGGGGGGGAAGCAAGTACGTTAGACGTCTGAGATGCTTCTTACACGGAGACTGAGGTATTTTTTTTATTATCTGTTATTCTGAAAACTGAAAAGCCCGTCTGAACCACAAATTAAATGTTTTCCGTTTGCACCACGGTTATTCCGCTAGATCGTTTACTGCTTTCATTTTCATTCTCTCCCCACCTCCTCCTGAATTTAACCGCGCAGAAAAGTCCTCGTAACGGTAACAGTGCAGTTCATGGTGCCGTCATCTCCACTCACTCTTTGACCAGCGGCATTAAATTATCCCCCCCCCCTTCTGCTCTGCAGTGCAGAAATTCCTCTGATTTCAGAGTTGTTGCAGGTTTTTACGACAATTACGGACGACCCCCGGCAAATGGCCCCGAGATAATTTGCTCCGCGTTGAAGCCACACGTATGGAGTTGTATCGACCCTCGTGTGTGTGTGTGTGCAGCGGCGGCGGAGGAAGTAAAAACGAGTTGATTTGTCAAGTTCGAAATTTTCACGGTTCCTTCCTGTGCGTATCGATCGCTCGTGTAATTCGATATTTCGTTCATTCTTTTTTTAGTCGCCAACACTCATTAAACGACCAAACTTATTTAATAAATAAACGAGGAAACTTCGTCTGTTAACGAGTTTTCACCCTCAAATGAAACCGAATTCCGCTTTCATTTTGGATGCGGAGCGGTGAGGGGATGTCTTAACAGCTGTCGTAGTGCAAGGAAGGACGCGTGCATTTCGGTGGGAAAGCATCTCTTCAACAACGTGAGAAAATATTTCTCTGAAATGTGTTTGCGCTGAAGAGGGATGATCGCTGATCCCACGAAGGAAGCTTTCTCTTCCGAATGATCTTTCTCGCCACTTTGCGGACGAAGTCAAGTAGCTTGCTTGAATGCGAAAAGAATTGCGCAATCGATAAGGAATTGGATTTCTTATGGACTGCGCAATTTTTGTTACTGATCCACCTCAACCTTCACTTTCATGGGGGTTGAGTAGGATTTCTAAGTTGAACTTGGGATTAGAGTGCGACGCTGTAATCACGACTTCAACTTTTCAGTCAACGAATCCAAGAATGGCCCTTGAGAATCGGTTCCTCGTCACGTCATCGCCATTGCAAATGAGGCTGGCCGAGTCGACAGCGCCTCCGCTCTCCACTGAACAGGTTGTAAAGCGATGGTTTGAAAAAGTTTCGTCAGTAGAGCAGCGTTTCTGAATTAAAAAAAAAATAAAAAAAATTAGCCAAAAATTGGCGCGTAATCGAATGTAACACATTCGCAGGTGGGAGTCACGCAAAATATTGACACGAGGTTTTGTACGGAACTGAGTCTTCACAGATCCAACGTTCTCGAAACATGAAAATAAATAAATGACGGCGTCGACAATAGAAAGTTATGTCGATGGTCCATGAGAAGAATGAAGTGATAACGACGGAGTTCGCGGATGTTTCTGCGAGAATTTTTGTGCCTGAGGAAATTCACAGCAAAACATCCGAAAGTTCGCGTGTGAAGTTTTTTTTGCTTTGACACGAGAACTCACCGCCCTCGTTTTGCATGATGACGAGATGCAACATGGTTCACATTAAGTCTTGAAATAAGCCTTCCCCAGAATTCCTTCTATTCTATATGTTAAAAGACCCCCCCCCCCTCTCTACGGGAGGGGAGGGGGGGGAGTCTTTCCTGTAGTGATGCGACGCATCAAACTCAAAAGAATGCTGACTGGAATACGACACTTGCCAAAATGCTGGACAGAAGTTCTAAAGCAAAATGGAAACGATCACTCTGAAGGCCGTAAATGTACGCTTTAACAACAGGGGGGGGGGCATAGTGGGTGGAACTTTTGAAATGACTCGTGTACGAAATTGGTCAGAAGAAACTTTAAGGAATTAATGAGCCTGCCCCACCGTTATATTCTTAAGTATTTGAATTGGAGCGCACATGCACACAAAAAAAATGTCATCGTAACCTTTTCAGTAAATCTCAAACAGGGGGCTTGATAATATTAGTTATCGAACAAAAAAAAAAAAAAACATCTGCTAGCTAGGTTCAAATCTTGTTAAGAGGGGAAGCGCACATCTCTTTTTAAACTTCTTTTAAATAGCAAAGAAAAAAAAAAAGTTAATTATTCTTTTACGTGGAGACGTTTGGGATTTTCTTCACCAAAACGGCAGGGAAGGACAATTGACAGATTCAACATTCGCTCCTCGTGGCTTTCGCATAATCCTAAAACATCGTTTATCCGCTGTTCCACATATTGGAGGATCTTTCCGAAAGACCGACTGCTGTAAGGATATAAGAGGGAAAAAAATGATCGTTGATTGCATTCTGCGTTTGCTCCTTTTCAATGTGCTCACGTTAATGATTTAAGACTGAAAGTGAGGAAAGAAGACGAGGAGATGACTGCTTAATAGTGGGCGCTCCTTTTTCTGCCGAAGGAGTCAGAGAAGAATGATTTAATTTTATTAAGACATCGCATTGGTAACCGAAGATGTGGGTTATTCGCTTCGCGTGAAATTATTAACAAAGAACTGCGGAAATACTCTCCAAAGATGGGGTGTTTAGATTGCCTTTTCATTTGCCGAGAATCGACAAGTTTGCTTTGTGTTAACGCACTGGAATGCGATTGCGTTATCAGATGGAGAAGATTGGATCAAATAAAGTAACAAGGAGGCTGGATCGGGTTAAAATCCGCGCTGTAAATTATTAGAATAAAATCGCAGCCATCCCCTCACTATCAGATGAGTGACGCACGTCCCCCATAAATCAGTACGTTGCAGCCGACGTGTGCGGGAGACTCGTCTTTCCAGGAAACATCAAATTTACGGTAACGACCCTCATGGCTGGCCAAATTACAATATAAAATGGCCAATAAATCTCTGCGAAATATCGCTCTGCTTTAAATTACGTCTGAACGCTGTGTAATCTTGTCTGACGTCGCGATTCCGATAACGAAAATGGGCAGCTTTGTTAAATGCGCTGCAGTCCGATCTACGGCACGATAGAAATCCACGGCGATTGTCTGATGGCCGTGGAAACGCCTTTTGCAGACAAATTATTTCATATTTATTTATCTAAATATTAATTTTGGTGGATTCACTCTTATTATCTAAGACAGCAGTAAGAATGTTTATTCTGTTTTCCGCAAATTCTTCGTCTGGCGAACTGATTTGTGGTTACTCTGAATGGGATTACTTTATTTCTGAAACATCAATTTCCTGATATGCACCTCTAAGGGGGGGGGGGGAGTTCAGGTTACTATGACAGCTACATGATGAAGTTTACGTTATTATTATTATTTTCCTATCCACCATTTTCCTCCAAACCAGTCTGTTACTTGTGAGCACTCCAATATTGTCATATCTAACATTTCGTGCTTCTAAGGCAATTCTGACGAATCGATCCCTCTAGACCTTCGTCTTCCTCTCCTCTGGGTCTCTTTCCTGCCATCTTGACATCCTGTTTTGCTAACCTTTCCTCACCTGTTCTGTGCAAGTGGCCATACCACCTTAGATTTGCTCTGCTGACGCATTCACGAATGCGAACGCTGTCAACTTCCTTTCTTCTTCACTTTTAATATGATTCTGACAATGATGCAATCAATTCACTCCCCTGCTTTTTCTTATAAATCTGATATTTGTGGTTTCTAGTCTTTGACTAAGTGTTTTATATGTAGCCCCACTCTCAGATCCAAAATCCAAAACAGGTTTACAAACTGTCTTTAAGTGTTTGTTATTATTATCTGAAGGTGAATGGACGTGGCAGGGTCTTTCGTCCCTCGAAACAATCAAACCTGCCAACAGCATTTACCTGATAAACACGCGAGTAACATAATGTCTTAATTGCTTCGGCCGAAATTCCTTAGAACAACTGGGAGTAGCGGAGTAGAGGTGATTGCTTTCCTGTGAAGAGTCCTTAGACTTCTTGGAGATGTCACGTAATAAAAATAATAACTGTTCTTTTTTGCTGCTATTTTGACTTGATTTAAATTAGCTCATCGATGCACACTCAGTACTTTCGAAGAATCTTGGCTTTAGTGTTAAAAATTGCAGTATGTCTCATCCAATCTACCTGATGGCTTCAGGACCAAGCGGTGAATTCCGTAGCAGTCTCCATATGCAGAAGTCGCAGGAGATTCTCAGAAATTCGAGAACTTGCAAAGCAAGCGGCCTTTGTCGAAAAGAAATCGAAGTAGTGGTGTTTGTCTTTAAAATAAAAAAGGATAAAACTATTCAAATATACTTAATTCATAGTTCTGGCATACTGTAAGTTGAAGAACAATCGCAGTCAGTAGAAATGAAGAGGCAGTTTAGGCATTTTCATCTCCAGATAGACTTGCATGTTTAAAGTAGGCATTCACTTTAGTCCTTTGCTCGCCGTCGACAATTTTTACAGAAAATGGAACTTGCAAAGCAGCGTTTGCGATTCGTTATAGAAGACTTAGGTCAGTCGCTAAAAAATTCTAGATAAGGATGGTGTCGTCTTTATTTGCTGCGTAATTCACAAATATCCAAGGCAGTCTTCCTCTAACGAACTCCTACCTACCACGGTAATTGAAAGGACTCTTCACACGTGATGCCATTTGCATAAATGCCCGCCGAGGTGCCCACTGGAGATTCGCTTTTCGCGATAAACAGCAAATGACCAGTTCGCGATAATATTAAGAATAACTGGAATGCTCCGCATCGTTACCGCTTCTAACCATGAAGTGGCGAGGCAGCAATTACGGAGACAAACCTCCAATGGGCATGTCCGTTATGATTCAGCCATACAGTAACGAAGCCACGTCGACTTGCTCGCGGGAATTATTTCTTATCGATAATTGCGCGTGCTTACTAATATCGTGCAGCAGTGGCAGGTAAGGAAATGATGCGAACGACTCGAAGAGGCATCCGATACGTCGCGTTCTCGAAGTGCTCTGAAAGCAGTTCAAAGACGCTGTCATTTCCCTTTAAATTGACCCTCGTTTTTAAGGACCTCCCGGCTGCCCATTGGTTAGGCGAATCTAGTTTCAAGGAAACCACCGGCCAAAGCACAACAAATAATTTTAAAAGCGCTCACTCACAGAACAGTTCGGTATTGTCACTGGGAAATCGGGATGCAAAATAAAATAAAAATAAAAATAAAAATAAATGGAGATTTTACGTTTTAAATGAGAACGCGAATTTGCCATTACAGAAACTGGATGCAACGTGGTGATAAGGACTCTCAGTTCATTACCATTAAAATGTTATTTAAAGTATGCAATAAATATACTGCGAGATAAAGAAAAATGAACAGTGACACCGTTTTATTGGAAAAATACGGACGGAGCAGTCTCAGTTTTTGTTTTTATTTTTACATTTTTTCTTATTGCATCTCAACATTATCGGCATTCCTGCGGGTTTGATCCGAGCGTGGATGGAAAAGAGGTAGATGGAAGGGGAGAGCGACTGATTTGCACGCCTCCTGATTCATATCGGAAATTTTGTGAGTTGAATCTTTTTAGGGGGAAAATTGTTGAACTTGATTTCTTACAGGGCTTCTCGAGTTCCCTCTGATCATAAAGATCGCGATAAGAGAAAGAATCCGTGACTTGAAGTCATTGGAGCTTCGTTTGTAAATATCCGAAGAAGACCTTCCTGTAAGACCAACCACAATCTCGGTGGGCACGTGCATCATGCGAATCGGGGGCCGTACAAGTGTACTTTTCTGGATATCGCAAACTGAGCAGTCACCCGCACGATTTAAAAGGTCACACAGACAGAAGTTTCCTCTTTTGAATGAACCCTCGTAATATTAATTTGCGGTTGTTTTGTCGCTAAGGAAGTGCTGGTGTTTTGATGGTCGTGTTTGCGGTACACAGGAAGGTCGCTGTTCGACCTGGATAGGAAATTGCACGTGTTCGGTCTTATGGGATTAAGGCGAGCTGGCTCAAGTCGTTTAATCATCTCTGGGGTGTAGCCGTTAATTGCATCCAGCGAAGTGCTTCTGTTTTGGCGAAGCGGTTTTTCTTTTTATCCCCGAAGTAATATACACGTGAGGGTGCTTTGGCAGCGGTCACTTTCTTATATTAGAAGCACATGTAATGCGATCCCGTCATCCGTTCTGATATCTTTTTGGGAAGGTTGATTTTTTGGAAGACAAGGTTTTCGTTGCGTTTTTTTCTTTTTTTTCCAGCGCATGTTTAGTGCTCGCTGACCTCAAGCTACTGAACAAAGCGAGCAATCCCTATCACATTCATTTCATTAGCGTAAGGAAAGGGGAACGAATGTTGTAGCCCACACCCGAGTTTGTCCGAATACTCCAAATATGGTCTGACGGCCTCTGATGTTGCACTGACGGAAAAAGCGCGAGGCAGTGAATCCAGTCCGTCCTGCTAGAACGGACAATTATTTCACCCTCACTTGGAAATGCGGTTTTAGAGGTGGTTAAAAAGTTATCTGTCTTCGTTTCAATGGAGATTCGTAAATTCTCCCCTCCCGGGAGATGCAGTTTATTCGTCCGAAGCTTGCGTACATCACGAAAAGAATGCTTCGTCATACTAAAACGACGACTTAGAAGTTTCCTCATTTCCATGCTGACTTTTGAGGCCTCCCCCTTCGCATTTCCTCCCAGAACTGAGAGAGTTTAAAAGATAAAAATCGACGCAGTTTATAAAATTTAGAGTTTTTTTCAGTTAATTTTTTTAAAGTCATCGTCACCGTTGCCATCCTCGGAGTAGGTCCTCCGATGCGTTAAACGACTTAGTCACAATCGTTTACGAAACTGTAATAGCAAAAGAAAGCAAACAAGTAGCCACACAGTACAGCAAGGCCTGCTGCAAGATCACGTGTACAAGATCAGCAACAGCTAGCTGATCTTGTACACGCGATACGTGTTTCACTCACGTTCGATGCTATTTCATTTGTAATTATTCTAGTCAGTTTTTATTCTTGTCGGTTTTGCAGTTATGCATAATTGTGAGAGTGTTTAAACCTATATGTTAGTGCCCTGAAGAAGCCAACAGATAAGTGTGGCGAAACTAGTTGGTCCAGTTAATTAATAAAATATTGATCAACACTTGATCGGTTAACCAAATATTATTATTTAGTATTGCAGTTCGTTTTATCCTTTAAATCAGGAGTCGGGAACCTGCGGGCCACATGCGGCCCAAACGTACATTTTTGGCGGCGCATAAAAGGTTGATGGCATGTGGCCCGTATGTTGAGTTATTTAAATAATACATTTTATAATATGCATAACAAATTAAAAATAATTTTATACGTATACTTCGTGATATCGCGCTATATCACGAAGTGATGTTGGCGCGAGTCATCCAACGACAACCGAGATTTTGGCCCACTTTTGAAGTCACATGCCTCGGTCCGTCTATTAATATAATTCAATAACATCAACTATTATTTTCAGAGGATGTATGCTTGTTAAAAATAATTTAAAAAATGGGTTCAAGAAAACGTAAAATTGCAGATGAAGGAAGAAATTTAATGATGAATGGAAGAGCAAGTACTTCTTTATTGAAAATGGGGGTAAGCCCCGTTGTCTTATTTGTCAGAAAATAAGAACTTTTTTTGAACAGTGTTGCTGTTATGAAAGAATATGATCTCAGACGTCATTTCGAGAATGAACATAAAAGTCAATACAAGGATTTGAACCGTGAACTTAGAAAAAAATCAAATTAATAAATTGCAAGCTTCTTTGATTGCTCAGCAGAACATATTTAAGAAGCAAAGTATTCATAATGAATTCCTTGTTCGTGCTAGTTATGTCGTAGCGGAACTGGTTGCGAAAAGAGGAGGGCCTTATACAGGTTTATTATCTGTAATTGAACAAATATGTCCAAAAAAGAAGACGTTATTTCAAGGTATTAGTTTACCTGCCAGGGCGTGTACAATGCGAGTAGAAGAAATCGTCACCAATTTATTTGAGCAGCTTAAATTTAAAGCAAAATCATTTGCTTGTTGCGCTCTGGCAATGGATGAAAGTACTGAAGTAACAGACACTGCGCAGTTCATGATATTTATTCAGGTCATCGATACTGACTTTAATGTTCATGAAGAACTGGCCAGTTCTTGTGTAGTTTAAACGGTACTACAACCGGCACTGATTATTCATAAAAGTAAAAGAAACTATTGATTCTTTAGACTGGAAAAAATTAAAAAGTGTGAAAACTGATGGTGGAAGAAATGTGCTGCTCTAACACTGGTGTAGTAGGTGGAATTTGTGCGGAATCACAGAATTTTGGTTTTGATAATCCAATGGTGTTCTTTCCCATCATTCATCAGGAAGCACTTTGTTGCAAAATTTTATCATCAATGAAAGACGTTATGGACATCGTGACATCAACTGTAAATTACATCCGACGCAACGGTCTGAAACTCCGCCAATTTTAAGAATTCTTGATAGAAATAGAATCGGCGTATAAGGAGTCAGATGGTTAAGTAGAGGTGCTGTGCTAAAAGGATTGTTTAATTTACGTGAAGAAATAGATATTTTCATGATGGAACACGATGTCAGTTGAAGAAACATATCACGGAAGAAAATCTACAATACATGATTATAGATGTTGCAGATGTGCATCTGCAGTTGGATGGCAAGCACAAAAGGAAACTTTTGTCGGTATTATTGAAGATTTAAAAACGGAAATTTCAACAAGATTTGCGGAGTTTCATAAAAATAGCATCGAAATGCGATTATTTTTGAACCATTTCAATGTCGATATTGATGACATAACAAGCCGACTATAGACGAAAGTTTTGGATTTACAACACAATGAAACATTAAAGAACGCATTTTCGTTAGAAAATATCCAAACATTATATCTATGCTTACAAAAATATTTGAAGGTTTAATCATTTTCGCAAAGAAGATGATAGTCGCATTTGGAAGCACACACATTTGCGAACAAGCATTTTATGAAATGAGTTTTAGAAGAAAAGGAAATTTCCTTCTCGACTGACTGACGAACATTTGCATGCTTCGATTCGAATTTTCACCTTAGGTTATCAAGTGGATCTAGATAATTTGGCTAAGAGAAAACAATCACAAAAAGGGACGTTAAGCAAGGAGACACACATATTGTGATGCATAAACTATATTACTTTGTTTTTACGTGATAATAATTTTTCGTTGTGTTTCATTTTCATGCTTGTTTCATATCCCGTACTTTAAATATTTCTGTGTTTTTTAAGAATTAATGTAATAAAAATTGATAATTTTAGTTTTTGTTTCACTCACTAGTTTCGCTTAATTAAACACTTGCGGCCCGATTATTAAAAATAAAAGTTGAATGTGGCCCCTAGTCTGAAAAGGTTGCCGACCCCTGCCTTAAATTGTTTGCCTCAGTTTTATATTACAATACAACATAAACGCATTAATTCTATCGGAGTATTTCGTCGACAAGAATTCTATACCAAGTGAGATATCGGACTTAACACTTTGCGCATTAATTCGTTTTTCTGGTTTGTTTTGCACAGCTTCGGATCGTAACTACACTTCCATTGATTCATGAAGATCTTACCTTAAAAAAACAAACAAAAAACTGCACTCTTATGAACAACCAAACTTATTGCAAGACAAAAAACTAATTTTAATTCACCGTCGAACGCATCTCTAAACCTGAACATACCAAAGTGCCAACTAACACTGTTCGTTACGAACCAGCCTCGATGTGACCGTCATCCCAGTCGTCGCATGATTGCCTTTTTTTTGGACATTTTTTTTAGTTCAGAGTGCCACATTGCGTGATTTTGCATAAATCTAAGCTTTGGAGTAAACGATATTAGTCCTGTGCCGTGTTGATTGAATGATTCTGTAGTAATTCTACAGCGTTGGATTATAATATCAGAACAAAGGCGAAAATCTTTACACAACTGTGTTAATTAACATTCAATTTTATAAGGGGGAAAAACAGAGTACAATACAGAAACAATTTTGCAGATATTGAAAATATGGTGTATGAAAGTCCGCATTTTTAAAAAAATTTATTGTTGTTTTTCGCAATTAAATAGAATGAAACAGTTGGGAAGACTTATTGTTTCATACTTTTGCAACAACACAACCATTTCTTGAAGAGGTCACGTGATTTATTCATTTTGAAGAAAGCGTTTATGGATTGATCAAGTTCGCTAATGATAAACTTATTAAAATGAAGGACAAATGGATCGCTTGCTTCTTGTTTACAAAGAACTTCGCCATTCAACCTATGGCCTTCCGTAATTCTCACGCACGAGATTAAATACTAATAAAAAAAAAGCACGTCAGTTTTGTGTGGAATTCTGTCGTCGTGGCACAACTGAACTAAGCAGCGTCTGCACGTGATGTCGTGTTAGCGGTCGTGACAAACGATGCGAAAGAATGCGGGCATTTTGTATACAGAGGAATTATCCGCGCGCAGGTTTCCGTGTGTTGCCATTTCATTGTTGCATTTGCTCGGAGCTGACGACAGCACCTTAGACTCGGCGTGCAAATATCGCACTTCACGCGAGATGCGAAGTGGCCTTCTTCCTTTGACAACGCATAATAAGGTGTGTGGCAACGTGAATTATTTACAGTCACGTGCATTAAACCTTGTCGGAGTTCGAGGAAAGGTCGGAAGCGCGGCTTACTTCCCGATCGATTCGTTCGAAATGGCTCTCTCTTTCTCTCTCGCTCTCTCTCTCTGGAACAATCTGAAGAAATGGGGCTCCGCTAAAGAGTCAGGACTGCGCCGAGTTTATTCGGGCTTTGTTATCGCCACAAAATAAAGCGAAGCCATCGTAAGCATTGCTGCTTTTTAAATAAACTCCAGGTTCCCCTCTCGCAGTCTCACACGAAGGTGGTAGCACCCCCCCCCCCTCGCTATTCCGGAGAAGGAGAATCCTGTTTCAAAGCGTAAATGCAACAGAACGAAACAAAGCACTTACGGAACCATTGAACCGTGAAAAATTACGCAACCCTCAGCCCACCCACTGGGGTGAATATCTGCCTCTTTCTGTTAGGCTTCTTCTGCTGGAAATTCATTCCTAAAAGGTTTTCCTGCTGACTGAAGTCTGCTATAAATTTCAAACCACCGGACCAACATTTCCCTACAGTGGCGACGGAGGTTGGTTTGTTTATTTTATTTTTACTTTTTTTTTTTGGTTTTTGCTTAAATCATTTTTCACTTTATTGTCGTCCTAGATGGGGTCTTGTAGGGTAGTTAAATAGGAAACCCTTAAATCTCTTTTATATTAACTCCACACACGAGGGATCTCAAAAGCGCTAATACAAGAGTGCTGGGGGAATGGGCGAGTCGTTAAGGAAAAATAAGAAATCCATTAACAACAACTTCCTTGAAAAGCTGGTGTGTGTGTGGGGGGGGGATTACTTGGGAAAATGATATGGAAAAGGTTCTTCCAAACAGTGTAAGCAGATGGAATGAAGGAAGAAGTCAGAAATCTGTTCGATATGTTTGCAGTTAAACTGCGTACGACGAATGTTGACTGGGGGGATGTTCGTGTTCTTGGGGGAGAGGAGGGACCAGTTCTCTGGGGCAACGCTCATGAAAATACATATCAAAAAGCCTTTATGAGGAAGTGACTGGAAGGAGTAGTCTGCGAGAGAGAGAGAGAGAGGTCACCCATCAGATAGATTGCCCTCTTTATGGAATCAAGAATTCTTAGGGAGGCTTTAGGAACGCCCGTCCCAAATGCGAGAGCAAAATTCTAATATTGGCCATCTTTGGAATTTATAAAACGTTAAGAATTGAGCAGGACAGGAGTAGTGTTTGAAAAAAACAGGAAGTTTTTTGTGGGCTGAAAAGAATATTGGATGGGAATAGTTTATGCCTGGATTAGCGGATGTGGAAATTTGCCTAAGAAAGTTTATCTGAACATTATTAAGTAAGAGGAGGTGGAGGATGATTTTTTTTTTTTTTTTTTTCAGAAATGAGATAGGATGGTGTTTTGATAACGTAGAAATTCGCTAGATGATCTTCATCCTAGTTCAGAATGGTAAGGAGATCGGTGTTTAAGACATTCGAATTAGTTTCATGTTCGTTTCAAGATAGGGAGATCTCGAGGCTTGAATTATTCCAAGGGTGCTCGAATGAAGAGGAAAATCATCAGGAAAACGATGGATTGGATTCAGAGTTAGCGAGATCATTGATGTAAAGGACAAAGAGTGTGGGCGAAAGGAAAGCAATTTAAGGAAGTCCAAAAAAATCAGGTGACAATCAGTGAAGAAACTAGAAATCCAGTCACAGTGGGAAGGGCCGAGATCATAAGATGGCAATTAGGCAGGAAGACGTAGATGCCAGACGTGATCAAATGGCTTGGAAATATCGAAAGGTCTCTCCAGATGTTTTCGTTGCGTTTGTCCAAGGTGGGTGACGTTAGCAAGGTCTAGTGAAAATGCAGATGAAGTATTTCTAAAAAGAATGTCAAAAGAATTCCTAATTTTATATTCCCTAAATGTATGTTTTGTCGTTAGCAAGAGAAGAAAGGAAACAAGGCATTGAAGCAAGCGCGAGATGAAATATAAAAAAGTCAGACTGCGACCATTTTATAGGGAAGGTAATTCCTTCATGTTTGACATCTCAACAAAGGGTCCGACTGGAACAGAAATAGAAAGGACTCAACTATTTCTGTCAGAGTTCCAAATCTTAGTGAAATCCGTTTAGTCAGAAGCTGCAAGCAGAGATGGACCTCCTTAAAAAGAAAATTTGACAGACTTTGGGTCGAAGTGAAATATTTTGCAACCTTCCGAGGTGGTCGCGCAAGAGGTGGTGAGCAGGTGAGGAACGTTTCTGTGAACATAGCGATGTCCGTGAATATGGTGGGACGACCACAGAATTCTGAGATATTGATGAAATGTATTCGGTGGGAAATCTGGTTGAAAATGGGAGAAGAAACGTCGCCAGTAAAAAGACGGAATCCAGGATTTCGATTCCATTTCATTTCAACGTGTGACGAGCCAGGATCTGTTATTAACAAGAAAACAAGTATTTTATCCACTTATCTTGATGTGTGTGTGGGGGGGGGGGGTGAAGAAGCCATGTGAGTCCGGCTGAAAAGCCTTTAGAAAGGTTCTTCGTGCCTTCAACAGATCTTTTTTCCAATGACATTGCATTTTGCGTTTCATCTTCTTACCTGTGTTAATTATGGCGCTTCCCTTCCCTCACAGTTAAAAACTGTAAAATTTCCTCGTGTCACGACAAGATTCCAACTTCGCATATATAAAAAAGCACATCATGGCTTCAAACTGTGCTGCGAGAGTTCGATTGCAGTGTTGAAAAAAAAAAATATATACAGTATATATATATATATATATATATATATATAATCAGGTTTATGCAGTTCCCAATGGTTCCGATGTAGAGTTCTTGTGGTCCAGTTCGTCCACTGTACTGTTAATTGCGCTTTCACAAGCTTGTGGGCTTTACTGGAGGAAAACACGTGTTTCCGGTCGAAAAAAATACTGTTATTTATAGCCTAAGCCACTTAATTTAGACCCGTCTGGAAATATCCTTGTGAGAGAAAGCATCCGCGATGTCTCCCGTGATGTTTACAAAACTACCGGGCTTTGGAGACTCGCTAGTAGCAGCTGGTTCGACACAGCTGCTCAGCGATTGAATCCTAAAGTTGCCGTGGCACAAATAAAATTTAAAGTCGTTCGTAAATTAATCGGATGAAATGGAAAGGCGTCGCATAATCTTTCCGAAAATTTGGTCCTACTCAGCTACGGACTAAAGTGGGTGATCAAATTATTAGAGCCACAGTGCGAAAAAAGTATTTTGTGAGTTTCGGGTAAAAATAAAACCACGTTGTCAATGTTTTTACATCAACTTGTTTTTATTAAAATTAGTCCCCTGATGATAAAATGTAAAGCGTGCTTATATAATTAAAGAAATTGTAAACAGAAATAATTATGAGGTCAATATTTGATAACGCCCCCTTTTTCTGCAATTACTGTTTCGATTCTTTTGGGCATACTTTCTATGCATTTGGCGCATTTAATTTTATTGATTCATCCCTGTGCCACACATCAAGCAAACGCTCTATTAATTGGGTGACAAGTTCCTTGGAAATTTCCCTCTTCATCAGCTCCCAAAGGTTCTCGATGGGGTTGAGATCCTTTGAATTTCCAGGCCAGTCAAGAACCTTGACTTTTTTATCCTTCAGGAATTTGTTAATTTTTTTGTCTTATGGCAAGGAGCCGAATCATGCATGAATGTGAAATCGTTATTCGGGAACCACTCCTGTTCCTGGGATAGCATCTTGGTTTCCGGTACCTCGATGTATTGATCCTGCTTCATTGTTCAAGCCCAAGTCCTTGAGGCGTCGACGAGCTGTCATTGAAGATATCTTAATGCCTGCATCATTTTTGTAAGAACCCTCCGAGGTGCCTTCCCGTTTTCAACGCAAATATCTCTAATTTTTCTTTCGTCCCGTGAGGTAGTAATTTTTTTTCCGGTCACCTTTCTTCAAACGCTTCGGTGCCAATTCAATATTTGCATCTTTTTTTTTTTTTTAATCCCGCCCATGATGCTATCTTCCTTTGAGGATGTTCAGTATTCATTAAGAGTGTTTTTATTTCTGAAATTTTCATTGGAGAAAGATCTTTGGCCTTGCTCGTGGTAAAAATACGCTCTGTCAAGAAAAGAATAAAAAAAATCATAAAATAACACAATGCATTTCAACACTTATAAACCATATACAAACTTGAAATAAATTACTTACCGCCAAAATATTATAAGAATACTCCAAAAGTGATTAAACGCTCAATAACTTATAAACAAACGCAACTGAACAAGATGGCTGTCAAGCGGTGGGTGAGACTCTAAACACAAAGTTGCGTCCATGTGACAGGTTATGAAACCAACAGTACAGTGCTGTGAACTCTGTATTTAAAATCAGTAAACATAATTATTTAATCAAAAAATATAAAGAACTCCGTGTAACCAGGTTTTCGTTCATTATAACTGGCTGAAGTGTAAAATTGTTACGGTAATTTATGGAGGTGGCTCTAATAATATGATCACCCACTGTAATTAGCTGAGTGACATAGGAGCGGCAACTAAAATCCTTCTGCGGCGAAAATCAAAGTGAAGCTGCCAGTGTAGATCGCATATATTGCACAGTACGTCATTGGATTTCTGCAGAACTCAGGCTCGGTGGTCTTCGATTCCGATTGAGCTTTTCGACTGTTAAACCCTCGTAACAGTTGTGAACACAACGAGGCGTTTCTCATACGGCTGAAAAGACTTGGATTTCAATCCTGTCTACGACTTGATGAACTTTGTAACGGTTTTTTCATCTGAAGGTGAGTAAGCAGGTCTCATAGATAGCCCCCTTTATCACCCCTCAAAAAGCTTTTTTCATGCCAAGAAGAATACGCGCAATTAATATAACACGCCAGCGTCGTAGCCTTAATCGCTTGGGCCGTGAAATCGAACCAGAGTTGCTTTCGACTGGGAAACGATGAAAAAGAAGGTTGAATAAAAATGCAGAGGATTGGCCACCGCGTTTTTCCTAACCTCCTTTTCTACGAGATTCTTCTCGTATAATCCTGATTGGATTATCCTGACTGGATTAATATTTTTTTTTTATTACGTCTGAATGGTAAATTGCTAATTTCAGGCAACAAGTTCTGATTTTGCTCAAATGATCGCGATGTGATTCGCATCTGCTTGCTTCTCTCCGCCAAGATCACTTTGTATAACCAACTTTCTTTTCACTAAGTAGGTGTAAAGATGGTCCGAATCCGAGCAAACATGTGAAATTTTTCTCATCTGGTAGATCGAGATGAGTTTTTGGCACTTCGGAGGATGCTCTCGTGCCTGCTGCTGTTTGTGCATTAATCTTGAAGTATGGAACGGATTCGAATAAAATGGCTTTCCATGCTTAAGAATATAATGTTTTTTGGGGGGGAGGGGGCAGGGGATAGTCCTGTTCTACAGGAAATGGAAGACATATTCAACTGGATGCAAACATTTCTTCAGTTACAAACTGCACTAAACTAAATGGCTTCGGAATGTGCCGCGAATGAAACGCGAGCCTTTTCCTTCGGAACCAGCGAAGTCATCTAACTAGTTGGGCAGACTTTGGCAAGGATCATTTACGCGTGGCGGTAAATTGAGAGACGACATAACGCCGGACAAACCGCGCTTGGGAAGGCTAATTGGGATGAGAAGAGAAGTTTATGGAAAAACAAAACTCGACGTCTCCTTGCAAGGGGGGGGGGATTGCGGGATTCATTTCATCGAATGCAACTTCGTTGGCATTTGCCGTGAATGGAGTTTTAGTTGGCAACAAAATTTTGTCGTTTCCCACGGTGGTCGTAATGGGGGATGCTAAGAAATATGGTTGTTACAAACTACACGCAATAAATGGAATCAGGTTTTGAATAACTTGGAAGCCCCCCCTCCCCTTTTCTGAGAATAAACTTCATTTTCTGTTAAGCTTATCACGTAGAGGCTACAATTTTTTTTTTTTTTTTCCTGTCAAAATCAATGCAGTATTTTTCACTTTGGCGAAGTTTAAAAAGAAATGTTTGACTTTTGACTGTCGGCCTTCTGAATATCATCCTCTAGCTAAGATTTCCTCCGAAAACCGGAATAACAGTGACGATCATCCAATATTTCGTGCTTAATTATCGTAGATAGTTTGGGTTACGTAATTAACACTTTTCCGATATCGCACAGTATAATAATAATAATAATAATAATAATAAAGGATTCGTTTAACCTAAACCTGATGTGTCTTTAGTTGTTAAGGCAAACGGGCTGACGCTATTAAAGGAAAGGAAAAAGGAAAAACAGGATATTTTACTGCAATGCACGTATTGAATGCTTTTGTTTTTATTTTTATTTAAACTTTCGTAAGAAAATGAATCGTGAGAAATCTCTAAAACAACGAAAGCTGCTCATTAAAATTAAGTAACGGGGGTGGGGAGTTCACTTACTAGGTGCCTCCGCGAGTCGCACATGCTGCATATTTGCATTTATTCCCAGACAGTCGCGTCCTAAGGAATGCTTTTAAGATCGCATTTCGTCATCAGTTTATGTCTAGACAGTTTTATTTATTAACGTTGACTACTAATTTAGCTTAAAAAAACCTTCCGGAATTCATTAGTTACTACAGAAAAGTATTAATTGCGATCTGATACTATTTAATAAAAGCTGAACTCAATTAACCATCAAAACGTTGTGTTCAAAGCATTTCCGGTAGAGGGAGCGAATCATTTCATTCCGGTTATTTGAAATTAAAGTGAAATTTTGTTTTTCAGGGAATGCTTTTTTTTTATATTATTATTGATTTATTTCCGGAGGCTTCATATTCGGAAGATTTTCTTTATTTTTAGTAGAATGACAAGTTTTATGTATCCTAACGAAAACTCTAATCCGTCGTTGCCCAAAGTGTGGGCAATTGCGACGGTCCTTGAAAGAAAGAAAATATATGAACAGTATCAATATAAGCAGGAAACCAATAATAATGTGGGTGAAATGGCATCTCTTTGAAACATTTCTTTTTTTTTTTTAAATGAATTGTTTTTTTTTTCATACAAAATACTGCGAATGATTTTTTGTATTCAGTTTCCAATGTCTTAATTTAATAATAATAATAATAATAATAATTAGCTATTGTTTTGCGTCCATTCTGATAATACATTGATCCCATTCATTACCTGTAAGCAACAGATCATCTGCGTAATCAACTAAATTAACATTACATTTTTTATTTAATTTAATTTCTAATTTTAATTCGGTTATTATTTTACATAATTAAATCAAGTAAAGATTCGCCTTGAGTTTGAATCTCTTTCTTATGGTAATTTCCTGCATATTTGTATTGCGATATTTTAATACACAATGTTGTGTGTGTGTGTGTGTGTGTGTGTGTGTGTGTGTGTGAGTACTTTGGATAATTTGCAGTGTGTATTTTTGATACTTTCGATACAGTTTTTCATCCTTAATCTGATTCTGTCAAAATTAATATATTATCAAAGCAAAATTGTTTTCTTTGCATCAAGCGCAGCCGCTGTTTACAAACCCTTTGCGGAATCCTAATCGTTCGTCGTAGTAATTCCGCCTTCATTCTATTTCTTCTTTGATAATTTTGCGTCAATTTCAGGGTAGTGCACATTAATTTATTCCTCGATAGTTTTCTTCTTTTTTAAAAAACTGGTTTGTAATATTCATTCTCCTTTCGCTGTGGATCTTTCCTAAAGATACCGAAATGAAATTCCTCCTAGTGCTTTCGGCCAATTCTTTACCATCATATTTGTCATTTCGTTATAAATTCAATCATTTTGTGCTCACTTCCTATTTTTCAATTTTGAGATTTTTACTTCAGCTCCTTCTGTGTGTCCAGGCTGAGTAGTAGACCGGGCAATAAGAAGAAGATCAATATCAAGATAAGATACGGAATCGTGACGTATAGTGTGATAAGATGATAACGTCATTGTGATGGAGGCGTGGCGTGACGTCATGAGATTGGAATGTTTGGAATATCCCTGGGGGCACATATGTGTCAGTGACATCACTACTGTATTTTTGTTTGCGTATGGTTTTGTGGGGGTTCGTTAGAGATAAGATACCTTGGAATTTCCCAGGGTGACACACATCCGCCATTGACGTCACTTTTGTTTTTGTTTGTATAGTTGGCAATAAATAAATAAATTTTGCGTGAATTCACTGTGATTTTGATTTTAAAAAAAGTGATCTTACTTAAATTTGTATAAACACATTAACGACACCGTTTGTTTATTTAAGTTTACACATTTTATTTCACAGATATTATTTACAAAGTTATCTTTCTGTAACATAACAATATAACATATAGAAATAGGAATTTACAGATATCACCAATGCATGTGGTGTTTTTCTTGTCGTAACATTTCTCTGATGAGACATGTGCGATCGGCTGATAATGATACTGCTTCCCACATTAGTGTAGAAATTTCAAAATACACAACTATAAATAGTACTGCTATTAAAGCAATCATCTGCCGCTTTTGCGATGGTTCTTGAGTTACACCTGCAAAGAAAAAAAACTTATTGTTAGTGATGGAAAAGTTAGCAGATTACTATAATCCTAATACAGTAGTTAGTTTTGGAAATATCAAAGCTTTACAGAATCATACAAATTTGCCACATGAAACCGTGAAAAGTTGGTTAGCAACACAGCCTACTTATGTGAGACATACGCCCATTAGAAAAAAGTTTAAACGCAATCAAATCAAAGTACCAACACTTTCACACTTTTCAACGGGATTTGGCAGATATGTCATCCCACGCAAAAGAGAATGGGGGTGTGTGTTTCATTCTTGTATGCATTGATTGTTTTTCCCGATTTGTGTGGGTTCGAACACTGAAGAAGAAATCAACAGACGCTGTTGTTAACGCTTTCGAGTCTATTTTTAAAGAAGTGCCATGTTACATAAACACAGATCGAGGAAAAGAGTTTTGCAACAAGAAAGTTCGTGCATTATTTAGGAATCATAATATTCATATCTACACGACCAGGAGCGAAATCAAAACACCGATTGCAGAAAGATTTATCAGAACATTGAAAACAAAGATCTACAAACGGATGACGTATACTAAAAGTAAAAGTTATACGAAAGTTTTCCGATCCTTGTACATATTTATAATCTGACACCACACCGCACTATCGATATGGCTCCTTCGGAAGTTACCCTTCACAACGAGGATCGTGTTTGGATATATTTGTACGGAATCTAAGAGGAGGCTAGCAAACCAAAATTTCACGTGAGTGATAGTGTGGTTTTAAGTGACGATACCCACAAATTTAGAAAAGGGTATTGGGGTAACTGGACCCGAGAATTGTTCACTATTGCTCAGGTTATTAATAGAAACCCAGTAGTGTATAGAGTTCGCGCTTGGGAAGGAAAGATAGTGGAGGAAACTTTCTATGAACCTCAACTGCAAAAGGCTGATCTCCAAGAATAATGAACTTCCATAAGACATGTACTTAATCAAAAGAGTACTTAAGCACCGCAAACAGAAAGGAAAGCTTCAGTATTTTGTTAAGTTGGTCGGTTATCCCTCATCGTATAATTCTTGGGTTCGTAGCGATGATGTTTTACTTAACCCTTCCCAGTAACGCCAGTATGAAAATGTTTCCTACTAACACGCAAACGAAATTTCAAGTGGAATTACCACACGAGATCAGACTTAAAGATAAATGGGAAGTTGCTCTTGCCGAAATTCATCTTCCGGGAGAATTTAATAACATCGATTCCGGTTACGATGAATTTCATATGATACGTGGAGGTGGTGGTGGAGGAGGAGGGGTCAACACTATCGCCAACAACAACAACATCACAGGAAATAATGTTTTCGAAAAGCCTAAAGAGGGATTTTACAAAGTGTACAAGATTCCCCATGGCAGTTACAATTCACCTTCTGAACGTCTTCAAGCAGTATTTGATGTGAGTTCTGTGATTACTGGAAAAAAGAATCCAAACAACACCATTTCTCTGACAGTCCCAAAAGATTACAACCTGTTGTTTACAAACGAGGCCCCAGGGTTGGGGCTACTACTGGGTTATAATCAGATTGGGGTTAAACTGAAAGGTACAATCACTGGGAAATATCCAGTTGATATAAAGAGGGGTGTAGCCGCATATTTTGTTTATTCTGACTTAATTCAAGAACAGGTAGTTGGTGATACTTGTGCACCATTGTTACGAGTAGTTCGGTGCGGCACCAAGTGTTCTTTTTTTTGCTCACCCTGATTATTATCCGTTACGAAAACAAACATTTCAGTCAATTAGCATTGAAATTCATTCTGACAGCGGCGAGTTGTTCCACTTTCGTGGCGGCAAGACAATAGTTAAATTACACTTCCGACAAGTGAACGATGACTGATTATCTCAGATATTACATACTGCAGGCAGGTGGGGCTCAAGTGTTTATGGGGCATCCAATACAGCGTGGGTACGGATCAGGTAGCATTTTCAGAAGGTGCATTCTTCTTTCTAAGTCCACTTTTAACACCTGCAGCTCAATTTGTCGGTCGTCAAGCCTTAAATGCCGGTCAGCATATGATAGGGGATGTATTGGAAGGGATACCTGTACGTCGAGCCTTTATAAATAGAGCATTAGAAGCTGGGAAAACCATTGCTGAAAAATTCAGAGCCGATTACTTCAGAGAGGTCAAGGGAACAAGAAGAAGAAAACGAATACAAAAAAGCGCAAGTGAGATGACATCTTTTGCTGAGGATATGATGTCAGAGTTAGATCTTTTTTTCCCACCCTCGTGTCAACTTCTGTGTGGAAAGAAGTTCTTATGTCACCTACCAACCAATATCCATTACTGACAGTGGAGGTCCCGTGGAATTTTGTATACCAGGTACATCTGAAGAATACTTGGATTTGGGAAAATCATACCTATGCGTTCGTGTGCGCATCACTGCCAATGATGGTAAGCCTATTGAAGATTCCTCTGTTGGTGTCGTGAACAATTTTTTCCATTCCCTATTCAGTCAAATTGACTTTTTTCTCCAAGATAAACTAGTGAATGTGGCATCAGACACGTATCCTTATAGGGCTTATATTGAAAACCTGCTAAATTATGACCGAGATGCTAAAAACAGTCAACTGACAAATGAACTATTTGTTAAAGATGATGTGGCTAATGTTAATGATATGTTTACCAAAAGTGAATGTGGGATGCGTAGACGACAAGATCGAATTAACCAATCAAAAAGTGTTGAGATGCTTGGGCGAATACACGCTGACATCATGCATCAAAAAGTATAAAATTAGGTGGTGGTGGTGTTGATATCAGTTGGAAATGACATCTCTAATAGATATCAGCAATGACGAGCTCTCTCATCTCCACTAGGGTGAGCAGACATCTTCTGGAGTAGGGGATGGGATATGGGAGGAAGGAGGAGGGGGAGGGATGGGGGAGAGCATTGCAGGGAAGACCAGTGTCACCCTCTCGACTACCCAACATCACCACCTAATGGTATAATTTTTTTCCATCCCTACAATTTCGGACATATGAGTGAGAGGACTAGTCACATGCTCTAACATCAAAAACGCTGTTTGAGAATAAAATACTTAACATAATAAGGACAAATAATACAGAATACCCTTCGACTCACAGAGATAAAGTTTCCCCAATGATGTCACAAAGTAAGATAATCTCACATCAACATCATATCCAACAGCATGTGGAAACATGTCTGTGAGTCATCTGCGTGAAAGTTTCATTTTAGAAAAAACGGTCAGGGTAAGTGTCAGGTAAACAGTACTATAAGGAAAAACAACCGAGTCGAGTGCCTTTTCAGTTACGGTAATTCGTTCATCCAGTGCAGCTATCGTATTGTGTTGTGGTGTTGTTTTGTGTTCAGTAAAGTAAAGTCTGTTTTTACATGATCTCTGATTATATAAAAATAATCACAGTCTAATTATGTTATCATTTTGGCTATGTTCATACATCCATTTACATGCATTATTTCCGGAGCTACTCAGTCAGGAAAAACAGCATTCATGTTGTCTCTCATAGAACATTGTAATCAACTAATCAAACCACCACCACCGGAGCGAATCGTTTACTGTTACAGTGAAAATCAGGATAAATTTTAAAAAATCACCAACATAGAATTCGTGAATGGTTTGAAGTTATCTGAATTTGATTCTAATGTTAGAAATTTACAAATCATCGATGATTTGGTTTACCAAGCTAAGGACAGCACGGAAATAGCTGATGTTTTCATAAAAGGCACATCACCGTAACCTCAGTGTCATTCTACTGACACAAAATTTATTCCATAAAGGAACACATCTTCTTACAATTTCTCTCAATAGCCATTATGTTATTGCATTTAAAAATCCCCGACACTCTTTACAGTTTTCTCATTTAGCTTCCCAAGTATTTCCAGGACAAACGAACGTGTTAGTTCAGATTTATAAAGATGCAACACGGGAACCCCACTCATATTTAATTTTAGACTTTAGACAGGAAACACCTGATATTTTACGCTTAAGGTCACGGATTTTGCCAGGAGAAGAACCCAACACAGTGTTTATCCCTGAATGGCTGATAGACTCAAACGCTATGAATATCGCATCAAGTACTTATTCCATCCCTCTGCGCCTGCAGCCAAATCACGACGCTGTGTGAAATCTGCAAAAATGTTATATCTGGTGATATTCCACTAAATAATCACCAGAAGTCACGCTTACGAAGGAAAAATAATAATAAGAGCACTAAGCAACAAATCGGTTCCCTTCATTACTAGAAGAAAACTTGTTTTACAACACGGGAGAGCACTGTTCCCATTATTAGGCAGTATCATTGTTCCTTTATTGAGTTCACGTATTAGAAAATGAATATGTTTAAAAAATTTACACTCCTCCAATCACCAGAGGAGCGTGAACTGTACACACTAGATGATGAGATGAGTGCCATTCTAAAAATGAAAAATAAACATCCAAATGAAAAAGTAAAAGCATACTTAAGTACTTTGCGAAAGTATTTAGGTTTGAAAAACCAATTGGTTCACACAGGAGAGCAACAGGAACAGCGACTGTCACATCCGGAACCTACACTGAGCAAACCGAATACCCACACCCTTTCCCGTCAGCCATCAATATCAGCCAGTGCCAGTAAGGAAAATGCTTCCAGTCCACTCCCCGCGCGCAGGAGAGCTCGAAGGACCAGTACCAATTTCGTCTTTTTATCTCCCCGAAAGGTGCGTGGGAATAAGAAACTCGTGTGGAAAAAATGGCAAGTGTAAAAAAACAATTTTTTTTAAAAATTATCTTTTATTTTCAGTACATGATCTGTTACAGCATTTGTAACCACAATATCATTTAGCCACAAATCCTTAGAATAATATTCGCTAATAATATTTTGCACAGAAAGACCACGACATCTCAATATTAAAAAATATACAAAGTGCAAACCACACGCGACAGATTCCTTAGCTTGTACAGGTACACTATTATAATGCCATATATTAGTGTTGATATTCAGAAAGTTAACAATATCGCTTTCGAGTGGACGACCGAAGCAATCGAAAAAATCGCCGTGTTTGTCTTTGATATAGATAGCTTGCCAATGTTGTCCTGGCAACCAGGTCGGATCTGTGTTGACGACGAACATCGACCCTTGTTGTCTGATCGGATGTTTTGGCAATTCATCACGAGCACAAACTCCTAAACCCACTTTTCTTGTGGCGGGTTCTAACTCTAGTATGCTTGCTAATTGTCTAGTGTTCATAGTCCAGTAACACAGAACGATCCTTTGTTATGGATAACGTACACTCAAATTCTGCATAAAGAACCACTGTGATGTTTTCAGGAAGAGGTTGAGCAAATTTAACTTCGAGTCGCACACTTCCTCTTCTTTACAGGCTGACATGTAGGGCAACGGCATTTTGATCTGGAGATAAGTCAAATCCATAGAAAACGTTTCCCTTTACGTACTCCTCATAAGATATGTCATTACCACAGTCTCTGTTCCATTTGCCTAGCGATATGAACAGTTACATGTAACATCTGCTATAATACCTTTCTTTGAAATTCGGAGTCAAAGGTTGCGAGGGATACAATACCGTCAGCTGTCACAACAAGAAAATTCAGATTGAAATGATGAAAATTAAATGGATTTCTGTTGAACGTGCCATTAAATCCATCACTAGCGACCAGTCCAATAATTAATCTAGATGGTATTTCACCTAGATACAGATTGTCTCGTGTGGCATCTGACATACCCTTGGGAATCTAAAAATAAGACGTTTGCACTCGATTGATGGGATATACCATATTTGACTTGTCTAACACAGACAGGTGAGCCAGTTGAATCTTTGGGTTTATTTTGACTTTTCGGACAAAAAGTGTAGCCTCTTCAATTTGCACTTTAGCCGTAGCACCAGCATTTGCAGTCAGTAAACAAATTTCGGGAGAACTGCGAAACAAACGAACACGGACAGAAACATTGTTGATCAAATACCGGTCTTGATGCATGATGTCATCGTGTATTCGCCCAAGCATCTCGACACTTTTCGATTGGTTAATTCGAGCTTGTCGTCTACGCATCCCACATTCACTTTTGGTAAACATATCACTAACATTAGCCACATCATCTTTAACAAATAGTTCATTTGTCAGTTGACTGTTTTTAGCATCTCTGTCATAATTTAGCAGGTATTCAATATAAGCCCTATAAGGATACGTGTCTGATGCCACATTCACTAGTTTATCTTGGAGAAAAAAGTCAATTTGACTGAATAGGAAATGGAAAAAATTGTTCACGACACCAACAGAAGAATCGTCAATAGGCTTACCATCATTGGCAGTGATGCGCACACGAACGCATAGGTATGATTTTCCCAAGTCCAAGTATTCTTCAGATGTACCTGGTATACAAAATTCCACGGGACCTCCACTGTCAGTACTGGATATTGGTTGGTAGATGACATAAGAACTTCTTTTCACACACAAGTTGACTCGAGGGTGGGAAAAAAAGATCTAACTCTGACATCATATCCTCAGCAAAAGATGTCATCTCACTTGCGCTTTTTTGTATTCGTTTTCTTCTTCTTTGTTCCCTTGACCTCTCTGAAGTAATCGGCTCTGAGCTTTTTCAGCAATGGTTTTCCCAGCTTCTGATGTTCTATTTATAAAGGCTCGACGTACAGGTACCCCTTCCAATACATCCCCTATCATATGCTGACCGGCATTTAAGGCTTGACGACCGACAAATTGAGCTGCAGGTGTTAAAAGTGGACTTAGAAAGAAGAATGCACCTTCTGAAAATGCTACCTGATCCGTACCCACGCTGTATTGGATGCCCCATAAACACTTGAGCCCCACCTGCCTGCAGTATGTAATATCTGAGATAATCAGTCATCGTTCACTTGTCGGAAGTGTAATTTAACTATTGTCTTGCCGCCACGAAAGTGGAACAACTCGCCGCTGTCAGAATGAATTTCAATGCTAATTGACTGAAATGTTTGTTTTCGTAACGGATAATAATCAGGGTGAGCAAAAAAAAGAACACTTGGTGCCGCACCGAACTACTCGTAACAATGGTGCACAAGTATCACCAACTACCTGTTCTTGAATTAAGTCAGAATAAACAAAATATGCGGCTACACCCCTCTTTATATCAACTGGATATTTCCCAGTGATTGTACCTTTCAGTTTAACCCCAATCTGATTATAACCCAGTAGTAGCCCCAACCCTGGGGCCTCGTTTGTAAACAACAGGTTGTAATCTTTTGGGACTGTCAGAGAAATGGTGTTGTTTGGATTCTTTTTTCCAGTAATCACAGAACTCACATCAAATACTGCTTGAAGACGTTCAGAAGGTGAATTGTAACTGCCATGGGGAATCTTGTACACTTTGTAAAATCCCTCTTTAGGCTTTTCGAAAACATTATTTCCTGTGATGTTGTTGTTGTTGGCGATAGTGTTGACCCCTCCTCCTCCACCACCACCTCCACGTATCATATGAAATTCATCGTAACCGGAATCGATGTTATTAAATTCTCCCGGAAGATGAATTTCGGCAAGAGCAACTTCCCATTTATCTTTAAGTCTGATCTCGTGTGGTAATTCCACTTGAAATTTCGTTTGCGTGTTAGTAGGAAACATTTTCATACTGGCGTTACTGGGAAGGGTTAAGTAAAACATCATCGCTACGAACCCAAGAATTATACGATGAGGGATAACCGACCAACTTAACAAAATACTGAAGCTTTCCTTTCTGTTTGCGGTGCTTAAGTACTCTTTTGATTAAGTACATGTCTTATGGAAGTTCATTATTCTTGGAGATCAGCCTTTTGCAGTTGAGGTTCATAGAAAGTTTCCTCCACTATCTTTCCTTCCCAAGCGCGAACTCTATACACTACTGGGTTTCTATTAATAACCTGAGCAATAGTGAACAATTCTCGGGTCCAGTTACCCCAATACCCTTTTCTAAATTTGTGGGTATCGTCACTTAAAACCACACTATCACTCACGTGAAATTTTGGTTTGCTAGCCTCCTCTTAGATTCCGTACAAATATATCCAAACACGATCCTCGTTGTGAAGGGTAACTTCCGAAGGAGCCATATCGATAGTGCGGTGTGGTGTCAGATTATAAATATGTACAAGGATCGGAAAACTTTCGTATAACTTTTACTTTTAGTATACGTCATCCGTTTGTAGATCTTTGTTTTCAATGTTCTGATAAATCTTTCTGCAATCGGTGTTTTGATTTCGCTCCTGGTCGTGTAGATATGAATATTATGATTCCTAAATAATGCACGAACTTTCTTGTTGCAAAACTCTTTTCCTCGATCTGTGTTTATGTAACATGGCACTTCTTTAAAAATAGACTCGAAAGCGTTAACAACAGCGTCTGTTGATTTCTTCTTCAGTGTTCGAACCCACACAAATCGGGAAAAACAATCAATGCATACAAGAATGAAACACACACCCCCATTCTCTTTTGCGTGGGATGACATATCTGCCAAATCCCGTTGAAAAGTGTGAAAGTGTTGGTACTTTGATTTGATTGCGTTTAAACTTTTTTCTAATGGGCGTATGTCTCACATAAGTAGGCTGTGTTGCTAACCAACTTTTCACGGTTTCATGTGGCAAATTTGTATGATTCTGTAAAGCTTTGATATTTCCAAAACTAACTACTGTATTAGGATTATAGTAATCTGCTAACTTTTCCATCACTAACAATAAGATTTTTTTTCTTTGCAGGTGTAACTCAAGAACCATCGCAAAAGCGGCAGATGATTGCTTTAATAGCTTTAATTTAATTGCTTTAAAAGCATTGGTGATATCTGTAAATTCCTATTTCTATATGTTATATTCAGAAAGATAACTTTGTAAATAATATCTGTGAAATAAAATGTGTAAACTTAAATGAACAAATGGTGTCGTTAATGTGTTATACAAATTTAAGTACGATCACTTTTTTTTAAATCAAAATCACAGTGAATTCACGCACAATTTATTTATTTATTGCCAACTATACAAACAAAAACAAAAGTGACGTCAATGGCGGATGTGTGTCACCCTGATAAATTCCAAGGTATCTTATCTCTAACCAACCCCACAAAACCATACGCAAACAAAAATACAGTAGTGATGTCACTGACACATATGTGCCCCCCAGGGATATTCCAAACATTCCAATCTCATGACGTCACGCCACGTCTCCATCACAATGACGTCATCATCTTATCACACAAGGACGTCACGATTTCCTTATCTTGATCTTGATGTTATTGCCCGGTCCACTACTAGGCTGTAATAATTCTGATTTCTTTTTCTTTTCCAGCGTCGTATAATTCGGCAAAATAATTTTGATTGTGTTCTTTCACTATGATTCGCATATTTCTGTATTCACAAATTTCTTTTCTTTGATCTCGGATCATTGTCCGTACTTGTTTCTGAGCTCCAAAAAAGGCACTTAATTAGGACCCCCCCCCCAATATTTTTGCTTTATAATTTTTGGTTACTCCATTATTTATTCTTTCATATCCACACGAAATATATTGATATTATTTTATTCTTTACATGCTTATTAAATGCCGTTTCTTGATTCCGACACTGCTTTTAATTCTTCAGTATACGAGGTTAACTATTTTGGTTTAAATTTAAACCAAAATAGATAACCAATTATGACTTTATTTTTCGTATTCTTTAAAGTCTGTTTTAAATGGAATCTGTCTGTCTCATTATCGATATAACTTTTTGAAGTTGTTCTGTCGTCTCGTTTGATAAATCATTCTGAAATTGTCTTCGTGTTATAATTCCACCTTGAAAGTATTCATTTTTCCACATTATTTTGTTGAAGTCAAAAATTCTTCTGTTTACGCCCGCACTTTGTAGAACTCTAATATCCAGCATTTCACATGGTTTCACTGTTCCGTTTGTTATTGCGCAGCCGCTCATCCTCTCTTACTTCTCTGTGATATTTTCGATGTTGATTCTTGCGATTAAATTTATGCATTATTTATTCCAGATGCGTTATCTGAATCAAACTGAAGCAATCTCGTTCTATTTGAGTTTCAGTGGTTGCATTGCATCTTTCGTATGCTCTTGGAATTATTTTAACCTCTTTCCATGGATTTTACTTATTAGTTGTGCACGATCTGGATTTAGTCCTTACTCACTTCCTAGATGTTAGTATAGCTTGTTTATTTTTTAAACTAAATCGAAGGATTTTTATGGTCTACAAAATCTAAATATAAGGGCATTTCTCCCCTTTTCGCTAGTGATGCAATGTTTGCAGATGGTCTGTTGTGTTAAACTTTTTTTTCTTAGTCCATCTTATTCATTGCGCTCATCTAATCATCTGGCGATTGCATTTCTTCTTATTTTTACGATAGTTCATGCAGTAGTTGTGCAAGCTTATATGGCTGCTTCTCTCTTTACAGCAAGAGTAATACGACTGCATTTTCCTCTTTTTAGGTCCTCTATTGAGTTTTCTTGAAATAGCTCGTGCATTTCCATCGAAAGAATTATATATCCAAGCTTTTTTTTTTAATTAAGAATTTTAGTTAAATGCTTTCTACGAGTCATCGAAAATACTCAAACAAAATTAGGTCTGTTTACTGTCATGATTGTGTCAGCTCATGGAGCAGAGGGGACGTCCATCCCCGTCTTTCATGTAAATATACTCCATTGAACAAGTATTTATAAATTAGCAGTATACCACTAAATAGTAGTGTCCTAATATCCCCCCCCCCCACACGTTTGTTATTTCTTTTCTTAATCTTATAACACTTCAGTACTGTTATGATACCAAGTTTCCAAGTATACTGTGGTGGTTATTATTACAGTTACCCATCACATGAATATAAAATTACTCTTTTTTTTTTTTTTCAGTACGGAATAGAATTCCTAGTATTTTTTATGCGAAACGGTCAATTGCGCCGTCCATATCAGCTGGATCGATTGACCGGGTGGAGAGCACTTTCTCTTTCCAACCCGCCGGTTCGAATCCCACTGTAGCACGAATGATTCTGATTGGATTTAGGCGGCACACGATTTTCAATGCTTAGTGCGAGACACGTCGTGGAAGCGGATGTGCACTTCAAATCACTTTTTGGAGTGTCTTGACAAAGTTTGTAGATCAGACTTTCAGGATTACCTGGCTCACTACCCGCTGTGCTGGTAGGGATGATATTGCACACTGTGCTCAGAAAATACGATGAAAATCTTACATTTTGGTTGCATATATCCGATTTCTCTGTGTAGTAATGAACTGTAAAAAGCTCTGTTAAAAATGTTATTCATTTAAAAACCATCGATCTGCTGCCCTCTATTGTTTGAAATTGGCATCAACAGTGGAAAAGGACGCACAAAAGGTTGCCGAAACCTCCTGAGAATACAAATTACTATTAGTGTGTTATATTCTGGAAAGCACGCTGTTTTAATTTTTCGTATTATCTTAAAATACAGGATGCAAAATGTTGTCTTTTTTATCGAATTTAAACGCTACATGACTACGCTGCGACCAAATTTATATTTAATGTATTTGCCTTGAATGGCAGCAGCAGCATCAAGGACAACACGAAGAAATATTTAACTTTTACCTTCGTTGTGCTGTTCAAGTTATACATTGTAATTCCTGAACGCCTAACACCGACCCACTTTCTTCTGTTTATGCGAGTAGTTCTTTGTTCAATTATTCATCGCGGGTTGGCAGCATCTGATGCAGCGAATGCATCGTCGTTCGTCTCATCAGAATAAAGCAGTTCGTTCAACTTGGCATCCTGGAAATCCACTCGTGGGCGATTGTCTAGACATTTTGTCTGCACGAAGAGTGCGAAAGGGATTTGCCGTATTTGATCGACGTCCTTCAAGACCGGTTCGAGAGAAAAGCTCTTTACAACTACCCTAAAAGTCTGGAATTATGAACCTTTCCTTCCCCACCCCCCAAAATCCCTCCTTCCCATATATAAATTCGTATTAAAAAGAATACCCAAGTGGGTGGTCCTTCCTGTATTTGTGAAAAAAAGTCTAGGGAAATAATGGTGTCGATGTACATTGCCCACACTCGATCGATGGATTTCTTGTTCTGTTTTACCTTTTTTGTATTTTCGTTATCAGAAAATCTTAAACGGACTCTGAACATCAGGCTTCTCTCTTAACATGGAACTAATGGTTCTTCAACGTGTGTGGGTGTGGGTGTGTGTGTGGGGGGGGATATATAACAAGCAGTCTGCTATCCGAAATGATGTCATTTCCAGAGAATTTCCTTGAGAATGGCTTTAATAGTTAATATTTTCTTTATCTGGTAGCGACGTTTGGCGTTTTCGGCTACATCTCTAGATATCTATTCCCCCCCCCTACCTTTCGGGAAATGGGAGAAAAGAGTTAATCGCAGAAATCGGTCGTGTGCTTAGAGATAAATCTTATCCGTCTACAATTTTGTGTGATGAAGGTCTTACCCGCTCACGCTAATGACTTGAATCACTTGCACAGTTTTCACACGCCCAAGTGAGCTGTGGGTGAGGGGGCGGGGGCTGTCGTGGTCAAAAACTAGTTTGGGAGTGCTATTGCTTGGTTTTTGTAGTTTACATTTGCCAAATAAATCAGTATTGTCGTGCATTTTGTAAACCATTGAGAGATTCGGCTCACAGGATTTATTTTAAAAGAGCTTCTGTCGAAATTAATAAGGCAATAAAATCGACTAAATACGGAATCAATTAATCTTCACTTAAAACTTTTTTTTTTTTTTTTTTAATATTGGAGATGCTTTCTCTGTGGCTGTTGTTTATCGAGAAAGAGCGTAAAACACAAACTTGATGAGCATTTTTTTCTTTTTATATAAGTTACAATAAAATTTTATTACCTCAAATTCGCAGACGTAGAACATTTAACCCGGCGTTAGTAAGGCGGGGTGTCACAGACCCCAAAGATTTTAAATTGACTATAACTTTTTAACACGCATGGCAGTGAGTCATGCCTCAGTATAGCTTCCCCTCCCGTAACTCGCTACTCGACGCCAGGCTGCTGCGCTCAAGCAAGTTTAGTGTGCAGAGATGTAAAGTGTGCTGGGGTCCACCAGTCCCCACCTTACCAAAAGCGTGACTATATTTACTTCCGAAACGAAAGTTGTTTTCATGTATATTCCACTAAAATATTATCATTACTGCTGTGTCTTCTATATTTTTACTTACCAACTATAAGCAAATACGAGTAACAGAGGTTACGTCAACTTATAGATGACGTTTTAACAGACGAGGAGCCATTTAGCAGAGATGATGATAGCGAAATTGATTTAGAATTATTCAGTAACCATGAGTCTGACACAGAACAAGACTGTGAGGAATAATCCACTAATATTGATTAAAAAGATATGGATTTGTATAATACACTACGTTATTTGGGTGGGTCTGTGGGACCCCACCTTACCACTTTTGTTACATTTTCCCACCTGGCCAGCGCCGGGCTAAGAGCTAATTGGGTAAAGCTCTGGTCAAATCCCCCGTGCATTTGCGCAGCGAAAGCTATCACAACTTCTGAGATGAGATACTTTGCTACCTCACGACCAGGGACGGCTTGTGCATAGGCACTGCGGAACTGCAGCACCCCCAGTTTTTCTCGATATATAAATATATTTATTAATTTATTTATATTTGCTTGTAATATTTAATTTTATCATCAACAATCCTATACAATTCTTATTTTGTAAAAAATAAATAAAAAATATCCACCTTGTAGCACTTAGGAGGGCGAAGGACGCTAGCAGCACTGTGTTTACCACAGTGTCATATTGCTACGCACGCAAGCATATGCAAGTTATAATGAGATGCGAGTTATTAGCATAATATGGCACTGTCCGTCGCGCAGTTCCGCTGTTGTTTATATGCAGTTTGCACCAGTAGTAGAGTTTTCGTAGTGCTTATCGTGTTTATTCCGTAAACACGATATATCCCATGATCAACAAAGAAAAACTTGGAACTGAACTTCGAGTATTCTACAGTAGACCCGTCATGCATGATTATTGTAAATTAATTGACTTGTTAAAATTTATAACAGAAAATCATTTAGATTGTGATCTTAGTGAAATTACTGCATTGATAAAAATTCTCTTGACAACTCCTTTGACTACATCAGAGCCTGGGCGCTGTTTTTCAATATTAAAGAGAATAAAAACATTTCTGAGGAGCACTATGAATCAGGAGCAGTTAAATGCACTTGAGATTATTTCAACGGAGAAAAAAAATTCTTTAACAGTCACACAAACATCAAGGAAAAAGAGGAAGGAAAACAAAGAAAAACAAGAAGATTGGATTTTATTTTTAAGTAATTTTGAATTATATCAAACTGTATAATTTTATCGATAATAAACAATATTTTTTCATGTTTAATTTTTTTTTAAATTTTTACCATAATTTTGATATTTTATCCAAACACGTATACACTGTCCTTACAGTGTGTATGTATATTTCGAAAGTTGCAGCACCCCCACGATTTCAAGCCACGAGCAGCCACTGCTCGCTACTGCAAGTATTAATATTAGCACAATCCACGATTGTATGCCATAAAACCCGTTAGGCGTCCCATGTTGTAATTAAAGAAACTTTGCCACGTTTTTAAAAGAAATTTTATTTTTACCTGTTTCCAAAATGCGGATAATTCTGTCCATTCCATGTCAGTATCGACTGTTCATCAATTGCGTTGACATGCATTTGAGAGATGAAGCATGAATTTAGTCGTCCTAGACAGGGGCGGACTTGGGAATGGGCTCTATGGGCTTCAGCCCAGGGCCCGTTCAATCAAAGGGCCCCCTTCGCGGTCAAAAAAAAAAATAAAAACAATTTAACTTACAAATTTATGAAAAAATAAATTATACAATTTTTTTTCGTACCTAAGTAACGTTAAAATCGTTAATTTGCAACATTATTGGATTTGAATTAAATATCAAATATCAATGTTTTAAATGACAGTAAATAGTAAATACGGCTCTGTCTTCTATCGCCTCTGTCGGTAGTCGGTAAAATCAAAATATACTTTGTCATTTGTCAATTATGCAAATAATATAGCAACGTCGGAATGGAAGTGCAAGTCTAGCTCATCCAGCTATCTAAAGCTTGTTAGCTTAGCGTAGCTCTCACATATATACTTTCTGCTCTCACCGTTTTGAGGTTATATATAGTACAGTATAGTTGAATATTAAATAGTCATTTGTTCGGTGAAGTGTACTGTTCAGGTGTTTCGTTTCTTCACTGGTAAGTATCGGCAAAGTTGACTAAATACTAAATAAATATACATTAAACGTTAAACAACCTAATATGGTGGTGGATTTTTTTTTAGGTTTTTTTTTTAATTTCTTTTCAGATTAAATAAATACCTAAAAATTGTCGCGTAGAAAATATAAAGCGGAGCTGAAAAACGAAAAATACAATTAAATAGAGAAAAAGAAAGAAGTAAATTTGCCAAAATTTTCAAATTATTTTGTATTGGAAAATAAAAATGAAAATCTAAAGGATAGAGGTGCAGTAATAAGCGAAAGAGAGAATAGCTTAACCGAAGAGAAACAGAAAAAAACAACCAAATGTATATAGCAATAACGAAGAATTACTAGGACTAAAATCACAAGCGAGAACCTTTAAAAACAATGTTGACGTTGACGGACATTCAGTATCAGATAAAAATATACAAGACCTAGACGATGACCGGCTCTCTGAAGTCTCTGTTGCTGTTTTGCAAGAAGATAGTGATAAAGAGGCAGAAGAGGCTTTAAAAAATGAAGAGTTGCTTGCTAAATATGTTGACGTAGGTGTGTGGCCTACACAGCTAAATAATAATTTTATTAATCACTGTCTCTCACATGAAATGACTTATTTCCAAAATAAAGATCCAAAAAATATATATCCAGTTTCAACAAGGTATTACAAAGAACAAAACAGATAATTTTCAAATAACTTCTTTGCGAAAAAAATAAAAATGGTCAATTACTGGAAACTTGGTTCTGCTATTCTACCAATATGGAAAGTGTTTTTTGTCTAGTGTGCAAACTTTTCTCTGAAATCCCTTCTCAATACACAACCGGATTTTCTGACTGGAAACATATAGGACCATGTTTAGAAAGTCACGAAAATTCTAATGAACATAGGAAATCATTGTTAGTATGGTTAACACGTCAAGAAAATAAGTCTGTTATTGACACACAGTTGCAGGAGCAACTAAGAAAAGATATGGAATATTACCACAATGTCCTAAAACGTGTTATTGCAGTTGTGAAATATTCAAGTGTAAGAGGCTTAGCATTCAGAGGTCACGAGGAAATATTTGGCTCTCCGCACAATGGTAATTTTATGGGGCTCTGGAATTACTAGCAGAGTTCGATCTATTCATGCGCAAACATATCCAACAACGAGAACTGCGACCAAAGCCTTTCACTTCGTACTTATCAAAAACAGTTTATGAACAAATAATAGAGATTATGGAAAAACAAGTAATAAAAAGAATTATAGCTGAAATAAATAGTGACGATGCAAAGTACTACTCAATTGTGATGGACTCGACACAAGATTTGTCCCACAATGACCATCTAGCTATTATAGTACGATATTGTTTTGAGGGAAAAGTGTATGAAAGATGTGTATCTTTCATCAAAATTTGTAGTCACATTGGCCTATCTTTATTCAATTCCTTACAAGAATTTCTAGAAAAAAATGGACTGCCATTGGATAATTGTAGAAGACAGTCTTTTGACAACGCGGCAAATATGTCCGGCCGATACAATGGTGTGCAAGCACATCTCAAACAAAAAAATAAATACGCTGATTATGTTCTGCGCATTCCCTAAATCTAGTTGGAGAAGCGATTAAAGTTGCAACTCAAATTGCGAACTTTTTTGGAACAGTGCAACAAATACATGTCTTCTTTTCTGCATCTACCCATAGGTGGGAGCTTCTAAATCGCGAAACAAAACTAAAATTTTCGATAAAAGGTTTAAGCCAGACTAGATGGTCTTGTCACTATGATGCTGTTAGAGCTTTAAAAAATAGTTACGGTGATATCATGAACATATTAAAAACGTTTAGTGACAAGATAGATGAGAAACTTGATTTTCGAAGAGAGGCACAGAAATTATATGATGATTTGGCGAAACTTGAAACTGTGATTTTAACTGTTTTTTGGGGAGAAATTTTAGAGAGATTCAATTTAGTTAACAAAAAAGTTCAGACCCCATGCTTAGACATATGTAAAGGTGAGAAATTGATTACGTCATTAGAAGTGTTCGTGAGCAACTTACGAGAACCATCAGATCAGAAACTAAACGAATACGAGGAGACAGCCAAAAAATTAAGTACTAGTGTGGAAAAGAATACAGTGATTTAAAAAAGAGACGTATTACTTCAAAATTTACAGAGAAAGTTTCGCTAAATGAAGCAGACAAATTTAAACGGGATACGCTGCTATACGTTGCATTAGATAAGTTGATTATGGATTTAAACAGAAGAGGCCATGTCTACAGGGAATTCAGCAAAAGATTCAAAATTTTAATGGATTTGCAAGACATTAAATCGAAAACATTGACTTGGAAAGTGCACGTAATGTTATTGATTATTATTCGGATAATATAGACGAACATTTAATCAATGAATGCATTCAGTTAAAATCCTACTTACAGACTAAGCCAGACTCATATGCTGATATATTCAAGCTAATTTATGAAAAGAAACTTGTCGATGTTTTTCAAATTGCTATACAATCTTAAAAATTTTTTTGACCTTGCCAATCACCAGCTGTGAGGCAGAGCGATCCTTCTCCAGTATGTCCTATATAGAAAACAAATATAGGACAACAATGACGAATGAAAGATTAAATTATTTATCAATTCTTTCCATAAACTGATTTAACCGAAGAATTACAATGTGACGATCGAATAAAAGAATTTGCAGCGCAAAAATGCAGAAGAGTTACTCTTTAAATGTCTCTTTAATGTATTAAAAAACTTACATTATATAACTCCTGGAATGTTTTATTTATTTTATTTTTAAGAATAAGTATTTTTTTTTCTTAGTCTTTATTCTTGACGTGAGATTTTGTTGTTTCGTTTTTTTTTTTTTGTTACTAAAAGTAATACGTAATATATTTTATTTATGTTTGATGTTTGTTATGTATACAAAACCTTTTTTCATCATAACTGTATATCCAAGTTTGTATATCCAAGTGCATCAAATAAAATAAAAAAAGTTCTTCAATGTCTGTTGCCTATAATTTTCTATTAAAAAAACAAAACAAAAAAAAATAGTTTTTCGACAAAATGGCAAATGAGTCGCCACAACTAACCCAAACTTGGGTTAATTTTGGTTAATTGGATAGGCCCCGAAGAGTGTAGTCCAGGGCCCAAAGTTAACGGTCCGCCACTGATCCTAGATTTGCGCCAGAATCTTCATTATTCGTGTACATGCTTCCTGGCGAATGTTCGTCTGTCTTCATCTACTCGTTCGCCTTTCGAAGGCACGTTTAACCTTTCGTTTTGAACATTGAAAAATTTCGTGTTTAGATTCACAATGGAAAAAAAAAAAGCCTTTCGAGCAAGTAATTTGCTAAATTATAAACATAACAGAATCTTCTTTTCTTCTTCTTCTTTTTTTTTTAAATAAGCATTTAATTAATACTTTTAATGTTCCCAAAAACGAAACCTCTTAAAATTATTTTCGAGACAAACATCACTAACTTCAAATCTGAGAAAGGGAATAACTTCGTTTTGTAAGGGAAAAAAAAAAGGTTAAAATTTCTCCGGTCCTAATTGGACTTCAGACTTTCTTTGCTCCATCGGCATTTTTTTATTTTATTTAATTATCTGTGATCAGTTTTCCCAAAAGGTTTCGAGAACTTCTCGCCTCGCTGTTATTAGATTAAAGCAGCGCCATCTCGAAGTAGTGCGATGCGAAGCGGGCTCACTTCCAAAGTGAAACTTAGAAAACTTCTCAGAGATGAGCGAAAACTGATTTCAGGAAGAAGAAGAAGAAGTAGAAGAAGACAAAACTTCGTTGGTCGAAATCGTTCAAATGCCTTTTCTGGAAAAAAAAAAAAAAACTTCAAATAAATTCTTAGAACGTCAAGAACTATGGCAGATAACCGATAATACTGAGTCGGATGTCCATATTTTTAATGTTGAATTAATTTGCTGCACTTATAAATGACTGTAAAAACTCAAGCGGATATCAGTGCACGTGGTTTGGATGATGCCGAATCAATTCTCGTCCGCGAAGATGGGCTGAGTCCCGTAATTAGGGGTTTGGGGGCAATTAATGCAGTCGGCTTGTCATTCCTCTGTTGCAGAAACTGGGCTGGTTTGAGGCGCAAAAAAAAAAAAAAAAAAAAAAAATCCACGTTTCCCGAAGGGAACTTTCTCCACCGGCTACTTCTCCATTTGATTGAAAACACCTGATGAAGGTTCCTCACGTTATAGACGGGAGTCGAACCGGACTCTTTTCAACCAAGGAGCCCGTCTCTAACAACTGAGTTACGGAGGCTTGATGTAAGCGTACAGAATTTAAAAGAGGCGAGGATTTTCTTATGTGTGTCGAGTGGTTTTTCTGGATTCCTGTACGCTGATAGCTTTAGCTGTACTGTTCTTACAAATCGACAGGGCAGCTATCGCAATAAGACTGTAAGGGAATCTTCCGCTATCAAGAGAAAAAGGTTGCTGGCAGATCGTACAGCGAGTAAGGTACAATAAAAAGCACGTTGATTAAGCGCATCAAGAATTATCAGAAGAATTATATGTTTAGTGATAATTGCACCCATGGAATTATCAGTAAACCACATCAGTAACAAAGACGGACTGCGGATTAGAATCCCTGCTCGACGGACCTCTTTTTCTCTCGCCATTTTGACCGTTAACACCAGTTACACGCTGGCAGGTGAAAACCCTTCTTCAGAAAGCAAACGTCTTACACTAGACCAATTCCCCCCCCCCCTGCATGCGTGGTACCAATTCTTAATGGTCAACTGCTTTAGGATTCCTTGGCAAGTATTCAGCAAAAAACCGAACTTGTTCTCAGATGAATGGATATCCCCGCATATTAGTTCGTTTAAATGAATCTTCGGCTCTCTTCGCTAGGAAATCAACTGCACGCTCGCATTTCTTGTCAAAATATTTTTCTTACGAAGAACGATCTCCTTCGTAGCGCAGAGTTTTAGACATTCCCCCTTTAATTGAAAAGCCCTGAGCGCAAGTCCCGTCTAGGACGCGAAGAAGAGCTTTCAAATGAAAGTTGATTAGCAGCCCTCAAGCTTGGATTTTTTTTACCCTTAAGACAGACCACCCGCCCAGAAGAATCCACACTAAGTTACCTTTTGTGATTCCGCTATATCTCTGAAGAGATTACTTTACATAAGGAATGCTGAGTGCGGCGTTACACCGATAATCATCACTAATCAAAGCCACCCCCACGGGATTTTGACAGTGAGTTCAGAGTACATTTATCGGGGTTTCTTGAGTACTTCCGAAACACAAGCAGTCCCAAGCAATAAAACAACTCTGTATTATTTAAGCATTTGAATTCACCCTTATTCTTATAATATCTGAGTTTCCCTCAGTGGCTGCAACAGTCGCGTTCTCCCATTTTGAATCGTGTTCCTCTCGAACCTGAACTACACTTAAAAGCACCAAAATGTCCGTCATGATAATCAATGACTGCGCAGTACCGTCGACAGGGTGTAGCATAGAGGAAGCCTGCCTCATGGCGCGGCTTAATAAGGGAGCTCGTTCAGCTATATTGCGGTAGACGCCGTCGCTACGCTAACAGGAATTGTTAGCGTGGCAAGTGCGGAAAGAGGTTTTTCCAAGCTTAAACTGAATAAAAATGATTTGCGAACAGCAATGACCCAAGAAAGATTGGTTGGTCTAGCAACTGTATCGATAGAGGCGGAAAAAGTTTATAATTTTAATTTAGAAGAGCTTATAAACAGTTTTATTGTGCGATATCCCCGTAGAGCAAACATTTAATTAACATCATTATATAATTGTTTTGCATTAATGTTTCTCTTGTATTAAAAACAAAACAGCAATTGGAGATTTTCTTATATTTTTGGCTTATAATCCATCAGGGGGCGATATTTAATTGTTTGCCTCAGGGCGTGATCTAATCTGGCGATGGCCCTGACAGTGTGATTTGCTTTTCAAAATCCCTTTAAATTCAGAACCATACCCAATAGATCTATGAAGAAGAGTAGTCATAAAATTAAACATTCTGTGTGTATTTGTCATGTTATTGCTCGATAAGTGCTAAATGAGAAGCTTTGCTAATTGATATAGTACGCCCACAGTTTGTAGATCTCCGGGTCGTGACTTTCCAAGAATAGTCGATTTATGCTGAATGGGAGAAAGAAATGAAGGATGTACGAATTGGTCACAAACATGCGAAATCACGTGCTTTCTTATTTGTCGCTGCACTAGTCGTAGCTTGATTTTTGTTGTCGTTTTTTGCATTATTTTTTATTGTTAATTTGTATGATGGATCCAGTACAGTCAACAAGTTCTGGTGTTAAACCTTTTAGCTCTTGCAAAAGGATATGGAATAATGTGCTGACATTCTGCAAAAAAGAATCGTTAAAAGGCAGTCTCCTTGTTCCCCTTAGTAGTAGGGGTGCACTTCTGCCAAGATCAAGATAAGATAAGGAATCGTGACGTCATTGGTTGATAAGATGACGTCATTGTGTGTGTGTGACGCCATGAGCTTGGAATGTTTGGAATTTCTCTGGGGCATATGTGTCAATGACTTCAGTTCTTGTGTTTTGGTTCGCGTATGGAATTATGGGTGATGGTAGAGATAAGGATTCGTATTATGATTGGTGGGGCAGTTTGAATAAGATCAAGATCAAAATAAGATAAGGAATCCTGTGGTGGATGTTTGTTGTTATCAGATGTAGATAAGTGATGTAATTCGTTAGTTGTAAATAAGTGATGTATTGTTAATTGTAAATAAGCGACATTTTGTTTTGAATGGAAAAGGAAGATATTAGTGGATAAGGATTCATGTCGTGACTGGTGGGAGAGTATGAACAAAATAGGGGTAGGGCGAAGTGGGGAAGTGTTCTGGGGAACATATGTCTCTATGATATCACATAGTGGTTTGCCTATGGAATTGTGGGCGATGTGTTTGATATAAGATACTTGGAATTTTCCTAGGGTGACACGCATCCGTCATTGTCGTCATATTTTGTCTTTGGTTGTCCATAGATGGCTGTACCAATTTTCCAATACATTTTGGGGCATTTCTTTCCTGTTAATAGTTGGGAATTCTTAGAGTAGAGTCGTGATGGCAGCAGTGATTCGGCTTTTCTGAATAATTTAATTATATGCTGGTGTCCCTCAAACACACACACACATTAGACGTGAAAACTTTAATTCTAATACTGAATAGTTTTTTTCTTATGAAAAAAAAAAACGATTCAGTATTAGAATTATGCTTACCAAAACATACGAGCAGTGATTATTGAAATTACAATTATCAATTGTTAGGTTTAAGTTAAAAAAAAACAAAAAAAATAACTTGCATTTCTTTCCAGAATGGGAACATCTTGGTAGTATCTAGGTTTTCTGAATATTCCAAATTGTTGATTTTTAACATATATTCACAGCACAGAACACAAGTCTGAAAATGCAGTTCACTTTTTCATTATAGGTTACTGGGGCTAACATATATTCACAGCACAAAAAACACACAAAACATAGCAGTTGAAAGATATTTCGTAAATAACCACAAAATCTAATTGACTACTTAATTTAGATTACAATCCGATTGGTTATCTGTATTAATTCCTTCCCACAGTTGCTTATGCTATGTTTTCCCAGGCTTGGTGGGAAAGTCTATGCGCCGTTTTGTTTCGGGTAAGTGTTATTTCCTGTTTCGGATTCAGAGTGCTGTTAGAGTATGGAATTCTGACAAGTGAAATGATTTTTTTTTCAAATTGATTGGTTGTTTTTCTATTTTACTTTTAAAATTCAGTTAACTACATATTATAACCAGAATAACTGAGTAAAATAAATAAATAAATAAACTGTGTGTAAATTATTTTCCCACACTGTTAATTTCAATAGACTTGTTTGTAGATAACTGAGTGACTCATATCCAGTTAGTCATTTTGTATACAACTAATCACATCCTGTATTAGATGACTTGCAGTATTGTTCAAAAGGTATAATTTCCCACGTTTAATTTCCCCACTCTTCTGGAGCTTCTCTGATTACGGACATCATAGAAGAAAAATGAACTGAATGCTTGCCTTTCTGTTAATTTTATTTATTTCTGGTCTTAGTTTCGAACCCTCCATCAGACTATGGAACTGTAGTTTAATTTGTTTGTATTAATCACATCCTGTAATATATGAGTTATAGTATAGTTCAAAATTTTTTTTAGAATCCAAAGATGCAATTACACAATTAGCTATCACATGCCTTTTTTTTTCTAAATAAACGTTTTTTTTTTTTAAGAGTTGGGGAGACGTTACTGGTTAAAATATCTACAGTTTCTCTCTGTAAATAACCAAATTCTAACAGTTTTTCTAGTCTCTTGGTAGTATCTACATATATATAATAAATAAATTGTCACTTTTCAGGTGAAATATTCCCCACTAAAATTCTGGCTATTAATTTAATACCTGATTTATTTTGCTCCTCCAAAGTTATCAGTATCAGTTAGAGGTGACATTACTAAAAGATATCTGCAAATGATGAGCTCGCTCATCTCTACTAGAATGAGCAGACATATCCTGGAGGAGAGGCGGATGAGTGGGGGAGTTAGCGGATGGGGTGAGGAAGCATTGCAGGGAAGACCCCTGTCACCCTCTTGACTACCCTTTAAATTCAATTAATACACAGAAAATTTAGGGAGGGATGGTATCATTTCCAGACTGACACAATATAAAATATATGGATCTGTGCTTTGGTATCTGATCTATAAACTCTTTTGTGTGACCAGCTATTTTGATGTAATGCAACCAAAAAACAGTGAGTAACAAAAATTTTATTCATTGAACTCTTTGGAAAATATTAAGAGTCTAAACTAAATATTGTGAAATATCTTTAGGTAATTACATGTTTCGAGTTTTTCTCAGTGAATATACTTGTAAATAGTATTTCAGCAAAATAAAATATGCATTTGTAAACTTAAATGAGCAAAGATGTGTGTACTTTTGTTGTGTTTTTCCAGTGAATTTTTTACTCAGTTATTCTGATTAGAATTTGATATTTAAATCCATAACTTTAAATCTGTTTAATTATCTATTTAATTAAAAAAATCGCTACTGTGAAATTATTGCCAGGAATGGGGAAAAAATTGGTGAAAACTAACATCCAAGTAATTAATTATTTTAGAAATTGTCTAATGCTACCTATTGACATTGTTTGAGTTATCTAAAAATATTTCGTTCACATAATCGAAAATCCGAACTGTTAGAATTTGGTGGTTTTATAGAGGGACAGCATATAATTAACCCAAAAGCGTGACTTAAACTCTTAAAGTTTGGTATAGGGAAAAAAAAATGTTTGTACTCTCCCGATAACACATATTCAAATTTTACCTTTCCCCACACAAAGTAAGATAAAAACACACCAACAGTATATCCAGCAGCATGTGAAAACATGTTGAGTCATCTGCACAAAAGGTTCATTTTTGAAGGAACGGTCAGGGTAGGGCATATAGTAAGGGTAAACAGTACTATAAGAAAAAACCATAGAGTCGAGTGACTTTGGATTTAAGGTAATCGTTCATCCACTGCAGCTGATGTATTGTGTTGTGGTGTTTTGTGTTTGATAATGTAAAAATAACGGGTGAGCCACAAAATTCTTTGAAAGTTTCTTTGTGAAAAGTTCTAATTGTTTAGAATTTTGTAACAGAAAGTTAACATAAAATATAAGATCAGAGCTAATAATCAGTGAAATAATAATAATAATAATAATAATAATAATAATAATAATAATAATAATAATAATAATAAATAATTATTTATTTGTGGTGCCATATGAAGCAATCTAAGAAGAAGAAGACTGAAGGAAAACGAATATTAAAAATCCACAGTGTGTGAAAAATACGATTTTTCAGTTATCAGTGGAATAATTGATTGTCAATTTTTCTTTTTTAAATAAGACTTCAAATTTATTTACAAAATAAATTTGTATTTCTGATTGAATTATTTTTAGATATGCATTGACAAAATCACCTTGTAGTTGGAAAGAATTACCTGAAAGAGTTAAAAAACGGAATTCTTGGTTAATAAAATATAACCATCAGCTGAAGTGGGAAATTGGTTCACTATCTTTGGACAAACTAAGAAATTGGATGATAGAATCAATATGCAAATATCAAACATTACTAGCCAAAGGAAGAGAAAAATCAAAAACATTAACGAGGTTAATAAGGAGACCTGTTCTTGATTTAAATGAAATTGGATGCTCAAAACGTGAAAACATAACGTGTACTTTTAAATGCTTTTGGAAACATAACAAAAGATTCTGTGCTTTTAATAATGCTCAAAAATACATGAATTGGTTTCAAAATAAAAATAAAAATAAAAATAAAAATGTAACTGTTAATTTTACTACAGTAACAAATTTCCAACAATCACAAATGAAGAAACTTTCAGATGAGAGTCACATTGTCGAAAACCACATGATGGCAATTCCGCAACCATGGAAAGAACCTCTGAACAACAGCACAAAATTAACAATAAGCAGATTAAGGACCAAAAAATAAGATTATATTTTTCACTTTATTTATTTTCTGTATGTTAGATTCAGTAAATACATTGTGAATAATATTTCACTAAAATAAAATATGTAAATTAAAAAGAACAAAAGGGTGTCGTTGATGTGTTATACAATTTTAAGTAGGACCATATATATATATATATGGTCTTATTTAAATTATCTAACTTAAATTGTGAAATTTCTTCCCACAAACTAACCAGAGACTTTTCTTTTCTTTCTTTCTTTCTTTTTTTTTTTTTTTTTTGAAAATCCACTCTTTGAATTAAAAGTTATCTGTTCATGCAATCCCTCAAATATTTGAAAGCGTGTCAACTCTTGGAAAGCAAAAGGAATCAGGTATTAAATTAATAGCCAGAATTTTAGTGGAGAATATTTCACCTGAAAAGTGACAATTTATTTATTATATATATATATATATATATATATATATAGATACCACCAAGAGACTAGAAAAACAGTCGTACTTAAAGTACAACTCTGAGAATTTGGTTATTTTACAGAGAGAAACTGTAGATATTTTAACCAGTAACGTCTCCCCAACTCTTAAAAAAAAAAAAAAAAAACGTTTGGTTTAGAAAATAAAAAGACAGATGTGATAGCTAATAATGTAATTGCATCTTTGATTCTAAAAGAAATTTTGAACAATACTATAACTCATATATTACAGGATGTGATTAATACAAACAGATTAAACTATAAACTACAGTTCCATAGTCTGATGGAGGGGTCGAAACTAAGGCTGGAAATAAATAAAATTAACAGAAAGACAAGCATTCAGTTTATTTTTCTTCTAAGATGTCCGTAATCAGCGAAGCTCCAGAAGATTGGGGAAATTAAACGTGGGAATTTATACCTTTTGAACAATACTGCAAGTCATCTAATACAGGATGTGATTAATTGTATACAAAATGACTAACTGGATATGAGTCACTCAGTTATCTACAAACAAGTCTATTGAAAATTAACAGTGTGGGAAAATAATTCACACACAGTTTATTTATTATTTATTTTACCCAGTTATTCTGGTTATAATATGTAGTTAACTGAATTTTAAAAATAAAATAGAAAAAATAGCCAATCAATTTGAAAAAAAAATCATTTCACTTGTCAGAATTCCATACTCTAACAGCACTCTGAATCCGAAACAGGAAATAACACTTACTCTAAACTAAACGGTGCATAGACTTTCCCACCAAGCCTGGGAAAACATAGCATAAGCAACTGTGGGAAGGAATTAATACAGAGAACCAATCGGATTGTAATCTAAATTAAGTAGTCAACTAGATTTTCTGGTTATTTACGAAATATCTTTCAACTGCTATGTTTTGAGTGTTTTTGTGCTGTGAATATACTGTATGTTAGCCCCAGTAACCTATATTGAAAAAGTCAAGTGCATTTTCAGACTCGTGTTGGTGTTCTGTGCTGTGAATATATGTTAAAAATCAACAATTTGGAATATTCAGAAAACCTAGATAGTATCAAGATGTTCCCATTCTGGAAAGAAATGTAAGTTATTATTATTTTTTTTTTTTTAACTTAAACCTAACAATTGATAATTGTAATTTCAATAATCACTGCTCGTATGTTTTGGTAAGCATAATTCTAATACTGAATCGTTTTTTTTTTCATAAGAAAAAACTATTCAGTATTAGAATTAAAGTTTTCACTTGTAATGTGTGTGTGTGTTTGAGGGATATCAACATATAATTAAATTAATCAGAAAAGCCTAATCACTGCCGCCATCACGACTCTACTCTAAGAATTCCCAACTATTAACAGAAAAGAAATATCAAAAAATGTATTGGAAAATTAGTACAGCCATCTATGGACAACCAAAGACAAAACATGATGACAATAACGGATGTGTGTCACCCTAGGAAAATTCCAAGTATCTTATCTCAAACACATCGCCCACAATTCCATAGGCAAACCAAAACACCATGTGATATCATAGAGACATATGTTCCCAAAAACGCTTTCCCCCCTTCACCCTTCCCCTATTTTGTTCATATTATCCCACCAATCACGACACGAATCCTTATTCACCAATATCTTCCTTTTCCATTCAAAACAATAACGTCACTTATTTACAATTAACAATTACGTCACTTATCTTCATCTGAAAACAGCACACATACACGTCACTATTCCTTATCTGATCTTGATCTTGATATTTTCAGAAGTGTCTCACCAATCACGACACGAATCCTTATCCACTAATATATCTCCCGTTTCCATTCAAAACAATAATGTCACTTATTTACAACTAACAAATGACGTCACTTATCTACATCTGATAACAACAAACATCCACGACACGATTCCTTATCTTATCTTGATCTTATTCAAACTGTCCCACCAATCACGACACGAATCCTTATCTCTACCATCACCCATAATTCCATACGCGAACCAAAACACAAGAACTGAAGCCATTGATACATTTTCCCCCAGGGAAATTCCAAACATTCCAATCTCCTGACCACACACACAATGACGTCATCTTCTTATCAACCAATGAAGTCACGATTCCTTAACTTATCTTGATCTTGATCTTGGCAGAAGTGTCACCTCTACTACTTCTCTTTCTCAAGTAATAAAATGTGTAAGTGCAATTGCGGGCGTATCGGGGTCGACTGTTAAAAGAATTCGTTGGGAATCAAAATGTGAAGGTAAGCGAAAATTTAAATTTCCTAAAAAAAGCGCCAGAGAAAGAAAACTATCGAAAACGTAGCTTTGAATGATTTTGATGTAGACGTTATAAGAAGAACTATTCACGAATTTTACGTGGTGGAGAAAAGAGTGCCAACTGTTCCGAAATTGATTCCTGTGCTTAAAGAAAAAATTAATTTTCCTTGGAAAATAGAAACTTTAAGGAAAATACTTCATGAAATCGGATTTTGTTTTAAAAAGTCCCAGAATAAAACGAAACTTATCATGGAGTGAAGTGACATTGTTTTATGTAGAACGCAGTATTTGAGAGCAATAAGTCGTTTCAGGGAGGAGAAAAGACCGATTGTGTATCTAGATGAAACTTGGATTGATAGTAATTTAACTTATGGAAAATGTTGGCAGTCTAAAGAAGAATGTGGAGTGCTACAAACCGGAAATGCCTCGCGGCGCATAATAATTTTGTGTGCGGGTGGAGAAATGTTTTTTTTTTTTACCGAATTCAAACTTACTATACAAAGCCAATTCAACTACTGGAGATTACCATAGGCAAATGAATTCTACGATCTTCGAAAAGTGGGCAGAAGAAAAACTGATTCCAAACCTTCCTAAAAATGCTGTTGTTCTCATTGATAACGCTTCATATCATTCTATTGGATCAAACAAAGTTCCAAATTGGTCTAATAAGAAGCAAGTTCTTATGGATTGGCTCTCTGCAAGTAACATTTCTCATACCCCAGATATGCGAAAAATTGAATTGCTCAATTTGGTCAAAAGAAACTCACCCACAACTAAACTATTTAAATTCGACACGATGCTCAAAGAGCATGGATTTCTACCTTTGAGGCTACCACCATTTCATTGCGATATTAATGCTACTGAGTATGTTTGGGCAGATGTGGAAAGTTTCATCCGCCATCGCAACGTAACTGGGGATATTGACATGTCTAAACTTTTTAAGCTTTCAGAACAGGCGATTGAAAGTATTAAAGTTCAAATCTGGGGAAAAGATTGCTCTCGTGTCACCTCATTGGAAAATATGTATTGGGAAAGAGACGGAATTATCGAAGAATTATGCGAACCTTTGGTGATCAGTTTAAGTGAAAGCGATTCGGACACCGATTCAGATGACTCTGAAGATTAAAAGATTTGATAATGGTATTTTTTTCCAACATTTTTTTTTGCATGGGTTTGTTAAAAGAGTCGCAACAAGTCATAAATAATTAATCGGTTTAGGACATTAAAGTGTCTCAGTTCTCTCAACTGTAAGTTTAGAATATCTAAGTTCATTTGAAAAATTTTTGTTTTCTGTATAATTATTTTTATTTTATAGAAAACTTTCTTAAAAATAAACTTAGTTAAATTTTTGTTTTATGCTATACCTTTTTTAATTTTGTTAATACTCTACGTACATTTTTCCAACTGTTATACAAACAAAATAAGTACACTCTAAAAACAGCAATGTTCGTAAAAGAAAAGCTAAATTTTCCGACCTGTACTAATAAACAATTAATTGTAGAGACAATTAATAGTAGAGAAAAGAAGAGAATATAATTTGGAAACACATATTGCATTTACTGACTTTGAAAAAGCATTTGACAAAGTTAAAAGAAACATATTATTTAACATATTAAAAGAAAGACAAATACCAAATAATATCCTAAAAGCTAACACAAGTATATATGAAAATAATCAAATACAAATAAGATTAAATCACGAGCTATCATACACAAGAGAGATAAACCAAGGGGTCCCACAGGGATGTCCCCTCTTCTTAATATCTACTTGAATGAAATAATAATAAAATGGAGTAAAAATTTACACCAAGGAATTAAACTTTCACCTACAGTTAACTTAAACACTCTCCTCTTTGCAGACGACCAAATAATAATTACAAATTCTGAAGATAACTTACAGAAAGCTATTTTAAATCTAAATGAGATATCCAAAGATTATGGTATGATAATATCAACAGAAAAATCAAAAACTATGGCCTTTAAAGGACAAGATCCAGCAAGAACTAAAATAGTAATAGATAACAAGATCTTAGAACAGGTGAATTCATTTAATTACCTAGGATGTACGATCACATATGAAAATGAAAAAGATATAAATGTAAAAATTGCAAAATATTTAAAAATAACAGGTGTCATTAACTCTATATTTAAACCAAACCGAGTTCAAAAACAAACCAGGCTAAAAGTATACAATTCATTAGCCCTACCAGTCTTAATGTATGGAAGCGAAATCTGGACAATAAAACAAATAACAAACGAAGATTAACAACAGCAGAAATGAAGTTTACGAGAAAAACTGCAGAGCATACCCTATTTGATCACAAAAGAAACGAAGATATTATGAAAGAATTAACCAAGAACCAGTAATAGAAAAAATTAAAAAATATAAACATAAATGGATGGAACACGTTCAAAGAACGAAAAAAGAAAGATTACCAAAACAAGCCTTAAAGTACAAGCCATTAGGAAAAAGAAAACCAGGACGTCCTCTTAAATGATTCAACGATGACTTCTAAGGCCGGAACAGGCCATGCTAGGCCTAAATCCTTGATACGTATGATGATGATGACTAATAAACAAACTCATCCTAGAAGACGGATTGATTACCCTATTATCGGAATGGATTCTCCTTTTTCTGACATGCGCAGAAGTGTCGAAGAGTCTCTAATCTGTGGGCGTACCATAACATCAACTAGCAGCATTTTCCTTACTCGCCAAAAGATGGCGCTCTTCTCACGCAGACTTTGATGCTAACGGAAGCGCATTTTGCCTTTCATTAGCGCTTCCAAAGAACAGAATCCTTTGGGGTTTGTTGAGGTGACGATTACTGCTTCAAAGCTGTTTACATTCGTAGCACAGGGTCAGTTGCAATCTATGTGCGGAGTTCTTGCTTCATTCTCTTATCCCAAAGGAATCGTTTTTCAGTAAATCAGCGGTTGTCTCATTTCCAAACAATTACTTTTAAGAATTGCATTTAAGAGGATCACCATTCCCACGCTTAGTTTATCTGTATACATTTAGCGCGCGCGCGCACGCACACACACACACACACACACACACACACACACACACACACACACACACACACACACACACACACACACACACACACACACACACACCCATGCACGCACGCACACACACACACACATGCACGCACGCGCAAAATCGAAAGAGATATTGCTATTAATAACTCTTTTCAAGTTTTAGCTACTTAAACCCAGAGTCAACGCAGGAAAGAAAATGAGGTGAGCAGCAATTTAAAAGGGGCTATTTTGCTGCCATCACTGTTAAAAATGAAAACCTCTCTGAAATTTAACAAACAGCAACGAACAGAATGTCAGCGAATCAGATGCTTATTTGCAGCTGACCGTCTGTTTCTCGATACTCGGACTGTATTTTCTTGCGCGTCAGTTGAAGATCCGTCACATGCAAAGTTGTTCACTTACAGTTCGTTTGTGCACCAACCGAGATTCTTCGATGTGTAGAATCGCTGGAATCAGTTCATAGCTAATAAAGAAGAGACCTTTTGAATCACAATAATCTTTTGATATTCTTTTAAATTGCTTCCAACAGAGCACCCTTCGAATGCGTGCATCTTATACACACGAGTCTAATTTAAGAATACCACATATTTTCTATTTTGAACGTATTTTTTCTGCTGTGCTAATATGAGTGCTCTTTCGGATTTAAGATAATCGAATCAACAAATAGATTTGGGTCCATTGGGTCTTTCTTGTGAATTATGCACACTATCTATGCTTATCTGTTTTAAAAAAGAAATAAATTAAAAAAAAGTGCTTAGCATATCTTCAAACAAGGAACTGCCATAATAGAGGAATAATCTGCGTATAATCCAGTGTGTAAATGCCTGCAGGAAAGAGCAAATTGTGAAGCTGGATATTTCTACGCATTTATGAGTTTGGTGAGGACGAATTTTATTATTGCGACCAAACATAAACATCGCGTGTGAAAGTTAGATATCTTCAAACTCGTTACGCCGGCCGTAATAAAAACTAACTTCTCAGTTCCGCCGTTGAAGCCTCGATATTAATCCTTGCAGGGTCACCTCATCGCTATATATCACTCGGCATTGATGGAGTCGGCGTTCTTGCCGGACCTTCGGATCTCGTTTCCTTTATCTCCCTAGGAGACATTTACGCCAGACCTTGTATTTCATCTTAATAGAAAAATGATTTTCTCTTTTGTTTCTTTTTCGGTCTCCCGGTTCAATCAAAGAGAAGTGAATCCAGATGAAGTGAGCGCCTCGGATATTATTGGGATGACTTATGGGGGTGACACAGAGCGAGTGGTTATTAGAACAGGACTGCATCATGTCTTATTACATCTCAGCGTCCGTGTGACGGCTCGGGGAAACAAAAAAACCGTTTGGAAGTAGGTTTGTTCGTGGCAACGAAGGCAATCATATTAGCAAAGCCTGTCACATCAAAATTATTTCCTTTTGTTCAAGGGACTCCAACTGATTGCGTTGTTTTCGTTTATATGAAAATATTTTAGGCAAGGAGCATTCAAGTAGTTTTTCTTGAAGACATAGAAAAAGGCAGTCCAAGTCGGGAAAAAATCATGCAATAATAAAGCAACATTCAAATTTTACACGAGGTATGTACTCGTCCGTGAAGTTTTAGTTCAGTTTGAACATCATCCTCTTGCGGTGCTATTTGAAGTCGATGGGATAAAAATGTGGAAATGAGTTCGCTGCCAATTCTAGATTCGAATCACACTTTTATCTTCTAACGTTTTTCACTGATGACAAGTAAATCGTTCTCAGACAAAAGCCTCAAGATTTCTGCTCCTCCCCCATCATTGGGATCCCCCGGTGAAAAACTGGAAAGGTTACGTTCGTAGCTCCACAGATCATCACTGGCATCACACACAACTAAGATCTTGAAGTGGGTATTGACAAAGGAGCAGAAGAGTTTATCGTCAGGTAATAAGTACTTCAGAGGGGTTCAGTGATTTTGACTTCAAATTCACTGTATGACGCTAAAATTACCATACTGTAAATAGAAGTAATTTATTTTAGAATGTGCATGGTGATATTCTTACTGTTAGCCCCAGATTATGATCCCATTAGTGCCAGCCTCGATGACCGAGTAGTTAGCGTATCCACTCTCCAGCCAAGAGGCTGTGGACTCGAGTTCTCCAAGGGCATGGATGTTTGTGATTGTCCTATTAACTGTTTGTGGAAACGGAATCTGCGACCCTGACTTTTTCTTTTAGCTGATGGCATCACTTCCAAAACCCACTTGAGGTACGGGAATGACCATACGGCGTCAAAATTAACCGTGATATGTTGAGAGACTAACGAAGTGGTTTAAAAATGATGGCCTTAAAATTAATACTGATAAAACTAAATATATTTCACGTTAACAGATCAGCTAGATCTCGATATAATTATAAACTGGCATGAAACCGCCGTACTGGCATTCAAATTTGTAACTGTAGTTTACTCAAGAAAAAAAAAAAAAATCGATCAAGTATTTTAGCCTTCATATCGACAGCAACTTAAAATGGCATCCAATATCTCATTTTTGACAAATAAGTTGAGGTTTGTAATTAACAGAATATGCTATGTTAATAAACTGTGAATTCAGCATCGTTAAGATACTTATACTATTGAAGTATAAGCATGGGTAAATTCTTGGGTAAATTCCTCACTGCAATAGGGTATCACTTGTTGAGGTGGGATTACTACAACAATCTTCTCCCTTTGATTCGAATAGAAAACAGAATACAATCAGAGCTGTAGCCATTAATGATTTCTCCGCACATTCGACTGGTGAACTGCTTGCCATTCTTAACATTTTGCCATTACTGAAACTTTTCACAATTGTGTACTATATGTAAGAAATGACATTGTAAATTTTTCTGTATATACTGTAGAACAGGGGTTCCCAACCTTTTTGTTTCCTAGAGCACATTCTAAAATACCGATAGGGCGACGGGCATCATCCATTTTTTTCAAGCAAATTTTTTGAATTCTTTTGTTAAATGAATACATACATTATAATGAAATGTTTACATTATAATGAAATGTTAATTTAAAAATTTAAATGTATATATGTAAGTTAGTGTGATCTTTGGCATTGCATTTCATTGGCCAGTGCTTCATAATTAGGAGAATATGATGATATTCCAGTTCTTAAACAACCATCGAGATGCTCATCAGTGAGTCGTGATCTGTATTTTGATTTTATGATATTCATGGTTGAAACCAATGATTCGCAAAGGTATGTGGAACCGAAAAACGATTTTATCTTGTACGCTGCTCTTTTTAAGAATGGAAACTTTTTTCTATCCACTAGATTCCAGAAGTTTTCATCTGAAATCTAATAAAAAATTTAAGTACAAGACCGCTAAAATTATGCGCATGTAACTAACAACAGATAATGAACAACTTCGAATGCGCGTCTACTTTACATCGTATGCGTTTAATACTCGTCATGTGCCATTAACGCATGCGTCATATAGCATGCCATGAATTGTTGCGTGATGTGCACGTGATTATTTCAAACTATACGGCACGAGGTTAAACAGCGGCGGGCACACGCAAATTGGTTGACGGACGCCATGGTGCCCGCGGGCATAGCGTTGGGAATGCCTGCTGTAGACTATAGTTTAAGTTATGGTTTTTTAAGGCAGGAACTTGCTGGTAGTACCCAAGGCAAACAAAGAAATTCTTCACAAATCATTTGAGTACAACTTACCAACAAGCAGCGACAATAAATTGCCGAATGAACTCAAGTCTGCAACGTCGGGTTACACTTTTGGCGAAAGATTGAAAGATTACCTCATGGAACTAAATCATGTTGAGTTTATTTTAAACGCATATCATAGAAAATTACTCTAAATGTTGTCTTAATTATTTTAGATACAGTAATACGTCATAGATACAGTAATTTAATTTTTCGGTGACTGTATCGCCTGCATTGTATTTTTATAGTAATCAACATGGCTGCGGTCCTTGGTTACATAAGTTGTACAATTCTTTCTATTCTATTTCCACTTTCTGTTCTTTATTCCTAAGTATTTTCTTTTATTATCAATCTGTATATTATCACTTGAAAAAAAAAACTGTAGAGTATTAATCTATTATTTATCAGATGAATCGTATTTTTCTAAATACTTGCTGCATCTGTCGTGTCATATTTTCATTTGTACTACTTCTTCAGTGTTTTTATAAAATAACTAAAATGACGTCACACGTGAATAACAAATTGCATTTTTGCATTAACGTCCAAAATAATGGGTCTCGTTCTAGCAAACACGCAATAAAATCCACATACGTAAATAACTATGAAGGTTAATTGCAAGCTTCATACATTAATACAAAATATTAGCAGGAAAGGACCGCAATGTACTCTCAAAAGTTAGATACGTGGTTAAGTTTCTACTTAACCACGTATCATAGCATTACTGATACGTAATCGAATCTACATTACTACATAATCATAGCATTAATACATAATCGAATGTTGAAAATTTCTAACAGCTGTTTTCTTTGATCTCAATGTGTTGTTTGTCGGCAGTCTCGTCACCATTTCAGTATTCTAAGGCAGTGCTTCCCAAACTTCTGGATGTCAGGGAACCTTTACAAAAATTAAAATATTTCACGGCCCCCCCCCTCGAAACAAAATCGTAATGGAGAGATATATATGCAAATATTACATTTTTTGCCTCTTACCGTTTGGTTCTGAAGACGATGCGGGCTGTTCTGGTAAAATATGAAATACTGTCCTGTTTTTTTTTTTTTTGAGTCTGTTTCTGCTTCTTCTGATTGTTCGCGGGATTTTTTTTTATTTTTTATCAACCACTTATCCATCTCAAGGTTAAATTTTTTAACGTAGAATAGATGAAATAATATCACCACTTACCGATACTGGCACACCACAGACGGATAACATGAAATTAGTGAATATTACCTGAATAAGGGAATCCCCAGACCAGGAACATTTTTCTCTTTTGTGACTTTTCTCCTTTTACGGTAATTAAGCCTAACGCGAAACAGACAGCAAAAGGCAGGTTATTAAAACGTGCATATGATTGGTGCGGTATTAACAAAAGATAAAAGCATAGCTGACAATTGAGTTGAAATGCTAACTCTCTTCAACCGAATTCCATTTGTGAAACTGCCATAACATTCATTATATATATATATATATATATATATATATATATATATATATATATATATATATATATATATATATATATATATATATATATATATATATATATATATATATATATATATATATTACTTAGTTTTAACACTTTTACGAATTTTAACACGTTCGGTTGAATTTTATTGCTGTCTTGGGAAATCGAACTCACACACATCTAATTAATAACAATAGTTTTTAGTTAGATACTGTGTTTGCCCATGCAACATATGGTTTTGTTTCAGTCTATACAGCATAGTTTCTGTATGAGGGGACATGTGATTCATTAATTACTGTGTTTTTATCCCAGTTGTCTCTAATTGCACTATTTGTCGAGAAATATATTACAGACTCCTCATACCTTATTCACTGGCATAATAAAAGTACTTGTTTTTATTGCCTCTGCAGTATAGTGGCTGTTAGGGAGGACGTGTTCACTGCAAGCGAGTTACTATCTCCCCACATGAACTTGTTTAAGCTTTTTTTCATGTGTGAAGTATATGCGAAACTTTTATTGTAACAGAAAACTAGCTCGGATGACAATGATAATATAAAACGAGTTTTGATATGTATATAAAGTCAATATCGATAGTTCTTGATATTAAAATATAAAAAATAACGAAAAAGAAATAATAAATAATAAAAGTTAAATACGTTTCTTTTAAAATAAAAACATTTACTTAGTCTTAAAACATTTTAAATTTGTTTTCATTATTTCACGACCCCCCCCCCCCCACCTCAACGGCCCACAGTTTGGGAAGCGCTGTTCTAAGGCAGTAATAACTACATTATTAACAGTAATAACTACATAACAACCACCTTGTTCTTAAGGGCCTTCTTCCTGTATGAAATATTTGTTTTATTAATGTTGTTTCCATTCCTTTTAAGCGAATTTTACGCCTGCTCTGTCCACACATTTTTAAATGCTAATCACGTCAAGTTCCTTTCTAATTACTTTCAACATGGTTTTACATTTAAAGCAAGCAGTTCGCACTCTTGACCAAGATGTGCCTATGAACTTTCTTTCATTCCACATAAACTTATTCAACTGGTTTCCGCTGAACCACTTATTATTCCATTGTCTATTTCAAAAAGGAGATTATCATATTTACTAAAGATTTTGCCGAAATAACTGAAACGTTCTATCCCACGTTCCAACCTATTTTCTTGAAGAGCTGACATTAACATCTCCAATTTTGATATCATGTTTAATACCACTTTCCTTCATAATGTGATCCATGTAGATAATGAATAACAGAGGGGATAATGTACATCCTTGTCTCACACCAGATTTAACATTAAACCATCTTCCTGTACTTCCTTTAATTCTAGCTGCTAACTTACATCTCAAATAAAGACTAAGTATTGCTTGATATAATGCCCCATTGACACCATATAACTGTAGCATATTGAATAGCTTCTCTCTTGGCACCTTGTCATATGTCTTTTCCAAATCAACAAAACTTAAATACAGATCTCTGTTATATTCCCACGATTTCTCAACTATTTGTTTTAGATTGAAGATCTAATCATGACAACCTTTATTTAACCTGAATCCAGCTTGTTCTTCACCAAGCTTTTCTTCCACAATTCTTCTCAACCGTTTCTCAAGTATACTGGAATAAATCTTGCCCGGAACACTCAGTAGGGTAATGCCTCTGTAATTTTCACATTCGGTTTTATTTCCCTTTTTATATACGGGTACTATTAGAGCTGTACTCCAATCATCAGGAATTCGTCCCTCTGTCCAGGACTTCTGAATTATGCAGTGCAGCCATGCTAAACTACTTCTACCTCCACATTTGGCTCTTTCTATTCATTGACTCCATCTACCTTTCCATGTCTGAGATGTCTAATGACTTTTTCTACCTCCAGCACTAAAATATACTGGTATTTCGGTATATTTCAGTGCTGGATATTTTCTAAGAAATCAATATCACTACTTCACAGATGTGATCCAGTCTTGTTCCGAGCGATAATCTGTTTTTGTGTTGTGGTTATAGCCTTTCGGCTGTTCAGGGCAGCCATCCAGAGAAATGATTATGAGCAAGGTGGTTTCCTGTTGCCTTCCTTGCCGTACTATGTCCTATGGCTGTAGCCTGTGTGTTCACGGGGCCGGTTTGCCTGCTTGCGAGTGGAAAACTCCCAGATAACTGGGGAGAAAATCCCTGCAGTCTATGCCCAAGACCGGCTAACTTGGCTATGTCTGAGAAAGATCCTTAAGCTCCTCACATCGTCGACGGGAAATGAACCTAGGACACTCCTTCCCCAGGCATATGGTTGCGAAGCGCGTAGCCACTAGGCTAACCGCGCGGACAATCTATTTTTAAGGAATATTAATTTTTAGGTACACCATGTATCACTGCCTGGTTGGCCGTGATACATATTGCCGTAGCGTGGATAGCGTTGCTGCACCCTACCATCAGACTGTGTGTGCGAATCCCACTGTGGGCATTGATGTTCGCAACGATATTTTGGTTGGAGATGAATTTAACCTCCAGCTGTGAGAGCACACTCCTCTGTTTATTAGAGGGCTGATGTGGCTTGCAAAGCAAAAAAAAAAGGTTCCATGTTTGGTCCGTAGAACAGGGTTTCCGTATTGTCCTCCCCACATCATCGTTCTCGAAGGTGAAATACGTAAAATTAGATCAGATTTATCTGATTAGCATTTGCAATTAATTTCGATGATTGGAAACGCGAAATTTGAACTTAATTTCAGTTAAGCGTAATTATGTCTCATAGAAAAGAATTCCACACTTCTCACTCATTCCTCCCCCCCCCCCCAAAATCTGTTTAAGTGCACAATTATATTTTGCATTTTGTTAAAAAACTTTGTTAAAAAAAAAAAAAAAAATATATATATATATATATATATATATATATATATATATATATATATATATATATATATATATATATATATCTAGAAAGTATTTTACCTTGGGTATAATAATAAATGTTGAAGATACCAAGCAATTTTAAACCTGGTTTTTACTCCATTTCCCAAGTAAGCAAACAGACCCAAAGTAAAATACCTTCTACATTTATATCTCCTCCAGAGATTTTTATTTAATAAGGTTAAAACACCGTATGGCAACTTGTTCTGGTAAAATACTTATAAGCTCTGTATTACTAAATCTTGGTATTTCTAGCCTAGCTCCCACTGACGAGACCTCAATAAAGGTCGAAACCGGTCTGGGTAGTGGCCCCTTGCCTTTAATACAAAACATCATGCATCCCCTTCTTAGAGATGTGTTTTGGCATTAAGGGTAAATATTAAGATTAGTGATCAGAGCTTAAGCCACCTTTACCCCGAGTTGCCTTGGTCTTGCACTACCTGTAGGATCAGCTAGACTTGCATCACTTGCAAGCGCAAACTCGACTTGTTTGTCTGTTTGCTTACTTGGGAAATGGAGTAAAAACCAGGTTTAAAATTGCTTGGTATTTTTAACACACATATATATATATATATATATATATTTTTTTTTTTCTATATATAAAAAGATAAGCTGAAATTTGAAACGTTTTTATGGCAGGTTTTTGTCTTACCGGCTTACCAGCCCGGAACTCGGGCGGGGGGGAGCCCCCTAGTATATATATATAAAGGAATTTTACTCGCAACACGCTACCATAATTATAAGACCGACTTAAGGAAGAAAGATCCAATAAGCTATTGTGGAAACGCGTTTTTCGTTTATATTATAAAGAGTCCATCGTGTATTAAAAGGACATTAATTTTAAGCGCAGTCGATCGAGAACTCACCCTTTAAATAAAAGCACGTGGGTTTGTTGGCAGTGGGATTGTTTGCAGTACTGAAAAAATCTTTGAGCTTTTCAATTAAGGGTGAGTAACACTCTGTAAATCAGTGCTCTCCAAACGTTTTTGATCGCGTACGCCCAATTGATTGAGCAAAAATCTATTGTAATAAGTATTATAAAGAGGAAATATGCCTTGTATCATCATATAATAATTAAAAAAGCTAGATATTTTTGCACATTATTTTTATTATTAACAGCTTACAAACATATTTATTACAACATTTAATGTGAACAATGACCTTGCATTTCTTTCATAATTTCTTGAAATTCTGGTTCGATGGCTTCTGATACTGCGATATGAAGGTCTGGTTCCAAGTTTAATTTATTTCGATATTTGGTTTTAATACCTGTCATTGCAGAAAATGATACCTCACATGAATAAGTAGACCCGAACGGTAGGAGTGCATCATTTGCTGTGTTTACTAAATTGCTATACTCGGACTTCAGTCCCATCCACCAATTGTGAAGAGATTTCTGTTGAAATTCGTTTTTTAAAGTTGTGTTGTATCTAATGTCAATTATTTCTTATAATATTAATATTAAATCACTCTTTCTAGTGTAAACGTAAAAGTAAGCACAAAAAGGCGTAGGAATTGCACAGAAACAATATATACTAAAAAATCGTTAAACTTACTACTAATAGTCAAATAATTAATACAACTGTGGTGTCATCTGTAGATAGCAGGATAACTAAGCAAGTTTCCTTCTCTAGTTGGGCTTGTCAACACTAGGATGCTCTACAAACAATGGCAATGATAAGAAGTAAGAGATTTACTCCCTAGTTTTAAAAAACAGCTTGGCCACGGATGATTATGTGTGCAAAGTCGCCCAATGTGCGCTACTCGCAAATTTAAGTTTACAGGATCTTTATAACGTCTTTGTCTATATTAGATAGATGTTTAATTGATGAAAGAAAGTAATATTCTTTATCTTTAATTAATTACTTAATTTTTTTCCTATCAATATAAAACGTTTTTGACGTACCCCCACGTATCGACTCGCGTACCCCCTGGGGTACGAGTACCCACTTTGGAGACCACTGCTCTAAATGATGAGGGCAGGGTTTCTCCCTCACAGAAACAGAAACGTCAATCTCTCTCTCTCTCTCTCTCTCTCTGCAAAACAATCAAACCAACCAGATAACACACTGGAAATCAACTGTACACCGTTTATAATTCTAAGGGATTCTATCCGCTTTAGATGCACCAAATCACAGCAGTGTTATATGTTCTTTCCTTTCTCTTTTTTTATGCAAATTTCACCCATGCAAGGCTTTGATTGGTCTTTTTCTCCATCATGAATAGTTAATAGAGGATAAATTCATTTCAGACAGTCTGAGTAGAATCTTTTACGTACTTCATCTTAAAAAATGAGTGGATCTCATAAACATTTTATACATAAATTCCGTGAGCCACGTAGTGACTGATATTATTTTTAACAATTAGTGCTATTATTCTGGATGTGCTAATTTCTATTGTGGTTTTACTGAAATTTCATCGAGGATTTATATTCTCAACGATTAAAACAATGTTAGCAAAGCAGCCGTTTTACCAATGCAAACAACCTCCTGCTTCCTCAATGTTTGACTCACAGTTTTCGCATGAGATAATTTAATGCATACAAAATGCGATAACGCTTGCATTTTAGATTGAAGTAGAGAAGACGATAGACGGATAATTTGCCAAGATCAGTTAAGTAATGCGAACTGTAGCGATGTTGGCATCATTTTACTTTATTCTGATTTTCTGTCCTGACTTCTATGCAAGAAACTTCGTGCGACACAACATTCCCAATTAGGTCTAAATTGGTCGCACGCCATGATCTGTAGAGGAAACGACCCTGTCATCAATCCTGCTCTTCATGTTAGTCAGGGCTGGATTTTTTTAGAGGGCAGTAAGCAAAGTCAAAGAGCTCGGTTCCAAATTTTGTTTAACAATGTGCTCTCTAGATTTCTGTTAGGTGCATCACGAGACGAACAAACAGACAGGTTTTAAAGAGGATCATTGATATTTTGATACTCCTTCTGAGCATTCGCTGGTACAGTGGAAGTACTCTGGACACACGAAGCCTTACTAAAGATCAATCAAAGGCATTTGACGAGAACTGATGTAAGACGTCTCTCAGGATTGAAAGGACTGCGGTGTCTGATATCTCTTGTAATTATCGCATTGTCCAGCCTCAGTAAATCAGCATCAGTTGATAATTTATGTGCATCGATTGTATAATCGCCAAATTTGTGTCTTCTCCAAAGCGCTGTCAAGGATTTCATCTCCCTTTGTCATTTTAAGCAAATATTCTGAGCGCATGTCTTCCTGATCAGTCTCTGCTATCAGAATAGATGGATAAAGAAACGGTTTAATGTCCGATTACAAGATGGGCACCAAGCTTGTTGGTTCGCATTATTTCGTGAGTGTTCGAGTGCCTTCTGTTGTCTTCACATGAAAATCTCTAGAAAGGATCCTCGCACCAGAAGATTAGTGTTAGAGTGTGTGTAAATTATTCGCCCGAACATTTTTTTTTTTAAATCCAGCAACAGGACCATTCACTCCACTTACTTTTGTAGGTAGTAGCAGTGGAGGACATGCAGAGTTGTAAGCCATTCGTTAAAAAAGCTAAAGCCGTCAGTTGTAAGCCATAATGGAATATCAAGGTGTTTTCCCGGAGTCTTCCGAAAATCATCAGCAGTTTTGACTGCGAGCCGTGACTCTTTATCGTGATAAAGTGGAAGTCTGCATTAAGCGTTCCAAAAGCACTCCTCTGTGTGTGGGGGATGCTTTGGAGATCCAGAGCATCGAGGTATGAATAAAAAAATGAATTATCAAGTTTCTCGAGAAACAAAAAAAAACACTTTAGTCGTAATTTTTTGAGGGTGAAATAAGACTCGCTTGAAAGATGAAAAATTGAAAAACTAGCCGAACTCTTCGAATCAGTTTCAACCAAAAGAGAATAACCAGTTAGATGCTAATGGAATTCGTAAGCATTCTGCAAAGTGTGCCGCTGTCGGTGCGTCTCTTTATCTGAATTTATTATGGAGTCTTGGCTACGAGTATCTTGTGTGTACAAGGTTCTGAAGTGAAGTAATGTCTTGAGTAACTGTTAAAGGCCATTTAATATAAACTTTCCACGTTACTTGTCGAATATTTTTGCCATTGATGGTCATCTAACTAAAATATTTAAAAAATAAAGAATATGATATCTAATTTATACTGCCTGGAGAAATACCACACGATATCTACAGCTTTTCCATGAATCTCTTTCTCTTTCAAACGAGCAAATATCACTCTAAATAAGCACTTTCAGCCAAGTCGTAACACTTTCACAAAGTTCTATTTAGAATAGTCTCTGCGGGAATATTCCACAACAAAAAAAGGCTTTTTTTTGTTTAAAATGCTGTCACCACCAAGTAATGAAGATTCCATTTACTACTAGATGTAAATGTATTGATTCTGTGGCACTTCAGGGAGGACTTGTTTTCTCTATTGGACATCATCTACCAGCAGAATGATGGATGGCCTAGTGATCAGGATGATGAAATGACTGCCATTTGGCGAAAAAATCTGAAAGAAAAAGACTGGTGAAATATTACGTTTTCTACAAAGTCATTTGCTGCGAGAAATCAAGTGGATGTTCCACAAGAGCTGGAAGGAATGTCATCCAACTTGTCAGTGATTACTAGCCGGGGGGGGGGGGAAGAAAGTAGTACCATCATTCCAGCCACCCTCAATTGAGTGCAGAGAACCGCCAATCACTTCCATACATCTCCTGAAAAACCCGTAAGGAAAGATATAGGGGTGATATGCGAAATCGCTCTGCGTATATAAATTGCTCTTGTTTTTCAAAAGGATCTCACACAGCAGCATCCATAACCGATTTGCGTTTATCCTGATGTCTCAAGGCTCAGAAATATCTACAGAAAAGTAGGACTTCTCCCGGCTCCTCTTCCAGCTGGATTAACATTTTCATTGCCAAGCTGAAAATTGGAATTTCGTGTGGTGGGCAAATTTTTTTTAATTTTTTTATTTAGTTAGCGACGTCCACGCGATAACACGTGATCGGCCGTTTGGTGAGAACTCGCATCGCGTGATCGCGCGATATCGTTCATTGCCAAGCTGAAAATTGGAATTTCGTATGGTGGCCAACTTTTTTTTATTTTTTCATTTAGTTAACGACGTCCACGCGATAACGCGTGATCGGCTGTTTGGTGAGAACTCGCATCGCGCGATTGGCAATGAACATGTTAATTCTGTTTTTTTTTTTTTTTTTTTTTTTTTTTTTTGCTCTTGAGTTGCTGTTAGCGCTGCTTTTTTTTTTTTTTAATGAGTTCTTAAGAGAGGGAATATACCAGGAACATAAAGATTATTTACGACTCTGTTTTTCATTACTATCCGAAAAACAATACAATCACACATCATTCAGTTTTAAGGATAATTTTCGAAATTATCATTTAAGAAAGATTCCTTTATACTTGGAGTTTAAAAAAAAATTCAACCAAGGAGCCAAGGAGCCAGTGGGACTCCATCTTGCACTGAACAATTATTATTAATATTCGTGACACTTCCAAGGAGTCCGAAGACTAATCGCGGGAGGACACCCACTGTACAACTCTTCGTCTCCACCACTACACCCAACCTCTACTACCAATCATCTATATCAGCGCCATCTACACCACAGCTAATATTTGTGTATTGTGTATTGCTGCTTTCATTACGCATCAGTTTTCCATTCAGGTTATTAAGTCTTAAATATTTCAAAATATTTAAAAATAAAAATAAAAAAATTAAAGGAATCTTTGCTCAAAATAAATAAGTCCTTTGAAATATCAACATTCAAATTAACGTTGTACTTCGATCTGTAAATGTAACTATTAGAGCTACTGCATACGCAATTTTGTGTTGATGCAAAACCGACATGCGCAGAAAGGTGCGCGATATGCACTGTTGCAACTGTCGAATGAACCGAATGCATAAAAACTTCTCGTGAATGTTTGCATACTTTGAACAACGATTTCACCAATTTAGTGAAATATTTTTTGATTTCATAAAATAAAATGCAGTCTATCATTTTTTTTTTTTAATTTTTTCTATGAATAAAGTTATTTAACGAGGCATCACTTTTCTTGATCCGAAGTATTTCTAAGCAGTTTCTAAGTTTTGCTTAGAAATATTACTTACATGCACAATAAGATTCTGAGATAATGATTTTTTCCAGCGAACACGGTGAACGTTCTATTTGAGATGCGATCAAGTGGAATTTCTCCACTGGTCATTACACAGATCAAGTTTGAGTTTCTATTTGAAACAACTCAACTGAGGAATTACAAGTTTGAAATACGCGTGTGTGTGTGTGTGTGTGTGTGTGTGTGTGGAAGAGTAACCTTGATTTAGCGATGATAGATTTCTCTCACATTTCGTTTACTTTTAACTGAAGTGGGTGCACTCTTATATTATAAATTAGAGCTGTTCAGTCGTATTATTGGACTGCATTTACAGTAGGAAGTAAGGCACTCACGTGCTTCAAGTCTATGAAAGAAGTGTTTGTTCGACTTCCCCAAACTAGCAAATAACAAGAAATGCTGCGGCGAAGTAAGTTACATCTCCAATACGGAAGTTTCGCTGAGAAGAGCTAATAGCAACGCCCTGTTTTCTTACACATACGCACGCCATCGTCACTGCCACCCTCTTCCCATAGAAATGGTAAGGGTTTGGCTCAGCATTTACCCTCCAAACATGCAAAAATGTCACCCATTCATCGTATTTTGACCCTACCGACAATCTCTTTCACGTTTCGGCTATCCAATACAAAACTACGTCCTCTCAGAGGCATACTCAACCCCACCACCACCGCAGATTCTTCTTTTCCATCTCTGTTTTTGTTATGATAACCCTCAAACTTTAACCACTCGAATTGGGTAGATGCTTCCAGCTGTTTTGCGTTGGCATTCAAGCTCAGTTTTATGCCATTGGACTTTGCCTTTCATTTAGGTTTTTCTTGTGAGGGATTGTTTGCACCGATGAGTTGGAAATTTCAAAAAGGATTAAGAAGATGAGGTGCAGTCTCCTTGCTCCCAACACATCCGAGTCAGTGGATGACCTTAAACAGACGGTCGCAGAGTCACCACATTGGAGTGTCCTGATCAACACTTGGCGATGTTGGTGAATTAACGTTAAACTAGAATATAACCATATAGCATGTCTGGATTTCTATCCCTCACCACCCCTTTTTTGTGTTTATTATATTGAAGTTCGTGAATAAGCCTTCTCATGAGAGTCCACTTTAAGAAAGTCAGTTCTGCCATAAGCTGCAATTTCGTTTTACTGCATCTAATTCGAACATTGAAAATCTTTACTGCACGAAATCCACAATTTCTTGAGAAGGGGAGGCGCAGTGCTAATTTTAAAAGCGATGAAATGTTCCACATTTCTTTTTCGTGCGCCTTATTTGTTCGCAAATACTACTTTAAGACATAAAATCAAAACGAAGCGTTTCGCTTATATTCACGGCGCATTTTGAGATTCTCATTGCAATACTTGAGTTTATTTGCACGCAACTTGCTGTAATTGCGGGAGTTGCAGCGTTCTCAACCATCAATCAATGTCAAGTTTATTATTTACAAAAGGGAATAAAATAAGAAGGAAAAGTGTATCACCAATGTTTCCGTGGACAGAACCCTCTCCTTTTTTTTTTTCTTTTTTTTTAAAGTGAAGAAAATTCTTCTTGCCTTGTTTCCGTATTAAATCCCAGTACTGGAAACGTCAAACCGGTTTTAACAAGCTGAACTTGGTCGAGGCTTTTTATTTGTTGTCTTCAGTTCAAGAGATAAGATTCGTTTCTCTTCGGCCGTGGAAGAATTACGGAACATAAATGCGAACTAACGGGTGCCATTTATTTTAGGTGTTAACACACTTTCCTCTGGGCGACTGAGTGGCGATATGGGGCGGTCGATACGTTTCTCGTTTGAAAGGATCCAGTGCGAATTCTGTCAGAGAAATTATTTCTAGGCCCTTTTTAATAATAATAATAATAATGCCTGAATTTAGTTACATTCTGATGCAGGTGGAGTACTTCCTCTGGGATACTCCGAATTTTCTTTGGCACTTAATAAAAAAAAAGAAAAAAAAGTTAATATATATATATATATATATATTGGTTCTTTCTGTGTCCGAATGAAATGCTAGCACTAAACGGGATGCATTTATTTCTGATCGCAAAAAAGGATGAATTCTTAGCTGCTACCAAATGGAAGCAAGAAGAATACTTAAGAAGTAAATATAAACAAATTCTTAAGGAAAACAGGACTTATATCGAGAAGAAACTCAGTGCAATTGAAGGCATTCCGTGAAACTCATATTCACTAGTCTTCGAACTTAAATAATCAGAGTCACCCTACACTCCCACCCCCTCTCTCTCTCTCTCTCTCCTGTTCTTGAACCAAGAAGGCTAACTTTCATTACCTTTCAATGATTTGTTTTGATTTGCACAAAGCCCTATGACACACTTACTGTCCGACCACAGATCCGAGCCCTGCGGCTGCAATGTGCCAAGAAGAGTCATTTCATGTTGAAGGGAAGAAAGGAACGAGGCAATGTACGAATTCGTTACCAACACTGGAAATCACGTGCTTTATACGTAAATTTTCCAACTGTTGTACAAACAAGATAGTCACCACTTTAAAAATTAGACTTTTCATAAAAGAAAAACTAATTTTCCGACGTATAATAATAGACGCTCATCCCATGGAATGCAATGATTACCCTATTATCGGAATGGATTCTCCTTCTTCTGACATGCGCACAAGTGTCGAGGGGTCTCGCATCTGTGGTCGCACAGTAAATGCGCTACTATGAGGATTAGTAACTTTCTGTAATATACTCGTCGCCAGTGATCGACTGGTTTCTTCTACTTGGGTTGTTCGAACCCCTTCTACGACGAGAAACCTTTTTATAAGGACTATTCAACTGAAGGTAAGTTAGCCGTTATCATACAGAGGGTAAAGTGTCCTTTCCCCTCCTTTAAACACTCTCCGGAAGGGACTAAGAAGAGCACACGCAACTTTCAGACCTAATCCGCTGGCCTCGGCCTTGAATCTGAATACACAATAACAGAAAAGATGTGAAGAACAAATTAGCGCTGTACATTCAAATACAACTGATTATTTTAGCCATGTGTTAAATAACCATCATGCATTGCGCCCCTTTGTATCTTTCATAGCTCGACGCGATACATTTGCGACCACACCAGGATTTCTTTTTTTAATGAAATTCCCAGCCCGACAGAAGGCTGTACACCTATCGCCCATTTACTACAATAGATGGGATAAGGATTATGCAAATCCGAAAATGATTTGCATAACTCTCGAAATCAAACATGGATCTTTTTGACTTTTTTTTTCCCCCATGCCTCCAATTGCTTTTATGTGGTTGATGCTTTTCCCCGTGTGGTGAAAAGCATCAACCACATAAAAGCATTTACGAAATCCATGCTTACAGTCGGTAACGCTGACTTAAGTATTTTTGTTTTTCGATGAATTTAACTGCCATTACTGAAATCATTGTTTTTTCTTAATGAATTTCATTAATTTAATAATAATGTCGCACATTTCCCCCCCCTCGTTTGATATTTTTTAATTTCCCGTTTGTCTGTCGAACGCCCTTCCTTGGTACAGCCACATATTTATAGAATTGTTTCTATACCTTCGAGAACTAGAGATAATAATACAGCACTACGCATGCCCTGGAATAATTCGATCAGCCAATAACTACATTGTAAGCACCTTGAGCATAATGCACGAATTGAGATTTTTCTGAAAAAGCGCTTCAAGTTTCTTGTGACGTCACGTTATTTTACCCTTCTTCCATCACGAAGTGCAACATTTCTCAAGGTCTCCCCCCCCCAACTAGTAAAATGCGATATCATTAAAGAGCACGATCATCCATATTATTCGTGTTTATCGCAGAATTCCGCGACTGGTTTCATTGTGTAAGCCTAAAGGCAATTCTGTTAGATAGCGAAGTTAAAAATACACAGGTGGGTTTCGGGGAACCAGCGTTCTCATATCTCTCGGAGCAACTCCTCCGATAAGAATTCTTCGATCAAGTAAATGAAGCGCGAAACTACCTTCTCGTCCTTTGCCGTTGACAATATGCGGAATATAAATGACCAGAACAAAAACACATCGAGATACCGTAAATTAATAACGGTCTACAGTCTTGCAAGGGTATAAGTCATCGGATACCTGATTACGGTACTTTGCTAAAAGAGTTTTTTTTTTTTTTCGTGGTGCTTAAGTAGACACTGCACTGATTGGGGGAAAAAATAAATAAAAACTGCTTAGTCCATTATTTCCAAGCGATTTCTTTCATTAAGGAACCCCATTACAATCACAATGTTCATTAATCAGCATGAACAAAAGCTCGATGCTTCGGCGATGGCTGAGACACGCGAAATTCTGTTCTGAGCATGTCACGGCTTCCCTTTAGCTTTAAATGATTTCCCCCTCTTTTCCTTTTAAAGTAGTCCGCTAGCTGCCGACTTCGATGGTCGAAACAATTTTTCAATGGTTCCAATTAACTTGACATTCTGTAATGTGGTTACAGACCACGTCGGACAAACTCTGAAACCAAAGATTTTTTTTTTTTTTTTCGTTATAATCGAAATGTATTTTACAAAATTATTTTCCGTTGCTGAGATAAGCCGTCCGGCGAGTTTCGTTACCTTCGAATTAGCTATTGTCTGTCATGCGTGTCGCGTGCACTTTGGATCGTGAATCGAGCACGTGCACTGCCACTCGCGGTGCTGCGGAAGTTCTTTCCGAATACAACACGAATTTATTTTTTTGGAATTTTTATTTTCCACTTTTTAATCATCGCATCGTAGATTTATTCGGATTAATTATAAAGCAAATATTGAATACGGTAATAATCGTTTCACTGTTTACAAGTGGTTTCGAAGCTACTCTTTAGAAATATACACAAGTTCAAGATTTTTTTTTAATTTTTTATTGAGGACCTCCCCTTCTTCTAAGCATTTCATTTGTATTGCGTGATGCCGGCCACGACATAACACGTGGTATTGAAATGAGTTTCGGGACATCCGTGTTTCCAGAGAAACTCAAATGGCGCACAAACGAACAGCGTCTGTGTGTGTCACGGGGGCGTATTTACACCATTTTTATCTTTACCCAGACCAGGGGTCGGCAGAGCAGTCGATGTCGACTCCTAGGGGTCGACATCGACCACTTTGTGTAGCGACTTCGATGCGGCTACCCAAGGGTTCGATAAATGTCTAGGGATCAAAAGGGGGTTTAAATTTTTAATGTTCTTAATAAATTTCTTTAAGTACTTTCTTTAAATTACTTTAAATATTTCTTATCCAGAAGCAATAATGAAGTAAAAGGGTGAAGGAATTACTATTCTTAAATTGAGAAATTTATTATTGATAACATTTATAAAACTAATTGCGAACACCAATGACAGATGAGAATAATAACTGCGATGTCCCTCTTCATAAATGTGTAATTTGTCATGATTCAGTAGAATTAAGAAACTTTTACCCTCCGACACTGTAAGTACCTTGAATATTTTGCGTATAAATATAAGAAGTATTCGAGATAAATTAGAGCACTTTGAATTACTACTGGACAATTTAAACTATCGACTGGATGTTATGATATTAACGGAATCTGGGTTAAAGACGAAGAAATTGATTTGTACCAATTAAGCGGATTTAAAAATGATTATCAATGCAGAAATTATAACAAATCTGGAGGAGTAATCATCTTAATCCGAAATTCCATATCTGCTAATAACATTACTATCATAAAAATGAAAACAGCTGAAAATGTCAATTTATATTTAGAGCATCATATTATATATAGTAAGGCTGTACATAAGTCGCATTGTTACACAGAGTCCAACTTTATACAAGAACTCGAGTGTAGCCTAGATGAGAGCAGAAGTGACAATGTTCTCATACTTGCTGAGGAATAGCGGATCCTTTCAAGATTATCTAGATCTACTTGCCATGCATGGACGCGAACATATATTGATGTCCCCACGAGAGAATTCAACGGTAGTAGGACGTGCATAGATCATGTATTCAGGAGAACATTAAGTGGAAACAAAATGTAAGCAGCAGTTCTACGGCGACCTCTCGCTTGAAAACATTCCCTACTCAACAATTGACTCCAGAGTATTGAAACGTAACTTGAGCACTGTCTCCCCTGTCTCCCGGGAAGATATAACGACGGAAACAAATCTTGATACCTCGTATCATACATTCATTGCAATATTGAACAATAAAATACAAGACTCGATTAAAGTTAAAACAATAGACAAAATGAAATAAACAAAGCCCTGGATTACACAGGAAATCAGACACTACGTAAAAATTAGAGATAAAGTGTATAAAAAGTTTAAAAAATTACCCGCACAATCAATATATGAACACAGTTTCAAGTACTATAGAAATCTATTACATCATAAATTAAAAGAAAGTAAAAACGAGTATATGAATTCCTAAAATGCCGAGCAAACCCCAGAAAACAATGGAAGCTTGTGAATAAATTAATCGGCAAATATATACACAAACAAACCCTCCCATACTTAAAGATATCGATAGGAATAAAGAAAATGGAGACAGAGGATTAGCTGAAGAATTTAATAACCATTTTGCCACGGTCAGCGAAAGCATTCTGAAAAATGCTAAATCCATCCCTCAGAATCGCACTCCAAAGAGAATTGATAACTCCATCTATCTTTTCCCCACTTGTGAAAACGAATTCAAAAATGTTATAGCCAGCCTAAAAACAGCCAAAACGTCAGGATACGATGATATTAACACAAGTATTGTGATAGAACGCCAAATGTACATTATGGAACCCCTAATGTACATTTTTAACTTATTACTGATGACAGCCACGTTTCCATCAGATTTTAAGAAAGCCGTAGTTGTACCAATTTACAAAAAGGGAAAAAAAATAACTTGAAAAATTACAGACCGATCTCCCCTCTACCGGTCTTTTCCAAAATATTAGATAAATTGGTAAAAATTAGACTCGTGAAATTTTTACACAAGTTTTTGTCCAAAAACTTTTCTAAAATTCTTTTCAGGCCTTTGATGGCTTTTTCTACTTCAAGCATGGATATGTATTCCTGACTGCATGCCTGGTCAGTGTTTTTTACCACTGTGCTGTCATCACTGCTTGTTTCATTTAGCAGTTTTTCAAAGTAATTACTCCATACTTCAAGGATATTTTTTTCTCCTGTTTTCATGTCACCTTTATCATCCCTAACTCCTTTTACATCTTTCCGCCATTTCTGAGCATCTTCAACAAACTCCAGATTATTTTGCCACCGTCTTGATATTTATTTTCTATATTCTTGCCAAAGTCCTCCCATGGCTTTTGTTTAGCTAGTTTTACACAGTGTTTCGCTTTCTTACATTTGTCTCTGTATTCTCTAAGAGCACAAGCTGACTTATTTGCCAGGAACTTTTGATATGCTTTCTTCTTTTCCTTCACTGCCTTTTTAACTTCCTGTGTCCACCAGGGAGTTCTGATTTTTCTATCCTTGCAGACAACTTCACCACATGCCTCTCTGGCTGAAGCAATCAGTGTTTTCTTTAGAGTTTGCCACTGAATCTCCAAGGTTTGGTTCTTGTTTTCAAATTATTTCGTTTTTCTTCAATGATGTTTGTGTATTTTAGTCTACAGTTCACATCTGAGAGCTGCTCAACTTTTATTCGCTTTAAAACTTTCTTACATGTCATTCTTTTCAATATGAAATTCAATTTTATCCTGCTCAAGACTAAATAGTGATCACTTCCAATTTCAAATCCTCTGTACACTCTGGTGTTCTGCACCAGGGGGAAGACATCACTATCAACAATAACATAGTCAATGAGACTTTTCTTATTTCTTGCCTCTTCTCTCCATGTGAATTTGTGCACATTTTTATGTTGGAACATGGTGTTAGTAATAACCAGTCCATGTCCTGAGCAGAAATCCAACAGGTATTTGCCATTATTATTTGCTTTGCTCTTTTCTCCAAATTTTCCCAAAATATTTTTGTATGTCTGACAATCATTTCATACTCTGCTATTTAGTAGACATAAGGGCCTAAAATATTTAGTTCCAAAGGCAAATATAGAACCAGTACACAAACATTATACTTATTTAGCGCCAGAAGTATTCAGCACACTTCCTTTAACAATAAGAAATGAAACTAACCCAAACAAATACAAAACTCTAATCAAAGAGTATTTATTTTCCCACAGAAATGAGGAAGCTCTGTTCAAAATAATTGTAGAAATGATTGGTTTTTAGCATATTTGTATTCAAAAATCCAGTCTCATGGGTAAAACGTAAAAATTTAAATGCCATTTAACTGCTTTGTTTTATTTTGTTCCTAATTAATGTTATGCAACTTTCTCTGTACATATTAGCATGTTTTCTGCGATTTTATGATGTTATTATATTATAATAATATGTAATATGTATATTATATGAATGTACATATGTGTATATAATGAAAATGAATTACATACATTTTTGTAACTTTATGCATATCGTAACCTGGATGAGCTGTTGCTCTTACGTTACACATTTGATTGTTCAACATTTTTTACTATAATACGAAGTTTATAAATAAAATTTATTCATTTATTTAACGTCATTGGGGTCAATGAGAGATCAAGGATTCCATGAAGGGATCAATGGTCTAAAACGTTTGCCTACCCCTGACCTAGACTAACAGTCCCTATTCCGATTTTGGATTCACCTGTATACAGACTGTTGATCAGCCTGTGACGAATTCTGCGCAGGCTAGTGAAGTTGTTCCACGTGATTTTCTTCAGCAATGTAAAAGTAGCACCTGCAGCATGTTCACTGTCGTATTGAAAGAGGCATGAACCCCTTTTGTAAAACTGCCATAGTATAGGAAGTGCGCTGCTTTATGTGGAAGTGTTGCACATCCATCCACGTTCATTTCTCTACACATTACAACGAAAACTCTGAATCTACAGCAACAAAAATGGCTGCCGACCCCTCCCGCCACACTTCACAGTTGAACGATGATATTTGTATTATAATTAAAAAAATGTTTCGTTTTTTATTATTATTGATCTCTCTAACTTCAGTATTTTTTTCCGTTCTGATTTCTTAAGGATTGGAGACGATGTCTCGTTTCTCGGGTGCTTCCCGTGCTCTCCATTTATTGCAGTTCCTCAATTTGACGTCAATCGATTGATTTCGAAACGAAAAATTTCAATGAAATATGATTACTGGAAAAAAGTATTTTGACCTTGAAAAAATATAAAAACACAAATTAAAAAAAGAAAGTGGAAGCGCACTTGGGAAGAGTTGTTATAAGATTTAAAAATTAATGAAGAAAGTGAACATATCCAGGCAAAAAATAAAAAAGCAGCTACTTTTTTCTTTACTTTTTTTTCTTTACTTATTATGCAATTTGTTCTCTTGACAAGCTGACCTTCTAACTTCGATGATTTTTCAAGCTCAAGCTAAAGTATTCAACCAGAATAAGAAATAATTTGGTCGTCACGTAATTTCTGTAGTGTTGATAAGAAAAGGTCAAAACGTGTTTTGATTTTACTTCTGTTTTATGGTTGTTCGACACACACGATACCGCTGCTGTCCCTTTCGCCGATGAAGTGAGAGCGCACTATCTGTTTCCTCACATTTGGTGAGTTGCTATTCGCCTGATTTCCAATCCACGATCTTTAACGAAGTGGTGGATTGGAAATAGAAAGCTTTAAAGTATGCACCGAAAGCCGCTTTCTAAGTCGATGGGCTGCCCAGAGCCGTTAAACTTCTTTTAATTCAGGTTGCGTCTTTCGTTGTATACGGAAATCAAATCTTGTTAAAATAAAAAGAAAAAAGTGGGCAATGAAATCCTGAAACGTGTGGGTTATCAAAAAGTAAAGTGATCTTGCTGTTTAACTTTAATTCGAGTGAGCATAAGGGACGCAGACAGTTAAGGAAAGCGAAGGAGTTTTCTTCCACAAGCAGCCTCCTCCTTGAACACACGTGTCTTCCACTCACCAGGGTTGTTCACCTGGTATTCTTTGTTGTGAACAAGCCAGTGGAATCCAGCTGTTCAAAAGTAAAAAAAAAAAAAAAAAAGAATTAATCAAAAATTGCTATTTTTACTGCAACTACCAGCCAAACAGTAGTGGGTTAGTTGAAACGTTGTTGAAGGATGGCCCGAAATATTCTCGATGTACAGAAGAAAAGCGGAAAAGGTGACTTAAGGTCATTAGCAATGTAGTCAATTAGTATCTCAGAACTGCCTTTGTAGTGCAGGTTGCAGTTTACGGAGAACGAAACGTTCTGCGTTGAATCCAGAAAACCACGCCCACAAATGATTTATAAGAGCGTTTGGGAGTTGACAGAATCCCAAACTCTCAGTTTCACCGCACCCCTCAAATGAGAGAGCTATTACATAATCTCAAACGACTTTCGTTTTGAGAGGGGGGGGGAGCGAACTTTCTCAACAGAGTGCAGGAACAGGTCTCTTTCTGTAAACGAGAAATGTCTAATTTATGATTGTTTTTCAGGCGTGAACAGCCATTAATTTCAAATCTATCAAATCTCTTCGGATCTACTGTTTCGAAATATGTAGCTGTTAGAGATTTTAAGCGGATTAATATCCGTTGACCGCCTCTCTAAATACGTCGCTGCATGACTCGATTGCTATAAGTGAGGCGCTCGCAGTCGGCTTCTTTCACGCGACCAGCTTCCCTTTGAAATGCCGTTCTTCGTTTCAGAAAGACGCAGAAAAGTGGAAACAGGGATTGCGAAATTAAAACTTGAATGAGTTTTAATTTCGCAATCCCTGGTTAAATCCACGGTTAAAACAGCCGAAGCGATCAACGGTGTCAACCTTGGTTTCCTTGCGAGACCGAATAGCGCAACCTCAGTTGAAAAGCGTTTAGAAAAGTTCTCGGAATCCTTCACGGGATTCGAACCCAGACTCTTTCCGAACAAGGGGCACCGTCAGTGTCTACGTTTTCACTCGTCAAATTTGTTTTGCTCAGTTTTTTAATAAGTTGACCCGCTGAATTAAAATTCCGCTCACGTGATGCGGGGAGAGAAGTCAGACACTTATTTTCACGATTTTTCTCCCGTTGTGCAACTCTTTGTTACGTAAGTTTTTCAGTATTCTGTTGGGATGGCTTCCTTATCGTACGTGCTACGTATCAGTTAGCTGTGCATCGCTATATTTTCCTACGTGTAACACGTGTTGTATAGCGAAGAGGTCACAGCTTATTATGGCGAACTGCATTTCTTTTCATTTTTAAACAGAACGTTTCTTTAATGAACTCATCGAGTCCGTGCAGTTAATTCATTTCATGCTTTTGAAGGGCAAAAGCTTCCGTTTGCATCAGGGACTTCCCAGGGAGGCAATTACACAGATGGAAACGCCAGAAATATTATTCCTCCAAAGAGAATTAGTGCATCGTCACTTACAAATGACTTTCTAAGAATCTCACTGTATTTTGTAAATTTAAAAATCTTATTCATGTTACGCTGCAAAAATAAATAAGTTAATAAAAAATGAAAATACAGATCCCCTATATTTTAAGGGTTGCACCCCGATAGTGCGACCATCGTTTGCTCTAAAAAATGTTTAGAGCAATTTGTCTCACTACGGCAATGATTGCATCGCTCAGCTTGAGATCGCTTCCCCATCAGCAATGCACTAACAGGGGAGGGCTTTCATGCAGGGAGATTTACGCACGAAATCGTCAAGCGCTTCGTGCGACTGCAGCGTATTTAAATCATACGAGATCAAACGTGGCTGCCATTATTAAAAAGATGAGCCCTGATGGGGAAATGAAGTAAGCAGATTAATATATTGATGAAGAGGGAGGAACAGACTGGATTAAGAATACGACTAAGCGTCATTGATCCAGGAAACCTGTAAACGAGTCAAAATGTTTAATTCGGATTCAGCCTTCCCACTGTTTTCCAAAATCGACTGAAATATAAATTTTCGAGATTATCTCAAACAACAGTCGAGATTATCTCAAAGCCGAACTATTTAATGGATTCGCTACATCCGACGCGGATGTGGTGACTCCAAGCAAATGGTTGGAAAAGGCACAATCAACAGACGTAATGAGGTGATTGGCTTCCTGGCCTCGGGTGCTTTTCGAACGAATCCAACCTGGTGAAATACGTTATTCGATAAACGGCGATCATCGCTTGATTATTTATCTCACAGGGTTTGTATAGAAGATACTTTGAAAAAGAATTCTCCTTTGTGACCTCGCAATTCATTTTGAAAGTGAGCACATTCGTGCTTCCGTAGCGTGGCTTCAATCTGACAATCTCGTGCGTTGTGATTTATTCAATGCTGTTCTTTCGATGCAAGCAGCAGCTCATAAGGTCGACTTTTTAAAGGGCAATAATTTATTAGCAATGCGCATGCCTGAGAATATAAATTGACATTTTAATAATCATTAATGCGTTAATAATTCACCTGCAGATTCATTTTAGGGATTTAAAAGGATGAGTTTTTTGTTTTTCGTATGAGCAGGATTTTCATCGGCGTAGCGCACATCCAAGAGCGAATAGTCGCAGGTAACTCGAAGCAGAAATATTCCTCGTGCTTTAAGCAGCACTCAACGTCTTTCAATTGGATGACCTGAAGGTGAAAACCCCATCAATAAACTGTTTGTTTTCGAAGTTGCGAGCCTGAAAGGGCTTCTGTTAAAGGTCTTTTAGCCTCCCCCCCCCCCTTCAAAACGAAACGCGAACTTATCGCCTGAGCTCTGCATGGTCTGGACTTTTCCTCCGGAGCCTTCCGCGCATTAAGCCGTGCGTATGCGACACTTCTGAGTTCGAGTGCCGCTGTATCCGTGACTAGACGATGTTCAGCGAGTTAGACGGAAGGCGAGCTGACTTCCGTCGCTTTCCTCGTTAAGGATCTCCAAATGCTCAGTCTGGCGACAGTTCGTCCGCAGGTGACGGCCGTTTCCGATAAAATGTGAAAAGTTTCGTAACTCTGATAAGATCTCGAGATGTTCGGGAGGAGTTTTTTGCATTTAAAAGCTCGTTCTTAGCGAGATCGTCGAAGTTTGTTTTTTCCGGTGGCGCTTTGCATTTCCAGTCTGTTTGGGGGTCAGTTAAATGTTTAATCTACGGAGTAATCGAAATCCACCCAACCACCCACTCCTGTTGGACTGATGCTTTTTCACTCGAAACACATTCCTTATTATCAGGAGCTGTTATTCAGCATCCATATGCTCAGTATGGCAAAGATTCGACGATCTGTCTTATGATGGATTTACCAGAGTCAAAATCACGATAGATATTTCGAAATTTTTCCAACTCTATTAATGTCTCTACTAAGTTTTGATGGCCACCAGTAAGAAGATGGCGCTGCAAAAATTGCTGCTTTTAAAAAATGCCGATGTCCAAGATGACGACGGAAACTGCATTAATACAACTGAACGTGTTTATCATTAAGAAATCCATTTTTAGAGGGAGCCATAACGAGGAATCATCCTCCCCTTTCCGCCATACCGATAAACATGTGTGTGTGTGTGTGTCGTATACACTGCAGACGGATTTCAAGATTATGCCTGTCCATTAAAGTTCCCCCGACATAAAAAAACCGTCTTGAAGGAAATCGTTCTTTCGATATCCAGATAGTTCACCAAAAACAATTTATCGAATGGCAATTTATCGAAAAAACAATTAATCGAAAATCAGTTCATCGAACAACAGTTAATCGAAAGGCAATTCCTTGAAAAAGCAATTCAACGATCAGCAGTTAATCGGAAACACAATTCATCGAAAACATAATTTATCGAAACGCAATTGATAAAAAAACAATAATTCGTCGAAAAATCACAATTCGTCGAAAATACAGTTCACCGAAAAATGAATTATAAGCCACGTGGAGTGAAGATATGTGTGGCAATTTTTTGTTTTGGATATGAAGGATCGTTAACTAGCTATGCTGGTTACAGTGAATGATAACCTCTGAGACAGACATAGTAGAGATGTTAAATGAAGATTTCATAAAGGCATCTCGTTCTCATGAAAATAACATCCTGAAAAACCAGAGGTCAGTGGGGAGGAGGAACACTGACGGTGAGTGAATTGAAGGTATACGTGAGGAATTGAGTGAACTCGATGTCATTCAGGATGTAGGACTTGTTGATATATCAGCGTGTGTCTTGAGGGAGTGTTTCAAGACATACGCTGATATATCGAAGGTGACACAACAGCTTGATTTTACCTCTTTTTTAAGACATAAAAGGGTTAGATTTTCCCATGTTCCAAAGGAGTGGAAAGAGGAGAAAATTGTTCCTCTTCATAAAGTGGGAGATAAGACTGTGGGCTTCGAATTACAGGCTAATCTGCTTTTCATGGGTTGTTAATTTATTAGAGAGGACCAGGATTCAGAATTAGGTTGATGATAACAATATTTTCTTTGATGAACAGCATTGGTTTGCTGAAGGAAAATCGTGGTTTAGCAATCTAGTTATTTATTATAACAGGGAGACTGTGAATTGGGAACATGGGATGCACACACTCGACTGGAAATCGGCTGTTCGATATCTATCAGTAAGTTGGGTATGGGGACTCAGAAGACGAAAGTCACAAGTGGTGTGACCCAAGGACCAGTTGAACGTAACAATCTGTACGATGGGAGGGGGAATGACAAAGTTCTGATAAACACTTAAACAAAAATGATATTAAAGCAACTGATATAAACCACAAGGAAGAACACATTTTTAACACCCATGTTTCCTCAAATTGTAATAATGTGTTCTTTTTCATTTAGGATATATAACAAGATATGTTAGATGTTTGAAGAAATTCGAAGATAGGTGCAGGTCATCATCAAGTTTTTCGTGCTGCAAGAAATGTCAGCAACTGAGATTCAACACATTTGTGTGAGACTTTAGGAGGCTGTGCCCCTTCATATCCAATAGTTGCCAGATGGATGGATGACCAAGTTTAAAACTGGGCATGCTGAGACAACAGATATCCCCAGGTCAGGGAGACTTTCCATAGCGATCGCACCTGAAAACATCGATGCAATGCATGTCGTGATCCTTAATGATAGACAAATACCAGCCAAAAACATTGCAAAGACTGTGCAGATATCCAGAGAACGAGTTGGGGTCATTATTCACCAACATCTGGACATGCAGAAGCTATCAGAGAAGTTGGTCCCTAAATGTTTGAATGCCGACTAAGAGAGAAAACGTGTGCTGTCATCTCAAGGGACTTTGAGTCATTTTGAGAAATCAGGTAAAAGTTTTGGCTCGTGTTGTGACTGTTTATGAAATATGACTTCGTCACTATGACCCAGAGACCAATGAAGTAGAGACACAATAAAGAACACAATAATGAACAGTCAATGAAGTAGAGACACACTGGTTCTCCACGGCCAAAGAAGTTCCAAACCCAAAAGTCAGCAGGGAAGGTCTTGGCATTGTATTTTGGGATATGGATGATATAATCCTTACCAAGTACCTCGAAAAAGGTGAAACTGTTACAGCATCAGTTTATTTAGCAGCTGTGAAGGAATTGAAGGAGGTACTGAAGGAAAAATGCCGCGGGAAACTGAGCAGAGGCGTGTCGCTTTTGCAGGACAAACAACACACCTGCTCACGCTGCTCATGAAACCCAACAGACAATATACAACTTGGGCTTTCAATGTCTGCCTCACCCACCCACCCTGTTTGACAGACCTGACTCCATCTGACTATTTCCTTTTCCCAAATTTAAAGAAACACTTGAAAGGAACACAATTTATCACAGGTGATGAAGTCCTATCTGCAGCTGAGGACTGGTTTGTGCAACAAGGGATTTTTTTAAGCATTTCAAGTGTTATACACTTGTTGTGACAAGCGTTTAACACTTCGTGAGGAATATGTGTAAGTTACGTGGTTCTACCTGAATTCCTTCACGTTGATTATCACAAATTTTCAGCACACTCTCGTAAGGGTTAAAAGTTTGGGAGGCACAGATGGGAAGCAGAATGTAGGATGGCAGAAAGATATCTTGCTAAAATTGAGAGGACAGCACAGCGCATTATGGCAATGATGCCGAGAACACTGATATGTAGGGGAAAAGATGTAATGACTCCATTGTATAAGACTTTATTCAGACCGTATATGGATTGCTGTGCCAAGATTTCGCTAATTGGTTTTCAGAAAGGATGAAGATATGTTGTAAAGGATTCAAAGACTAAGGTGGTTTCTAGTCGCTGGAATTCCATTGTAGTGTCCAGTGGATAGAAGGATGTGGGGAGGATGTCATAGAGACATATTATAAAGTTATTAAGGAGTAATTATCGGATTACTGAGTGTCAGATCTTTCATAGAATGGGTGGAGACAGGGGAGAACAAGAGGCCATCTCTGGACGCTGTATAAAAAGGTCGTGAGCAAATGGGTAAGAACTGTTTTTTTTTTTTTTTTTTTTCGTGGTGAGTTGAGGGTGGTTGGAATGCGTTGGCTGGAAGTGTAGTGGGTGTGAAGGCTGAATGCATTCAAGCCACGGTATGATAAACTGTGTGTAATGGAGGGCCTACATGCATTATAATAATAATAATAATAATGCATGTATACCCAGTCGTACGACACGTTAGGTTCCAGACCACGGCCGTATAGCGAATTTCATCGTATAGTGCAGAGATGAGCGGTCCGTCGAAACGTTGCACTTCATTTAGGTGAAGTGTAAAAAAGTTTAGCAAAAGGCACAAGGTGTTATCAATATGAAGCACCCATTAAGAGGTCACGTGAAAAATATTGGCTCGCGACGATAGTTCCCACGATTGTGCCATTCGCCTTTGCATTTTCAGTCGCTCATGATCACTCGTTCTGTAATATAAGAAAGTAATTGAATAAACTTATTGATACACGTTCTTTCAAAACCTAAGCAAATTATAAATTTATAACAGTATTATAATTCTTTCTTTTAAAAAATTGCGCCTTCACAATTTTTTTTTTCTTACAAACAAAATTCTGTGTTTAATCAATGAGTTCAAAGAAAGATGGAAATGCGACTATTTTTTTACTTGCATAAAAGAGAATGCTGTTCGTTTGATATGTTGTGAAAAGATGTCTGTTCTCGAGGAATATAACATCAAGAGGCATTATAAAACTAAACATTCTTCAAAATTTGACAATTTGCAAGGACAGTTGCGCAAAGACAAAGTGAATCAGCTGCAAAAAAATCTTAATAACTGCAAAATGGAATTAGAGCTGCTTCATTAACCGCAGATACTGCAGTTCGTACAAGCACTGCACTGTTAGTGAAATTCTGACAAAAAGAATGAAATCTCTGATGAAGAAATAGAAAAAGAATGCTTACGAGTGGTAGCAGATGTCGCTTTCCCCGATAAAAAAGATATAATTTCGAAAATCAGCTTGTCGCAAGAAGGATTGACGATCTTTCGCAAAGTATTGAGACAATTTTGCAGGGGCATATTTCTAACTTAGAATGGATTTCTTTGGGTTTATATGCAAGTTGTGATATTAGTGATATGGCGCAACTTGCTGTCTTGTTGAGAGGAACGGATTCTAGTTTTAACATCACCGAAGAATTTGCATCTTTAGTTCCATTGAAAGGAACTACTGCCCGAAAATCATATACAGGGAACTGATCTTAAATCAATTAAATATCCCAATAGAAAAGATCGTCGGTATAACAACAGATGGAGCTCGAGCCATGTCTAGTATGGATGTTGGTCTGTCGGGATTATTATCCAGAGACATAAAAATATTAACAGGAACGCGAAATAATTATTTCTCACTTGCATTTTGCACCAAGAAAATTTGAGTGCAAAAGTTTTGAAAATGTCCAGTGTTGTTCCACCGATCATTAAAAATCTAAATTCTATTAGATCTCGAGGACTGATTCATCGCGAATTTAAGGAAATTTTGAGAGATATGGAAAGCGAATATGGCGATATCCTTTTTTAGCACCGAGGTTCGATGGTTAAGTCGCGGCATAAATGCTTAAGCGTGTGTACGATTGGAAATTCAGTTATTCTTGGAGATGAAAGATAACCCGTTTCTAGAATTTAATGACATGGAATGGATGTGCGGCTTTGCATTTTGCGTTCACTTTACTCAACACTTGAATGAATTAAATGTAAATCTTCAAGGACAGAACAAATTTATTAATGAAATGTTCGATAAAATAAAAGCCTTCGAAAATAAACTAAAAATTTGGAATCGGCAACTGAAATCTAATAATGTGGCTCATTTTCCAATTCTGATAAAAAATGTCCGATTTTTCTCAAACGAAAAAAAATATGCAGAGGAAATACAGAGACTGTAAGAAGAATTCAGTTCGCGGTTCAAAAACTCAGGCGAAAATGAAATTAATTTTGATATTTTCTCATCACCCTTTAATATAGACGTTGAAAGGGATCCTGAAGAACTTCAACCGGAAAGAATTGATTTGCAAAGCAACACTGAACTAAGAAATAAGTTTCAAAATGTTACTCTTATTGACTTTTATAAGAGTTACTTTCCAATTGGTAAGTTTCCATTGCTGGCTGCCCATTCCAGGCAAATAATGAGTTGATTTGGCAGTACTTATCTGTGTGAACAACTCTTTTCGAAAACGAAAATTGTAAAAAATGATCGTAGAAATCGCCTTGATGACCAACGAGTAAACAATTGTAATTTCAAACATACCTCTGAATATTGAGAAGCATGTTGATGAGAAACAGAGCTAAATATCTCATTAATTAAATTCCAGCAGCTATTTAATTTCTTCTGATTTAAAAATTATGTACATATACCTGTGTATATATTGAAAATATTACTAATAAAACATAAACTAAATTAAAAAATGCATTGTAAATCTATGTCGAAAATAACAAATTCCACCCCATAAATTAAAATTGTTTGATTAATATATTAAAGTATTTAATATTATGTTTGTTGCGGCCCGTATGGAATATTAGGTTTTCAATTGTGGTCCACTGAAGAACAAAAGTTGCTCATCACCGCTATAGTGAATCACCCTTTTTTTTTTTTTTTTTTTTTAATCACTTGCAGAATGCATGTAATGGCTAAATAACGTTTTACGTAGTCATGTATGTATGTGTGTGTAAATGACGTAAATAAAGCATTCATTTACGTCAGGTACGCAAAAGAAATGTTTTGAATAATTTTCGGAAACGTAAAAATTATTCTGAATCGCATGGCTTAAAGGAACACCCCGACCTATTTAGACACCAATCGACAACATTAAAAGTTTTCCCATTTCGTCAATAAGATTGTCACGTTTTCGGATAATTGTAGTGTTAACTAGTGTCGCACTTTTCACTTAAATAAGAACGTCAACTTTGTTTTTAACAAATGTAACAACACTCGTGCGAGGTAAGTTTAGCCTACGGCCTCTCTGCGATACACCATTCTCAGCTAATTTAATCACTTTATTCTCAGTAGGTAATGTAAGTGGTTACGCGACTTCTTTTCCCTGGAAGCAACTGCAACCATATTTGGAATATTATCAAAGCTATAGCATTATAAATAACTATAAAAGTTATAAACAATTCACAGCCTGCGAAACACCAAAACACAAAGAGATATAACGAGCAACGAACGTGCTAAATAAAGAGCCACAGCGATTGTTTCACTGGAGCAGCTTGTTGCTACAACCGTCGTATGAGCGACTCCTGCATAGTACGATCGATGGGAAGGCTTGCATGTTTTGATAAACACCAAGAACAAAAATGATATTAAAGCAACTGATAAAATCACAAGAAAGAACATATCATAAACCTCTTTACCCCCCCCCCCCCGTTTCATCAAATTGTAATAATATGTTTTTTTTTTCTTTTTCTTTTAGGATATATAAGAAGACATGAAATTAAATGGTTTTTGTTCTGGATGTTCATCAGACCTTCCCCCCCCCCCCACTCCTGTTATAAATAGGCGCTGATTATAATTGAAGAGCGTCGAATAAGCGGAACGTCGTAAAGCGAAGCGTCATAAGACTGGTATTACTGTAATAATAATAACTGGAAGGATTATTGGCCCCAGGGCGTCTCGGGACCTAGAATTGCTTCTCGCGTTATTGTTAAATTAAAACATAATCACTAAAGCTTTTTGGTTACATCAGTTTGAAAAAAAATATAAATAATAAATAAAAGTAAATAACATTTTCGGCATAAGGTCTTTCTCACAAGCAAATAAAAGAAGTTAGCTGTTAGAAGATTCTCAAAACAGGGAGAAATGTTTATCAGAACAAACTGTAAACAAAAACGGTAGTTTGACTTGCTGCATATACTGTAGTCTGCTTCTAATGGAAAGACGTTGTTTTCCTGAACTGTATATAACTTAGATCAAATCAGTGAAATAGAAAATTCTAAATCCCCTCCCATTCAAAAAAAAAAAAAAAAAAAAAAATATATATATATATATATATATATAAAATAAAAAATAACAATTTTTTTACAGTTTCAGAAAAAAGAAGAAATCAATTTTAAAAAATGCACTTAAAATTTTTAAAGGCAATGCAATTCAAAACGGTCAGAATTAAAATATATACTCTGTGTGTGTGTAACAAGCAGATGAGAGTGTCCACCTTGCTAGGTTGTAAAGAGTTAGAGGAAAAAATAAAAAAAAAAAACATTCCCGATAATTTCAAAGGTAACTAAAATGATAAATTAGGGTAAATGAATCACAGGCATTGGCGCACTGGGGGGGGGGAATTTCCAAAAATCTTTTCCTAATTAAAATTATTATTATTTTTTTAATTTATGTTGTGTCGTGTCTTCTATTTCTATGCTACTTATGAATTAGCGGTCATATAACGTGGGAATTCCTCATAGCTCTCGGGAATCACGGCCGCTGTGAATGCAAGGCGAGCAAGTAGTGCCTGGGTGGATCAAGCGCTACTTCGTTTGCCCGAGCCAGGCCAGAGGAGATCACGGGTGTCATGTATTGGCGTTCACTGCAGATGTTTAGTCATAGGTGGTATGCAATGCGTAGAGTGTATTCTCAAATCGTCCACTCAATTCTCCTCCCCATGTGGTCAGTGTCGATCACACTGACCGCATATTCGTCGATATTCCTGTGATCAGTGGCGCACTCAGGATTAAATCCTGAGTGCGCCATTGATCACAGGAATATCGGCAGTTGTTACGTTAGAGCAGGGGTGTCACGCGGCCAACCAGCCGCATGCGGCTGGTTGGCCGCGTGCGGCCCCTAAAGCAATTCTTGCGGCCCCGACGCCTCAAGGAAGGATTTAAAAAAAGGGATGGTTGCTTTTTATAATAAAACAGAAATACCGTATTTACTCGAATATAACTCGCCCTCGCATATGACTCACACACCCCTGAACCCTGATTTTACTTTATGAAAAAATAAATTAAAAAGTTTTGCATATACATCGCACACGAAAATAAAGTTTAACCACTTTCACGTCGGGACGATAACTCGCTCCCCGCGGTAAACAACACGCCTTCCCCAACTGCCACTATATTGTAGATGCAAGAAAAACAAGTAGTTTTATTGTACCACTAAATAAAGTACAGAAACATTTGCTGTCTGTGTAATATATTTCTAAAAGACTTGGAGAGTGAATTTGAAGGGCTACCTTATTACACAGAGTTTAATATTTGCTGGTTATCTCGTCATAAGGTTCTAAAAAGCTGTTTTTAACTTTTAGAGGAGATCAAATTGTTCCTAGAAATGAAAAATCACCTGATGTTGTATTTCTTAATGATCAGACATGGGTACAAGATCTGGCATTCTTAGTTGATATTACAGGACATTTGAATGATTTAAATGTCAAACTTCAGGGGAAAGATCAGTTAATAGCACACACATGTATGATGCACTGCAAGTTTTAGATGTAAGTTACTTTTGTTTCAAAATCTTTTAAAAGAGAATCTTCTGAATTACTTTCCTTTGTGTGAACAGTTGAACAATAAGAATCAAAGTTTTACCTTTTCTCAATATTGTCCCAAACTAGAAAAGATAAAAGAAGAATTTGATAGGCGATTTAAAGATTTTAAGAAGCAAGAAGTTTTTTCGCTTTTTACAGATTCCCGCCAGAGAATACGGAAGACACCGTATTTTGAATATGGAAAGCATAAAGGCCAAATGAACAATAGCTTTGCTTCACGCGCGCCGTTTATGTGAGAAGCACAAAGGGTTAACTGCAACATTAGATGATCATTGGCAAACATAGTACTAGAGTGAGACGCGGGTAATTTGAATTTTGGTACGGATTTTAAATACACCCACATAATACGCACAGAAATCGGAAAAAGCAGTCACTTGGGAAATTATAATTTTTCCGGAATGAATCAAAGAAAGGCTGAAATAACATGTTTTACTTATTTATACACACGTTCCAATCTCCTGTTTTCCCTTAGGAATTGTGTTAGCGCAAGCTCATAAAATTAAGCTTTTTTTCCCTTCAGTTCCATCGTCAATGTCTTTTCAACAGCGATTAAGCTGAGGCCGAACAGCCTTTCTTGTGTTCCTCTATAACACGCATGTATTCTCTTCATAGCCGAAAAAGTAGGCTCGAAATTATTATTCGACTAGCAATACAGCTCGGAATCGACATGACAAGTTCTGCTTACTTATAAATTTCTTGCGAGAATTTTAACAGGTTTCCTATTAAAATTCTTCTTGTCTGACAGCACAGTGCAGGTCAATCAGGTCAGTTAACTGCAGTGTGATTAAACATGAAGATTTTTAATATTCTGTTGTGTAGATTGTACAATTTGCCAAGGATATTTTTGTATGCTCCCCTAAGCTACAAATTCCACACCGAATTCTTCAGTATACCGGTGCATAATACAGTCAGTAAGAATGTACGAAATACTATGCATTTAATATTATGTTTTCTATAAAATGTGCATCTTAATTTGGTTGTAACAGCTTGGCTATGGGTCATAATCTAAAATTTTCAATTTTAGATTATGATCTACGTGTATACCCAGATATTAGTAGCTGTAGACCCATTGAGGAGCTTCGCAAATGCAGTCACTTCTGGGGTGGCAGGAAGTGGTATAATATTTAAATGATAGGACTGCTTCTCCACCCTTCAGTTCAAATAGCTAAATTTAGTTTTCTGAAAGCTCATTTTGATTTTGTTTTTACCGAACCATGTTTGCAAGCTTAATAAACCGGATTCCTCGTTACGCTTTAAGGTCGCTTGATGAGAAAACTATTGCCGTATTTTCAGTATAGCAGAATAGGTTTCCTTTCAATTCCATTCGACAGAGGTCGTTTATATAGATAATGAAAAAGTCTCAAGGCTCCTTACTTTTATCTAGAACTGATTCTTGAGGAACACCAGTTTTGATGATTGGTATTCGTTCAAGCTGCCGTTTTTTTGAACTGCTTGCCATCGGTTTTCTAAATAAGATTGAAACTAAACGGTAAGGAAATTCTCAGAAAGAATTTTTCTTTCCAAATTAATTTGACTTAAAAGTAATCTAATCAGGAATAATCAGTTTTATTTTCAAGAAACAAAAACTGATACATATAAATGATTCGAACACGTGCATTCAGCTTATGTTATCTGGAGTATTTAATAAAACAACTTTAAATTTGGTCATAGCGACACGTGTACCTTTTATGACGTTACAAGTAAACAGCATAGCACCACAATAAAACATTATGGTACCGGAATGGGAATAATCCTTTCATCAGAAGCGTAGCTAGAGGGGGGGGGGGGGGCTTTCATTTGAACGTTTGCAGATAATTCTAAAATAGTCTCTAGAACTCAGTTCCAACTATTGTAATACTACAGTGAATTTTCCTCACAATTGCTGTAAGTGTTGCTAGTTGTGAGTGGAGTTTTTCTAAATAAAATTGATTCAGAATTACCTCCATTACTATGAAATAGACTTCACTAACAGAAAAGCAAGAAAGATAACATTTTAGAATGTTGAAATTAAAGTTTTACTTCAAAAATAAACATACTGTTTTAATTTAAGTTAAGGGATATTGCATCCCATATTGTTTCATAGCCGAATAAGAAACTCAAAGAGTTTCATGCCGAATATAGAAACTATATAAAGTTCGGCGAGTCCAAGCGTAAGCAAATACCTGGATAGTGCAACTGACCCGTTTGGTAGTGCAACATTGAGGCAACTCATAGTAAGGGTGGAGCAAGCTCCGATCACTATTCTTGGTATTTTCCCATAATGTGAAAACCAGTTCCAAGGTGCAATATCCCTTAATTTAAATAAGTTCACATCGCCGAATTGAAGCCTTTGGCTTTTCATATAATTAATACTATTTTAATTTATTTTCCTATACGTCTTTTTGACTTTTTTTGTTGTAGTATTTTGTGTGTATTGAGAGGGGCGGCAAACTCAGGGACCTCCCCGGGCGGCAAGAGCTCTAGCTTCACCACTGCCTTTCATCCCCCGCTTGGAGGTCTGTAAAATCAAAGGGCAGAGCACGTTCTTTATTTTCTTCAAGGACGGTTGCTGCTCAGAAATGAATTAGAAGCACGTGTGTTTACGAGATGTCTCCATTGTTTACACGAGGCCAACTACGGAAGGTGGCAGTGAAGCAAATCCCTTACGAAAAACGAATCTTTACATATTTATTAATATAATAAATATGTAAAGTGTTAGAACTGAAAGTGTTACAAGCACACATTTCAAAACATGAAATGAGTAAAACAATTCCAATATTATATTAATAATATTATTCCAATATTTAAGCGCCCTTTAAATATTCTTCATCCATAGACGTTTAACGAAGATTTTTTTCAACCAAAAGGATCGTTTTTCTTACTGCTTCGTGGAGGATCCTCAAAAATCTGGATTTGAATTCATCGGTCGAAGGAGGACAGAACACTTTCAGTAGGGTAGGGGGACTGTTTATAGACAGAGGAGGAGGAGGACAATTTGTCCCCAAAAAGCTGATGAGACATATCAGCAATTGTGTCCGTTAACAGACCATCTCGCTTACTCCAAAAATAAAGTTTTGGTATCATCGCATCTTTGATCGAAATTCTTGCTATTAAAGTCAAAAAGAAATTTTCGATTTTCAGGTGACTTTAAAAATTGAAACTTATTATTTTGGTGAGAAATGTCCAAGCCAATATAGCTTTATTTTTTATTTACTTGGCGTGGCCATTTGAATTCACGTTTTGAAGCCTGTTCCTTTCCTTCACATCACTAACCTCGATCAGATCATTAAATCTTTAAAATGAATTCACAAATGAAAATCTCTTCAGAACAGAAATAAGTTTGCCGAGTAGTCAGCGTATCTGCTCTCCAGCTAACTGGCTGCGGGTTCGAATCCCGCCTAGGCATAGGTGTTTGTGATTGTCCTCCACCTGCATACATTCATTCATCCAAGCAGATATACACTGTCCCAAGATGGACTGGGTCACCATGGGAAAAGTGACAAACACTCCCGCAATGGGAGCGGCCTTCACCCTGTAGTGGATGGACAAAACAGGCTGATCATCATCACAGAAACAACGGAAATTCGAAGTGCAATGGGCCTCGCTGTGCCTGCAACCGGTCAGCGAGTGCTGGCATTCGAGGACAAAAGACGAGTCCTCGATCATATTCCAAAAGCTGCAAGACGGATAGGTAATTCCTCCGTGACACCTGCTGCCAGAATTAGAAATATTGGCAGGGTGTCAAGCAACTGCGCAACTAACAATGTAATAGGGATTGTTGTCTTGCTTTCTGCATCTTTACCCCCCCCCCCCTCCTAGAAGTCATTTTTATCCCCTCCTCGATGCTTAGCTGGTCACATAGGAGGTAACGTGGAGGGTTTCCTCCAAGAAACTCGAGTTTTTCATTCAATAAAATCCGGCCAGAGGAACACACGCAATTTACAAACCTAATACTATGGTCGCAATTAATTTCTTCAGCAATAACTCCAAGTTGATCAGCCCTAGATCCATCCTCCCTGCAGATGAGGCATTCATGAAAATCACTAACATTGTCTGCTATGCTACGAGATTTTGTTAGCACTCGTAGTGATAGGAAGACCATTCGATTTGTGATCAGAACAGACGCTCTTCATGGAATTGGGTTATTCAACATTAAGGAAAGACAGACTGGATCGTTCTGGCGGAGGTCTAGCTATACTCCTACGGACCAAACACATCAAATATAAAGAAATCGTATTAACTGCAAACAGCAGTATAAATAGTAACGCAGAGGCTGAAGCAGTGAAGATATTTGTACCAAATCGGATTATTACAATAGTCACTGCATATCACCCACATAACACAGATATAAATGCAGAATTACTTCAACAACTAAGTCAAACAACGTCGGACACAAAGATCCTTTCAGGAGATCTAAATGCCAAAGGCCCAACTTCAGGCTCCCCACAACTAGATCCGAAAGGAGCACAAATAGAAGACATAATTGATTATCTAAACCTTGAGATCACGAACAACAGGCAAAATACGTATCTGTCAAAAACAACAGGCACGGAATCAGCATTAGACATCACAGCAGTAGATTATGAAACTGCAAATCTTACCCAGTGGAAAATACTAAAGAATGCCATCAGTGATCATAGACCTATTATCACAACCATTAATTTGCAGTTAGACCAAAAACCACAGACAAAGAGATCTTGAAACTTTACGAAAGCAAATTGGCCTAAATGCACACAACTATTAGAAACATATTGCACTGGCACACCTACTAGTAAAGAACTTGATCAGCGACTACTAGAACTAACTAACAACATACAGAAAGTTACAAAAATTAAAATCGCAGAGGTATCAGAAAAAACAATTGGGTTCCATTTTGAAAAGATCACAATATCAATCCTATGATCACTTAAAGAGATATTATCTACGAACAGTTAAAACAAAATAATACAGAAGACAACAGAAAGAAGTTAATATAATTAACTCTAAACATAGAAGATGAAATTTCTAACTGCAAACAAAAAAAGTGGGAAGAATTCTGCAATAGACTGGATCCAAGAAGAGACTCACAACACTGGAACATCATCAGATTATTAAACAACGCAACACTTCCGGATACTGATCACTCTTCAAACACTGTCTCCTCAGGAACCAATACAGCAGCAACAACAAACAAACAGATGGCAAAGTTACTAGCCGAACATTACTCTAATGCAAGCAAACTGCAATACAACAAAGAAGACAAAAAAGTGCAGGAAATTTGCAAAACAGCTGCTGATGTAATCCATAACCTACCCATCTGAAGACATCTTTACTCAGGACCTCACAATGACAGAATTAGAAACAGCAATTAGTCAAATCGATCCCGACAAATAACCCGGAATTGATGTTATCTTTGGACATATAATTATTGCATACGAGACTGGAATAAGGGGAACACATTAATTTGGATTTCAGATTTCAATGAAATGAAGAAAAATGAAAGTAAAAGTTAGTGGAATTTATTCCAACATGCATCGAATTTGGGCTGCAGTCCCACAAGGTTCTCTTTTAAGCCCACTCCTATTTCTCATCTATATGAACAATATCCAGCCTCACATAATAAATGACCCAAAAATAGCATGCTATGCTATTTTTGGGTCATTTATCTTTGATAAATGAAAAAACAAAACTAAGCATTTTCTCCACTGAATAGAAAAAATAGACACAATTACAACCTTGAGGGTTATACAGAATATATAATTATATCAAAATATATAATACCAAAATAGAAAAACAGAGTCTCCAAAATACTTAGTCCTAACCCTAGACACTGAACTGAGATTTACAACTCATATTACAAATATATCCAATGACGCTCTTAAGAAGCTTAATATCATCAAAAGGCTTTGTGGAACAAAGTGGGGTGCAGAACCGAAGACACTCAGAACTGCATACGGCACTCATACGACCCACTATGGAATATGCCTCATCAATCTGTGCTCCAGCTTCTACTAGCTGAAAAGAAAAACTTGAGAGAGTACAATCAAGAGCAGCAAAAATGATCAAAAGTGCAGTCTCATCTACAAATAATTTAAAAGCTCAACAAGAGTGTGGGCTTCACATGCTAGAAGACAGAAGAAACTCTCCACAGTTAAATTCACTAACACACTCAAGAGCCACCAACACGATCACATGTCACTCAGGACTTTCGATGCCTGGACAATAAAATCTAGACTAAATAGATCATCTACGTTACAATATGATCAAGAAATTAGAAAACAGATTGACTTAGAGCACCTATCCATTGAAATAAGCAAAGAGCCACTCTTGTCCGCTATTCTACCAAAAAACACAATGAGAAACTTAAATTTCCTCGAACCTTGTTCAAAATAGGATTCACAGCAAGAAAAGAAAAGAAAAGGACTTGACACTATACATCGCTTAAAACAATCCAAACCATGTCATCACCTACACTGATGGATCATCTGATGAAGCACTCAACCGAGGAGGTTCAGGGGTTTTCCGAACTCTACCTGGAGGCGAGGAAATGCAAATCAAAACCACAGCTGACAAAATAGCTTCAAACTTCACTTGTGAATTAACAGCCATTCAAACAGCTCCTATGTTCTATCTCTCAAATCCAGTAACAAACATTACAGAAGGAATAACCATCTACAGCGACTCAAAATCTGCATTTGAGGCATTAAAAAATGAAAAACAAAACTCACACAGGAAATTCATAAACAACCTTAAATTTGAAAAATAAGAACTACATACTGCAATGGATACTAGCCCATGTAAATATTGAAGGCAGACAGACAGCTAAAGAAGCAAGATACTTCAAAAAATTACACCCGCTATTACTTATTAAGTAATAGCGGGCGTAAGGACGGAACATTTTAAAGACATGAAAATTCAGCTGGACGGTAGTAGGAGCTATGAAACATGCAAGAACCGTCCAGGAGTTGAACTAACACCTGGCCATATTTATTTTTGTCCAGCAACTGCTGCTCTACAGAAAATTGACAATAATTCTAGAAAAACGCTCTACGAAGTTCAACAGATGACCAAAGCAGCTCTACAGATCCACGATCATATCTAGAAACTCTTCAACGGACTCGACAACAACAACACCGTTCGGTTATAGCACGCTGAACGTGCTGGATTACCTTACAAGATTCCTTCTTCAATTTTTTTTTTTTTTTGTTTGTTTGTTTTGCTTCACGTCATTAATGGCCATCAGTTCTCAAAATGTGAAATGAGGACTAAAAGCCGATGGGTATTAACCACATATGTGCAGCGCAATTTGAGTTTATGACAGTTTAATACGTCATAAACTCAAATTGCTGTCAGAGGAATATTAGTGGGAGGACGTCTTCACAGAATTGTGTCGCTCCCTGCAGCCTGTGAAATATTCAGCTCATCACCTCCTTTGATTGTTTTCACGAAACCCATCTTCTGTGCAAAATCACCTAAATTTGATTTTATGCGAATGCAATACTTTTTATAAACCGTTGTGTTGTTAGATTGCCCCTCCTTCTTCCTGTTTGCTTTTCACGTTTCAGAAAAGGGCCTCAACGACCCATTCCTCGTTAAGGAAGTTCTGTAGAATAATGTCGATCGTGCATGCGACAGTCAAGTTAAAAGAAACGAGCTCTGCCGATCCACTCGAAGTGGAGCCATTCTTTTAAATTGCTGAAGTTGGCGTGAGGTTTCGCACAAATCGTATTCCTGTGAGCTCTAAACGCACGTTAAGGAAGGGAGCTGCCACCGCACGACTAACGATGGACATCTTGTAAGCCAATCAGCGCGATTCTCCCGTGCAGCCTTGCGGTAGCGGGAGATGTAAGAGGTATCTTGGAATTAATCCGCCTTTGTCGGTTGACTAGCGTGACTGTGACAAGTAGATACGGAAAGTGAATAGTTTTACGGACAATTTGTTTGTGCGCACGCTGCTGTGTCTTCCTACCCTCCCGAGGCACGGGATTCTAACACCGAGTTAAGATGCATCGGATACGTCCAGTCGAAGTGACAGGTGAGAAATACGTTTGTCTTAGAGCCTCTGAGCGCTTTCTTCTTCCTGGTGAGAAATGTTGTAAAGCCGGACGTGCTGCATCTGTTCATGAAATAGCGTTTCGCCATGTCCGCTGTGCGAATAGTTTTTCTTAAGCTTATTACAAGAATACACCTCATTTGCATGACGCAGGCAGTGCTGTTAATAGGCATTAACGTGTTTCGTTATTTTTACTGATGGGTTTCCTTCTACTGAAGTTACAGATAAAGAATCGCGAAAGTTATCAGCTCAGTCGGTGACGTCTCAAGATACTTGAGATATTGCTAAGATATTTTGCAGAGGGTGGAGAAAAGTTGAAGTGCTTTTACCCACAACTGGAGTAATCCCTTTCCGCTTCGTGATTTTTTTTTACTCGAGCTTGACGATTGCCGGTCATTTTATCTTATTGAGAAGGATTGTGAAGGAAGTTTGTACCGTGGGTGGGTTGAGAATTTTTCCTCGCAATTTTATCAATTTTTTGTACTTTTTTATTTCTAATATTCCGGAAACCCTGCTCTAGAGACCAAACATAAACTTCAAGCCACTTCAGGCCTCCAGTAGGCGGGGCGGTGGTCTCACACCGGCGATGAAATTCATCTTCTGTCTAAAGATGATCACAAATGTCTATGTCCACGGCGAAATTGAAACCCGCGACCTGTTGATTGGAAAGCGAGTACGCTAACCACCGGGCCTCCCTACTGCTGATGGATTTGCAACGCGGTCCTGCGTCAAATAAGTAGGGTGGCGTTGCACCTGGCGATGAAAGTAACGAATGCCTTAAGACAGTGTTTCTCAAACTTCAGATATCCGCGGACCCCTTCTTAAATTTTCATTATTACCAAGTACCCACTAATTAATTAAAAATAAATAAATTAAAATTAATAAATTAATTTAAAATATTAAAAAATTAAATTTATTTTATTTGAATTTATATGCTCATGTAAAACAAAAAATGATTTATTTTTAATAGAACAAACTTTATAAAGATACTATAAAGTTTTACTTGAAATAATTTATTATCAATGAGAGGAGTGAAATTGCTTATGGTGAGAGAAAATTTCAGCAAAATTTGGCTCTGTAGTTGTTTCAATTTCAATCTCAGATGCGGTTCGACATCTATAATGCGATTCCTCTTCTTCGTCTTAATATCTACAAGGGCCGAAAATCCAACTTCGCACAGATATGAACTCGGAAATAGAAAAATGAACTTTAGAGCTTTATCTGTTAATTCAGGAAATTCATTCTGTATTTGTAGCCAAAATGATGATAACGTATTCTCGTTGTATTTATTTTTTAGGAAACCATCAGAAGCTAATTCTAAAAGTTGTTCTTCTATTGACGACAGACCCTTTGGCGTAAATTTGTTTTTATTGAAAGGGTATCTTATCTACTCAATATCAATGTCCAATTCAGGGAAATACTTTTCTAGATTCATTTGTAAGCTTTTTTAAATGCTGCATGATAGTAATTTTCACATCATCAATTTGTTCATTTGAACTTGCGAGCAATTCATAAAGTGATGGAAACGCGTCAAATTCTTCATTACCAACCCGCTTTTGCCATAACTTCATTTTTACCAACGTGGCGTTCACTTTATCTTGGACATGAAATATAGAAATTTCCTTGCCTTGTAAATTAAGACTATTTAATACAGTAAATATCTGCCAGGTATGCTAATTGACTGAGCCATTTCCAATTATGTAAATGCATTTTCAATTCAAACTTTTCATCAAGAAAAACTTGTAGTTCATTCCGAAGCTCAAATAAACGAGTAAGGACTTTTCCACGAGAAAGCCAACGAACATGGAAAAGAAGTTGTGTATAGTTGCTTCGCATTTCTTTGCAAAGTTCAGAGAAATGCCTGGCGTTTAGAGGACGGCCTTTAACATAATTTATAATTTTTACAGCTTCATCAAGAACTTTTCTTAGGTCTGTAGACATCATGTATAGCCGAAGCCTTCCTGTGTATGCAGTAGTGTGTCGACTTTGCATTTGGTACAACAGCTTGAATCCTTAAACAAGCCCTTTTTTTGATCCGACCATGGATTTCGCTCCGTCCGTGCTTATTCCAACGCAACTTTTCCAATCAAGCTTGTTTTGATGCATAAAGGTATTTATACTGTTGAATATTTCTTCTCCTGTTGTATGTTCTGGGAAGGGTTGGCAATATAAAAGGTCGTCATGAATTTTTTTGATTTTTTTCGTACTTAACGAACACTAGAAGATTTGCAAAATTTGCAATGTCGGTGGAATCATCTACCTGCAACGCATAATAACGACTCTTACGTATATCGGATAACAATGTTTGTTTTATATTTTCAGCCATTTCAGTGATTCTTCGATGAACGGTAATATTTGAAAGGCAAATCCGATCAAAAGATCTTTTTGCATTATCTCCGATCATAATTTCCGCTATTATTTTTGCTGCAGGCTTGACCAAAGTTTCACCAATTGTTTCCGCTGCATCACTTTTTGCTATTAATAGCAACACACGATATGAAGCTTCTAAAGCCTTCATGTTTTCACCTCCTGACACGATCGACATCACTTTTTGAGATTCTTTTAATTTTTTTAGTTTATTTTGAAAAAATTCGACAGGTTTGTCCTTGCATTCATTGTTTCGATTCAAAATGACGATTTAAATTAATGGTTTCAGGCTTTCATTTTTTTAAAGTTTCACCGCAAATTACACATAATGGAATAGGGTCCTCCTTCATTTTCCATCCATGAAAATCCACATTTCAAGTAATTTACGAAGTTTTCTCATCATCTTCCTAATTGGTTCTTTAGAAATGTCAGACGACACATACTTATCAATTTCACTTGATCCAGATGCAATATCAACATTTTCTTGTTGCTGGCAGCTACTTGTATCTACTATGTACCTCTCTTTTGTGCATTTTAAAAATCCCAATCTTTAACCAGTGATCCATACGTAAGAATTTGGAAGCTAAAAAAAAATTACCGTATTTAACGAACAGTCCTTCAACAAATGGCTAGTGAAAGCAGAACTCGAAACAGACAGCAATGGTAGGCCAGTAGGGATAAAGCAGCTATGAAGACGTCCATATGATTGGTGCGGTATTAACAAACGATCGCGCTACTAATTGACAAAGGCAGGCCGACAGTTCAGTTGAAATGCTAATTCTCTTCAACCGAATTCCTTATATAATATCTGAAACACATTCACTATACATTTCTTAGTTTTAACACGTTCACTCAAACAAAACCATATGTTGCCGGTGAACCGTATGGTTTTGATTGTCTACTGTACAGCATTTTATGTGGGAGGGGTCATGCGATTCATTAGTTAGTGCCGTTTTTATTCCAGTTGTCTCTAATTGCAATGTTTGTTGAGAAACATATTACACAGCCTGCAGATGTCTCTGTACCTTATTCAGTGATACAGTAGGAACGTTTTACGGTCTCAAACTTAAATTTTATTTCATGCGTTAATGATTCATAGCCGAAAATTGCCACGGCCCCCCCGGGGGGTTCGCGTGCCACACTTTGAGAAACACTGCCTTAAGGCATGAAAAATATCAATGGTGAAGCGGGATTCGGCTTGGTAGAAATCACGCACAGCAGCAAAAACGGGTGGCTTGTGAGATCCCCCCCCCCCCCCCGATGATGCACTCGCACTTTTGAGACCGTCTCAGGATTATTGATTTGTTGCTCTGACACTTCTTTCGCGGCGTTAAGTCATTTGAACTCCAAGAGATCCTCATGTGCTTCGAATGTTTATAAATTCTCACACGTTCGGGTTGGGTTTTCTTTAATGTATTGTTTCGTGTGTTTTTTAATCATGCTACAAGACGAAGTAAAAATAATAATTAAACCGAAATAATTCAGCCAAATCTGCAACTTTTAAAATTGCGTGATTGTTTTGTGATACTTGCAGATTTACAGCTCGTACAGGATTTTAGTAGATGGGATTTTTCATTTTATGGAGGGTGGGGAGAGAGAGAGAATCCGTGAAAGTTGAGAATAAACACGCTGAAGAACAGCTCGATTTTTTTTTCCGAGTGATGCAAGATTGGAATGGACTACCTTCGGAAGAGGTTGCGAGTGTAATAAAGAGAAGGTACGACAGATCGCGAGTGATACGCGCACCCGATGAGTTCCTGACTCCCTGGAGATCTCCGGTAATGATAATTCTCAAATATTTCAGTGAATACGCGAATTAATAAGCTTATTATTACTTGAAACATTACAGAGGTGAGTAAGGGTAACTAGCATGGTGGGGGGGGGGGCGTTCAGAATCTCTCCACACCGTCCCCATGTGCAGGTTCCAAGCGAATCGGTTTTTGACTAAGTATTTTTTGTTTTAAATTTTGAAATGTCATCTTCCATAAGGGCAGTAAGCTGTTTCATCATTCGCTAGAAGTATCGCGTCATCCCCTCCCCCAGTAAAATAGGCACTCGCTGCACTATACGTATCTAAATAATAATGTTGAATTTTGTCTCGGCAAATAAACTTTTTCGCATTAGTAAAATTAGCAAATAAAGTTGTCGGCATTTATTGGAGGTCTCCCTCATGCAAACAACGCTTCTATAAATCATTATAATTATATCGATGGGGCCCTACTCCGCGGATACCTCTTGCTAACACGGGCGTAATTGTCATTACCTGGAATTTACTTCCACGCAATGACAATTAAGGCATCAAAATGGCTTCTTTTATCTCGCTTTTATATAAATGCCACACTTGCAGAAGAGAAAGAAGGCATTTTATTTATAGCCATATTTTTGTTAAGCACAGTATAAATAAATGACTGCCCCAGGGGATTATTTTATGTTTCATCTGACGTCATCGGAGTAATTCACGGTGGGTCCCCCAATCCGAGAAGTAACCCAAAGGGTAACTTCAAGTGCCATTCCTGCTTGTCAGTTTTAGCAGCCTCGATTTTTCCATCCGTGCCGCCAGTGTTGCTTCCTTGACTAAGTATTTTGGTTGCTTCCTTCGCTTTGTGAACTTGACTTTTATGCGATAAGAATCTCATTCAGATATTCATGATGTCGGTCGTAGCTGCACGTTGACCCAAGCGCATTTCTTGATTTAAGAAATGCCACCTGGTGCCAAGCCAAATAAGGGCGCGCGCGCTAAATGCAGTAACACGAAGATAATCTTATCAAACCCGACGGAAGGAATGCATTCGTTCGTTTAGCCGCTGTCGTGGCCCCACAATACTGAAGTTTATTAAGACGTACCATCTTTGCAATTTAAATTGCTCTGATTTGGAAATGTTCGCTGATACACGATGTGCACTCAACAATTTCGTTCAGATGAAAGCGAATAACAGACACGTTTTTGTTATTCGTTGTAGCCGCGACATTTAACTCGTGTCCAGTGATATTTATCAACCTCGTAGATGTACTGTTAATGATGCTGCGCTTGGTGGTCCAATACTAAAAGAATTACTCTCTTTGCTGCTTTTAAACCCACTGATGAATCGATATTCTCACAGTGTGAGCAATATTCTGTTAACTGTACAATCGATTCGGTCTTCTAAACGTTGATTTGTCGCAAAAATGTAATTTCAGCAATAAATATAGCGTCAGTTGCAGTATATTTCGTCGAGGAGAAGTCGGTTGACTACCTTTTTTTTAAATAACCCTGACCGTTTGGTAACATTTAATCGATATTTATCTTCGGAAGCGAAGCACACAACCGATTGGTCAAAGGGTTTCGGAAATGAAGGGGGAGTTCTACTCTAATTATGATTATTTTTCGAGTGCGCATTTGAGTGTAGTCGGAAGCAAAAACATTGTGAACGAATATGAGACAGATGGCAATGATTCTGGCACATGGAAATGAGTCGCGCTTCAATTTTAATGAAACGTCCACAAAACGAATCCAAACTTGCTAATTCATTCGCTGCCATAATTCTCCACACACACTGGCATAATGAATCATTTGAGGTTGCAAATCTTCATCAGCTTGTTTCTACTTAATTTGTGTCCAACAATTTCATAGAAACAATCTTTTGGCTATTTAAAACCTCATACTTTTGCTGTACTTCTTAAGATAATTGAATATTGTACTTTGTTTTTAAATATTTTAAGCACCAAACTGCAGGAAAAACTTTTTTTTTTCCTCAAAGGATTCTTCATAACAAAAGCGCATCCCATCCAGTCCCTCCCCTCCCTCCCTCCCAAGTACAAAACATACTCGCACGCAATGTGAATGCCCCATACGTGATGTGCTATCAAAGAAGTTTTATAACTTCCACTAGGGCAGGGGTTAAAGACATTCCCACCTTCACTTAAGAATCTCATTCAGATATTTATGATGTCCTTCCATTATGTAGTGGACTTTGGTAGTTGAATAAGAGCAACTGCGTGTGAACACTGAAATCGATCAGTCCAATAGAAGAAAAAGCCATCGTGTCCATCTGTTTCGTAGAAAATTGACGAATCCTGTTTTGCAAACCGACAAGAATAGCCTATTGTCCACACTTACAGTTAAGTGCATACAATATTTGTTAGTGTAGTGCAGACATCTTTTGAAATTTCTTATTTTTCCCCAAGACAACTAAAGCTGATCAAGTTAATGACGAGTCCGTTTTGAAACATTCTAAAAATACGCAAATTTCATAATTTTGAAATTGAAGTTAAAACTGTGCACGAACTTCGCTTCTGACATTAAAAAGGACCACGAAACAAATAATTTGTCCAACATTTATCTGACAAATTTGTAGCGTAATGAATATTTGTAAGACCGGAGGAATCTTCATAAAGTAAAATTCAGCTTAGTACAGTTGTATTAAAAGTGAGTTTCTTTTTTCAGAAGCTTAAGTATATCCTAGTGTCTTCCACGCAGTTTATTTTCTTTCATCCTACTCCTTTTGAACACTCCAACCTTTTGTGTTGGTCTTCGTTAAGAGTTCGAGTCATTCTTGATTTTTCTTAAACTTACTCCTATTTCTTGAGTGACTCACCTTACTCCCCTAGAAATGCGTGCATTTCCAATTCCTCCAAATGGAAATCTCGCTCAATATTATCTGAGTGTATTGTGAGGTGGGATCCACAATAATGGAAAGTGTGCTGCTATGACGAGTATTAAACCACGAGCACTCGTGACAGCAGAGTGACAAGTGGCTCTCACACCAGAGGACCTCTCCGAACAGTCATACGATGAAGCCATCAAGCCAGATGAGGGAAAACGACGCGGCCTGTATATTATATCTTCAATCCGAAGAATGGCTTCTCGATGCTCTAGAGGCACTTCACTTCGGGTCCGATGGGTAATGGATGCTCATGAGAATGCGACATCGAACAGAAATTATGCCGCATGGACGACCACAATTACAGCTGAAATATGGAGCTGACGTTGTGATTTAAATGTGCGTTTGGTCCTTGCTGACATTAGCCTCATTAAGTGCACCAACATGCCTTATTCTGTTAGGCGCTGTGCTACTAATTACCGACACCGCTGATTTATCTACGTGGACAAGCCTACTGTTAGAAAGTTTGGCAAACAGCAGCAATAGACGATGTAGACAGAGAAAAGGCGGTGAACTAGCGCGCTCACAACACCCGCTCATCCCCGCTTGAATGTACAGAAGACAAACTCGGCAAAGAGCAGTAAGCATGACTCTTGGCTTCGACGAAGTTAAGATTAATAAGCTTCGTTCAGTTGTTGGATTGTAAAGTGAAATAATATTTGAAAGCGCAGGCTGGCGATGAGGCAGGTTGGTTATTTAGGTGATTTGTAAGATAAAACCAGTTTATTAACCAAGAGAAAGACAGCCATAGCTAAGAAAGAAAGAAAAAAAAAACAGGAAGTAGGAATTCTATTCTGAAGGGGGGGGGGGGAGTTGAACAAATTTCATTGTTTTTAGTAATGAGTTACAGTAAAGGGGGGGGTGTGACGCTAATAATGAAATTAAAAAGTGCAGTAAAACAATTCAATTTTTAATCCGACAGAAATAGCGATGCACACCGGAATTGTAACTGCGTAAGATGAACAAAGGCTTAAATCTGTTGAAATGAAATCCACGACAACCGCAGAATATGCAGAATATAAGTTTCTGGACTGGTGGGAAAAAAAAGAAACTAAATATGGTCCCTTTAATGCGTCCAGCGCAAGAGATTGCAATTAGCATGCAAACAGCGCGGACAAGACCAGGACACGCGACATTCTTTGATATATCCCTAGAGGAAGAAGGCTACCAGGATGCCCAACGCACACGGTTTGAGACCGCAATATCCTGTTACCGTTTACTGTCATGGGTGCTACGGTGATCTACGTCAGTGCTTCCCAAACTTCTGGATGTCAGGGTCCCCTCTGCAAAAATTAAAATATTTCACGGCCCCCCCTCGAAACCAAATCGTAATAGAGAGATATATTATTATAATATTTATTGTATTTATATTCAATACCAAACATATACAGCGAATATTGCAAAAATCAAATGCATGTATTACATTTTTTGCCTGTTACCGTTTGGTTCTGAAGACGATGCGGGCTGTTCTGGTAAAATATGAAATACGGTCCTCTTTTTTTTGAGTCTGTTTCTGCTTCTTCTGATTGTTCGCGGTATTTTTTTTTATTTTTTATCAACCACTAATCCATCTCAGGGTTAAATTTTTTAACGTAGAATAGATCAAATAATATCACCACTTACCGATACTGGCACACCACAGACGGATAACATGAAATTAGTGAATATTACCTGAATAAGGGAATCCCCGGACCAGGAACATTTTTCTTTTTTGTGACTTTTCTCCTTTTACGGTAATTAAGCCTAACGCGAAACAGACAGCAAAGACAAGTTATTAAAATGTGCATATGATTGGTGGGGTATTAACAAAAGACCGCGCAACCGAAAGATAAAAGCATAGCTGACAATTGAGTTGAAATGCAAATTTTCTTCAACCGAATTCCATTTATGAAACTGCCATAACATTCATATATATATATATTACTTAGTTTTAACACTTTTACGAATTTTAACACGTTCGGTTGAATTTTATTGCTGCCTTGGGAAATAGAACTCGCACACATCTAATTAATAACAATAGTTTTTAGTTAGATACTGTGTTTGCCCATGCAACATATGGTTTAGTTTCAGTCTATACAGCATAGTTTCTGTATGAGGGGACATGTGATTCATTAATTAGTGTTTTAATCCCAGTTGTCTCTAATTGCACTATTTGTTGAGAAATATATTACACAGACTCCTCATACCTTATTCACTGGCATAATAAAAGTAATTGTTTTTATTGCCTCTGCAGTATAGTGGCTGTTAGGGAGGACGTGTTGTTTACCACTGCAAGTTACTATATCCTACTAGAGTTACTATCTCCCCACATGAACTTGTTTAAGCTTTTTTTCATGTGTGAAGTATATGCGAAACTTTTATTGGTAACAGAAAACTATCTCGGATGACAATGATAATATAAAACGAGTTTTGATATGCATATAAAGTCAATATTAACAGTCCCTGATTACGAACGCTTGATGAAAGGGACAGGAAGATTTGGAGCTTCCCTGGAGAGCATTCGAAGTAAATACAATTAACCACTGCTTTGAAATGAAACATATGAATAAGCAATATTTACTAATATTCATTAAGCGCCGAAATACGCAGGAAGCAAAGTTTGTGAACCAACTAATGTGTGAATTTTTCCATTAAAATATAAAAAATAACAAAAAAGAAATAATAAAAGTTAAATACGTTTCTTTTAAAATAAAATAAAAAATCTACTTAGTCTTAACATTTTAAATTTGTTTTCATTATTTTACGGCCTCAATAAAACCTACGGTCCCCAAGGGGGCCGCGGCCCACAGTTTGGGAAGCGCTAATCTACGTGAACGCAGCTGAAGCGGAAGAAGCCGTTTCTTCCTGCGAATCAAATTCCACACCAAATTCATGATCGAAGTGGTCTCTGCTAACAACTGTTTGATGATTTGATTTTTCATGATAACCTAAGATTTTCGAAACGTTGATACTCATTAATAGAAATACCATGTTGTGTTTTTCCTCCAGGGGGAGAGTCAAATGACTATGCTTTAAAGCCACAATGCATTCTGAACAGAAAACTAAGGAAAAAATCACACGACACAATTATCTGCCAGTTATTGGAGAGTGTTTTGAATTTTAAGTATACTCTCTCTCTCACACACACACAAAAGCATACAATCGACTTAAATACTCGAACGTTTCAAGGATGTTTTTTTTTTTAATGCCTTAAATCTCCGTTTTACCCAACCACACTTTCGGCAGATAAGCGTGATGGATGCTGAAAAGTTTAAGAATTAATTTTGATAAGTAGGGCTCTATAATGTCCTAACTTGGGGGTGGGTATTAAAGGGTCTTCCTTGATAAGAGGAAAGTTTGGGTCATGTACAGGTTCTAATTTTCTTTGCAACTGTTCATAAAACTAAAATTATTTGTGTGTTCAACACAGCGAACCTTTCCAGTAGGTGGAATTTATTTTTGGTCGTTTTAGTTTTTTTCCCACCAATAGGGGAATCCATTGCTTTCTTTGCTTGGGATGAAGATTTGACGAAATCAATAATAATAATATTCTATGGAAATAAAACTCTGAATCCACTTCTGTTCAAGAGGAGCAAAGTTCCTAACGATAATTCTGCGCACAAGAGGAGATGCAATCCGTCGCAGAATATATTAGTACTGGACCAAAAGTATGAGGAGGGGAAAAAAAAAAATTTTTTTTAGTTCTGAAAACAAGTACACCGTGCTCAGTTTAGAAATACATGAGAAAGGAGTCGAGCACTAGAAAGAATGAATGAAATGGAAGAAAAATGTTCTGCGAATGAACACTTGAGTATCTGCTGCACGTGTTTCAACCCGATACAAAAAATACTTCGTTCTCCTTAGGGTAACAGCAGATTGCTTGAAAACGTGCAGTGTATTTCCACGTCATCATCCTAAACACTGAAAATGCTTTATTTGCTCTGTAGTTTGGTTTCCAATTACCATCGTAGTTCCTGTGGGGTCCAAGAATGCCATCGTTTTAGGTTCTTTAATGATGGGGTTCACTGCTGTTTTGTAAATAGTAAAAGAGATCTTTGATCCTCTTCTGATTTGAATCAGTCATCTTCAAAAAAGTATTGTGCTTACTGTTTTATGTTTATTTAAGGATTTACTTCGATTTTCACCTCCTTATCATCTCTACAGGTAGGAGAAAGGCAACATCCTGATTCGTTTCCACTTCTGTTGCTGTGCATCAATTAATATTTACGAATGCGTTGTATTTAAGAACTGTTTCGTACACACTAGGCCTTTGATTATACTCCATAACTTTTGTTCTATAGACTGTCCAAGGTTCTTTTATAATCTAAGTGGGTCTGTCAATTGGATTCCCATTTGTATGTCTTGTTTTCCTGAAATGCACCATCGCAATTTTGATTTGTGCAAACCCCGCCTGTTCCTCCAACAATAACTATCAGCAAGTATTTTGTTAATATGTTTTTATATAATTTATAAAAATTTGTAAGCTGTATTTAATAAGCTAATACATTGTAAATTTTACAAATCCTTTTCTATTTTTTTTATAGAAAAGGCTTTTTTGTTGTTGATGTTTTCCCACCAACTCCCATAAATTCATTCTCATGTTTACATTTCTGCTTCTGTTTCTTCACAAACAACTCATCTACAATCCAACACGTAATGTTGTGTCTTTTCTTCACTTGAGATTCTAAAATTTCCTCTACGTCTTTTCTGATTTATTGAAGCGGTTCATTAATTTAAAATCAATATTTTGATGACGTCACTTTCATATATCTAATGAAGTGAATTTCTTAAAATATTCTTGCGCAATTTCTTTTGGTTCTGTAAGCATTCAGTGATCGAACTTTGTTTCTGTAAGTGAAGTTTTTTTTTTTTTTTTATAGCTGTTGCTATTTCATTATTCCAAAGTTGGGGCTCTTCCCCCCCTCATTTCGTTGTTCTTGTTCTAAGAACTTTTTCTGTGGGGCTTGTTTTTTCATTTGCTTGTTGCAATGAAGAATGCATTTTTTTAAAAAAATGAAATAGTCGAAGAATAAACTGCGGAAATGGATTGAACGATTTCGACGTGTAGGGAGGTTTGTATTATTTTCCTCTATTCTCCCTGTTATCACGTGCAATTATCTTAGGAAACCTTCAAGCAACCTAAGAATTGACATTCACCCAAATTTAGGTGGAATTTGGTCGTAGTCGATTTTAACACTGCGTCTCTAGAGGTCAGCGGAATAAAAAGAAAAATTACTTCTTTTAAGCCTTTTTTCGAATTGCATCCTTGAAGTAATTTGGCAGATGATGTTCTGCTGAACGCATCTGTCCAATGCAAGTGCCGAACTGAATATTCACTTTAAAATACAATTTACAAAACGGCGAATTTAAACCCGAATCGATTCTTGCAATAACAGTAATCGGTTCGCACCCTGCGGCAATTGGTTTAAGAGGCCCCCCCCCCCCCTTGATATCTGGGGTTTTGGGCCGCCCTTCAAGCTGAAGAATGCTTCCAAAGCTTTTTTAAGTTTTGGAAGCATTTAGAAATATTTAGAAATTCTCTAAAAATTACATCAATACGAAATTTTAGGAGATTTTTGTAACATAACAAAAATTGTAATTTTTAATATCTGGAGCCTTTGACTTTGATCGCTAAGAGAGGGTGCTCTGCCCTAGTTACGACTGTGTGTGTTACAGTAAGAGATAAATTGCCGCATCCTCGCATAAATGAAAGTAAATTTCAGTTTTTTTTTTTTATTCTTCAGAAATTCTTGAACACTTCCTATACACAAGTTCAAACTGGGAGTGGCAATTCCTCCCCCCCCCGCTAACAAATCCTGGTAGTACCGAATTGATTGGGACTGTTTTGACAGTTATCGTCGTCTGCCACTGCGAGGGAAGAGATCCATTGGACCTTTTCAGCCTGAAGCTGAATTTGACGGAAGTGCTGATTTGGGTGCTCTCCTTCGACGTAGATTGAAAAGAAATGAACAATACTAACATCAGCACGCGAGTATTTTAACAGCATGCGTTTAGTTTTGCCTCTTCCATCTATTTGATTTTGTCTGATTTTTTGAAAATATTGTTTATCAGTCAGACTGTTCACAGAACCAAAACTCGCATAACAAACTGGTTCAAAATATTCTCTTTCTGGCAATGGCGTACTGAAGATTTAACCTGGGGGGGGGGCGAGTTGAGTAGACGATTTGAGAATAGACACTACGCATTGCATACGATCTATTGACTGAACATCTACAGTGATCGCCAATACATGACACCCGTGATCTCCTCTAGCCCGGCTCGGGCAAACGAAGTAGTGCTCGGTCCTCCCGAGCACTACCTCATTCGCAAGCGTTCACAGCGACCCTGATTCCTGAGAGCTATAGGGTGTTCCCACCTTATGTGGCCGCTATTTTCATAAGTAGTATAGAAATAGAAGACACGACACAACATGAATTTTAATTAGGAAAAGATTTTTGGAAAATTTTCTAGTGTTTTTTCTTCTTTTTTTTTTTTTTGAAGGGGGGGGCCGTTCACCCCTTGGGTGCACCACTGCTTTCTAATAACTGCTCTTCGATATCTGAATCTCTTTCATTATGAGGGTCCTGCCAGCTTCCCCTCCGTACATGTCCGTTGTCGGTTTGTACTCGCAGGAGATCTGTTGCCATCCAAAAATAAGGTGGCGCCACCGACCGAAGTGAAACTGGATTTTTTTTTTTTTTTTTTTCTTTCACGGATGGTGAAATGCATGCAAGTAATTGCTTTACAGTACGTCGACGATGGTCATCATCAACTGAACGTATTTGGACTCGTCATGTTGCAAAGTTCTTGCCAGATTAGTTTCCACTGACTAGAGATCGATTCGTTTTGTTCGTTTTCCTGGTGTACAAATGGGATTCCGCAGAGAAAGCCGTTACTAATGGGGGATCCATTTAACTGTCTTTCTGTCATCGCTTTCGTCTTCTCTTTACAAATAAGCAAATTGCTTTTTTCCCAAGCTACTTAATTAGGTGTCCGGTGTAATTTATGAAGTGTCACTCGTTAATGTATCGGCTTCACCGGCGAATTATACTTTCCCTCGGCGCTTGACGCAGCACAAAGGAACAGAGTGGATTTGCAGCGCGTGAAGGAGAGATCGTTATAGCGCTGTTTATTTTTCGAGAAGAGAAAGACTGATAGTCTATTCGGTGTCTATTTTCATTAGCGTGCTTTCCTGGGCGATCGGCAATTCTGCTAGCAGATTCAATTAATCTGACAGAAATTCGAGCCAATCAAAGCGGTTTTTCTCTCCTTCCACTTGTCTGAAAAATAGTAACTTTGCTATTTTTGTCCAGGTGAAGATTAGAAACATTTCGTGCAGAAGGATTATCCCATGAATGACCAGTGGAAGTCTTGTTTGCATTTATCAGAATAGCCGTTTTCTTCCCATTTTGTAAGCACTGGAATGGACCTTGAAAAACAATAACAACAACAAAAAATATACAAAAACTTCGCCTTGTATTCCGTCGTATCACATCAGGACCTTGCATCGCATATTCACCGTGAATTTTAACAGCGTTAAAAACCGAATTCAGCAAAGCACTTAACCATCAGTTTACGTCCGATCCAGTTGCATATTATGAGCAACCAATCAGCTCTATCTCTGTTTCCGTCATCATGACGAATGGGTCGAGATTACTGACGGCAATACCTTAATCTTGGCATTGACCTGCTCCTTTTACCTTACTGAAAGTGGCCATCAGTCGAACCAGCTGACGCCAGTTACTCTGGCTAGTCGAACAATTTGTTAACCTTAAATTGTCCTCTGACGAAATCATTCGAAGTCTAATCCAAAAGTCAGATTAACATATTCTCTACTTAAATTTTATTATAATAGAATTACTATTATCATTCTGTTGTATTAAAAGTTTCATCTTTCACATCTATCATGTTATTTTCGAATCCCCAGGATCTTCCTGTAATATACTATCTTTGCGGTGTTTATTAATGTAATGCCCTCCCTGTCACCATACAGGATCGTTTACTACCGTCTCCGCAACACATGTTCCCCACTTAGTGCATTACTATAAAGGGAGTTTTCCTGTTGGTATCATCAGCCATAACCTGGTATAACGACTCTCCTTGCAATACGCTTTCTCGCTATGGTGGATTCAAGTGGGTGACTTGCGAATTTTGATCTTCTTCCCATGAACTCTTAATCTCAACACTTACTCTGACTGAGATACCCGAAATTTGCTGGAATAAAGAACTTTTATCTATGCTTCTATGGAAAATCCACGTCCACTCGCTATCCAAGATTTGGTTTCTGGAAATGTGCCCGATCAGTCTCAAAAATCAACACAGTGCGGCTGATTGAAACAAAATTCCAGCTTCATCCTACAAAAATTAATAAAAAATAAAAGAATAATTATACTCACGCACTTTGAAAGAGTCGAGTAGAGAAAACGTATCTCTTCCTCAAAAAGATGAACTTTCTCCATCAGTGTCACTGGGCACGACTTGTACCGTTATGTCTTCAGATCACTCAAAGCAACGCGGCGTTCATTCAACTCCTGTACAGACAAAACGGCAAATTACATCTCATCATAACAAGAATAGCTCCCTCCACTGGTAAGTCATCGGAGTGACTTCAGAAGAATCCTAAATGACTTAAATACCCATTCTGGTCACGATAGTATGCTTTCAAGTCAATCCTACCTACAAAGGTGCTGATAGCCTATAGTAGATTGGTATTAGTGCGCGGACACACTGAAACTGCTCCAGACTTAATTCCCATTCTCAAACGATCCTGGCTAGCCAAGGTGTGGATTGAATGTCGTTCTAACATTTGGCAATGTCTTTGGAATGTAGACGATTTTCACCGCATGATGTGAAACCACTATTCTGCTTATAGTATAGGAGAACCGTAGTGTTTTCGGATTATCTCACCCTAATCTCATTCGTGGTTATAATACTGGTGTATCATATTTAGAGCCTTTCGTGAATGGAACCGACATTAAAAAATTAGGCGCAACTGCTAAGAGAATCTCTAATACAAGTGAAGCAAAGTTGGACGCTGTCTAGAAATTAATTATGGATAATCCTATTGAGGTTAATCATATTCAGTGACGGAAAAATCTTTACTGCAAAACATAGATTGGTGATGGGATTGTTTTGAATAGTGTACGAAAAATGCTAAATTGGTCTTCGCAATAAATGCAATGGCGATTTTTTTTCCCTTAATAGATTTTACGCATGAAGACAGATCTGCATTCTCTTTCTTCGTGTGGTCTATTAATATTAATCTTCGGAAATATCATTCAAGGGAAAGAATATTTTCGATGTACGTTTAATGTTTAAAGGTGGCAAATAATTTAAAATTCGTAATCCGCGAAGTCTTTTTTTTTCTCTACTACAAAAGCTAAATGGAAGATTTTAACGATTGCTGTGATTTCACCCAATTTTCTCTTTAAAACTCGACTTTCTTAAAGCCTGACCTTGATGGGCTAATTATGCTCAAGTCTTTTTTTTTTTGTTTTTCAGATCTTCCCTGCCTAACGCCGTTATTCGTGAATATGCTAAGTTTTCGACGATTACACTTATTCGGTGATTGCACTAACGCTCCTTTCTCGGAATAACAAAGAACTGCGTCGCTGATGCTGCTGTTTGATTCAACTTAAGCGGCTGGAAGAATTGTTGCTATGGCGATAATGAAAAACACATTACGCACCACAGCCAAACAGTATCTCCCCTCGTTAATTTTGTATCATAATTGCCGAATTTCTCTTCAGCGGAAAGCTGTTTTGAGAGAGTGCAGCCAATAGCGCGTGACATCGGTGTGCTTAGCAGTTAATGGGGCGAAATAATTCAACCCATCACCCGCCTGATCATTTGGAATTTCAGCCTCAATTCTTAGCTTTCAGTAATGTTCACAAAGAGAACATTACTCGGCTCGGAACCCTGTTTGGTTAAATATTAAACCCGATGAGGCAAACTGTTAGCTTTAATGAGGGCCATAACTTTCAACTTTTCACTCTTTCCACTTCAAATCGATGTTAGTTCAACTTCCCCCCCCCTCCCACGCTCCTCCTACCCTTTCACTTTACGCAGGGAGGAAGGGATGAACTTCATCTTTAAGAACAGCTTCCCTCGAATGTGTTGACTGTGTTCAACTACTCCAGCCTAACAAATTTTAGCAGACTTTGCCGTAACATTTCTTTAAATTTGGGAAAAGCGTTCCCGAACCTCGAGCATCTGTATATGTACAGCACTGCAGGCTAATTTCGTTGTCAACACCTATAACGCGAGTCATTTATCACCAGACATGACCCGCATCTCCATTACGGATGCCGGTGGAGTGGAGTACCCTGCCACCTTGCTTGCTTTCAAAAATAAACTTTTTATTATTATTGGGAAGCCTCTTCAATACGAAATGAGGGTCATAAGCAGGGAATTTGTGCAGGAATCCAAATGGACCCTCAATATTGCACGTTTAACTTACCTTCCAGTTTTATTTCGCTTCGCTGTGTGTGATTTATGCTGTGGCATTTCATTTTTCCTTCCGTGACCCCACCCAGGAAGAGTTTAAATCTAAAATACATCGGCAATGAGCAGGATGAGGTTCTGCATTTTTAATTTTTTATTACTTATTTTTTACGTAATTTCAAAACCTTGTTTTAGGGATCAAACATGGAGCTTTTTCCAGCCGCTTCGGGCACTCAGGGTGTAAAAATATTGTAGCAGAACAGTTCGGATTATTCTATATTGAAAGCAAAATTCCGTTCTGGAAGATACCCGAAGAGATGACTTTCTAAAAGGAATCGAGTCGGTAAATTCGTTTTTTTTTTTTCCATGAGACAATAAAAATAGGACGAACAGCACAAGGACCGTGATAAAGAATATAATAACTGTAAGACGCATGAGTTTTTTTTCCCTTGCTTATTAACTCAGTTTCGCTTACTAGCTTCCAGTTAATTCAATGGGTCGTCACGGATGACCCAACTGAACCGCACTGAAAGATGTAAGCTGACTAACAGCAGCATCTCGGAGCTAGTGTAGTGCGATCAGAACAATGATTTGCTTCGTTTTAGTCTGAAATGTCTGGATTTCAATGTCATCTAGGTTGTAAGAAATAATTCTCCAGAAGTTTCTCGGGTGAAGCCGGTTTCGTAGGCAAGCGGAGGTTTCTACTGCAAAACAGACAAACCTGCCATAGAGCACATATGCAAACACACTCGTCTGACAGATGCCCAAGCATAACATAAACAGTGAACGAACGAAAATGACGAGAAAATGTTATTTGACTGCCGCAATTTGACGCAATTGCTGTCTCATTTTGAAATACTGATGGCAAGGAGCCTAATTGAGCGAGACCGACTTCAGTTTGGAAGAAATAAAAGAAAGAGCTTTGAAAAACGATACAAAGAAAGCATCGATGTATCTGTTTCGCTGGGGAATTTATTTCGCAGGCCTCCCGTTTTCGAGGTGAAACGAGGAATTAATAGGAAACTCCCCTACGTGTAACAGCTGCTATCGCCACCAGCAAATGCGACGATCGTAGCCCATCGTGTTTTTCTCCACTGAGAATTCGCCTTTTTATTTTATAGAAAAAAAGTTTCCGATTCTTTTCAAGTTGAAATAACGCAATATAAGAATTTAACGTAAAACGCGTTTGACAAAAAAAAAAAAAAAACGAATTCAAAGAAACGTCAGAACAGAAGTGAACGTGCTTCGGTGACACTTCAAAAAATGAGCGGAGCACTACGCCGATGGTGCACCAAACGAACCACTTGACTTTCATTTCAAGTACACCAGTTTTGAGCATTAATCAGAAAATTGCGGTTTATAAAAAATAAAACCGACTTCTATTATGGAAGGCGCTATTCGTTAAAAGCGTAAAAATGCAGTGCGAAACCGCTTTCAGTTTTGTAGATCACACAACTTTTGCTTTAATGAATGCGCCCTTATCAACATTCTCTCTTTCTCTCCCCCCCCCCCCAACGCTGTGCTGACAGAAGAAAAACGATGTTCTTGTTGCCATAACCTCGTTAGAATGATCTACACCAAAATCATCATCAGTCATGCAGACTTCAGTGATTTCCCATAAGCAATCCTAGAAGAGAAGAAATATTTCTTATAATGATATATTAATAAAAAACTGTTCATCTATGTCAAGATGCAGACTTAATTTTGAAGCGGATGCGTTTCCACCAAATGACATCGATGGTAAGCATAAAATCAAAAAGTTGCTGACTTAGATGACCGTCTATTGTCGAATCTCGGCAAGAACACCGAGGAAATTATAATGGAACTAATTGTTGTGAATGGAACTTTGGGTCGTTCAAAAGATAAGGAAAAATACTCCAATAAAGCTGGTTGAGCATCAAAAGGCAGTCACTGCCGCAAGTGCCAAAAGATCAATATGCAAGTTCTTAACCCACTGCGCTCTGATGCAGAGCTGTTACTTCATTTTATATTCTCCGGGGGTCCCTATGAGATGTTAGTTTTTTTTTCTCTCTCTCTCCAGGATTTCTAACGAATGGAACGAACTATAGTAATTTAAATCGATCCAATTTTTGTGTAGATGTACAAATGAAGAATGGTAAACGCAACTTCTCCCATAGGTGAAGTCATCTTATTCGAATTGATGACCTCAGACGAATGCAAGAATCGTATTTCTAGTTCCATCACCAATCTTGAGAGCTTCAGTGCGTTGCGCTTGTCAAAATAATTTTATCGCTATCCAGGAAAGGAAAATTGGTTCCAACTTCTTTTACGAAATACGAACTAGAGTTTCATGCTGTTAGCGTGGCTTATTTTCAAAGTATATTTCTGTCATAGTTAACGATTGTTTTAGAAGTAGACTGGAGGAAATGGTGCGCAAAAGTCGAGCAGAGCATTTGTCATTTTGTTTCAGGAGTTGGTATGTCTGGCAACGAAGACCATACAAGCATTTCTTCTACTTTTTTTTTTTAACTTGAAAGTTAAAGGTAATGATGTCAAAGGTAAATGCAACGAACATACGAGATTTGCAGTGTCGACAGAGAAAGCAGAACAGGTTGGTGTACTCTTGGAGCATTTCACTTTTACGAGAGATCAATAGAAGTCTAAGTGACTAATTAAATTATTAGTTCACCAGCGACATCATGAAGTATCGTGAACAGAACGACTGCCAGGAAATTAATGCATCTCTATATTTTATATTTATACGCGCACGCACACAGGATGATCAAAATCAAAGTATCCCGGTTTCAGGCCTCGTGGAGCGCCATCCACTGATCATCTGCGACACTTTGCAGGAATACATTGTGGATCATGAGGAAACGATCTCTCAGGGAGGGGGGGGGGGTTTCCAAAATTCACCACCAGGCGCGTTCTAAAGACCAAATTAATGGAATTTGCATATAACACAACTCTGCAGATGGCAGGCGGGTTTATCTGATCATACGGGATACAGATAAGAGATTTTTCCTTTCATTCTGGTTGTTAATACCGTCCATGCCAATAACCTTGCCCCAACATGCTTTGCTCGTGAAGCTGTACTACCTAAACAATTGCAGTGCTGTTGCTGCACTCGGGGAATTTCGTCGCCTGAGCAAACGTTGACGAGGTCCATTATCTCAGTGTGCTATGTGATGAATGATTAGTCGTTTTGAAGAAACGACTAATCATTAGATAGTTAGTTAAACCTGAGGGAGGTTGCAAACCAATAAGTTCACAACAAGTGAAAGAAGTTGCTACTGCCGTTGTGGAGCAGGCCATGATAACAGCGTTGGTCCCTGCAGTGCACGTGCTGTATCAAGACATGGATGTGCCTTACATGAGTGTCTGGAAAATTCTACTGAAGATCCTGCATTTCTAACCATTCAAGATAACCCTGACACAGGTGTTTCGCCCGAAGGTCGACTGACATTCGCTTTAACATTCCTTGCTCGAGTGGAGGTGGTGCTGCGTGACCATGGATGATTTTGTGGGAAGATGATGCTCACCTGAACGGAGTTATGAATACCCACAACTGCTGGGTATGGGCTACGCAAACCCGCATGCAATCCAACAAATTAATTTTCCCAAGTTACTGTCTGGTGCTGGTTTACAGCTTCGTTTATCATTGGACAATTTTTCTTAGAAGACATTCGCCAGTCGGGTCCTGTGACCTGCTCAGTTACTGCCGAGTGGCATCGTCATATGATAAACAATTGTGTTGTGCTACAGCAGCATCGCTTGTGCATGGATTCAGTCATTTTCTTGCAGAATGGGGACACCCTCCAACCATAGGTCAGTCCGTACAGGAGGTTCTTCGAGAACATCTCACGGAAGCCAGAGTGATCAGTTGTGTGTTTCCCACTGCATGGCCGCCTTGTTCACCTGATTTCTTGTTCACCCTCTGTGACTTCTGGCTCTATGGATTTCTGAAAGAGAGGTTTCATCGGGATCATCCTAATAACTTGCCAGGTCTGAAAGATGTCATAACGCAGCATGTGCGCAACATCATTCCCGACCAACTGCGTTCTGCCGCTGAACACATTGTGCAAAGGATGCAGTTTGTGGCATACTGGGAAGGCAGCACATTGAGCAGCCAGAGAATGCATAATGGAAGTGAATAAAAATGAGTTATTTATGCTTGTATCGATTTTCTCCTCCTTACACCCACACACAAAAATTACTACATATGCATTAGGTACATGCTTCTGGTGATCATTATTGGGACTACGTTTTTTTTTTTTTCCCTTTCAGATATCGCTTCTGCATGAGGCACTATGTAATTCTGCAATGTTTCGCAACATTTGGATCACTGGGTTGCGCTCCAAAAGACCTTAAACAGGGATACTTTAATATTCATCATCCTGTATATACGAAGAGGGTCGGGAAAGTTCAAATGAACGCCTCCAGCAAAATTATATTAAAGCAACTGGTATAACCACATGAAAGAACATACTAGTAGCACAGCTAGGAAGGTAACTTACGTTCTTACGAGGGTGGTCTGAAAAGTTCTCAGCATAACAATGAAAAAACGAATTTATAATTTCAAAATAATTTTTATTTTTCCACATAATCTCTCTTAAGACATTTATTCCAGCGATGCTCCAGCGCCATTATCCAGTCCCTGTAGTAGTTCCCAGTAAGATCTGCAAAATATCCCTCTACAGCTGCAATCACCTCTTGATTCGAAGAAAAACGCTGACCAGCGAGGAAGAGTTTTAGTTTTGGGACGAGATAGAAGTCAGAGGGAGCCAAATCTGGTGAATAGGGTGGATGTTCCAACAATTCATAGTGCAGATCCCTTAATTTTCCCATTGCCAATACACTTTCGTGGGCAGGTACATTGTCCTGATGAAAGATGATTTTTTTTCTTCTGCAAACCAAGTCTTTTCTCACGAATATTTTCCTCTAGTCTGGTTAAAAGATTGGAATAATATTCCCCGGTTATTGTTTCCCTATTCAAGATAATTAATAAACAAAATGCGTTTTAGCATACCAAAACACCGATGCCATGATCTTTCCTGCTGATGGAACCGACTTTGTCTTCTTTGGCTCCGAACGACCGGCTTCTGTCCAATGTTTTGACTGCTGTTTGGATTCTGATGCGTAATGGTGAATCCAAGTTTCATCCACAGTATTAAATCTACGCACAAAGTCAGTGTTAAAACGCTCCAAGCAATTTCGCCGGTCATTCAATAGCATATCGTGCACTTGATCAATGATTTCTGGTGGTGTTATACTTTTTTGACGTCCTTCACGTGGATCATCTTCAAGGCTAGTACGGCCACGTTTAAACTCGGGAGCCCATTTCTTAATTGTCGAAAACGAAGGAGAAGAGTACCCATGAACTTTTATTAACTTCGAATGAATTTCTTTGGCGTTAAACCTCCTTTTACGAAGAATTTTATAACCGCACTATACTCAATTTTATCCATTTCAAGGGATACTGACAACACTTTTCCTTCAGACAGCCGTATAAAACAAACTGCTTATTAGAATGACTTGCAATTTCACATTGATGCTTATGACAGAGGTACCAAAAAAAAATCTTCCCGATATGTTGCATCTATGGTCGAGTCCGAGAACCTTTCAGACCATCCTCGTATGTTCATTCTTGTTACATCAGTTGCTTTTTTTTTTTGTTGTTGTTGTTCTAGGTGTTTATCAGAACTTACCAGACCTCCTTTGTGTGGGTGTATATGTATACACATACGGTAAAGGTGGGCATATTGATAGCATACGTTCTGAGTGTCGTTTCTTAGTGAATTATTTCATCTCAAAATGAGATCTGCGATTGTTCAAAGGCAAATAAAAATAATACCTTTTTTAAATGGCTGTCATCGCATCCTCCTGTTTCTTGTATCCTGGGGAAGACACGATTATAAGAATAATAACGAATCAGTTTCACTTAATTAGGGAACTTTTTTTTTTTTTTTTGGCGACTCCCACAAACGAAAACTAGGAGCAGTGTGGGTTGAAGGAGCTTCGCTACATAAGATTGAATTAAATAATTAATAAACTAAGGGTGATCTGAATGGAAAATCAGCTCATGGGTGGGGTTGGAATGTTTTGTTAAAAATAATTCGAAGAATATCCGTAGAACACACCAGCAGCACATTCTTCTGGGGAAGCGGAGGCGTTGACCAACGTTGCTTTGGGATTTGTACAAAGCAAACACGTTCGCAATAGGAAGAATGCCTGAAGCGAGCAAGAAAGTCTCGCGTTTGGTTGCCGAAGCAGCTGCTGATGTTTATATTGCTGAACGGAGTTAACTCTATTGCGAGAAAATATCTCGGCGGTTGTTTGGAGATGTTGGTGTTATCGAATTGCAAGAACAGGCGAAAAGGACTGCGTGTGTTTGGTGCGCGCTATCCCTTTCATCTTCCCAACTCCCCGATGTTTAAGAGTATTAGAAGACCCGGTATTAGAAGACTTCAGGGAGAAAAAGTATACGCGATATTGAGTTAAGTGTTCTGTTCTTTCTCCTGTTTTTACACATTAAGTGCGCCACTTTCCTTTGTTTTAGTCTATTTCTCTTTCTTTCGAAACAGAATGTTTTTTCGATAATACAGAGTATTCTCACTTTTTGTTTTTCGATGTACGTACACTTAGGACCTCTGAGAGGAATTTTATCGGAGGGGGGTACAAAGTTTCTTTTGGGTCTTTTCCCTTCTCCGTTAGTCATTCCGTGTTATCCACTACTGTTTTATGCCATGAGCCTAAGGTCAAAATGAGCGTGGGAGACGAGAGAGGGGGGTGGTAGAGTGGAGCAGCGTTCTGTTACTTTTCTGCATGGCTGTATGCTCTTATCAGTACCGTCGACAGGGTGTAGCATAGAGGCAGCCTGCCTCACGGCGCGGCTTAATAAGGGCGCTTGTTCAGCCATATTGCATTAGGCGCTGTCACTACGCTAACAGGAATTGTCAGTAGCAAATGCAGAAAGATGTTTTTCCAAGTTTAAACAGATTAAAAATTATTTGCGAACAGCAATGACCCAAGAAACATTGGTTGGTCGAGAGTAATATGGTAGGCGCTTTGATCAAGATAAGGAATCGTGACGTGATTGGTGGTTCAGATGATGACGTCATTGTGTGTGACGTCCTGAATTTGGAATGTTTGGAATTTTTCTGGGGAACATCTGTGTGTGTGTGTGTGACGTCACGTTGTTTGTTTTGTTCGCGTAGGAATTGTGGGTGATGGTTCGAGATAAAGATTCGTGTCGTGATTGGTGGGGCTTTGAACAAGATCAAGATAAGATAAGGAATTGTGTCGTGGGTGTGTGTTGTTATCAGATGAAGATAAGTGACATAATTTGTTAGTTGTAAATAAGTGACGTTATTGTTTTGAATGTAAAAGGAAGATACATTAGTGGATAAGGATTCGAGTCGTGATTGGTGAAACACTTTAAACCAAATAGGGATAGGGTGAATGGCGAAAGCGACATCAGTGTCATGGATGTGTGCCGTTATGAGCTGTAGATAAGTAAATGGTTTGCTTATGGGTGATGGATAGTGATAAGATAGAGTTTGAAATTTCGCTGGGACCCCCATCTCTCACGTATAGTAGTATTGTGGGTGATATTTAGAGATAAGAATCGTGACGTTATGTGTTTGGAAATTTCTGGGGAACATATGTCTCTCTCTGATATCATATTATGTTTTGTTTTGCCTATGGAATTGTGGGCGATGTTTTGAGAATAAGATATCTTGTAATTTCCCAGGGTGACACATATCCATCATAGTCTTAAAGTTTTGTATTTGGTCGTCTTTTGATGGCAGTATTAATTTTCCAATATAGGGTTTCGATGGATTTCGATCCGAGTTTCGTACCCGGCTGTGGAATAATACGGGATTTACCATCTCCCTTAAACTTAATTTATGTCGCCGGTAAAATAGCCTTTTGGCTTCTTATTTTAGGAAGTTTGTTTCCACAAGATATCACTTCCCTGTTCTGTCATTGTTTTAACATCAAACTTTTTCTTATGGAATAAAACCACATATCAGCAATTGATTGACCTTGCAATGGGTAGCCCTCTCTCACCATCTTGTGCTGACCTTTTTTTTTTTTTAATTGAAGATCTTGAAAGTAATATTTTATCTCAAGTAGACCCTAAACCCACAATATGGTGAGAAGCGTGGACAATAATTTAATCATTTGGAACCACACAAAAAAGGACCTGTTTGATTTTATAAACAAAATCAACTCATTACACCATACAATTAAATTGACTCTAGATCTTGAAAAAGATAACCAACTATCTTTTCTGGACACCCTAATTAAGAAGCAAACGAATGGTCGTCTCAGCCTCTTCGTTTACAGAAAACCCACAAATACAGGACGTTATTTGCACTTTAGCTCCTCTCACCACATTTCTCAGAAATTTATCATTGTACACATGCTAAAAAAGCAAGCCTTCAACATTACGACAGATCAACAAGATCTCCAAGATGAATTATCACTAATATCTAACAACCTCAACATGAATGGCTACCCTTGGAGACTCGTCCACAAGATACTTTTCTCTGGTCCCCCCCCCCCCCCCCACAAGAGAACGAGACTGCATACAGTATATTAGTACAATCGTCATTTCATATGTGGGGACAGTTTCTAATAAGGTTGCAAGTCTCAAACCCCATGGAATAAGAGTGACTTTTAAACCTACAGAAACGATTAGGCAACTGTTAAGATCTTGTTGTTAGCCATCCTTTCTTCAAATATGCTGGAGTTTACAACATACCCTGCTCGTGCGGTTGAAATTATATCGGCCAGACTTCAAGAAGCCTTGAGATTAGACAAAGGGAACACATCGGAGACGTGAACAATAACAGAGAAACCCGATTTTTCTTATCTTTCATTTCTCAAGAACTAACCATATCATAGAATAGGAAAAAAGCTCCATTCCTTACGTGGAGGAAGATTTCCACTCCTGAATTATTAAGGAAGCCACAACAGTTGCCCGTTCTGTAGAAAACCTTAACAGGAACCAAGGATTAATCTTGCAAGAGATCTGGAAGACCCTCATTAGATCTCTAAACATACAAGAACTAAATTACAATGCCAATTATAGAATGTTCCTAAATAACAAGTGAGATCATGCACACGCTTTGCATGTATTGTATGCATTCTGTTTTGTCAAATATAATTGGAAGCGGTTGATTTATAGTTTATAACAACAGTTTTTAACTTTAAGTGTGAAATTAGTTGGTATAACATATTTGTTTCCAAAATCTACTTGATCAATAAATCTCAATAGAAGTCATTTCCATGTTTTTTTTTTCTAGTCTGGTGGAGGTATCTACAGATATACTAACAAAATTGTCACTTTTTCAGGTGAAATCTTCTCCACTAAAAATTCTGGCTATTAATTTAATACCCGATACCTTTTTCTTCCGAGAGTTGACACAGTTTCTTGAAATATCAAATAAGACTTTAAATTCACTGAGTGAATTAAAAAAAAAAAAAAGTCCCTGGTTAGTTTGTGGCATGAAATTTCACAAAAAAAATTCATTTGTACTTTATTCATTTCAGAAGACACAATTACATTATCAGCTATCACATCTGTCTTTTTTTTCGTTCTCCTAATGGAATAGCATGTGTTGTCAAGTTTTGAAAAAAAACGTTTCGACTGCCAGTCATATGTTTTTAAACTTTTGCATGTACAAATGTTTGAAAAGAAAAGAAAAATGTACCTTCTTTTCTTTTCTACACCAAGCTTTTTTAAGAGTTTGGTAACGTGATGTGTTAAAATATCTGCAGCAGTCTCTCTGTAAAATAACTAAATTCTAGCAGTTGTACTTTAACCACGACTGTTTTTTCTAGTCTGGTGAAGGTATCTTGAGATATAGTAACAAATTGTCACTTTTCAGGTGAAATCACCACTAAAATTCTGTCTATTAATTTAATACCCAGTTATTCCTTTTGCTTCCAAGCTTTGACGCAGTTTCTTGAAATATTTGAAGGCTTGCATGAACAAATAAGACTTTTAATTCACTGAGTGGATTTTCAAAAAAAAAAAAAAAAGACTGGTTAATTTGTGGCAAGAAATTTCACAAGAAAAAAAATATATACATGGTCTTACTTAAATATGCTGAACACATCAACGACACTAATTTGTTCATTTAAATTTACACATTTTATTTGAGTGAAATACAAATTGTATTTACTGAATTTAACATACAGAAAATAAATAAAGTGAAAAATACAATATATTTTTTGTTCCTTAATCTTCTTATTGTTAAATTTGTGCTGTTGTTCAGAGTTTCTTCCCATGGTTGCAGAATTGCCATCATGTGCTTTTCAACAATGTGACTCTCACTGAAAGTTATTCATTTGTGATCGATGGGAATTTGTTACTGTAGTAAAATCAGTTACATTTTTATTTCTTTAAAACCAATACACATATTTTTGAGCATTGATATAAGCACAGAATCTTTGGCTATGTTTCCAAAAACATATAAAAGTACATGGTATGTTTTCATGTTTTGGGCATCCAATTTCATTTAAATCTACAACCGGTCTGCCTATTAAATCCGTTAAAGTTTTTGATTTTTTTCTTCCTTTTGGAGAGCAATATTTGATATTTGCATGTTGATTCTATTACCCGATTTCTTAGTTTGGCCAGAGATAGTGAACCAATTTCCCACTTCAGCTGATGATTAGATTTTATTAACCAAGAATTCTTTTTTTAACTCTTTCAGGTAATTCATTCCAACTACATGGTGATTTTGTCAATGCATATCTTACAATAATTCCATCAGAAATACAAATTTTTTTAGGAAATAAATTTGAAGTCTTATTCAAAAGAAATTGTACATCAATTACACCAATGATAACTGAAAATTCGTATTTTTCACCCGCTGTCGATTTTTTGTATTCGTTTTCCTTCATTCTTATGTTACTTCATTTGCCACTAGAAATAAATAGTTATTTATTATTATTTCACTGATTATTAAATCTGATCTTATATTTTATGTTAACTTTCTGTTACAAAATTCTAAACAATTGGAACTTTTCACAGAGAATCTTTCAAAGAACTTTATGGCTCATACATTATTTTTACTTTACCAACACAAAACACCACAACACAATACAGCAGCTGCAGCAGATGAATAATTGCCTTTAGTCCAAATTCACTTGACTCAATTGTTTTTCCTTATAGTACTGTTTACACTTACCATGCCCTACCCTGACCATTCCTTCAAAAATGAAACTTTTGTGCAGATGATTCAACGACATGTTTTCACATGCTGCTGGATATACTGTTGGTGTGTTTTCATCTTAATTTTTGTGGGGAAAGCCAAAATTTGTATTTGTGTTATCTGCAGAGTACAAACCTTTTTTCTATACCAAACCTTTTTAAGAGTTTAAGTCACGTTTTTGGGTTAAATTATTTGCTGTCTCTCTGTAAAAATCACTAAATTCTAACAGGTCAGATTTTCGAGTATGTGAACGAAATGTTTACAGATAACTCGAGCAATGTCAAATAGGTAGCATTAAATCATTTTGCAAAATAATTAATTACAGGATATCAGTTTTCTTCACTTTGTTTTTCCCCCCACATTCCTGGTATTAATTTCACAGCAGTATTTTTTAGAATAATTAAACAGAATTGCATTAAGGTATAAAGTTATGGATTTAAATATCTAATTGTAAACTGGATAACTGAGTAAAAATTTCACTATGGAAAACACAACAAGAACACACATCCTTGTTCATTTAAGTTTTACAAATGCATATTTTATTTTGCTGAAATATTATTTACAAAGAAAAAAAATTCGAAACTTGTAATTACCTAAAAATATTTCGCAATATTTAGTTTATACTCTTAACATTTTCCAAAGATTTCAATAAAGAAAATGTTCATTACTCACTGTTTCTTGGTTATATTACATCAAAATAGTTGGTCATTCAAAAGAGTGTTTAGGGCAGTTACCATAGTAAGTACAGCTCCGTACATTTGATATGGCGTCAGTCTGGAAATGACACCATTCCTCGTTAAGCTTTCTGTGCATTCTTTTGTCACCAGATATACACAAGCAGTTTTTGTAAAATGTTCATAAATATCCCAAAATAAAGAATCTTTATCGAATTAAATAAAATATAAGTCTAATTTTACCATTGATGAATTTAGATGATTAGCAATAATTTTCTCCAGGATACGAATTGCTGATAATTCAGTTTCCAAAAATAGTAAATGATTATCAATGTCATACATTTTTGGTGAAAATCTCTCAGCTTTTCACCAAAAATGGTGAACAGAGAAAACTTTACATCCACCAACTTCTGTATCTTCTTCGACCTTTTGGTTCTGTCCACTGCTGGACAAAGGTCTCCCCCATGATTTTCCAGATCACTCAGTTTTCTGCCTCTCCCATCCATCTCACTCTTGCAATATATTCCAGTTCATCCCTCCACCTTCTTTTTGGTCTTCCTCTTTGTCTTGCTTCATCCATTGGTCTTCACTGTTGTTTTTCTAGTCCATCTCCCATCACTGCATCTGGCAATATGGCCAGCCCATCTCCACTTAGCCTGTTTAATGTATTTTACAATATCCATGACACCTGTTTGAGATCTTATCCAGGTATTTGCCTTCCTATCACTTAATGATATTTTTAGCACATACTTCTTTCCATGCGATGTTGTATTGTTCTCAGCTTTTTGTTTAGGGCTTCTGTTAAAGTCAATGTTTCTCCTCCATATGTTAGGACAGGAAGTATGCACTAGTCGAAAGCTTTCTTTTTAGACTCATAGGGATGTCACTTCTGAAGATGTCTCTCATTTTCCCATAAGCCATCCATTCAAGGTGAATTCTTCATTCAGTCTCTTTTCTTTTGCACTCCTCAAAGGATAACAATTGGCCCAAATATACATATGAATTAACTTGTTCTATTTCATTGTTTTCAACTTTGACAGTTCCATGTTTAATATAGTTATTCTTCATTATTTTTGTTTTTTCTCTATTTATTTTTAATCCAATTACTATGGAGGCTTCATTTAGCTGATTTAACCTTTCTTCTAGATCTTCAAGATTATCTGCTATTAGGACAATATCATCTGAAAATTTCAGATGATGCAGCATTTCTCCATTTATGTATATTCCTTTTGCTTCCCAATCAAGACTTCTAAAGACTTCCTCTAGTGCAGGTGTAAATAATTTAGGAGATATGGTGTGCCACCTTGTCGGATGCCTTTTTGTATTGGGAACTTTTCACTGTTTTTATATAATTTAATTACAGAAATTGCATTATTGTAAATATGTTTTAGTGTTTCAATATATGGTTTCTCAGTTCCCTGGGTTTCAAGTGCTTTTAGTGTTTTAACCGAATCAAATGCTTATTTATAGTCTATATAGGCCAGACATAAGGGTTTATAGTATTCAATTGATTGTTCAATGAGCAGTCTTAATGTGTGAATATGGTCCAAAGTATTGTAATTCTTTCTAAATCCAGCTTGTTCGCAGGATTGCATTCCCTCTAGTTTAGATTTTATTCTATTATTTATAATTTTTGTGAAAACTTTATATATCATGGGGAGTAGGCCTATAGGTCTGTAGTTTTCAATTTCTTCCTTATCCTTTTTAAAAATTAACATTAGAAGTGAATTGTTCCAATTTTTTGGAATTTTTCTCTGTTTTAGGCATTTATTAAGGAGTTTAGTCAGCTTCTTGATGACAGGGCTTCTTCCTAGTTTTAAGAAGTCTACCTTAATTCCATCTTCTCCTGGAGTCTTTCCATTCTTCATTTCCCACAGTGCCATTTCCACTTCACTTGTAAGATCTCAGGGGTATCATGTTCTTCCTCACTCGCGTTATCCATAGGTGATTCTTGCATGTCCCGGTCTTTGTTTTCATAGGGTTCAGTATAAAATTCCTGAATTTTTTTTGATTATTGCATCTCTATTTTTTTTATAAGTTCACTATTTTTTCCTCTTACAGCAGCTATTTCCTTTGTTCCAACTGATAATGTTCGTCTTAGGACTTTCATATTACTATTGTTTTCTATTGTTTCTTTAATTTTCCTAGTATTATATGATCTAAGTTCATGTTTCATCGTTTTACGTATAATTTTACAAATTTACATATTCTATTTTATTGATGTCATTCAAATCTTTTCATATCTCTTCTTTTCTTCATCAGATCTAAGGTTTCCTGTCTTAGTTTTTCCACTATTTGGTGTCTTTTTACACCTCCTATTTCTAGTGCACAATTCAAGATAGATTTTGTTAATATTTCATTAGTATCATTGATGGTAGTAGCTATGTTTACCTTTTTTTAGTTCATTTCCTGTATCATCGAGCATTAATTCCCCATCTTGGCATTTCAGAATATAACACTTACCCAGATCCATTTTGTAGTCAACTCTTCTTTGCAAGTAGCTGAGGATATCAAGCCACTTCCTGCGTAACTTTTCCCAAGTGGTACTGGATAAATAAATCGCAATCTACATGGCTTCTAAAATAATAATCGGTTTCCATCCTTTTAGAGCTATGTGAAGAGTTTTGTCTTGTGCCATTTTCCTGAAGAAAGAAAATTTCAAAGACTTGTGGTTCACTCATTATTTTACTTTACTGGATACAAAACACCACAACACAATACGATAGCTGCACTGGATGAACGAATTGCAGTAACTGAAACGGCACTCGACTTATTTGTTTTTCTTTGTAGTACTGTTTTCCTGACCCTTACCATGACCGTTCCTTCAAAAACGAAACTTTCGCGCAGGTGACTCACAGAAATGTTTTCGCATGCTAGTGGATTTGATGTTGATGCGAGTTTATCTTACTTTGTGACATCATGGGGCAAAATTTATCTCTGTGACTCATATTCATCGAAGGGGAGATGAGGGAGCTCGCCATTTGCGGATATCTTTTAGTGATGTCACCTCAAACTGATAACCAATGAAATGAGCGAGCTAGCCATTTGCAGATGTCCGAAATTGTTGGGATGAAAAAAAAAAGCATTACATGGTGGAAGTGAAAGGATAGTTAGAGGTTGACAGTAGTCTTCCCTGCAAGGCTCCACCACCCTACACCTCTCCCCCACCCTCCCTCTTCTCCAGATGTCCACTCATCCATGGGGATATGAGTGAGCTCGCCGTTTTTGGATATCTTTTAGTGATGTCACCTCCAACTGATAGTGAAAACTTCGGAGGAAAAAAAACGCTGGAGATGAAAGGGTAGTGAGAGGATGACAGTCGTCTTCCCTGCAATACTCCCCCACTCCCATTCCCCATGCCTTCTCATTCCCCTTTCCCCCAGAAGATGTCTGCTCACCCTAGTGGAGATGACCGAGCTCTCATTTGCAGATATCTTGTGCTGTCATCATGCAACCTTGCCCTCTTCTGTCTAACTCCATCACATCTACGGGAGAGTTTTATTTCTGTATTTAAGTTTCACGCAACCAACGTGCATTTCTAGTTGTTACGAAGTTTTGTCAGCTCTGTGAGGAGAGTGTCTATGTTTGGAAACAGTATCAACATCCAGTGTGGCAGCTCTAGCTTGGGTGACCTTGTTTCAAATATCTATGCCAGCTAATAAGATGTCACGCATAATAAAACTCCATGGACTTCATGTTTTCGCCGTTAAATTTAGTTCTGGGAGGTCTTCCAGTACTAATTTAATGCCAGGCAAGTGTGCTGCAAAAGGCTTTACACATTCAACACAATCTGATATCTTGTCAGATGGGAGAACTTCGTTTGTGATACATCCAGTTCCATCTTTTGAAATGGAATTTCGGTTGTGATATATCCAATGTCAAGGCATACATTATGATTCCTCATAATGGACATCTTCCGAATTCACTTGCACACGTGTCTGTTATATCTGTTTCTTTCCGTTGTTCATTTTCTGTATCTCAAAATACTGTGCATGATTACCCAAATGAACTGCTCCTTGTTTGGGGATGAGGTTTCCAACAGTTTCTTCTTGTCCAATTCTATTGACCCCTTTTTTCATTTTCCTCTTCTCCTTTCTTGTCCTTTCTTTTCTGGGCTCCTGATTTGTGAGAATGCATTTTGAAGAGATGATTTATACGTTTATATCTGACAAAAGGGACAAAAATATTATATACTAATTTACGTGGTAGTAGACGAGTAGTAGCATAAATAAAATTATGAAGATAATCCGTGCCCAGTTGACATTGTAGTTATTGATTATCCAGTAAAAAAAGCCAGTAAATTGTGGTCAAGGCAAAATAACCAATCATCGTCCTTCAAAATCTTTTTACAGGCAATTTTATTTGTGTGTGCATTATTGAAGAAAGACGAGAATTTAATTTAGAGACTCATGTGACCTTTGTAGATTACGAGAAAGCGTTGATAAAATGTGGTGGAAGACTGTTCCTGAGGGCAGCAGTGGAAGGAACGAACGAAAAAGAGAAGGCATTTGTTCTGTGGGTTTAGAGATGCACTGTTAGGGAGTGTTGATTACTTTCTGCACACATTTCATAGAATTCAGACAGTGGGAATGTACTTGATACTAATTCTGCCGAACAAAAGCCATAGAAGTATTTGTAGAAGATTCAAGCAGCGGAAACTGAGCATCTGTGTGAGGAGGAGGGGTCATTAATCAATGACTGCCCTTTTCTCTATAGAGTCCTGTTTCCTTGGAGTTAACAGAAAGACCCACCCCAGATATCGAAGAAATATTCAATGGGCGGACGGATTTGTATAAAGTTAGTTGTTTGGAGTTAAAGTAACGCTTCGAGCGAAAAAGAAAAATCCAACTTTTTGGAGGCAGAGGAGAAAATGTTTGTAATGTGTTTGTGCCAAGAGAGGATTGAAGTTAGTGTTATAAGAAAATCTTATCATGCATGCGGATTTGGATGTTGTCGAAAAGTAAGGCTGGAAGGGTTATGTTTTTCTGTGATATTAGACAGAGTTGTGTTTTTCTCGCAGTGAAATTGTCCAGATTATCCAAATCTCACCGATAAATGTTTTGGAGATCTGTGTTTATGGTGGTGGGAGTCAGGTGAGAGAGAGAATAGGGTGGATGAGAGAGAACAGAGCTTTCTTGTGGGACCCCTGCATTGGTTGTATACTTAGAAGACAAGAACCATCCAGCATTACGAGGAGGGAGCGTCCAGTCAGAAAGCTGGCAGTTCAAGTGCAGCAGTTAAGGGATAGACCAAACGATGGGAGTTTGCTTAACAGATCTTTGTGCCACACCCTTTCAAAAGCCTTGGGAATATCATGAGCAAGCACTTGCGAATCGCCAAATGCTTCCATGGTGTTTGTCCAGATATGGGTGATATAAGTGAGTTCGGTCACCTGTTGACCGACAGTGACTAAAACACAGTGGTGGTCATTTATTAAGTGAGAGTCTTCGATAGCATAGCAGGCGAGTGTTGATAGCTCTTTCCATCACCTTGGGAAAAACTGGAGTAAGAGAAATTGGACAGTAGTACATAGATATAGATTTGTCTCCGTTTTTAGGGATAGATTGAATATGAGGTTAATTTCCATACTGCAGGGTTTTACACTCTTATACTCCCAGATACTGGTAGTATAAGAGTGTGATAAAGACGACACAGAATGGGAGTGAACTCTGGAGCAAGACCTTTAGGACAATTGGAGCAATGCTATCGAGGCCAGGAGACTTTTTTTTGTATCCAGTTTGACCAGAATTTTCCTGATTTTTATGCGAAAGGACACACTGGGCATTGAGTGTAGAGTGTGTGGAGTGGTTGGGATACATTTACCAAAATCAGTAATATACAAGAATTGGAGAAGTGGAAAGCCAAGAGATTTTTTTTTTCTGTGAGTGATGATGCAACTGAGCCATGAGGACACAACAGCAGTGGGAACAGTATTTGGTCAAAAGTTGTGACCAATGCCTTTGGCTAGAGACCAGAATGCGTGGCTGCCATGTGGATGGGATGCAAATTTCCTGCACTGAAAGTCATTTATGGCGTGTTGATAGTTTCTTGTAACTGTTCCCGGTTTGGCATAGGTGAATGGACTTTTGGATGGAAGCCAGTTACGTATGCTCGATTCTTCTCTTGCACAGCTTGGGCACATTCATGGGAGAACCAGGGCTTAGATAGGAGACGGAACTTAAGATGGAACGGAGAATATACGTTTCCATGCCGATAAGTTTTATTTCGGTGATGCGTGTAGCAGATAGGTTTTGGTCAAATGTCTGGAAGCAATAATCCAGCGAAATGCAGCATAGTAGTTGTGTAGATCGTCCGGCTTGGCTTTCTTGTAATGGCATACGATGCGGGAATGCGAGTGATTGTGTTTGTGTTGTTTCACAGGAGAAGAGACCAGCACGAGATTGTGGTCTGAATTACCTAGAGGACAGGCTACATTAATGGTGTACTTGTGAGAAAGAGCCCCAAAGTATTTGGAGAATCGTTGGGGTATTCGGGTAGGCATGTTTACTATTTGTGTAAAAGCTGGCAAACGACTCGGCTTTTCTACCCGCCTGATCTGTGCAGTTGGAGTAGGAGAGCCAGATGGTGTTATGGACAATACTCTCCAAGGAAAATGACCTCACTGAAAGTTGGATTGAAGAATATCGACTTTGAAGGGAAGGAAATCAAAGTTCAGAATGGTTGATGGCATTAGGGGGAGCGGTAGAAACAGCAAATGAATTTGATGGAATGGGGTACAGAGATTTTGAGACAGAAGGTCAAAATCGATAGATTCCAGGTTGGGCAATCTTTGACAGTATGTTGGAGTGAAGATATGCACAAACCCCATCATTGGGGTGAAAGGAGTCAAAGAGCGTGTAACTGAAAAGTTGAGGTGAGTAGAAATTTGGGTTTCTGTCAGGAAAATTAAGCGGAGTTTTGTGGACTGGAAATGGACATCATTGAGGTTTGAATGGAAGCCGCATATATTGGTGTGATGTATTAGGAAGGTTCTGCAAGATTTGCTATTGATTGTCTTAATATTGATTTACTTACGTCTTCATATTTGCTATGGATTAGTTTTTTTCCCTTTTAATTAGTACAAACATCTTCGCACTATACTCTGTTCTAAATGTCATTATTTAGTTTATATTTTTAAAAAAATAATTTCCTTGCTGCATTTGGGGAAGTTTTACTGTTAAAGAAAGGAGCATTTTAATTGCTTAGTTTAAAATGAAAAGCGGTTTAATATAATTCTCTATTAAAGATTGTCTTACTATTTTATCTGTCGTCTGGTCTTCGAAATATTTCTTCTGCCTCTCCATGCAAAAAGTGTGGTCGGAGTTAGAAACGGGTTCTCTTCTGTTTGCCAAGTGTACACAACTTTGCATGTCCGAAGCGCTCTTGTGCAAAATAATGTTAGGAAGTAGAGAAAACACGTGAAAGCGAAGCACGTGTTTCTTAAGGGAAGGAGTGGGGTGATGAGTGTCTCAATGAAGTGAAACTTCGCAGATCGCTTTTGCCTTCCACTGAGTTAAAAAGTAACGCTACACGAGATAGCGGAAGATGGTTCTCGTTAACGAAAGAAGGGAATCCCTCAAGGCCAGCTAGAACTGGAAGGAAAAATTCCCGAGAGAACGAACGACTAGAGTGCGAATTGCGGTTGTATGACTAAATAAGTTAGAGATGGGCCGACGTTTTCTGAGCGGGGAGAAGATCGAAACCTTTAAAGAGTGAGTTGGCTCTAACAAGAAGCAGCAAAGCACAAAAATTTCTGAAGATGGTGAATGCTTGTTTTATCCACCGCGTTCGGTCTAGTTGAAGGATCGATTCATCCCCCTCCCCCAAGGCTTAAAGGAATGTTGAAATTCTGAGGATCGCTTAACCCACTTTCATTTTATATCTTTGTAGATCCGCATTTTCCAAATAGTAAGGATGTGCTCAGTCTGCAAAGGAATAATTGACATCCCCCATCTTTGAATTACAACAAAATGTTTCATGCACAGCAATCATGGGTGTGTGTGCAGTGTTTTCGCTGGTTGGAGGCAGGGAGAAGCACCCAAAATGCTACCCGATTTTAAAGCAGTAAACTTCTTGGGTGAGCCAAGGGTTAGATAATCCAGGAATCCTGCTCTAGCAAAACAGTGGGCTTTTTTCCACTTCGCATCAGGTCTGCAGTTAGGAGGGGATAATGCACCCGCTCTCCCACCAGTTGTGGGAGAGCGGGTGCATTATCATTCGCGGGAACTTCCTTTTGCTGTGCTTGTCTCAAGATTCCGAAATGCGTACCGACAAGATTTTTCTCTACGGCTACCAAGTCGTAAAAGAATTACGATGAAAGAGATTAACGAATATGCTTTTATTTCTGAATACCCAAGTGGGGCTATAAAGTTTAAAAATTTGAAATGCGCGTGTCTGCAAGCAGAAAACGTGCTTATTAACTCAGGTTGTTCTTCGCTATTGATCAAATATTTTTGCACCCGCCCAGGCTGTTTGTTATTGTGCGAGTTAATCTCCCTCCGCGTAGGGAATTGTTTACTGAGCCTATTCAATGTGGGTGTTCATAACTCACGTGGGAGAAGAAGACATCGGAAATGAACGTCTGTTTTGTAACCTGGTCTACAAAATGCTAAACAACATAATGTGGGATCTTGCGGAACATTAGATGACGTCCTCTTGTCTTTATCGTTACTGGCAAGCCAACGATTTTTTTTTTTTTTCGATCATATAGCTAGGATTTCGAGCGTGGAAACCATATACGTTTCCTTTGTCGCTTCACTTCCTGTCTGCCTGCATCGCCATTCCAGACACTGGCTCCATATTGACCACATTCTGGGATTACCTTGCTGTTGTAATGACCTTGTGACATCCTGCCGCAAAGACACTGACGTGGGTGGCTATTATCAAGGAGAACGCTAATCACGCCACGCGCTTATGATTAATTTTGGAAGAGACATTTAGAACTTTAGGGACAACGAAATTCATTTATTTTTACTCCCTGCTTATCGTTCTGTCCTCAATCTTCGACGTGCTTCCACTGAATCCACACAAGTACAGACTGTGATGCAGATATACGTGAAATAAAGGTCTTTCTCTCTCTCACACACACACACACAGTGTTCACGTCACAGCGTTTGAATTTTCTCGCAAACTACCAACGATAGAGGAACAGTGTAAAAGCGGGAAGTTTTTAAAAGTTCTCCACAGTAGTCTCATTCGGATAGGTTAGAGACCATGTTCCAGAGAGGGGGAGGGTATTTTACAGATATTCGAAAAATGAACAAGACGAAATTAAATTTCTATTTTTTTCTATTTGTACACAAGAAGTTCTGTGCTATATTTCTGCTTTCTACCCCTTGGTGTGGTGAATAAATATTTTCATTTATCGTTCACTCGAGTGCGTGTGGTACCAAAGCTTCTAGAATTCGGTTTGTGTGAACTACTCGAGAAGAAGGGGCCTCCATAGGTCACTTGGTTTCAAGGGAGCCCTTTGGTTGGAAAGACGTGGGTTCGAATTGCATCCATCACAAAAGCAATCTCTATCAGTGTTGTTTAGTTCAAAGGTGAATTAGTCTGTCTCATACGGAGGCAGAGGGCTTTTTCCCTCCCGGAAACTCTGGATTTTCATCCCTCAAAACAAGCAAACCACCACTCACGTGAACCCACACGGATCTACAGAGGTAGCTTACTGACTACGAGAGGGAAGAGATTAGAGCCTCACCATCACCTCTTTCTACTGCACATTGTGGATCTCAGGTAGAAATCCGTAACAGTCAACCTCCTGGATGGCGGACAGGTCAGGACCCTAGAAGAGGCGAAGCACACTTCGTTCTCAATATCGGATGGATAAGTACAAAGCCGAACATTCCGTTGCGTTTTTCCCATCTGGTTGATTCAGCCCCTTCCCCACGGCAGTAATTTCGCGATTTCTTTGTCCCACCTGGTCGAGATGGCCGATCCTGTTAAGAATATTCTCCTTGCATGAGCTACGATTGTGTTTAGTTTCGTCGTACTTCGGTTGATGAAAAGTTGCAGCACCTCGTTTGATAGAGAGAGAGAGAGAGAGAGAGAGAAGAGTGTTGTTATTGCTGTTCGCTTTCTGGCGTGCACCTTAAAGAGTTCTGCTGCGGAAGTTTTTTTCTGTTTGCGATTCTTTCCTGTACCAACGTTGACTACCGAAACATTCCTTTCTACAGCTTCATAAAAGGAAGCTGATGTTGTGTTAGCCACCCGTGCGTACCCCGATAGCAGTTAATCGTTTTAAAATCTTAGTGAATTATTGTGTAGTTTTAAAATCTTGTTTGACCCCCCAAAAAAACAGATTTCTAGCACATTCTTGGGGTTAAGAGAGCCCTCCCCCCCTTGGTACATTTCTCCCTCATGACATAACATTACTGAAACCTACGATCAACATAGTCTTGTTGTTGTGCATTTAATTTGAGTGCTTGCAGGCACAAAGGTCACTGCGATTGAGAGAAAGCAGAAGCTGCCCTGTCACCTCTAAAGGACATGTTTTTTTTTTTTTTTTTTTTTTTAAATCGGAAGTATGTGTAAATCTCCGCGATCAACAAGTATAGGTAAATTGTGGGAAAGAAGATCAGCAGCAAACCCTCCGTTTGCGGTTGATTTTCCTCCACCGTGGACAGCTGCTCTTCTTCTCCCTCCTCCCATTGCTGCCTGAATGGAATTCGCTTTAATTCCACAATAGCACACGTTATTAAGTTGCCGACCGTCCACTAAAGGGGAAATCAATCTATCTATTGGAGACGGTGAATCTAACCTCGGATGACTTTCGGCTTTCCTAATAGTTTCTGGGCTTCCATTCCGGAGGTCATCCGTAACGTAAAATCTGATGAAATCTGCGTCTCCCGCCGCTGTCTAATCCCGCTTTAATGCTCTCCGTGCTTATTATTTCGACATAACTGCGTTACTCTCCATCGGAAATCTGCCGACGAGAGAATTTATTTGCCGCTTAATGTTCCCTAACATTAAGCTGGTCGGGTCTTGTACGAGCACGCGCCGTTCATTGCTCCAGTTTTCGTGATTGCCTAATCAAGATGCACGGGGGGGGGTTTCAGGACTGAAATCGGTCTCATCTGTAACTGGCAATTAGTTAAATTATGAACTTTCATTACGGCAGCGTTTGCAGTAAAGCCAACTCAGCCGCCTGGTTGGCTGTGTGTATTCTCTGTCCACCCAGCGGGCCTCGAGTTCAATCACGCAGTGGTTGTTTGTGATTGGACGATGAAATTCATTTCCGAAGTAATGACAATGTGAGACCTTTTTCTTACGTTTGGAAGCGGCTTGAAAAAGCTGCATGTTGGGTTTCATGTCTAGAGCAATGTTTCTGGATTATGCAATATAAAAAGTAAAATACAAAATAAATAAAAATGATTTTTAAAAAGAAGAGGGAAAAAATCCTTAACCCATCCTAGACACTGATGTGCTATATACGGTTTAATGCGATTCCAAACTTACCTTTCGTCGGTAAGTTTGGAATCGCATTAAAAAAAAAAAAAAAGGAAAAAAGTACCTGAAAAGTGAACGAACTGTCTTTTTATTTTACATGTGGTTAAAGGCAATATTTAAACAATATTTTTTTTTCCTTCCCGTAAAACACCGAGCAAACAAGAGCAGACAGGCGACAAAATAGATTGCCAGTCAGACTACTTGTTTTAGAGTTGAGGAGAATCGGTCTTTGGCTGTTTCTACCTGACTGCGAATCTGTTGTGCATGCACTGCTGAAGCTTTTGTTTCCCTAAGCGATCTCTTTGAACCACTGTGGGCTTTGAAAACTATTTTTAAAGAGGCTATTCGAGTACGTTAATGTCGTTCACACACAACGAAGAAAGTCGCGGAGTGATATTTTTAGCGTCATTGTCAGTTTTTCTGTGATGCAGCTGAGCACAGAAGACCCAGGTGGTCGCTAGCTATTCAGAGCCTACCTAGGTGTGCCAAGAATAACGGTCGGGTCAGTTAGCGTAAAATAATTGATTTTTGTTTATTTCTTATTCCTCTGTGTTAATGTACTGCATGAAGCCGGTGTCCCTGTTCGCCTACGAAGCGCGTTCATGCCGCTGGAAACACCACGGGAGGCAATCTCTGTGAACTTTCACTGTGCGCGGGTGTCGTCAATGTTTCGGGGGAAGGCGTCCTCGAATTCATGAGCTAACACAGAAGTTTGTTTTGGAATTTCGATTTGAACTATATTCGTTTTTTTTTTTTTTCATTTGTTTTTGAATTAACTTGTTATTCTACGCAGTACCACAAATACAACGGATCGCTTCACATTTCAATTTTTATTCTGCATAATGAAGGAAGCAACCCAAGGAGGACTAATCTCCAAAAGTTTCAAAATTAATGGGGAAGGCAAAAACCATTAACATTTTAATGCAGTAGTATTTGAACGATCGCATGATCATTGCTGCCTCCAGAGGTAACCACCCCCACTTACACATCTGATTCAGAGCAATTATGCTTAAAATATTGTCGGCTTCACTAAACACGGCGACATTAAACTTGCTAAAAACCGAGCCGAGCAAAATTAATCGCAGGAGTTCAGTGTGATGATTTCTGGGTTTTCCTCGTAACCCGAAGCGAAGGAAAAGCGCCATAAATTATTCGTCCAAGTACAACAGAATCCGAGCAATTTTTGTTCCGCGGCTTTTCTTCGGAACACGCCAGGTTTTCGTGGCGCCGCCGAAGAGATTTTCGTTCTGCCCAGTGGCGTTATTTATCATGCGCTCTTTCATTTTTCATACTCGCCACGAATACCCGCCTGACGTGCCCTTGTACAAAAACGCCAATGTCGCGTTGTTTTCTTTTCTTTCGGATCTGTAAACACTTTTCTGAACTGATAGTCGACGTCTGCCGTATTCTAAATGAAGGTAAACAGCGACCAATAGAGCGGAATGCTCGCCACAGTTGCTTACCGACCGAAATTTAACAGCGGTGTTTCACGAGTAAAAAAAAAAAAAAGACATCGAGGTCCATTCTTGAAGTTCCACGTGATGAAGGATTGCCTTTCAGAGATTCAAAATCACAAATTATCCTTTGTATGGGATGGCTCGTCAAATGCATAGCACCTTTTAGGATTAGTGTTGCTCAAGAACTCAATAGCTGCACTGATTGGTTCTGTTCTCCTGTATGAAATAGCAGGAGATCTTGAAGTAATCTCAACTTTAGTTTCAATCAGACGATTTTTAGTAAGAAAAAAATCTCCTGCTTAATATCCGAATAGTCAATATTTAATGTGAATTTCATTTTCTTTTGTGTGTTGAACTTCTCCAGCGTTCCTCCCAACAACGTTTGGTAATCTTCTAGATTTTTTATATTTTTCTATTATTAAACAAACCTAAAGAGAACGTGGATAGGCCACCCCAAATGTGTCGACAGTATTCGATGGGTGGGTAGAGTCGGGATTTATACAGTGCCTTGACCAGAAAAGCACACTAGGGTGGCATCTATAGAAGCTAGAGCTGATGATGCGTATTTGTGCAAAGAAATGATGGAAGTATAGGTTAGCTCATGAAGGGAGATTGGATCATGTTTAGATATTGTCGAATCTTGAGAGAAATTAGACGGTGCAGAGTTTTGGTAGCACTGAAGTTCGTAACATTTTTCCTCGTTCCACTGAAGTGTGGTAAGGAGATCGGAGTTTAGGTCACTGGTCAGAGCTGATTTGAAGCTTCTGCACACTACAAGATTTGTCAAATGAAAAGAGGAAGGGGTGTTCTATCATCAGCAAAGCCATGGATAAGATTTGAAGTCGGTGAGAGTAGGTCCTTATGTACAGGAAGAGAATATTGGATTTTGCTAAAGCTTTTGACAGAATGCAGCATGGTAGACTGTTGCATAAATTGGAGAAAATTGGTTTGGGTTATAGAATATTAGTGGTATACGGGAGATGTGAATCTGCAAGATTTAAGGTAACCAGTAGTATTCCACAAGAATTAGTGCTTGGTCCATTGTTATTCAACCTGTACATGAATGATATTGGGAAGGATTTGACAAGCGACATACGACTATTTGCTGATGATGCAAAGATAGATAGAGTAATCATGAATGCTGCTGATATGCAGTCTTTGCAAAATGATTTGAATAGACTGGAATTGTGGGCATGGGAAAATGGGTGTCAGTTAAATGTAAAGTCATTCACTTAGGAGTGATTAGATATCCAATGCCGTATTATATTGGTGGGATTAGGCTAGAAGAAACTGATCAGGTTAGGGATCTTGGAGTGTTAATAGATAGGAAATTGAAGTTTAGGGGCCATGTGGCAAAGCTTGCAAATACAACTCAAAAGGATAATTGCAATGCCGAAACGAACATTCACATGCAAAGATAAGGATGTCATTTTCCCTCTTTACAAGACGTTGATAAGACCTCACTTGGAGTATTGTGCGCATGTCCGGTCTCCTGGTTTCCGTTCTGATTCTGATATATTGGAGAGAGTGCAAAGGAGAGTGCTAAAAATGATATCAGGATTGTGGAATACTGATTATGAAGACAGATTGAGAATTTGCAGACTCTAGCAAACAGGAGAAAGAGGGGAGATATGATTGAGACTTACAAACTCATGAAAGGATCATACAGGATTTCAGTTGATGGAATTTTTCAATTTATCGAGGGTGGAGAAAGGACAAGAGGGCATCTTTGGAAGCTGAGAATGAATGCTGCTAAGAAGAGGTTGAGGACTAGATTTTCTCTTAGAGGGTGGTGCGTATTTGGAACGGATTACCATTGGATGTTGCGTGTGCAAGAAGTGTGAATGAATTCAAGAATAAGTATGATAGCTGGTGCGAATAGTATGGTCTCTCTCGATGAGTGAGTACCTGACTTCCAGGAGGTCTCTCTTAATAATAATAATAGGTGGAAGTACAGATTCCTGGATACTGTTGTATTGGCAGGGAAATCTGAGGAGAGGAAACCGTCTATCCTAGTGAGGTAGATGGTTTCCTGTAAGGCAAGAGAGAAAGCAGACGAACTATTGTGGATGTCGAACTATAAGAATGTAATTTGCTGAGCAGACGTCTATGCTATCCCGATCGTAGAATTGTCAAAAGTAAGCGCCTGAGTCAAATGTTAAGTCGTGTAGGCCAGGAAATTAGCTGTGCCGAAATCCATATTGTCAGTCACTAAATAGCGGGATTGCTTCCTGATGGTGCAGGAGTTTACTGTTGATTATCTCTTCCATTATATTTGAAAGAACTGAAACAAGTGGGAATTTATTGGAAAACTTTTCTATTTTTTTTTTTTTTTTTAAATGGACCGAATTTACGCTTGTTTCCATGCGGTAAGGCAGATGCCACTTGCGTAGGAAATACTGAAGAGGAGAAATTATTAGTGTTAGTTATGGATCAGAAGATTGTAGAACAATGGGAAGAGGATACAGTTACGACAGAATGTCTTGTTTGTTTCTAAGTTATTCAGGATTCTTCCGATTACGTTTTGCAGAAGACTGGGTAGCTTGGAGTAAGCTGTTCTTGATAAAATGAGGGAGGACGTTGCCTTAATCATTAGTGCGGGAATTGGAAGAGAAGAGCGAAGCCATTAGGTCAGCTCTGTTTTTGGATTATGATAACAGCGTACCACCTGGATGCGAGAGCGGTAGAAAAAGAATTGGGTGAGAGTTGCGCAAAAAGGCTTGGCTCTCCTATTTGGCCAGGAGGTGAATTGCTGGCATTTAATAGAATGAAGAGGATAAAAAGTCTTCATACTAAACAGTGGGGGGTGAAGCCGCTGTTAGGGGGACTACAGACATCTTGATACCTTGGCTGGCTCTAATTATGGTATCGTACTTTCTTAGTAAAGAACACGGTATCAGTATTTCTTTCACGATAAGAAGTGCTTTTATTCCCCCCCCCCCCATAAAAAAACAAACACAAAAAAACTGAACATTTCTTACGATAAACCGTTGAACATGAGTGCTCTGGGAAACCGGTTGTTTTGACATTGTAAAAGCACTTTATAGGGTTTAGAAGCAAGTTCCATTCTGCCGTATTTCTCTTTCAATTGTATGACCAACATTCCTCGCAGTTTGCTCTCCGCGGGTGATAGCAAATGCCTTTTTATCCTCACTTCCCCACTAATGCCACACTAGCTTAAGGTTCTGTTCTTTCGCTTACTGTTTTTCTTCTGTATGCCGCCAGTGGCCATTTAGCCTGGAGTGTACCGTCATCCATAGTTGTGCTGATGACAATACTCGATATTCCACTGGAGAGAGGAAAAACTACTCCGCACTTAAGTGTGCACTTTCTCGTAGCACGAGATCGCCAGCCAGCATCTGCGCACCCATTCTTTTTTCCCTTAGTTCTTATCTACGAATGCTTGCGAATAAGAATAGCCACCTGGTGGACAGCGAAGATAATTCAACCGCTCTGAAGATGATATTAAGACATTTTACAGCAAGAAATGAACTACACAGGAAATTCTGAGAGATTGAAAGAAAAAAAAAAGCGGTAGCAGTGACGCATTTTCTTGGTCTCACTCTGGAAAATAAGGAAGTTGGCTGCATACGTTACATGAGTTGCTTTGTAACTCTTGCATCTCAATTAAATGATGATTATTTTTATTGGTTAAAAAAAGTAAACCAGAAAAAACTTGACGCATCAGATTTAGTAATCCTCTAACTGATCGTCATTTCTGTCACTAACCGTAATCACAAAATTGTGCTGTGATAGCAGACACGCACGTTTACACGTGCGTGTCTGCTATCACGTGAACTGCCCAGAAATAAAATCATCCGTAATTGTTATTGGAACAATTATATGCGGATGAGGGTCATCTGCACCACTTCCTAGCGTGATAGCACAAGCGCTGTTTGTTTGCGTGCCAGGAGTAAGTTAAGCGGTGACGGTTTTAAATTCGTTGCGTGTGTAGGAGAACTGCCTGCAGATGTCGGTGAGCTTTAACCAGTGCATCAACTGGAAGTAGGGAAAATGAATAAATAATAGCGAGAAGAGAACTGGGCGTTTAGTTTTCACGCTAAGGGAAAAAATTATGTAATCGTGAAGTTTTGGTCAGTACTCAAAGTTTATTCTGCTCGAGTGATCACGCATGAGCAATAAAGAATGCTGAGAAAACAACTGTCCGACGCCATCTCATGAGAGAGGTTAGCAGTGAGCTTGCTCGTTGTGTTTCTTTTGTCTGCGCGGATGAAAATGAATTTCATCCATCCTGGATCGCATGTTCCAAAAGGAATACGCGATTGCAGTAGAAAAGAGAAACCAACGGCCTCCAACGTACAGCCCCAAGAACTCCATTCAGAGGATCGTCCCCCACAGGGAGTGCGAAATGATCCTTTCGGCTCTTGAAATGCATTTACGTTTTGCATCTTTACGGCGACTATTCATCACAAAGGTTCATATCGCTGGTTCAAATTCTGCTAATAAACGGCAGGGTTACTCCAGGTCAGATTTTTCAGCGCTGCCTGAGAGTTTTGCTGCAGAGAACGCAATTTTCATTTTCGAATGCAGTAAAAGCATTCGCTACATAAACGAATTCAAATCGATTCTGATCTCCTCTAAATTCGGTAGAAGGCTCCACTTAAAAGACTGTCATGATGTTTACCTTTCACAACACCCCTCCACAAAAAACGTGCAGAATCAACTTTCTTATTTATTATTCTCTTCTCTCATTCTTCGGTACACATAACCTTCCTTCGTGTGAATTTAGTGACTTTTAAAGATATTTCGCTCTACTCTAATGTTAGCTAATAATTTTATTTGGCAGACTTCCACGGAGTCAAACTCATTGAGAGAGCCCACACATCGCTCACGCCAGCTACCATTCCTTATCTTCATCTCACTTAATGCGTTTACTACTTCACCAGGAAAACTATTCTACCGACGGTTCTGTGAGAGAAAACTCTAGCACTCCTCCCCTTTCTCAACCGCACACAAAGTGAACCTCCACGGATGTCCCCTTTATCCTCTTCCTTCACACCTTCCATATAATGAAAGATTTCACATCAACCACAATTCGTTTCCAGTAGTTTATAGATTTCTCTTATACACCTCATCTTTCTCCTGTTTATTAGTGTCTGCAGTCCACGTACTCATAATCTTCCTTACATAATTCCAATACCATCTTTGTAACCCTTCTTTTTGCCCTTTCCACAGCTTCTTTAACTACTGGAAACTCAGGAGACAAAATTTCCTGGGTTTCTAGAGGATAAAATAATCCAGGAGTGATGATATTAGGGTCTTGTAAAAGAAGCAAAATGACTTACTTACTCACACACGTCAATATTCGTTTCAACATTACAATTATCTTGTGGGTTGTTTTTACCACCTGCCCTTTATACTTCAAATTCTCAGAACTCCAATAACTCCAAGATCCCTCCTTAGCCTCGTAAGTTTCTTCTAGCATCATCCCGCTGATATGCTATTGAAATCTCATCACATTAAAATGCTTAACTTTACCCTTTCTAACATTAAATCGATGGCTGTTTTCATGTGTCCACTGTTCCAGCTTATCCAGTTCATTGTGTAAGTGCTGAATGTTAGCAATATCTTTGATTGCCCTGCCCAGTCAGATCTTATCCAATATCATTAATGCACAGAACAACAGTGATCCACGCACTGATCTTTGGGGTGGATCCAGAAAACTCGCCGAAGACCATTCGTCATTCACTCGCTCGACATTATTCTTAAAAATAAGTGAAATATCACATCATTAGAGAAATAATATTTTTATTTAAAAAATTATCATTCAAATTTCATCGTTTTCTACAGCTGAGAGAGAGAGAGAAAGAAAGAATTTCATTCCCAATGAGAAACGTTATCCGATCAGAGCGTGAAGCTCTGAATAATAAATCGGTGTCGTTTTTCTTCAATTAAAATTTGCAATAAAATGTCCTGAAGCGATATATTTATCTTCTTTGTATCTTTGGTGTTTAAGAAATTTGAACTGTTAAATGTATTTTCAAAGAATTCTTACTCATGTCGCCTCAAGGTGGAGTTTGTTGGGCTAATGCGTCATTTTATGACCTTATCGTGAGATTCTTCAAACAATAACACTCGAAATTCGGGGTAATTGCATTTTTATGGATAATAAAAGTGGTTCACGTTTCCTAGAACACTTTCGGCACTAAGATCGTGCAGACTCCAATTGTGGCTATAATGACGTAACTGGTATCAGAATTCCAATGAAAATACATGTGGGTTTAAATTACGTCATTCTTAACACGTTTACTCTGATGGCAGAAGTTATGAACACGAAATCCCACAAGGAAAAAGCGATGAGGGAGGAATACAAAAAAAAAAAAAAAAAAAAAATCCTAAATAAAAATGAAATAAGTAGTGTAAAACGTAATCTGCAATAGTTTTTGGTGAACTTCATCATCCATCTAATAATATAATCAGTGTTTGTAATAAATTTCCATAAATTTAAGGAGCCAGGCCATTGTTTGTCCGTTCGTTCACCCATTTGGATTACTATTTTTTTTTTTTTTTAAATTCCTCTGCAAAGGATTTAATCCGAAAAATCTTTTTGAAGAATACAAAAATCTTGTGTGTGAATACGAACTTACGATTAATAGTTTTCAACAAGAAATACTTGCTAAGAATGGGGAGGGTTATTCGAATCTGCAGTACTGGAGAATGATGCTAATTTTTATTCTAAATCCAAAGGAAAAAAATATATCATGGGAGAAAAAGAATGAAAGAGAATATTAAAAACTAGAAATTCCATCGAAATCAATGGAAGATATTAATCGATGCAATCAGTTCCCTGAACTGGGATAAAATGTTCAGCAAATGCCAATCGAATAAAAAGAACGCGTTTTTCAGTACAGTGCCAAAGCAGGGAGTAAGTTTGCTACGGTTATTGAAAAGAAGATTCTTACCGACCCGGATGAAGCTTATGATAGTATCCAAAGGAGTGATTTGGTAGTAGAGGCTTGGAAAGGACTTTCTTCCTAGTTTAGTGTACCTTTTTGGTTAAATATATTGACGCCATTAAGAATGTACAGGGGTGAGATGACAAGTGAGAAAGGCATTTCGGGGAAACGGGGACTTTTCTTATGACAAATCAGTGTACATCAGGGATGGGAATCGATTCCTTACGTTTTCCCAATGGAGATGGATGGAGTTGATTGGTAGAGTAAAAGACGTTGGGTTTTCCGATAAAGATTCGATCGATGAATGAACAGATGATATAAGGATCGGTGACAGAACGTACGACAAGCTCCTTTTCGTTAGGGGAAGACATGCCTCTCGGTTATTCTTGCTAATGAGATGTTGCTCGGAATGACCAGGAAGCACGTGGACTCATTTTTTTTTTTCTAGAGGAAAAAAAAATGATGAAAGACCAAACATTTACAAACCCTCTGATATTCTCATGGACGAAAGATTATCCAGAAACTCAATTTCATATTAAAACTGAAGGAACGTACGGTTCAGTAATGTGCAAACCGAGCAATCCAACTGCTGACAGATTTCGGAGAGATTTGAAAAAAACTGATTAGATAAACCGCCCAGGCGGTCATCCCTTCCCCCCGCTTTATGTTCCCAATATTAAGGCGAATTAATATTACTCAAATGCTTTAAAAATTTAATACCATTCCAACATTATTTTGAATGTTATTAATTCTTATTACTTTAATAATTAATATTAGAAAAATATTAAATTCCATTGACGGTAACGGACTAATTTTCTTCAAATTAGTCCGTTACCGTCTCCAAACGATTCCAAATATCGACAGCCCTTATATTTCGAGTCTCTGCGGCACTTCTAACTGCTTCATTTTATCTGCTATCAAACACCTTCATCTTTCCTCTCCTGGTTCTGTTTAAGTGACCAAACCGTCTGAGATTAACTCTGCTCACACAAAAAGGAACTTGACAGTGAATGCTAACAATGTCAAGTTCCTTCCATCCTGATATACTTATTTTTATGGAAGTTTTTTCACTTGGCCATGCTACTAATTATATATTGGATTTTATCCTTTATCCAAGTGTAAGCAAACAAAGTTTGCGCTTGAAGTATCTTCGGGACTGGGGCAACTCCTGGTAAAGGTGGTATAAGTTCTCATCACTTGCCTTAGTATCTCCCATAGTGCAAAGCACATCTCCTTGCAGATATGTTTAAGCATTAAGGGAAGGGCCACTACCCAGACCGGTTTCGCCCTTTATTGAGATCTCGTCAGTGAGAGCCAGACCCAGAGGTGGTGATACTAAGGTGGAAGCAATGGAGAAGTCATATTTACCTATACGAGTTGCCAAAGGGCAACTTCTCTAATCCAGAGTAATTTAATAATAGGGTGTGACACCCTTTGGCACTCGTATAGGTAAATATGACTTCTCCATAGCTTCTGCCTTAGTATCACCACCTCTGGGTCTGGCTCTCACTGACGAGACCTCAATAAAGGTCGAAACCGGTCTGGGTAGTGGCCTTTCCCTTAATGCATAGCATTATACATGTCTGGAAGGAGATGTGCTTTGCACTATGGGAGATACTAAGGCAAGTGATGAGAACTTACACCACCTTTACCACGAGTTACCCCAGTCCTGAAAGTACTTCAGGCTCAAACTTTGTTTGCTTACACTTGGATAAAGGATAAAACCAAATATATAATTGATACTTATTTTTAATGTTTCTATGTTTAATGGTAGAAATGGCCTGTAATTTTCCCTAGAACTCCCCTATCTGTGGGCTTTTGTCTTTGATCGACTGTTTCATTGTTTTCCAACCCAGCTCTTAGTGTTTTGACTAATTTCTGTCTTATTCCATATAAATTTATTCAGTTGACTTCCTGCCTTACCATTTCGCCTACGCTATTTATTATCATGTTTAATTTTTCATAATTTCAGTTAAAAGTGTGCCTAAATGGCTGAGATATTTTACTTTTTCTGAAGGGTCGCCATTCAAGATGCAGTATAACTTTTTTATGTTTTAACTTATTTTTATTATTTTTTTTTCTTGCTGATTTTCATACCAAATTTGTTACAGCTGCTATTCAATGTAGTCAAAGACTTGTACAGGATTTATAACATCGTCTGCATAAAGTTTATACTTAAAGTTGTAGCACGTGACACCCTTTCTGGTGCCTTCTTATTTCTCTTGATTTCGTATGTCATGGAATTTATTTCCGTACGTTAAGATCAACAGTTTAGTTTTCCTTTCTGATTATTATCTTAAAAACTTTTATAAAAGGGTACTCCACCTAAGATTGGGATACCCCTTTTCTAAATTTCTACTACTTGACAACTAGATGCGCAAAGACTTCCGAGTAGCCTAATGTTTTACATTCTTTACCAATTTCCGAAGATATCTACTTAAAAGATGACACTAGGGGAGGGGTGTATATGTATGATGCCACTCAGCAAAGATGTCAACAAGCATCATGGTAATGTTTTACTTTTTTTTTAATTTTAAAAATATCTAATTATAAACAATATTTGATGATCTTATGATTTCGACACATGTAGCGTAGATACTGTTCGACCACAGATGCTAGAACCTCGGCTGGCAGATTGCCAAGAAGAGTCAATTCATGTTGAAGGGGAGAAAGAAATAATGCGATGTACGAATTCGTCACTAACACGCGAAATCACGTGCTTTTTTCATAAAATTTTCAAACTATTGTAAAAGCAAAATAGTTACCACTTTAAAAACTAGAATGTTCATAAAAGAAAAGCTAAATTTCCGACGTGTAATAATAAATACCCATTCCACGAAACGCATTGATTACCCTTTTATCGGAATGGATTCGCCTTCTTCTATCATGTGAAAAAGTGTCGGAGGGTCTTGCATCTGTGGTCGGACATTACTCTTATATATATTGCGGTTAAAGTTCTATAAATGAATTTACTTTTTGAATGAGAGCTTACGTAGTGTCCTTGCATCTTCTCCAGACCTTAACCGAATAGATTTTGACCTCCCTCCCCCAGAAAAAAAGTTTGTGGCATCGATGCTAATCCAACTTGGTGAGCTGGAAGAAAGAATAAAACTGTTTGCTTGAATTACTTGAAGTGGAGAATCAATTTTGCGTTTTACATCGATTGAGGGATTAAACACTCCCAAATAAAACTTTGTTACGTAAATTTCACTTCAAGTGTTTCAGTTCGGAAAAGTGTAAAGGTCAAGTTAATAACCGGCTAGTTATTCTTTCCCAGATTTATGTCGGTAACACCCCGAAGTATTTGAACCGTGGTCGAGTAATATTTGAGATCCTCTTACTACACTGGAGTGAGGAAATTTTCATACCGATAATGAATCATTTGCACTTACGTCTCCCCCACCCCCACCCATAAGTCTATGAGAACAGGCAATCCACGTGTCCTTGAACTGGTGTTTTAGTTACGTTATGACAATAATTACGATGAAGGCTTTTTTCGTAGCGCAGCAGAAAGCATAATTTCGGATGAATCTCCAACTGTCAATGCGTAGATACTTTCGAGTTTGTATCGATTATTCCACGATATTGTACGGCGGCATTTCTTCTCCAACTTTAAAAGTTGACTTCATCGAGCTAAGAACAAAGCGAAAGATTTTTATTTTTTTCTTCTGCGAATTGTTTGGCTAGAAGAAAATTAAACCCGCGTTTCAAAAAGTACAAAAACATCCCCCCTCCCCAGAACAAAATACAAGTGAGAAAATCAAATTACGAAGACATTTAAAGGATTGCATCGCAATGGATGGCCGTTTGTTTTCGCGCATCTCGACGGTTGCAGTTGAAAAGGGACGAGTAACAAGAACCAAACGCTTTCTTCCCGCTAATGTTTTCTTTGTAGTGTTGGTTGTATGCACGAGCTCCGATGTTGGAAGGTTACGTAAAACAGATGTCCTCATCGAAAACTCACTCGGACATCTTTATTACCTCGAGGAAGAACTTTAAAAAATGAAGGCATTTTTATGCCGAAATGATTGGAGGCCCCGCAGTGCACTCTCTTGGCAGTTGCAAATATTTCAAGGCGATGAAACTCCTGAATGTCTTCACCGCGTTATTACTTAGATTGCCATTAGATGATGCATCCGGCAAACTCTGAAGAATTCTTAAAAAGGAATTAATCCATCAAGAAAAATAATTCGTTTATTACATGCGGATGTTATCTTGAAGCCCCCCCCCCTCAACGAAACTTCCATTATGCATTAAAATATTAGTTTTTGGAGATAATAGAATCCCTTTTTCACTTAATTTTCCTTGAAATTTGGGAGGTTTTTTTTTGTTGTTGTTGTTGTTCATGTCTGTTAAGTGTAGTTTATAAACATAAAACTATGTTGAAAGTAAGTAATTCTTGGACAGCATTGCACTTCAGGAAAATCCAACTTGCAGTTGGAAAGATGTGGGTTCGTTTAGGACCCGAAGAACCTTTATAGTAGCGTTTAAACTGAAGGTGAGTTAGCCAATCTGATATGAAGGCGAGAGAGGGACTCTCTTTGGGAAATTCAGGTTTCGCATCCCGCAAAATAAGCAAACCAGCCAAAAGATACACACGAAAGTTACCATCACGAAGCATAAAAAGCTGCTTCATAGCCTTAGTTGCTTCGGGCGTGAATAAAAAAAAAAAATTCGAACTGTGCCATACGCAGTTCGTATTTGGACCATTTTTTGGACCATGATTCAGTAGACATACTTATTGTTGGATAGTAATCTAGAACGCACCTTACATTTCTCTTAAAATCAAAAAGGGTGCTCTGAGTTGAGATTGGAACTTAATGCAGGCCAATATGTTTTTTCAAAATTTTCCTAATTTTTCTTAATGTGTCGCAATAGCACCAACAGCATGGCATAATGAATCCTGAAAGAAAAAGGGCCTGTTCCGCAAAACTGCATCAGATTCTTTTACATAATAGACCCTGTTGGCAGTCTTAACGAACAGACGAAGCTGCATTTATTCAGAAATGTTATCAATCTGTCGGCGTTCTCTGCTACAACTTGAAAGTTCATGCAAGAAGAAAATAGGTACGGGGGCGGTGTAGCGTAATTGTCGATTCATATCACGGACTTGCAACGCCTCTGCAGATCAGTCACGGTGTTCTGTAGGTCGCTTTCATTACTCTCCGATATTTTTATTTATTGTTTGGAGACGGGTTAAGGTGATGCTCCCTTTTACGAATAGAGGCCACTGATCGGGCTATTATGACATGATAAACACCTTTTCGAAGCCTTTTTTTTTTTTTTTTTTTTTCAAATGCTACTTACAGTATATTTGCGCACAGTCGGCTGTATGAACGAGTCTGAATTTTTTTTTTTTTTTTTGCCTTACATGCACAACACTAAGCACGACAGGAACATGCATATCACTCCTGTTTCATTCTAAAACAGAGCCTGACCCCATTTTAATGTCATAATAGTACATACTGAACTGCTAATTACGAAGTTTCACTTGATATTATGTTAGTGGCGAAGTTGCGTAACTTTTTTACTTTTTGAGAGGAAATTATTTCTTTCTTTCAATATTTACATTGCTCTTTGCAAATTGCTGAGTTCCTTTTTTTAAATGTCACTCCCACGTGCGGTAAGTTGTAAACCTGGGCTGCATTAGTACTGCGATGAGCTGAGTTAGAAACTTTGCTCCTCTTAAGTCAAACATTGAACTTTGTTCCAAGCAACTTTAGGGCTCTAAATAAGCAGGGTGGTGGTGTGGTCATATGTCTAAAATCGTCTACCGCCTGATGGCATTCACAACCATCATGTTGCAGTGGGATCGAACTCGCAGTATCCTGTTGACTCTAAACCATTTGTTGGCCAATTAGGCTGGCAGAAAGGAATGCGGTTATTCTTATGTGTGCGTAGGACTGCTACAGAAGCATTCTTTAAATGCACAACACTATTTTTATTCAAACTCAGTGTATTCAGTCTGTTGCATCTAAAATACTTCATCTTTTCCCGCACCTTTCGAAGTTGGACCAAATAACGCTCACCAAATGATCAACGGTCTTTGACTCGTTAACAGGCACGCAGAACGTGCATCGAATATTGGATAAACATCTTGTATTTTCCAAGATAAAGGGGGGAGGGGAAAATGAACTTCACGTCATTGAAATGAAGTGAAACAAAGATTTTAATGGAACTGCTTTATATTTGCGTATGGGATGAATGTATCAGATAAACAGAATATTTCTCTCTGTCACTCTCATACAATGAATTTTGTAATGTGAAGACATCATTTAGTTGAGTAGTGCATAAGCATGTTAAGAAAAAACACACTGGCTCCAATTTCTCTTACATAAACAGATCATATGTGAAACGTGGCATTGCCGATCGCTTATTTGAAAAGGTCTGTTTCTTCGTTGCCGCATTTCTTTTGAGGTTTAGTTGGTTAAACACGAAAATCTACTGTGCATTGTGGAGAGCTCAAGTTTTGTTGGTCAAATAGTGGATTACGTTATTTAGAATCGTCGTCGCGAACAGATGAAGACATCAATGTATATCGTCTTTCGTTTACATCTATTTTCCGGTCCCTAATCAGCAAAGTAAACCCATGAACGAAATCAATATTAGACAAACAAGGGTCATACTGAGAGCTCTCAAGTTGCAGGCCCTACAAGTTGGTTGGGTTGGGCTGCTTACAGTGAGACTTAAGAATCAAGAAAGTAACAGTCCATGCATTATCCCGTTCTTCCTTCAGTCCACTTTGACAGGAAATTCTTGTTTGAAATCTGTCCGAAGGAAATTTTAAGGAGATATAGAGAGGGGGTGGTGGTAAAGAAATAGTTTGTCTTAAGAGGAACGCACAATTTTCATCATGAACTTCGGAAATTATTGGAGTGATCTGTTTATAAATCTGATTCACTTCCATACCATAAATGAAGTTCTTAATTTAGTAATTTAAAATCTGCAATCGCACGCAGAGTACACTTTTATGCTTTACAATCGACTGCACATTTTAGCCATTTCGAGTCGCATTCATTCTTCCTCGAAACGCACTTGCTGTCCGTGCAATAAACAAAATTGAAGTGTGGATACTTTATCGACCCTGGTTTTTGGCCTTACTTAACAACGAGCCAACCTCAAGTTCCTTCCGCTCAAAGGACCCTCTTCGGTTGCTTGCCCATCTGCTCCCATAATCCACAGGATATAACTGCTTTGTGTGGGAGCATATACAGCGCGTGGTTTCTTTCGTTCGCTGAAGCGGCAAATTCTCAAATAAGTAACGATCAAGATACCTTAACGACGGAAATAATATAAGTTTGCTTAAAGAAAGAACCGAAGTTTCTTTATTTATTAAAATGATTTTCCCTAATCGGCCTTTAAAGGTAAGTTAAATGAAGTATGAGAAAGAAGTCAAAGCTGGCACGAAATATTTTCCTTTTTATGGGGGGGAGAAAGACATTCAATAACATTCTCCCCGTGAAAAGGCCAAAAGTGAATACCGGGTTTTCACTGATACTGACTAGTTGTTTGCATTTTCCTTCTATTTTGCTTTAGTATACCTTTTTTATAATTTGCAAACAGATCCAGTATGTCCTGTCAAATGATAGGTTTTTTGGGATGCGAACTGGAGATGCAGAAAGGAAATCTCTGCGATCTGCATATGACACCGGCTCACTTCAGTTGAAAAACACCGTATTTGAGTTGTAGACGTGATTATCTTTCGAAAGGATTATTCCATCTATGACCGAAGAGCAAACGTCTCATCGCCCTCCTATTTAAGCGAGGATGTTGGAAAATACATTTACAGAGCAGATGTCCAGTCAACATGTCACCCTGTCATTTCTGATCTTCAGTCGATTGTTTAGATTACCAAAACAAATAACACTTGCAGAATCTGTGATGTCTGTCTGTTTGCTAGTTTAAAGGGAAACACTTCTTGTGACACTAGCTACCTCTCCTTCAGTTGAAAGTGTTATCCGTGCTGCCTCTTCACATCGCAGTAGAGAAGTCTCCAAATCTTGCAACTACGAACTAACCGCAGTAGTAGGGATGACGGTTTGAACAAAATGCTTCCGGTGGGCGTGGCTTCATGAGTCATGAATTTCCCTGTGGGCATATGTGTCAATGGCTTCACTTGTATTTTGGTGCAAGTATGGAATTATGGGTGATGGTAGAGATAAGGATTCGTGTCATGGGTGTGTGTTGTTTTCAGATGTAGATCAGTGACGTCATTTGTTATTTGTAAGTAAGTGACGTTGTTGTTTTGAATGGAAAGGATGATATTAGTGATAAGAAATCGTGTCGTGATTGGTGGTCACCTCTGACAAGATCAAGATAAGATAAGGAATCGTGACGTGAATGTTTGTTATGAGATGTAGATAAGTGACGTCATTTGTTAGTTGTAAATAAGTGACGTTATTGTTTTGAATGGAAAGGGAAATATATTAGCGTATAAGTAATCGTGTTGTCATTGGTGGACACTTCTGACAAGATCAAGATAAGATAAGAATCGTGACGTATGTGTTTGGATATTCACAGTTTCGAGGTTTTCTGAATAATTAATTATATGCTATGTCACTCAAACACAGTTTTTTTTTTCTTCTATAGATGGTTGTACTAATTTTCCAATACATTTTGAGGTATTTCTTTCCTGTTAAACGGTGGGATTCTTAGAGTAAGTCGTGATGGCGGCAGTGTAATAAGCTATTCGAGCTTTTCTGAATAATTAATTATATACTTAAAATACCTGTCTTAAACACACACACACACACACACACACACACACATAAAAAATTGCTAATGTGTCCATGTTGATACTCTAATACATACCCTATGATTATTCTTATGGGAAAAAAACTATTCAGTATTAGAATTACGCTTACCAAAAAACATAGGAACAGTGATTATTGTTAAATCACTGTTCAAGTTATGTTCAAGTTAAAAAAAAAAAAAAAAAAAAACCTTCCATTTCTTTCCAGAATGGGAACATCTTGGTACTATCTAGGTTTTCTGAATATTCCAAATTGTTGACTAACATATATTCACAGAACACAAACACAAGTCTGAAAAGACATTTCACGTTTCATTATAGGTTACTGTGGCTAACTTATATTCACACCACAAAACACACAAAACATAGGAGTTGAAAGATATTTCTGTAAATAACCAGAAAAGCTAGTGGACTACTTAATTTACTTTAGTATCCGATTGGTTCTCTGTATTAATTCTTTCCCACTGTTGCCCAAGCTTGGTGGGAAAGTCTATGCACCGTTTTGTTTAGGGTAAGTGTTATTTCCGGTTTCGAATTCCGATTGCTGTCAGAGTATGGAATTCAGACAAGTGAAATTTTTATTTATTATTTTTTTTTTTTTTTTTTTTCAAATTGATTGGTTATTTTCTGTATTTTACTTTTAAAGGTCATATTCTAACAGAATAACTAAGCAAAATTAATTCTGAATATTCTAAATTGTTGATTATTAACATATATCACAGAACACAAATACAAGTCTGAAAATTGCAGTTCACTTTTTCATTATAGGTTACTGTGGCTAACATATATTCACACCACAAAACACACAAAACATAAAAACATAGGAGTTGAAAGATATTTCTGTAAATAACCAGAAAAGCTAGTGGACTACTTAATTTACTTTAGTATCCAATTGGTTCTCTGTATTAATTCTTTCCCACTGTTGCCCAACCTTGGTGGGAAAGTCTATGCGGCGTTTTGTTTAGGGTAAGTGTTATTTCCGGTTTCGAATTCCGATTGCTGTCAGAGTAAGGAATTCTGACAAGTGAAATTATTAGTATTTATTTTTTTTTTCAAATTGATTGGTTATTTTCTGTATTTTACTTTTAAAGGTCATATTCTAACAGAACAACTGAGCAAAATTAATATATATATATATATATATATATATATAAGTGTATGTGAATTTATTTTCCAACACTGTATATTTCTCATTAAGTCTTATCTTAAATATGACATGACTAAAAGAAATCCGACAACGGCAATCTAGCTCATCTCCTTTAGATGAGCAGACATCTTCTGGTGGATAGGGAGGGTGGGGGAGCCTTGCACGGAAGACCACTGTCAACCTCTTGACTACCCTTTCACACCCAACACATAATGCTATTTTTTCCCATCCAAGCAATTTCGGACATCCGCAATGGCGAGATCGTTCGTCTCATTGGTTATCAGTTTGAGGTGACATCCCTAAAAGATATCTACAAATGGGTAGCTCGCTCATCTTCCTTTGGATGAATTCGACCCACAGAGATAAATTTGTACCATAATGTCACAAAGTAAGATAAACGCACATCAACATCAATCCATCAGCATGCGAAAATATGTCTGTGAGTCATCTGCGCGAAAGTTTCATTTTGGAAGGAGCGGTCAGGGTAAAGGGTCAGGTAAACAGTACTATAAAGAAAAACAATCGAGTCGAGTGTCTTTTCAGTTACTGCAATTCGTTCATCCAGTGCAGCTATCGTATTGTGTTGTGGTGTTTAGGTCCAGTAAAGTAAAATAATGAGTGAACCACAAAAGTCTTTGAAATTTTCTTTCTTCAGGAAATAGTGTAAACTAAATATTGTGAAATATTTTTAGGTAATTACAAGTTTCCATTTTTTTTTTCGTTGTAAGTAATATTTCAGCAAAATAAAATAAGCATTTGTAAAACTTAAATGAACAAAGATGTGTGTTGTTGTTGTGTTTTCCACAGTGAAAATTTTACTCAGTTATTCATTTTAGAATTTGATAATTAAATCCATAACTTTATACCTTAATGCAATTCTGTTTAATTATTGTAAAAAAAAATCACTACTGTGAAATTAATACAAGGACCATGGGAAACCTGATATCCTGTAATTAAGTATTTAGAAATTTGTCTAATGCTATTGACATTTTTTTTTTGAGTTATCTGTAAACATTTCGTTCGCATACTCGAAAATCCTACCTGTTAGAATTTGGTGATTTTACAGAGAGAAAGCAGATAATTTTACCCAAAACATAACTTAAACTCTTAAAGTTTAGTATAGAAAAAAGGTTTGTACTCTCCAGATAACACAAATTTTACCTTTCCCCACACAAAGTAAGATAAAAATTTGGTTATTTTACAGAGTGCAGATATTTTAACTCATCACGTTACCAAACTCTTAAAAAAGCTTGATGTAAAAAAGAAAAGAAGGTACATTTTTCTTTTCTTTTAAGATATTTGTACATGATAAAAGTTTATAAACATATCACTGCCAGTCGAAACTTTTTTCTTTTTTTTCAAAACTTGACAACACATATTTGTAGTTTGGTGAATAAAGTACAAATGAACTGAAAAGTGACAATTTTGTTACTACATCTGTAGATACCTTCACCAGACTAGAAAAACAATCGTACCAAATTCAAACAATACGACTGTTAGAATTTGATTATTTACAGAGAGACAACTGATATTTTAGTCTATCACGTTACTTAAACTCTAAAAAAAGTTTATTGTAGAAAATAAAAATGATATCGTAGCATGCAGATAACAAATGAATCAACATGTATATATCAAATAATAATCGCCTTTGGAAGAGAAAAATCAAAATCATTAACAAACTTAATAGCCATACCTGTTCTTCATTTAAATGATACCAAATGATGAAAACAATATGGGTTTGAATTTCCAAACTTTGAAAAGCTGAGGAATTATTTCTTGCTTACTGTGATCATAAATAGTTATTTGAATGTAAACATTTTATTTTTCTTGCGAGTCGAAACTTATTTCAAAACTTTACCACCCGTACATTCTAGTAATGGGGGGAATTAAAAACAGAGACCATACCAAATAACGGATTTGTAGTTTTGTGAATAAAGTAAAAATGAACTGATAAGTGACAATTTGTTACTACATCAGTAGATACCTTCACCAGACTAGAAAAAACAGTCGTATCAAATTCTAACAATACGACTGTTAGAATTTGATTATTTTACAGAGACAAACAGCTGATATTTTAGCCAATCACGTTACTTAAACTCAAAAAACGTTTGTTGTAGAAAATAAAAAGGTATCATAGCATGCAGATAACAAGCAATCAGCATGAATGTATCAAAAAAAAAATTACCGCCATTGGAAGAGAAAAATCAATAACATTAACAAACTTTATAGCCAGAACCGTTCCTGAAAGAGTTAAAAAACATAACCATCAGCTGAAGTGGGAAACTGGTTCACTATATTTGGACAAACTAAGAAATTGGATGATAGAATCAACATGGAAATATCATATATTACTTGCCAAAGGAAGAGAAAAATCCAAAACATTAGCGATGTTAACAGGGAGGCCTGTTCTTGATTGAAATGAAATTGGATGCCCAAAACGTGAAATCATAACGTGTACTTATAAATGCTTTTGGAAACATAACGAAAGATTGTGCTTTTAATAATTCTCTTAAGTATACGTATTGGATTCGAAAATATAAATATGCAACCCTTAATTTTACTACAGTAATAAATTCCCAACAAACACCAAATGAAAATTAACTTTCAGATGAGAGTCACATTGTCAAAACCATACGATGGCAATTCCACAAGCATGGAAGAACCTTTGATGTATTTTTCAATTTATTTATTTTCTGTATTGTTAGATTCAGTAAATACGATTTGTAAATAAAATTTCGTTCAAATAAAATGTGTAAATTTAAATGAACAAATTGAGTGTCGTAGATGTGTTATACAAATTTAAGAAGGAAGATAACATTTTTTTTCTTGTGAAATTTCATGTCACAAAGAAACTAGAGAATTTTTTTTTTTTTGATTCATTGAATTAAAAGTCTTATTTGTTCATGCAAGCCCTCAAATATTTCAAGAAACTCCTGTCAAATCTTAGAAGCAAAAGAAATAATCGGGTATTAAATTAATAGCTAGAATTTTAGTGGTGAAGATTTTACTTGAAAAGTCACAATACTGTTAGAGTTTGGTTATTTTACAGAGCCATTAGATATTTAAAACCAACGACACGTTACAAAAACTCTTAAAAAGATTGCTGTAGAAAAACTGCGGAGAGTTCAAAACCTTGTTTGTCTCATATCAGTTACTTAAAATTTACTAATGCTAAAGAAAAAAATAAATAAAATAAATAAATTCCACTTACAGAAATAGGTTAAAAGCACAAGGAATCAAAGGTAAAATTAATAGCTATATTGGTAATTTCCCATCGGAAACCAAGAGTTCGAACCAAAACACACGATTTCTCACCTACGTACAACAAACAGCGAGCAGATAAGTGAGATATATTTAAGATAAGACTTAATGAGAAATATACAGTGTTGGAAAATAAATTCACATACACTTATATATATATATATATATATATATATATATATATATATATATATATATTAATTTTACTCAGTTATTCTGTTAGAATATGACCTTCAAAAGTAAAATACAGAAAATAACTAATCATGAAAAAAAAAATAATAAATAAAAATTTCACTTGTCTGAATTCCATGCTCTAACAGCAATCGGAATTCGAAACCGGAAATAACACTTTCCTTAAACAAAACGGAGCATAGACTTTCCCACCAAGCTTGGGCAACTCATAAGACTTAATGAGAAATATTCAGTGTTGGAAAATAAATTCACATATACCTTATATATTTATTAATTCTGCTCAGTTATTCTGTTAGAATATGACCTTTAAAAGTAAAATACAGAAAATAACTCAATTTGAAAAAAAAAATAATAATAATTTCACTTGTCAGAATTCCTTACTCTAACAGCAATCAGAATTCGAAACCGGAAATAACACTTACCCTAAACAAAACAGCGCATAGACTTTCCCACCAAGCTTGGGCAACAGTGGGAAAGAATTAATACAGAGAACCAATCGGATACTAAAGTAAATTAAGTAGTCCACTAGCTTTTCTGGTTATTTACAGAAATATCTTTCAACTCCTATGTTTTGTGTGTTTTGTGGTGTGAATATATGTTAGCCACAGTAACCTATAATGAAAAAGTGAACTGCAATTTTCAGACTTGTATTTGTGTTCTGTGAATATATGTTAATAATCAACAATTTAGAATATTCAGAATTAATTTTGCTTAGTTATTCTGTTAGAATATGACCTTTAAAAGTAAAATACAGAAAATAACCAATCAATTTGAAAAAAAAAAATAATAAATAAAAATTTCACTTGTCTGAATTCCATACTCTAACAGCAATCGGAATTCGAAACCGGAAATAACACTTTCCTTAAACAAAACGGCGCATAGACTTTCCCACCAAGCTTGGGCTTTAAGATAAGACTTAATGAGAAATATTCAGTGTTGGAAAATAAATTCACATATACCTTATATATTTATTAATTCTGCTCAGTTATTCTGTTAGAATATGACCTTTAAAAGTAAAATACAGAAAATAACCAATCAATTTGAAAGAAAAAAAAAATAATTTCACTTGTCAGAATTCCTTACTCTAACAGCAATCGGAATTCGAAACCGGAAATAACACTTACCCTAAACAAAACAGCGCATAGACTTTCCCACCAAGCTTGGGCAACAGTGGGAAAGAATTAATACAGAGAACCAATCGGATACTAAAGTAAATTAAGTAGTCCACTAGCTTTTCTGGTTATTTACAGAAATATCTTTCAACTCCTATGTTTTGTGTGTTTTGTGGTGTGAATATAAGTTAGCCACAGTAACCTATAATGAAAAGTGAAATGTCTTTTCAGACTTGTGTTTGTGTTCTGTGAATATATGTTAATCAACAATTTGTAATATTCAGAAAACCTAGATAGTACCAAGATGTTCCCATTCTGGAAAGAAATGGAAGGTTTTTTTTTTTTTTTTTTAACTTAAACATAACTTGAACAGTAATTTAACAATAATCACTGTTCGTATGTTTTTTGGTAAGCGTAATTCTAATACTGAATAGTTTTTTTTTTCTCCCATAAGAATAATAATAATAGGGTATATATTAGAGTATGAACATGGACACATTAGCGATTTTTTATGTCTGATGTGTGTGTGTGTGTGTTTAAGGACAGGTATTTTAAGGTATATAATTAATTATTCAGAAAAGCTCGAATAGCTTATTACACTGCCGCCATCACGACTTACTCTAAGAATCCCACCGTTTAACAGGAAAGAAATACCTCAAAATGTATTGGAAAATTAGTACAACCATCTATAGAAGAAAAAAAAAACTGTATGTTTGAGTGACATAGCATATAATTAATTATTCAGAAAACCTCGAAACTGTGAATATCCAAACACATAATGTCACGATTCTTATCTTGATCTTGTCAGAAGTGTCCACCAATGACAACACGATTACTTATACACTAATATATTTCCCTTTCCATTCAAAACAATAACGTCACTTATTTACAACTAACAAATGACGTCACTTATCTACATCTCATAACAAACATTCACGTCACGATTCCTTATCTTATCTTGATCTTGTCAGAAGTGTTCACCAATCACGACACGATTTCTTATCCACTAATATCATCCTTTCCATTCAAAACAACAACGTCACTTATTTACAAATAACAAATGTTGTCACTGATCTACATCTGAAAACAACACACATCCACGACACGAATCCTTATCTCTACCATCACCCATAATCCCATACGCGAACCAAAACACAAGAACTGAAGCTAGTAACACATATGCCCACAGGGAAATTCCAAACATTCCACACCCATGAAGCCACGCACACCGGAAGCATTTGGTTTAAAGTGTCCCACCAATCACAACACGAATCCTTATCTCTACCATCACCCATAATTCCATACGCGAACCAAAAAAAAAAAACACCCACAATTCCATACGCGAACCAAAACACAACAACTGAAGCCATTGACACATATGCCCACAGGGAGATTCATGACTCATGAAGCCACGCCCACTGGAAGCATTTTGTTCAGACCGTCACCCCTACTACTAACCGCTGTCATTTGATGTTTTTTTTTTTGTTTTGTTTTAATAATGAGAGACAGAAACGCAGTTAAAGAAGAGTCAATTTGATAAATGCAGAGTGAATATTAAGAGTAGGGAAATGGTTTTTTTCCCCAAAACCAAACCGAAAGGTCCGAGTCGTACAATTTATAAGGCCTAGAATTACCCTTTTTAGGTGTAGCCCTCTCCCCCCAAATTAAACCCAATAAAATGATGGCTAATTATTCCGAAGTTATCAGAGATTTTCGCCAAATACTCACTCCTTCTGTTGTACAGAAGGAACAGATGAAAAAAAAAAATCAACTGCTATAAATACCTAGCAAGGAGTGTAATTGATTCAGGATATAAGAGACTGCGTGAAATTCTCATGCGCATGCCAACTCCACAAGATTTGTTGGATAATTATGATAGAGGATGTTCGTAACCCAAGCGGACACTTCACAAAACACGTGCTCGTTTGCCTGTATTTGTTTTGATATTTGTAGCGCTCCTTCCGCATTTAATAAACACAAACAACCGAGCATCAGTTAAGCCTTTTGTTACCGACCAGGACCAGCTGACAATGACAGCACGTCAGACACATCGCACGTCAAGGGATCCCCAGCGGAGCTTATTCGTATTCCCTCTTTGGATTAGTCGGAATCAAGCTGCGTCCAGCCTGTTAAAACAAGAACGTACCTCTGCAGCGATGACGGGCTAATCCTTGAGAAGTTCCAGCATTACTCTGGACGGTTATTTCGTAAAGACTCATCTGGGACATCGCAAAACCTGTCAAAAGCATCCGTCTCGTTTCAAGTATTTCGCGTGCGATGAATCATTCCGTGAGGGAAATTAGTTTTCATTTCTTTTCAGTAAACTTCGAAGACATTTCCTGATGCATTCTTTGATGCACAAACTTAGTCAGAAGTTTGTGGATTTGAAAATGAAGCTCACTTTTTATGCGATCGCTTAAAACACGGGAGTTCATCATCAACTGCCTGTACTTTCTTTCAATTATATGTTTAATTCCTCTCGACACATACACATTTCTATGGTAATGACAGGTTCTGTTTGTATTACGGAGCCAAGAACGAAATATGCAAACCGAGTGCTAAAATATTTGGCACCATTTCTGAATGCCGTGTGTTAAAGCCACGAAAAGACGAGTCCAACTCACAACCGATGGGTGATTTACGAGTCATTAGGAAAATGGAAACATCCGTAACTCACTTGAAATTTCACTATTTTCGAAATGAGGGAGGAAAAATAAGAGAAAATCGAGCGAAATGCATATTTAGGGCGCAAACCTAATCATCAATTCCCATCCGTCCAAGGCGGTCCACGAATTAGGGGTTTCTAAGCAAATTAACGCAGATGCCTAGCCATAATTTACTACATCCCCTAATGGTGAGGATTTATGACCTCAAATGAGAATTCTTTTGCAAAACGTTATCTAATTCTTTTTTATTATATTTATATATATATATATATATATATATATATATATGTGTGTAGTTTTTTCGAGGAGGGGATTTCGCAAGTAGTGTTCAGTCGCTTTCGAAATGGATCATTATGCTCTGGATCTATCAATAATTGCCATAAATAGTCTCATATGCTAAATTCCATGTCAAGACTTATTTCGTTTACAGGACTGAAATCATTTCGATAGGTGGTCGGTCGTAGCGAAATTAGATGCTTCACTGCCACAATTAAGTTGCACTGAAACTGGACAACAGTGAAGAAACCGAGAAAAAGAGTCAAAGCTAGCGGGGCGAATAAAGTACATCAGGGATGCAGAGTGTGATTTTCATTAGAAAGTATTAATCTTTTAATCCTTCTTTCTCATCTAGGATTCATATCGTATAAATAATGTCGCACATTTTAGTGCTGCAACGAATAATACTTTTACTAGATCTTGCGGATTTTATGTTGTGTACTTAAGAGGAAAGGTCCCTTGGTTAGAAAGGTCTGAAGTGGATTTGCATCATTACGAGAAAACTATGGGCTTAAAGAAGAATAAAACATATCACCTGAACTTAGGACGACTTCCTCTTCCAAACTAGGGTTTCTTTAAAAACATCGCAAACCGGTCTAAGAACACCCAATCAGCAAAAGCACTCATTTCATAGTCGGTTGCTTTTGTGCAACTGACAAACCCTAGTTTCGTGTGGAAAGCCTGGAAATTTTTGTACAGTTTCACTGGCTGCAATGGATCTCGTTCCGCTGTCGAAGTCACGAGCGACCGAGCTCTCCCGCTCCCTTGATAGTCTAGAAGGCAACCCTTGTTTCTGGCGGGCATTTGTTTTTCAAGCGCCATATGAGATAGCACAGCTTTCTATACTCCCTTTTAATACCAGTAAGTTAAGCTTGCTGCACGTGTTTCTCTCGTTCTCTGGCTAGTCGAAGCAAACCTCGGAAACGACTTGGATATTTATTCCACAGCGAAATGCGATCCCTCCTCGAAATACTTGGTTTACTTGCAACATGTCTCCTAATGTGCTGCACCTCCGCACTGTCCGAACAGATCTTCTTTATTTGGCCTCTCCCAGAGAACAACGCCAGGTTTAAGGAATCAAGACAAACCTTTCCCCTCCGGAAGGCAACGCATGTTATCCGATTACTGCTTTAAGAGATACGGACAGTTTGAGACGTTCTCTGTTATCAGCAATTTATCCTTGTTTGTTCCCGACACTCGAGTAACATAAAAATAACTTCCTCTATGTCTTTGTTTCTGTCGTTTTTGTTTGGGAACGGAAATTCTCTTGTTGTGCGTATCGGTTTTAGAGAATTGCAGCGTGGATGTGCAGAGCAGTGGCTAATGCACAGGAAGCGTGCCGAGCCAGAGCGAGAGTCCCCTACTTCGACGAATTAAACAGTTATTATAAATCAAAGCAACCGGTTGAGCACTTCTAATACGGACTGCCTGAGAACTATTGGGAACATTCTTTACGTCATTTTTGGTATGAGAATGAATATTTAATGAATAAAAGTGAACTTGGCTCATTTGCAAAGTTACTGTTCTTAAGAAAGAGAAACGAAAAAACAAGGAATCAAGCTTACGTGTACGCTTGAAACAAAATATCTTCTATGGGTAGGCGGAAGAATAAATCGGAATGATATTACATTCGCTTGAGACAGGCATTCACAAGCGATTCTCAAATTAGTTGGTTTTTTCGCGCAACCTGAAACTAGTCTGCACACCCTTTTAAGCTCTGAACGGCCAAACGAGTCTCGCATGCCCTGCTTTCTCGACGAACCGAGGTCTGTTACCTGCTAAAGCGTCCCATGCTATGGATCATGCTTGACGTGCAGTCTTGGTTACTCGAAGTCTGAATTAATTACTCGTAATGACAGCAAATGTTTTTAGTTAACTGTGGACTCACGTGACGAGAGATATAAGTGGGTGCAATAGAAAGTTGCCAAATAGTTTCAACTTATTTGCAATTCAGTTTTCATTGAAATTAACAAAACTCGTCATCCATACATCGAGCAACACTTTCCAAAATGAGGTTCTCTGAGGACGAAGAGTTACCTCTTGGTAAAAACTTAGATTCCCTAAGACTTCATAAAATTGCAGAATGTGATAAATAAATGCGTAAGGTCATGGCTCAAACTGTGCATTACGACTACACACACAAAAGAAAAAAAAACTACGGTGTAGAATCCTTCTTCTGTATGCATCGTCATTTGGAAAGAACATCGAAGTCTGTCTGAATATTTAAGAGTACCAATTGGAGCTGTTTGAAGAGCATCATCATCTCTCTCTCTCTCTCTCCCTCGCTCTCTTTCTGTGTGTGTGTGTGGAAAAACCGTATGTAAGTGAGTACTACTTAGATTTGAATAGTGAACATCCCCCTTTTTTGTTATTTTTAGGGTTCGTGAGTGTCCTTTTGTTCAACTTCAAATTATTTTACAAGTGAGAAGAGGACTTGCCAAACAGTGGATGGTCGTCGCTTCTGAATGACTTGTTGATATGTGCGGAACAGGGGGGACATCGAGTGCGTGTGTAATTTTGCAAACAAAGTAAGGAATGGAATAGAAGGACGAGGAAATGGAATATCCAAAAAGAACAAAAATCCGGAGTGAGAAACAACAGAAATGAGTCCTGTTAAATACGTATGTGCATGTGGAAATTAATGCAAAGTTGCCATCATGGATTGAGTGATAAAGCCACCTCATGCACTTCTCTGGCTTTTCAAATCCGTTAGGTAGTCTCGTACGCAGCGGGGGAATTTTTTCCTCCCCGGATAAACCCCTTAGAGATGAAAGGCCTTCCTAGAATCTGGAATTTTTTATCCCGCAAACTAAACAAACGAACACACACAAAAAAGTTTCTTTTTTTTTTTCGAATCGGAACCTTTTGACCATCGCTCCCTCGCCCCCTATAGGCAGACTGTAGTTTGTATCCACTGGTGAGAGGAGTTCGCTATCTGCGCACTTACTTGATGGAGAAAGAGTTTCATTTTACGATTCACACTAAAGCCTGCACTCATCGCATTCCAATTCCTGCTGCTATAACAAAATGGAGGATGTTTGAATACTTTTGTTTTTGTAGTTTGAGCTAGCTTAAACAAGATGTGGGGGTTCGCCAAGAAAGAAAGAACCTTAATTCATGTGAGATCTTCTCGTTGCACGAAGAGAAGTTGAAAGCTGTCGTGTCATCGAGCGTACACGTGAGCAAAAAAGTGTGTTTTACAATCGCGTGTTCTGTTCAGAAGCGTCGCACTGCAGATTAGAAGATATCTGCGTTGTCTCCTGTAAATAATATTGATGTTAAACTGCGTTTTCTTTCATGAAAAGAATGCGTTCTTTCTCTTTGCTTCTTTCTCTCGCTAAGGAGCGAAATGCCCGTTATTTACTGAGACATCGCGATGGATTGCAATTGAGTGTTTTTTTCTTTCCCCTCGTAGAATCATAAAATTTTTCAAAATTTAAAGCTGACACGTTAAGAAAAAATACACACTCGCAAAACCTCCTTAATTTACTTCTGAGCCGCTAGTCCTGGGAAATCACGCACGTGAGCCATACTTTTGTATTCTGTTCTTAGCCCGCAGAAGAAATTTTCTTCGACCAAGTGATGTTTACATATTCTAACTGGTTAAAACATCTTTCTTGATCAACAGAAACGAATCCCTTGATTAGTATGTTATGCTTGCCAAGAAATTATATCTTTATTTGCATTTCATGCATAGTATGAACAATTTGGCGTCAAGAATCGTGAAGGTACTTGACGCCAAATTGATGTGAATAATGGTCAGTGTAGGTCTCCGGCAACGAGCCTTTTGATTCGAATGATATCACTGTCTAATAATAATAACTGTTATTATTAGTTCTTACGAAGTTCAAGTTATCAATAATTAATTATGCAGTTATCCCTTTATCTGTTAAATCATTACTGCACTGAAATAAAGTTTTGCCATCTAACTCGCATCACACACGAGAGGAGTAAAATATTTCCTCGTCAAGTGAGGATTTCTTCTTTATTTCTGTTCATGGCTAATTTAAAAATCTCTATAATAAAGTAGATGAACTGTGAATGGTTTTCTAAAATCATCTTAAATTATTACGTTAAAGACCCTTCCTTCAGGGGAAAGATGGAAATAAGATGGAAATAAATCGGATTTCTTAAATTCATCATTCGTTGCGAAACGGAGTTACTTAATACGAATGCACTTCCTCCCATTTTCCTCGGTCGAATTAATTATGTTCAAAATAAATTAAAATTGAGTTTTTTCCTCCCTCGTTAATAAGCAGGAATATTCTTCCGGCAGAATGGTCGCGATTTTTATGCGCAGCTGAGTTTGCATCAGAATACTTAAATAAATGAGAGAATTTAATTGAAAACCTGTCACCGAATTCCTCTTTTTTTGTCGCGGTAATCGTTAAATCTCTAGATCGTTATCAGGGATGGGTGAGATGAAAGAAAGACACGAATAAAGAATTCGAGAAATTTAGAATTTTAATTCATTTCGCGGGCTTGCAACTGCAGTTAATTTGCGGTGTAACTCTTTACAAAACAAATATTTTGATATATTGGAATTTAAATCGGATCCATTCGATGTTTAGCAACGCACTCTTCAAATGAACAATTTGTAATTCCTGTTAGAATTCAGAAGTAAACGCTTTTTTGTTATTGTTCAAAGCAGAGCTAAGAAAAACTTACTTTTACCTAATAAAGATATTACACTAAACGTGAATAAACAAGAATGATTTTTGATTTACAATCAGTTATAACAACAGATTACAACTTGAATTTCGAACTTCAGAGAGAAGTTATAAAAGAAGATGCGATGTTTTATATATTTATTTTTATTTTCTTATATTTAAATAAGAATGATATCGCTGAAGAGAAATTAGTGCGAATTTAAAAAAAAATAATTTTTTAAATAATCGACTGATTTGTTTGTTTTCATATCATATAAAAAAAACTAAAAGCATTCTTTGAGAAACATCGTAAAAGTAGCTACTCGTATAAACCAGCTTTTTGGAGTTCCTGTACTATTGTAGCATAAACTTTAGAAGTGGCAGGGCGCCACTAGTAAAAGCGGAACTCGTTGTCATAGAAACAGTGTCACATTTGTCTGCGTATAACCGAACTTCCTTTTATTATTATTAAATAGAGCTTACACTACAGGTTAACGAACACGATTGGCGTTTTAAAATATAAACTCATAAATCAGCAGTTTATGTATACGAAATTCAGTTTATAAAGATTATAAATGCTAATCAGTAATTTAAAGAAAAAAAGTTAAATTTTTAAGACGCATTTTAACGTGAAGTGCCATTTAGCTTCGTAAAATAACTGAAAACAGATATTTTACGAAGTTTATAGCTTATAATCTACAAATGTTTTTTGTGATCTAGGTGGGGAATCCTAACTTCATACATTCAGACTGTGTGTGCAACCTATAGATGAATGATGGCGACTATCTTTACACGATTAGCTCTTATTAATGTTACTAATTTGTTCTGTAAATAATCATTCACCCATCTTCGGAGTACAAACCGCATAAGCTGACTATCGAATTTCGAACCACCCACTAATTTTAAATATGTTTGTAATCGGCTTGATTGGCCGAGTAGTTACATTAACCCACTCGCCAACCAGGCTGTGGGTTACAATCCTGTCGTGAGTATGGATGTCTATCTGTGAATGTCTTTAGGTGGAAGATGAATTTTATTGCCCACTCCGAGACCACCCTCCAATTACTGGAGCTCTGAAGTGAAGTTCTATGTTTGGTCTCTAGAGCAGAGATTTCGGATTGTGTAATTAAAATAAAAACTCTTAGCTCATAAATGCTACTAATCTAATGTACTTTTGCTTCACAACCTTTCAGAGTAATTGTCACATAAAAATAATAATAAAAAAAGACGAATATTTACTCATAAAGCTATTCAAGTTTAGTTATTGGTTCGTTTAATGCAGTGCGTTAAACAAGTTCCAAGACTTTTGCAACTCACGCAATCCGAGAACGAAAAACATTAATTTTTATGGAAGTGAATGCAGTGATGAAAGAAAAAATTCTTTTTCCTCATAAAATAAATTATTATTTCACAGGGAAAAATAAATCATTCTTAGGAAAAATGACCTTCTTTGCGCTTGTAAATCGCGACGGCAGTGAATCTGATTTGCACTTCATATTTTTGAAGAAAGCATCAAAAGCCGGTCTAATAAGTATCAACGATAAAGAAAAGAGTTTTAAAATATTTATTTGGAGCTGATGTGGAATTTCTCAGTCTTGTTTAAAATTACGCGGATTATTAGAGAAGATACGAGAGCGCGAAACAGGAGACAAAATGGAATTTAAGACAAATGTAGAGACAGAAGGAAAGAGAAAAAAAAATTATTGCCATCGCAGTTTTACTTTGAGAAATATGTAAGTTGCAACATGCCAGGTTCAAAGATGGATTCCTTGAACGAGAAAACACATTTTGTCGGAATGCAAAGCCCTTTTCTGTAAGCTGCATACTTTATTTAAACTGACTTCAGATTCTCATAATTTATTGTTACTCCCAACAGTCGCATGTTTTCTTGCTTTTTGTGAGTATCATTAGCATGCGGATCGAAACTTCTTGGAAAGCTTACTCCATCCACGTATTCCTGAGCTAAGAAGAAGAATAAGAAGCGGGTCGCTCACTTTAGTTTTGTCGTGTGTGTGCCTTACAATAATAACGCCATTAATCACGCAGTGCCAAGCACACAAAGCGATCTGCTAATTGAAGCATTCTAGCAGGCAGGTTTTCCGTGTTGACAGAACTTCTTTCATCAGTCATCGCGATATTAAAGAAAAAAAACAGCTCTCCTGTGGTAATGATATTTGAAATTGTAATGATTGTTTCTTGAAACACAACCAGCGTTAATGGCGCATAATTCTGATTGTGAGATCGCTTTTGTGTTTTTAGTTTGCTCCGCTCATAAAATCAAGTTGTAAAACAATTTGGAAAGACTCAGTTGATTGACGAATTAATCACTGGAAGACGAAATTATTTAATTAAAGATCGATTGCGCAGTCTTCCAATTTATTCTGCTCAAATTAAATCTCATTCTGAAGAAACACATTTTCTTCTGTCATCTTATGTATATAAAAAGTTTAAAAAATGAGCTGTTTAGCATAACTAAAAACTGGTTCTTCCTTTATCTAACAACGACAAGGTTTTTTTTATTCGTTTTTGAAAAAAAGAAACTCATCGTTTGAATTTGAATGTTGGCTCACCTCACACCTTCCTATTTTTAAATTCTCGTTAATTTTCAAACTGTCTCAACTTGCTGATGTTTCAAAGAGGGGTGTCGCTAGTCATCATTGTTGATCTCATACCATAACTAATTTGTTTTTAACCATTTCTGTAAGTCTGTCCGATTTTTCGGCAATCTCACGCACACTTTTAAAAACTTGTATCCATCTTGTAGGCCATAAATTCACGGGGGGGAATTTTTAAGCAACTTTCGGCCTCCAAATAAGCAGGATGGTGGTAATCTCACACCGAATGGTGAAAATTATCCACCTAAAGACAAATGCAAGCCATCATGAGATTCGGACGACCATATCGTATTGATTCGTGAATGGAGACTATTCTTTCTGCCAATCAGCAACTTGGTCTTGCTTTGTCTTAGCTAAATTATTTTATCATAGAAAGAGGGTTATTTTTGGTAAAGTGTGTCTTATTCGACTACGAAATGTTTACTAATTTAAAATGTAAGGACATGAATTCGTGTCCCAAGCTACCACAGCCAAAAGTAGTTCGATTCTTGCTATGCACAGACTCAACAAAAGACCAACTCCCTTCTCTCTGTATTAATAAAAAATGAAATAAAAATCGTGTTGAAACCAAAACGGTAACGACGTCATCTTTTCAGTTCTAGTGATGAATGGTGGCTATCTCGTCTGAGCGAAAGAGAAGGAAAAAACCGTCAAAATTCCTCCCTGGGAAGGTTAATGATTTCAGCGAGCAAGATAGTGAAGCCCGTAATCTTCCATAAATATGACGGTAGACCAGGGCTTTTAGCTATTGTGTCACGAAATGTCAGACTCGATTCGATCAGCTGCGGACGGAGAAATGTTAGATAACCACTGCATTAAGCAATGCAATGGTTATACCTAAATGCACAAGGTGTATTTCTGTGTCCTTAATAAAACGTTTTATTCGTACACTAAGTTTTCGTACAATTTCAAAACTGTGGTTGTACCGCATCTGATCGGTGACCATACAGTGGCTGAGTGTACAGAACTCGGATAAAGACACAACTATATTTATATATAAGAGAAGATGAAGTGTTCTCGTGCTTTCATCTTACCGCACTTAATTATAGAGAAACAGATAAGATGGAACTGAATGTCCGTGTCAGAAGTAAAAATCGAACACACATCCAAATGAGCTGAATAGTCTGACGAATGCGCTTCCAAAATTGTGACATGTGCAAAACATTCTGCTCAGTACAGGAATTCTTTCCAACCCGCTTGGTCTCAGAATACCGTGTTTTGTTTTAATTCCCTTTATCAATCAGACACATCGAACACCAACTTTGTGTACTTGCAGAGAATACGCGACCTTTGCTATTCGCGTTGAAAGCGCCGAGTACAAATCGTCGTTTATGATGTGAAGAAACTTTACATTAAATAAAAGGGGAGTTTAGCAAGTCGGTCTAATATGAAGTTTTTTTTTTTTTTTAAGGAGAAACCAGCAGAATCAGAATTGTATGAAATGGTCCATGCATCCCATTTCTTTTGCATCTGAATGTACACCACTCAGGCAAACTGGCAAGTAAAAGAAAATGAGGCTAACTTGAGAGTGCTACCACAGTGCTGGACAATCTTTACCCTTTGTCTGCGAACTACTCTAAAGGGCAGTGCCAACACACGGAACGAACCCCCAACTTTCCACGCCATGAAATTTTATTGACTCACTAAAGCTTGCTACGACGAAGGAACGTTTCGAAATTGATGTATTTCTGCTGGCTCGCGCCGTACAACAGTTGCAGGTCGCTCGCAAGTAGCAACCCTAACAAGCTGTCATTTTAAGGAATTCGTATTAACGACTCGCTTTAAACGTAACTTCGATCGGCTTTGTGCCGCGTGAGTGAAGCGTTGTGACCTTTCAGCAATAAAAAATGATTACACCGCTTCCCCCCACCTCTGAGGAGTATGTGTTGAATCGAATAAGTAACTTTTATCCTCCTATTTCTTTGCGTGCACATGCATGGGATGTGCAAACTCCACGTGGGCAAACTGAATAACGGGCGCAAAACAATATGGGAAAATGTAATTCTTGCAGCTGGACGTCTTTCTTTTAGGTATTAAAATTTTTAAAATACATAAATGCATAGAGGAAGTGAAACAACCAAAAAATGTTCCTTCAATCTAAATTACCAAAAAGACAGTCATCAAAATCACCTTCAGTTTCTTCACCCATGTATTAGGATGTTCTTACTGTCTTAATAATGCCCAAGAAATTGCATCAAAAGCGATACTAAATGCAGAAGAGAGAGAGAGAGATTGTTGAAATTGTCACCTTCAGAATGCTTGACTAGATTCAACTCAATACCGAAATCGTAGAGCGTTGTTATTCTTGCACTTCACACGATTGTAAACACAGGTGACAGTTAAGTAGCAAAAATAATCGGGACCCTCCTAAAAGTCCTCATAAGAACATACTCAGATGCGTGTCCACAGAAATTAAGAGAAAAGTGACTTTGGTTTTATGATCTTAAGTAAGTAGATATTCTCTAGTATTCTTGAATCCAAACTTAAGATACAAAAGTTATCTTTATGCAATAAGATTGCAAATTAACAAGACGGAATTAATCGAAGGATAGGACGTGCACGTGGTTTGTCACTAACTCTGTATATTGATCAAATTAGAAAAATACGGAAAATAAGAACGAAAGAAGGTATCCAGTTACCAAGAGCTGTTATCAATATAATGCTATATTCAAATCAGATTATATTAGAAGACAATGAAGATAACTTTAGAAACTGCTTATGAACTAAATAACATTAACAACTGAAAGATTTCACAAAATAAAAATTATAGAACTTAAAGGGGGAGATCAAAAATAGTCATAGAAGATAAAATCAACAAAATAAATGACAATTATTTCGTTGAACACATCTAACAGGACAGATGGAGGGACACACATCTCAGAAAATCTGTGAAACAAAATATATTTACAGATTTTCTGAAATGTATTTCTCCCCATCTATCCTTTTTAGATAAGTTCATATATAAGATGGGAGAAACTCAGCTTAAATTTTATATCGTGAAGGCCACTCTTATAGTGCAGAAATATGGACTGCTAAAAAGAAAGATCGAAGCAAACAAAAGTCAGCAGAAACGAAGAACTGTTTGAAAGTAATTAAACATACACAAAATCAAAATACAAAAATGAAGCTTTCGGAGGAGAATAAGATATTTATGGTTTAGAAATAAAGAAATGAAAAGAGCATTTATGAAGGACTAAAATATCGATCACCGAAATAAGAAGATAAATATACAATGAGAAAGAGAATGACCTAGCGTACATTTATTACTGAGGGTGGGCTAAAGGTTATATAATATGTCCCCCCCACCTCTATCTGGTATGAACTGACTTGTACTCAGGCTCCTTCTCTTCTGAGTTTTACTCTCACTCTTTGCATTTATTTTAACTGTCATTAACATGCATACGCACGTAACACAAAAATGCTCAAAGATGCAATTAGCCAAATTATTTCAGCATTTATTCATCTTCGATAGAGGCACATAAAAAGAAAGCTTAGTCTGTGATAGAAATAAAGCACCAAACAGCATTCCAGTGGTAGTTAACAAAGTAAAAGATTAGTAAATCTCATAATTCCTGTAGACTTGAAGCAATTAACGAAGCTTCAGTGAATGTGTGATGCTTTGAACCAACAAAGGATGTCAAAATGAAGAAGATTGGCGTCAATCTTTCTACGCAGTCGCTACATATTCAAACGATGACAAGTTTTAGTAGCGTACCGTCATAGCCGCACATATTTTTATGTGAATTATAATCATGTTATACTGTGGGTGATCATATTATTAGAGCCACCTCCATAAATTACCGTAACAATTTTACACTTCAACCAGTTATAATGAACGAAAACCTGGTTACACGGAGTTCTTTATATTTTTTGATTAAATAATTATGTTTACTGATTTTAAATACAGAGTTCACAGCACTGTACTGTTGGTTTCATAACCTGTCACATGGACGCAACTTTGTGTTTAGATTCTCAGCCACCCTTGACAGCAAGCTTGTTCAGTTGCGTTTGTTTATAAGTTATTGAGGTTATTCAAGCGTTTTAATTACTTTTGGAATGTTCTTATAATATTTTGACTGTAAGTTTATTTCAAGATTTGTATATGAGCAAGGCCAACGATCTTTCTCCAATGAAAATTTCAGAAATAAAAACGCTCTTAATGAATACTGAACATTCTTAAAGGAAGATAGCATCAGTCGCTAATGTTTCACGAGCATCAGTGGGCCGAATAATAATAATAATAATTAAAAAAAAGATGCAAATATTGAATTGGCACCGAAGCGTTCGAAGAAAGGTGGCCGAAAAAAAAAAATTACTACCTCACGGGACGAAAGAAAAATTAGAGATATTTGCGTTGAAAACGGGAAGGCACCTCGGAGGGTTCTTACAAAAATGATGCAGGCATTAAGATATCTTCAATGACAGCTCGTCGACGCCTCAAGGACTTGGGCTTGAACAATGAAGCAGGATCAATACATCAAGGTACCGGAAACCAAGATGCTATCCCAGGAACAGGAGTGGTTCCCGAATAACGATTTCACATTCATGCATGATTCGGCTCCTTGCCATAAGACAAAAAAAGTAACAAAATTCCTGAAGGATAAAAAAAGTAAAGGTCTGGAAATTCAAAGGATCTCAACCCCATCGAGAACCTTTGGGAGCTGATGAAGAGGGAAATTTCCAAGGAACTTGTCACCAACAAACGCCAATTAATAGAGCATTTGATTGATGTGTGTGTCAAGGGGTTAATCAATAAAATTAAACTGCGGCAAAAGCATAGAAAGAATAGAAGCAGTAATTGCAGCAAAAGGCGGCGTTATCAAATATTGACCTCATAATTATTTCTATTTACATTTTTCTTTAATTATATAAACATACTTTACTTTTTTAAGTGTATCATTAGAGGACTAATTTTAATAAAAACAGTTTGATGTAAAAACCTTGACAGTGTGGTTTTATTTTTACCCGAAACTCACAAAATACCTTTTCCGCACTGTGACTCTAATAATTTGATCACCCACTGTAGGAAGGAAAAATGCAAATTGAAAGTCATCGTGTCAGCCAGTTTCTTAAAAATTTATGTGCACACAGCTTAGCAGTTGCAAGGTATGTAATTAGTCACACAAGTCATATATAAAGATATTACTTGTAGAAATCGGTGATAACCAAGATATAAGAAAGTAGTAAGCTGTAATGGGAATAAATTAAAAACAAATTGTTTTCAAACAATTCGATCCGGTTGCACAAGAAGTGGAATGTAAAGCTAGCTCGTATTTACTCATATTTTAATGTTCAATGTGGAGTAAAACAAAAATTGGATGTGCCAGAAAAACATTTCATCCCACAACTGATGAGTTGTATTAACTCTATTTTTCTTATAACGAAACGAACATTTTTTCTTTCTCTCCATTACACTAATAAGAAGCAAGCACACACATAAACATCGCATTATTCCACTGATGTCATTTTAAATTTACGAACTCTGTTTGACCTTATGTTTATGGCGACTTTCCTAATGATTACCGACTTTCGATATCAAATCATTTCTCTGCATAGTTAGCCTTAATAAGCATAAAGAAAACGACCATTGGAATCACGAGGAACATTTCCTTTACGTTTCTTCTCAATGTGTCAAGTTGAACTTTATTTACTGGTTGGTATTTCCTTTAACTTTTATGATGTCCTTCGCTTGTGACTTTCTCTCCTGCGGGCATTTTATATGAACCGCCAACTGGGATGTGACCAGAAGACTCCATTTAATTAATTCTTGCGAAAGACAAGCTTCAAGTGAATATGTAGATCTCATTACACAGGACTTTAATTTATTTTATTTATTTATTTTTATTTTTTACGTACAAATACAAAATAATATTCGCCGGCAAGAGATAGCCTCAAACAAGTATTGAATTACCACGTGCGTGCGATATTCTCGACAAATCTACGCTTCAAATAGAAAGAGAAAAGGCATCTTTCCCTTAAAAAAAAACCTAGTTCTAAGTCGAAATAATTAATTTATGCCTGTGTTGGAGTGATGAGAGCCAAGTAAAATAAATTCAAAAAAAAGTTTTTATTTTACGTAAATCACTATAGTTTACCATGCATCATACAGAAAAGACTGCTTACAAAAAAAAAAAAATAATAAATAAATAATAAAAATAAAAAAATGAAGCGAGACCACCTTTCAAAGTATTTTTGGCCTCTTTCCCAAAAGTGGCCTTTTAAATGTCTCGAGATGAAAGAAAATAATGCACATGTTTCTTTACTCGCTCCCACACCTGCCAAAGCACTCAATTCGTCATTCACTTTTCATTTCTGGCGAACCCTCGAATGAAAGCGAACGTTCCAAGGGGAAAGGTTTCGATTTTTATTTTGCTCTTTGAAAATAAAGGCAACGTTACCCATATAAAGGATCGGCTTTTAAACTTTCAAATGTCAGAATCCCCTCCACCACCCTCAGCAAATGTTTTCATTTCAGGAAATTTCGTTCTTCGATCGCAATTCCTGTCGAGTTGAAAATGACCTCTTTAACTGCATCGACTCATTCGCTGGATGACAGAGCACGCATGCACATCCCCGAAGAAGTTATTTGCTTTCAGCCTGAATAAAAACCAATCAGAACATCGAATTTGTGATAAAAACAAAGAAGAAACAGCCATCCCGCCAATCGCACTTGCAAACCGTGCTGTGGCATAACAGCATCGTGTAAGATCGTACCATTTCGGTACTAAAAGTTAATCGAAATGTTCCCCGAAATGTTGCTTTTCAGGAACGTTTGCTTCGTCGAGCAGTAGCAGGAATGAACAGACGGATTTGGAAGAAATGCAGACGGGCATGTAGAGTGACTGCTGTTTACCTACTGCGAACATCCTCATACTTTAAATGATACGGGATGACTAGCTTCCTTTTCTCCCAGTCTGTTGACCAGGCTGGAAGAGAAGCCGAAGTATTTTCTATAGCAATGACGGAAACGAAATCGGCCACATACCTACCAGAACACCCAACAATCTTCTCAATTCATCCCACCCAATAACTTTTGACTTCGAGTGCACTGTTGAGGTCTCCCCTCCTTTCGGCAACTTAAATTAAAATATTGTAGAGTCTCAGGTGACCTTGAGATGATCTTCGGCCCTCTTTTTCTTGGTCACACTGCTGTTTCCCGTCTCCAAATCCACATATTCGAAGTGCTCTGATCAAGTTACAGAAAAACTATCCGGATTGGAATAAAAGTCCTTAATTCCTCATCCCGGGTAGAACTTCCGAACCAATCGAGGCCGTAGTTTCCCAACAGGATGTAGTCCAAATAAATAAATGATAGTAGGAGATCGCCAAGTGACTTGAGGCAAAAACCGCATCCTCAGCCTACCCTTAATCCGACAACAATTGCAAAACAAACAGCAATTATCAAATATAGCTGAATCTCGCTGAGTAAAACTCAGATATCTTGCATATTGCAAAAGTGGTCGTCGTGTCTTCTGGTCCCTTGCAAAAGCTGCAACTTCTGCCCACCTTCCTTCATATTTCTCTAACTAAGACATCACTATCTGCAACAACACCAAAATGTAAAGCTTATCTACTGACATTATTCTTCTCTCCCAACCCCTGCCTAGCGGACCATGACAAATTGCTTCGAATCGTTCCAGGAACAAAGCACCTTATGTGTTCTGTATGTCTTGGAGATCGTTATAAAGTATATTATTATTATTTCACATCTCCAGGGAGATTGAGGGAGAGTGTGCCAACAGCATCGAACGATAATCCTCACAACTACTAACCGCTCTCAAACTTGCTTAACTTTTTTGCGTGAGCCATTAGTAGCAGAGGCTCTATCAATCGACGAAAGACAACCTCCAGCTCTTCAAGATTCCTTTTCTCTGTTAACAGACATGGCACTGATTTCTTGTTTGTTTGAAACCACTTATGTGTGTGGGAGTGATATAAACAATAAAGCAACAAACGAATACTACTTTAAAAAATGAGAAACACGCGGAATATTCCCAAAGTAATGTTTTCTGCATAAAATATAACATCTGGTGAACCTCGTGACATTTCAATGTCTTCTGCACCGAACAACTTAACGAAATGTTCACCTACTTTGGATAAGAAGCGTCTAATCAGTATGAACTAATAGAATTTTGATGTGTTGCTTTTGTATTGGATAGGTACAGCGTCATACATTAAGAACCCATTAAGAACATTCTCTCCCCCCCGCTCCCCCTCCATCGCAGCATGCACGAATTGCCGATATCGCGTTGTGTGCTAAGACTTCTCGCGCAAGTATGTAAAACTGTTTGTCATAACAGTAACAGAGTTGCAAGGAGTCATGTGACCTCCTTGCAAAAGCTAAGGGAGGGGAAATAGTAGTAGATGTGGAATCTGAAAGTTCATTCTTTCTCTACTCTGTGGGCTGCATGGGCGTCATAGACTTTCTTCTTGCGTTCTATTAAAAACTAATGGAAGGAAAGGAAAAAAAAACACAAACCAAGACGTCAGTCTTCACATGATAGTAACAAGATTATGCTATTATTACGTAGCACCACTAAGGAATCCAAGGACTCATCGCGGGAGCATTCTACTTTACTCTGCTACACACAACTCCCGGGAATCTACCGGCCATCACCAACTGAGCTTTCTCTCTGTAAATTGCGTGTATTCTGAAGGTCGATTTGCCTGTATACGCGGGATGAAAAACCCAAGTTTCTGGGAGGAAAAAACCCCTGCTACCTTCGCATGAGATCGACTAACTCACATTTCTATTGAAAATGTCCATTTAAGGATCCCTCTCCTACGATCAGAATCGAAACCGGACCTTTTCCAATCGAAAGGCACAACATACCATCGTTGTTTATTTATAAATAAATTTATTTTTGATCAATAGCGTTCTAATGTTTATCCCAATTAAATGGCAGGCCTGATAACTATTATGAATCGCTTTTTGAGAGATTTATTTTATATATTTCTGGAATTGTGTTTTAATTTTCTCGCGAAGAGTGAGTCTTGGATATGAAATAATGGACTAAAAAAAAGACGAACTCTCTTTCTGATCTCGCTGTGCCGCGATGGCTGTCTCGTTGTTTGCAGCAATTCCGAGTTACTGGTTAAACGAGATAGCAGTGGAAGCCGTGATTGTTCGAGTAGTAAACGTGCTGCGTTACTGCAAAAGATCTTTATACTTGTGCCACAACAACAGCTGGAATGAAGTAAGACCTTGAGAATTCAGAGTAAGACTTTTACCGCGAATGCTCCAAGTATCTTCCTTAGTCGGTCCTCTCTGCGCTGTTTTATCAGAGCCACGGAAGGTCGCGTCTTTCCAGCAAATGTGAGTGCTGATTTTTTTTAAATACAGCTTCATTTAAAATTAAAAAAAAATAACTAAATGCAACTTTAAGAGCAATGAAGTGACTGCTGAATAATACATATTAGTTCAGAAAGATTAACGTGTTATTAGGACATTTATTGTATGCATGTTTCCATGTGTGTGAATCGAAATGACGAAGGGATTGCACGTGTAGATTATACACGTGCCGAACTATACGCGATAAGAGATGTGAAGGCTAGAAAATCTTACTCTGTGTGTCTTTATCCAGCAATGAATTTGTTCTCGTGCTAACCCTCCCCCCTTTCTACCTTGCGTACACTCCGCATCTTCCATAAAACTGTCCTCTAACTTTTTGTGCAGTGTAGTATTATACACTGAGAACCGTAGGTTGCCTCTGCGCACGTGAGGGAAATTTCCTGGTGAGAAGTGCATAAAAGAAAGAAAAGTCGGACATTCTGACTTGTTCGTAATTCCAAAGAAGTAGAATCGCTCAACGTTTGACCTCCTGGACACGTTTGACCTCATTCATCTTTCAGTTGCGTTCGTTAGTATCTTCCAGATAGTTGGTTGTTAACACCCGCAATTTTCGGCTCGCTTGCATCGCAGATATTTCGAGGAATGTTTTGACAAAGTTGTCCGCGTTCTGTTCCCTCGTGTGAAGAGATTTTGAGCAACTTTTCTCTGTCAACACGAAGAATGAACCCAGCTTTAAAGGCCGATTTCGCATTCAACTCCCTCCAAACCATTCGTTCGTATTTGTGCACGCACTGCTGCGTCCTCTAACCCACGAGCACATGGTGACCTGCCTGAACAGCATCTCCGCAGTCCAATCAATAGGTCGCGGGTTCGAATCCACTCTGAGCATGGCTGTTTTAAATGTTGAGCTACAAAGCACTTTTTTTTTTCTTTATGCAAGTTCGTTCATTCGCGCTCGTTTCTCCCCAGTCACCCCCTATCGCTCTTGATACCGAGTGTGATTACAATTCTTAGTTCCTCGACACTTGTAAAAAGAAGATCCGCTCAACCGTTAAGGAAGGGTCGAACTTTAATTCCTCGTCATTCTTGAGAAGGCCAGTTCGCGAGAGGTTTGCCAAAACTCTCGAGAAACGGTTCTGAACGATTCGAGGAATTATTTCCGTCGGCAGGTTTCGCTTCTTCAAAATCTCTCGCGGTGAAAGATATCAATTGCGGCGCTCATCGGACGTATAACGAGCAACATGAGATCCCCTGATGTACGAGTGATTTTATCAATGCTGACATGCCGCTTACATCGCTGATGGGGCTTTGGATGCCGCGTTGTGCTCTTCCCTTTGTTATTTCTTTCCTTTTTCATTTCGACGAATCGCAAGGAACTTTTAAAAATATTAGAAAGAGGAGGTTTTTTCGTAACCCTCCATCTAACGACTCGGTTGAGGTCGCAGCTTCTCCGCAATTCACCTGTGTGCAAGTCCATATCTTTTTAACCTTGCGCTGGATGGATGCCTTCTGTTTCCGGTGAGAGGTCTGCATTCTTCCCACTCCTCATTTCGGCGGCATGAAGACAGTTCGGACACACAAAGTTCGCTTCGCAGTGGAAAGCAACATTCAGGGAGAAAACGTCTGAGGGGGGGGGGGGTCTGCAGGCTGTGATTCGCAAGTCGTACATAAATATTGCTAATCCATACCTTTTATAAGATCGAGATGATTCATCTCCTTCTGTTGCTGCCATTGTGAATGAAGCTGCCCCCCCCCCCCATCGAAAGTCCTTAAAGAAATGAGAATTCTTAATTTCGCCTTTCTCTGTATCCCATGAGAACATTTCAATTCCCCCCCCCTCTATTTAGTTTATTTTTTCTGTGAGTCATCGACGTCAGCCCTCCTCGACATGCCTTAATCTCTTTTCCTTAGCGCCTTGACTCGCAAAAGCTTTCGCATCACTCAATGCTCGAAGCAAAGTGTTTTACGGTAGACGAGTCCTTCGTGGAGCACGAGCCGTCCATCTACTTCATTCTACTTTGCTGCCAAGAGTGCCGAGCGGATGTGGGGAAGCGCGCGGCCTATTCACTCGCCGAGTGTTTAGACGCGAAACAATATTTATTGTGCCAATTCTGGGATAAACATCGTTCGAACAGAACTGCCAACTCGGATTAATCTTCCAACATAAATAACAAACGGATTCGTATTATCATTAATAAATGTTTGAGCACACAGGACTGCCACTTGATAAGTGAAATAATCCAGACGAGTAAAGAGCGCGTGGCCTGATTTATTTTATTACAACCGTAATGCATCGCGTTGTACACGTCCTTTCGGACGTGTGCTTTGCATTATGGGATCCCGATGGAATCAATGTGGAGTCTACCCCTTACACGAGTAGCCTAGTCGTGAAGGTACTTCACTCGCAAACTTTGCTTTAACCCTCGGATCAAGGATTAAATAAGAACTTCGTTCCTTGGCAAGTTGAACACAAAGCGTCTTATACAGGGATTTGTGACTTATGGGCCGCCATAAGTCACAAAGAGGTGAAATATGAGTCATTTTTTATTATTAATTTCTTTTATTTGATTTTTTTCTGGAATTATAAGGAGCATTTGGGAAATTAACCCTGAAAGTGTTCCCAACCCAACAACGAACCAAAATCGTGCATTTTATTTTGACATTTTTAGCAAGTGAATAATTTTACGAAGATTGCAATTAATTGGCAATCGCCGTCCTTCTTCAGATCTGACGGCTCCTTCCTGTGGGGTTACCTGAAGGAAAAGGCGTATGTGAACAAGCCGCCGCCAGACAACCAACAGCCGAAGATTCGTGCAGATATGAGGGCGCTGCAGTCAGAAAACATAACAGTTGTCATGGGACAAGCCGTAGAAAGGCCGGTCTTTGTGAAGTCAAAAACGGAAGGCATTTACGTGATGTGGTTTTTTATAGCTAATAAAAAAATTCCCGGGTTCTGTATTTCTTTATAAAAAAAATAAATAAAATAAAAATAACAAAAAAGTTATTAAATGTTTAAACCTTTTGCGACTTACGTGTTACCCTGTAAGACTACTAGAAGGCGACATGTCTACAAATATCATCTGCTTAGCTTATAATTCGGCAACGAAGTTCACCCTTAGTTCAATTTTGTGTGATACGGGAGGAGGAAGAATCCCTTTCTATAGTGGCTGGTTCTAGTCCCCCCCCCTTCCCCATATCATACCGTCAGCTATGGTAACAGCAAGGTAAGGAAACACTGGCTGCACATCAAACATTTCAATTTTTCTAAGCTTTTTAAAGGCTTCTCTGGTCTGTCTGAATAAATTTAGCAAGTTGGGATGATATTAAATCACAGCAAAATAGGTTTACTTAAATTCATGCCCCGGTCGACTGAATACCGTTAGGTGGTGGATGAGCATCGTCACCCAGGGAGACTTCCTCCACCACCCTGTCCCTTGGATATCCAAAGTGGCCTGAAAAAGTTCCGTGTTGGATTTCCAGATTTAGGGAAACGATTACTTTACCGACCCACGGTCTTAAATATTACATAATTGTTGGCCTTTTGTGGTGGGGCGCACATAAAGTCATAACTGCAGACTCTCGTTGTTTCGGGGAGCAAGTTTTCAGGTCCTCGGAATTTCAGCTTGTCTGCTTGACCAAATGACATTTAAGCGTCGAGACTTCAACATTCTTAATGACTTGTTAGGGATTACAGCGCCCTCTTTCTTTGAGTTAGCGATGTGTTGTTATAAGTCATCTATTGGTCAGTGATGACACCGCTTTGAGTGATAAGAAGGTATTGACGATGGGGGGGAGGGGGGCCTAAACCTATTCTTGAATCCCAACCCGCTTTTCGCGATTCAAAAAAAAAAAAAAAAAAAAAAAAGGTCGAAACGCTTCGAGCATTTGCTTTCAGCAAATCTGACTTAGGAGGGCGCTGCATCAATTTCGGAAAGATTGTAAAATAAAATAATAAAATAAAATCGTGCATCTGAGTTAGGTGTTTATGTAAAACACAAAAGAACAGCGCAAACAAATGTGCTTACTCAGAATATTGATAAAATTTCATGTACTTTGTAGAATTCCATTTTATCACGATTTCTGTGGGTGGCGTGAGCTCGATGCGTTAATGTCAGTTCTGAGTAGCGTAATTACTATTTTGTCATTCTCAGAAGAATTCGCTGCGGTCTCATTGAAGAAAGGAGCCAAATCGTCTCCGCACACATGCGAAACAAATCCACAATAATGAAAAATCAAACCATCCCTTTTTCTCTAGTGTGGAAATACACTCCTAAAGCATACAAACTGAAAAAAAAAATCCTTCGGGACGGATCCTGCAAAAATAGTCGAACACTAGAAAATGGCAACATAGTGCATGCAGTCTTGCGTTGCTGTATTTCAAAGACTCGTTTCAATGTCGGAACGACTCCAACACATCCGCAGATATGCAAGCCAACTTTGACTGCAACATTTTTATAAAGAAATAAACTGCGAATTTATTTTCAAATTATCCTTGAAGGGAGATATTTTTCGTCGTCAGCTGCTTGCCTTATGACGCTGTAGAACATTTTGCCTTATTTAAATTGACGTTTGCACGTTCCTGGCTGATTTTTACTGTCCGACAAACTCGGTCTACATTGCAATTTGAAATGCGACTTTCTCTCTCTCGGTGATTTATATAAGGAAATATTCGAAGCAAGGGAATGCTGCTAAGAGCGGCGCTGATGATCAATGCTATCCACAGGGTTCAGCTGCAAACTCAAATGACAAACTACGCCATGGCGAACATTAAATATGAGATACTGCGGAATATTTTGCACGTGGGAGGCCTCTCTCTTTCTCGGGATATCTGTACTTTACTCTGTCGGAAAAGGAATAAAATACTCACATTGTATCGCTTGTTTTATGTAGGTTTCCACGAAGAGCGTCGCTTCGAGAAACAAAGCATTTCGGATGATGAACTGCTGTAAAAGAGCGCGCGCGCGTTTGGCCAACAACCCCAACTTCCGTTGCTGCCACAGACACATCGACCTTATATCTGTGAGATATTTCTACGGGCGTAAGAGGGGAGGTAACCGTGACAAAAAATCGTATTTATCAGGACCGGATAAATAGGACTTGCCTGAGGTCACAGCAGTGCTTAGATTGGGGGGGGGGGCGGAATCTTCTGTATTTCTCCAGTGCTTGTTGCGTTCGGTGTTAATGCTATCCGCGCATAATATCTCTGATGAGGTGCGTGGGTGTATTCGACAAAGTGGTCTGCTCGTTTTCCTGGAGAAAAGAACGCAAGTTACGAAGAGAACAAATTTCTCTACCCCCCCCCCCCCGTATAAGACTAGAACTCACCTTCACCACACGAAAAGTTACTATAAGCGTTCCTGTTGTACTGGGTAAAGAATCGAACTTGGGTCACGTAGCTGATTAAGTGATGGAGGGTCCTTTGCAGGTGAGCGCCACAAAGATCGCCATATAATGGAGAAAGGTCAAAGTTCGAACTAGATAAACGGAAGTCACCCCCCTAAATTGCAAGGAGCGCATAGCGACACTGTTCTGTTGTAATGCAAAGTTAAGACCACAGAATAAATGATAGAACAATACCGAGAAATACGAGGACGTGTAAGACTGCAGACGGAAAGTTATAAAATACACATCATCGCCTGATAATGCAGGCGACAAAATTTCAATTGATTCATGCCTAGAAAACAGGAAAAAAAAAAACTTCGTCAAAAATATAAAAATTAATTGATGTGAACTTACGTCCAGTAATAACTTAAACCAGTTTTAGCGGGATGATCAGACTTGAGTTATACCACTTGACAGCGATGTTGATAGAAATTAAAATTATATACACAGTAAGTTAATTCAGTCTGTTTAAAAAAAAAAAAAAGAATTGAAGTCTTTACTGGAGCCTCATTTACTTCGATAATTTTCTTTAACACTGCACAAAGCAGATTTTTAGGGGTGTTCATAACATATTTCTGACAAATTTCATTTAATTAGCAACCCTATTACCAAGGGTGAATTAACTTCTGACCCCAGCGGATATTCTGTATTAGTTGCAAGCTAAACTGTCGAATTTGAAAGTGCTTGTCAGCAGCCCATTTAGAACCGTGCTATTGGATACGCAAAAATCGCAGTTCACGTGCAACGAAATGGAAAGAAAGTAAAAGTGCGGATGATGACCACAGATATTAAACTAGCAATCGAAACTGCCTTTTTTTTTCCCAAATCAAACCAGGAGCTCGTATCAATTGTTTAAAGCACGCACTAAGCAAGTGCCACATTGCGGTGCATGCAGGAACGATAAAATCAAACGAACAATCTTCTCTCCCTGCCGCGTTGCAAATTTCAGGGGAGTCAGTGGAGTTCGTCGCAATCTTTCATCGTTTGCTGGTCATTTTGGTCGAAAGAAGAGGGACCGAATTGATTTTTCAAGGAAGAAATTTCGGGTGAGGAGCTGTTGTTTCCAAAGGCGACACCAAATGAATTTCTATTAAATGCAACTTCCTGCAGATTTCCGAGCTGCCAACAGAGCAGAAGGCGCGCATCTGATGGCGTCATTATCCTTTGGAGCTTCTCCTTACGAATATGAAGAAGTTTGCAGACAATTCATCCTAACGTCGTTTCCTTTCACCACCAAAAGTTTTCTTTCAGCCAGTATCCCCCCCCCCCAATAAAGTATAACTGTGGAAAATTTCTGTAACTTCACTGAGATGCAAAAACGCTTCTTCCGTCATTTAGAAAAGGTGCTGCAAATACACCTTTCAACAGAGTTCAGTTGATCAAAGTAGAGCAGTTTTTCAATATTTTCCTGTGGTTCAACTCACCGTAAACAATAATTTTTTTTTTTTTTTCGGTGTCATAAAGATAGGAATCCTTTACGTGGTAACCGCACTTCTCTTCCTTTCGGAGAACGCATCATTCCAATCAGGGTTCCCCGAACGGGTTCAAATCCCCGTCTATGATGCGAGGCACCTTTCCAAGTGTTCGTCAGTTGGTCTGCTTTTTGTCCTTCGAGAAACGAAACTCCGGGAAAAAAATAACACGGCGGTACACAGTCGGCAAATAAACATTCGCCTTACGACTTTACTTTGCAGGATTGTTATTTCGTGTTGACTCTTCTACGGGCCATCGTCGATGCGCATGCTTCACCATCTCAACCGTTTGCGTGCTAATTTTATTTCGGTGGGACAAAGTGTGTGCACGTAATCCTAAACATAATCGCTAACTCGATAACACGAAGCAAAGTAGTCGTAATTACCGAAACACTTAATAATGCTGCCCTCTTGTTCAGAAAGCATTTGGGTCGATAATTGGGTTTCCTCCTTGGATTTAATGGCGAAGAGTCTCGGTTATGCTTTCATAGAGATTGCGTTGCAGGTAATAGGCCTAAATAAGCGCTGCCCTGTGATGTGATCAACGGAACAACTTTGTAGTCTGAAATATGCCCTCGATGAGTCGTTGTCGTTAGAATTAACGGAGCTTACAGTGAGTGCAACTGTTTGCCTTTATCGCATTTCGTAGTCGGCAAATGGGTCAGGTCGTTGCAGATGTTCCGGTGCTCGTGAGGAACACAAGATGAACTTATGTTCACACGTTCCTCACGAGCGAACACAAGTTCATCTTTTATCACGCCGTATCCTCCGAATCCCTGGCGTCATGTATGCGGATTTAACGCATATATATCCCTACTCTCAAACCAGTTCTTTGTAATTTGTAGACTTCATTATTGCGTCATCAGTGTTGTCAACACGAGTCCATTTCCTCATGAGCAAAATGAAAATTGAGAAGAAAAATCACAACAGCGTTCAGAAATTGAATTTTTTTTTTAAAAATGTGGCGAACAGTTTCTGGAAAAAAATGTAAAAAACATTGACGGACTGCATCCATTTCTCGTTAAATATAAAGCAAATTAAAATGACTCAGTTTTTAAATTAAATATTTCGTGACGTATTGGATACGATACCTCCGCTCTTTTACAAAAGTGCGCAGGTCAAGGCATCTGAGAGCTCGCTGTCCTCCCTTCTGAAGTGGCGATATTTCAAGGCGCACCCAAGACGCTGCTCTAAGCTGACGATGAAGACGAACGCATCCCGCGGGCGCTATGATTGTTTATGGGAGCCAGAACAAGTTCAACAGCTAACGTCGCCTTGCTTCATTAACTTCGCCCGACAACAACACGCACCCTAGAAAAAAAGGCTCCGCGACCATTATTTATGTTAATCCTCAAGACAAATCGCCCACCGCGAGAGTTGTAACACGCCATGTAATCTGAGAACGGATCCAAAAGCGTTGTCTTTCCCAGCAGTCATCTGGCGGAACAGTCGGGTGTGCAGAACAGAGCGTGGTTTATTTACATGAAACGAAATTTGTATTTTGATTGAAAGAAAGTATCACATTTGTCTTACTAAATATCGTACTAGGGAGAGACTTGGGATCTTGGCGATCGCCACACGTGCGCCTGACGAGTCCATTTACTATGTGGTAAGCGAAGATGGAATAAAGGTTTGAAAGAATGCGCACTCCCGCTTCATCGAAATAATTACAAGTTTTATTTTTTTAAAATCAGTTTGGCATCTGAAGGTGGTCAACCTAATAGCGGAACCCATACTGACGATCGCCAATTAGGTCATTTCCAGTCGATTATCGACAGATTAAGCAAGCGAGAGACTCGACTTCGCTAGATTATAGAAATTAAAGGTCCCTAAAATGAGCATTGCCTTAAATCTCCCATTTCAGGGGCGGGGCGAGGGCTGTAAAAATTCGGCACAGAATGGAGATGTTTTATAGCAAGGAGTGCTCCTTGAACAGAAGTGCTTCCAATACAAAATGGTGATGGGGAGGCCACTCTGCTCTTCAAGACACCAGCGCGTGGGAAAACAAGTCAGAAATGATTCCAGAAACGTGAAATTTAAGAACTTTGTGTAAATACCTTTCTCGCCGCGGGGTGCGAGAGTAAGGTGTCATTGAGGAACCCATTTATGACCCATAAACACGAAAAATTGGCCTCGGATATTAAACACTTAACGACGCCTTTATTATTCACGAGCTCTTTCTTGAGGTGATAATGTATAAACTCACTTAGTGGACGATGACATAACAACAGCGTTTACAGGCCTGTAAAATGTTTATGAAAAATCCCCTCCTGTCTGGGGAACGATAAACGACGAAGAGAAATTAGGCCCATTGCAAAATAAGGTTCGTCATCGTTCACTTCGATTTCCATCGAGTCTTGTGGCTGAAATGCAGTCCACCTGAAAAGTGACGACCTTCATTTTATTAATATTTTTTTTTTCTACCCGGCAAAAGAGAATTCCATTAACTCTGCCGAGGTCGCGTGTATCTGAGAGATGCATTCATTACTAGTATGTGTTGAAATGCGATAAAAAAAAACCTGCAAATATAATACATGATGGTTTATTTATTTTCAGTTACAATCTAGAAATTATTGAACAATAACAAAAAACAACAACAACTAAACCAATACTATACTGCCATCGGAGGTCGCGGTATCTCTCAGATACAATTTATTGTATTATTAAATATCACACCTTTTACATAACACGTGTTAAACCAGAACTAACCGCATAAACAGTGTGGAATATCACTCGTAATATATGCATGCGCAGCTACTCATGACCTCCAAGCTATACACTGAATTGCGTAAGAATATTTATATTAAACATTTTGCATGTATCTGTCAGATCAGCCGCGACCTCCGCAGGGTTAAGCACCAGGGAAAACAGAATAGCTCTGTCTTTGGTTCTAATTTAGCACGTTCCGACTCCCAAACGAATAATGAATCGAGTTGTTTCAGGATGACGCCATGCGGTTATAAAATAATTGGATCGGTTATAGTTACCCATATACGGTACTATTGGTTCATTACGTATCGTAGGATGAACCAACCTCTCGTGCATGTGCTCAACATTAAAAAAAAGTATCAGGAAATTATCCCACCATCTGTGTTTTTGGCTCTTTCCGTTATACGACAGGTTACTTGAATGTTATCGCAACACTGACAGACACCGCTGATTGCTTTCACTGCATCCCACTAATCCAAGAGATGGGGGAACGATGCTAGCGGAAACTGCCGTAGCTCAATCAGTTTCAACGAAGCCCTTTGGTTAAAAACGCCCGGGTTCCACTCCCATCTACGATGCAAGGAATCTTGATCAGGACTTTGCGATTAAAGGTGAGTTGGGGAGTGGGGGAGGGTTTCCAATATCATCCTTCGGAGCAGTCAAAATGTGAACGTGCACGCCCACAGACATGGAATACTTACTCTTAGATGGATGCAGCAAAGGAATGGGAAGTCGGCGGCATCAAATTGCCTAAAAGCCCTCTAAGGATGGACGGAAATTGGATGGGTCGACAGTTTTGCTAGCGAAATGGAATTAAGTGGCGTGCGCAACTCAAGAACCCTTTGGGGAAAAAATGGCTCAGTTCGCAAGGTTAAGGAACTACTTCGGGCAAGTTTAGCGACAGAGGAACCGTGAGAGAGAGAAAACAGCTCCCGACGAATGTCATCAATGTCGGGGTTCGTTGTCATTTTTCGAAATCTTACGAGTAGCTTTTCGCCGAGTTTCGATAGTTAGCGGACATGGATCAGTCGCTCATGTCGCATGCGAAAGGGAACGCTATCCGATCCGTTTACACACATCTCGGATATCCTTTATGACGTCAGACCGAAATCAGGCTTGCCATTAATGCGTTACTTTGTTTTGAGGAGCTTTCAACGACGAACCCCGTAAAAACAGTGATTAGTGTAAGAAGACTGCGTTGCCTTCATTGCTTGCTCCTCCTCTCCGCCTTCCACACACACGTAAACAGTCTCCTTCGTGAAAACATCGGAGAATGAAATGGGCGTTCGTAATTCCTTGGGGATGATTGAAGACTTCGTCCAGAATACCTGAACTGTTTTTTTAACTTGTAAGAAGGTGTGTGTGGGTGCTTACTGCATGATAGACGTGTAATCAGTGGCTCGTCCAGAGGGGGAAAAGCGATATCCTGGCCCTTAAAGAAAAAAAAAAAATAGAAAATTTTCCAAAAATCTTTTCCTAATTAAAATTCAATTTTTTATTCATGTTGTGTCGTGTCTTCTATTTCTATCCTACTTACGAATTAGCGATCATTGCAGATGCTCAGTCATAGGTCGTATGCGATGCGTAGTGTGTATTCTCAAATCTTCTACTTGACTCCCCCTCCCCCCAAGATGCGCTACTGCGTGTAATACTCCTGAGTGGTTTTCCATCGGATGCGATGCACTGTGAAAAGACGAAGTGCGCACAAGGCTTCTTCCCCATTACTCCCTCGATGTATTTATTTTGAGACCGGAGTGTTAATTATTCTGGCTCTACAATAACGGCGGTGGGGCGTTAACAGTATGTCCTGTAGATGCACGAGTCGGTTTCATTCACAGAATTGCCTGTTGGGTGGGCGTATGAAATAAGAGCCACCGCACCGGGGGTGGAGAGGAAGGAAGCAGCGCTCCACAGTCCCATTTTAAGATCGGCGAACTAACTTAACATTTCCTTTTATTTATTTATTTTTTCAGACGATCCTTCCTTTCATCTTCAGCCCGAATCAAACAAACGATAGTCTCCGTGGCAAATTACGTTTGGAGGCACCTTCTTGCTGCGATAATAATCGAAGAAGAGATATAATCGATCTCGAAATTGATATATTTATACTCTCCACGGTGATTTGTGACCATTTCAGGTGATGTTTGGTTGGCATAAATCCAATCGGAACCATTCGACGCAATGCAACAGCACACTTTCACTTTTCATCCCGAGGAACGTCAGAATAAAATGAATTGCCAAATCTTTAGTTTTCATATCGCACACCAGAGGCTGCAGATGGAAGGAAAGAACACAGGGAAGAAGGTTGCCGGAAACCTTCTTCCCTGTGTTTATTACGAGATATTTCCTAAGGGGTTCACAATTGTAATATATGAACTCCAACTCGATCTTCGGAGCCAATTGTCTCTCTGGAGAGCGATTTGGCGTCTGTCTTTTGCCACGTAATGTGGCGCGCGCTGCAAAATTATCGAATTGTGTATCTGCCAACAGGAGTTGCCTTCTGGATGTTCAAGTACCGTCGAAGGCGGGTTCTCGGGCTTTGTAAATATATTTAAATCAATAAATATTTAAGGAGAAAAAAATCCTTAGCCCACTCATACGAATGCGCTATTAGGTTTAAAAATATATAAAACCGTCCGCAGATAGGCGCCGTACAACAAAAAATGTAACAAATAAACACGTACGGAAGAGCAATGCAGATACTTTTTGACATGAGTTTGTTATCTCAGGTGCAACTATCATACGCAAAAAGAGTTGCGATCTGACCAGCAAAAGTGAAAATTCACCGCAATTGTAACACGCACTTCGTGTGCGTTTTGGAATGCAAACGAACATCGAAATACTGTCAAGTAAATGTTTGCAGCAATGTCAAATGGTCGCCTGCTCAAATGATGAACGACTCTATTGTCGAACGTTATTATTGGCAGACTGCCCACAATAATAACAATATTGGGAAATACGGCGCTCGGAAAGATGAGTTAGTGGCGATGGAGAGCGTTTCGGTAACCGGAGTGGACTGTTTTTAGCAAAAGCCTCTGAATAGAGCGACAGCGCCTCGATTTCGGTGGTGGGATTATGACAACTTCGTGCGATGCGATAAGCGAGATCGGCAATGACCGAAATATTTGTCTTGGAACACACAAACGCGGGAAAGCAATACGATACGCATCGCACGAAGTGAGCGAAGAATCCTGCAGTTATTAAAATAATTTTTAAGCGTTGAAGCGCGATTATATGAGCGTCGCTCTAAATTCCGGGAACGATTGTAAGATGATGGAAATAAAAGTGCGTTTGCGATGTTCAACAAACAGCGCCACTCTCATCCCTCCCCCGAAAAAAAAAAAAGTCTGGTGATAAACAAAACTTGGAATTTTTGGAATCGTAAAGGAGACGAAATGAAATAAAAGTAAAAGAAAAGGAAATTTATCTCACGGATCGTTCTCTCACTCCTCGGGAAATGAGTTCTTCTAACCTCTGCTGTGGAAAAATAAATAGTTGGTGAAATGGGGCTGAATAGTACATCAATATACGATACGCGTGTGTGTGCGAGTGCGTGCTTTTTTCTTCTCGAGAAAGTAAAACTGCTTCGCCGTCTAAAATGTGCACAACACGTTTTTTTTTTTTTTCCCCTTATTAATATTAGAATTGCAGCGGCCGTTTCCGATTTGGGTCCTTGAAAACATGGATCGCTTCTTAAAACGAAATCGGAAGTTGGTTGATGGCGATTTCTAAGATGTCAGCTAACCGTTGAAAGTGCGTCGCAAATCTTTTAAAAGTGAATTCCAACGAAAGGAAATTAGAAGGTCTTTTTAATAATGTTTAAAGGAAGGAACTGTGAATTTTAGCATTCAAACCCGAGAGGGTTGCGCATTCACAGAGTCGAGGAAGGCGCAAAGCAGACTTTGTAAAATAAACCGTCAACACGCTGCGCTGCCCTAACGCGTGTATAAAAATCACTTGATTAATATCAAACCAAACAGGGTCATTGTGTCTTAGAGTAATACGGCTTTTTTATGTTTTGAACTTGTTCTTCGCTTTGCAATGTCGAGCATCTCCGTTTTGCTGTTTAAAATGTGTTAAATGATGTTGGAAACGACTTCGTTTTACTTGGATTGTGTTCTGATTTCCGTAAGAAATAAGACACAGGTCCACGCATGCGTACTTCTCTAGTCGACAGCTGCTCATATCACAGTCCTTTGTTTCCATTTGTAGCTATCGATAGCTTTGCGTCGCACTCCTGGTCGAAATCCTTCCCGAATTCGACTTCGCTCATCTGCCCTAAAGTTGGCACAATGAGGATGTGCTAGAAACAGCGGATCTGAAAGTGAACTGTTGTGCTTCTCATTTCAGCACGAGTGCTTTTGCCCTAATCGGACTACGCTGCATATGAAAATCTTTTTTGTTCTGTTATTTTCATGTTTATTTTGCGTAGTACATTAATATGCACTCAGTTTCAGCACGTGTTTATCAAAAATGAAGAACAAGGAAACTGCTAAAAAATAAATAAATAAATAAATAAATCCCATTTGGTCGGCACTTAGTGATTGATCAACTCGCCCGTCTTAAATCTTCGCTGGGCGAAGTTTATAGACGCCAGAAATGACCTTAAAGGAAGTCGGATGGGGAGGGGGGGGTGGAGAACAGTAAATTCAGGGCGTTAATGAGCAGCGAACACGACGGATTAATCTTTCGTGAGTTTGTAAAGTTGTGACTTTCACTCACTGGGGTGGCGGCATCGGAATCATTTAGTTTCACGGGCGACGTGAACACCGCATTACGAGAACCAGCGATGATAAATTTTAAATAATGCGAGGCCGTACCATTACTGGGCGAGGTGTTTTGTCATACTTAATGGGCGCGCACTCCGGACCGTTTGGTTGACGTCTGAATTATTCGAGGGGGTGTTCGGCGAAATGCAGCCGTTTCGAAGGGGTGTTTCACTTCTTTTACCGAAAGTCGTCTCATTTAAAACCAGAAATTGAAATGCGTCGAACCGTTGTGAGTTTCGACACAGACAACTATCACGCGCATCGCTTCCAAAATCAAAATAAAATAAATAATAATAAGGCATGCGATTTTTACGTCGAAACGCATCTAAGGGTTTCGAAATGTCGAGAGAGCGACCTCATTTACTCCTTCCGCATTTTTATTACGAAATTTATCAAAGTTCAATGACCTAATTAAGATCCACGGTTCCTTAATTAAGAGGCGAAAAGGGCAGTTAATGGATTACCGCAGTAATTTAAAAAGATTACGGTGTAGTAGCGGGAAATGAGAAGCTAATCACGTGATTAGCTTTTTTTTCCTTATCCGGAAAACAAAGGATGAACTCGACAACGTGCAAGTTGACAACACAACAAGGAGCTGACTTATTAATTTAATCCTTTACTGAAAAAGAAAAAAAATCGAATTCACGTGATAAAGTTATAAAACAAACTCTTTTTTTAACTTTCACTAATCACAAGGTGTTAAGTTAAAAAAAAAAAAATAAAAGCCTAGAGCTTGTTTGCCAGAAACGGCTCCAGGTTTATTTATCGTCGTAATGACAAAACCTTTGTGGGAATCATCCCCTTACTTGTTGGCGTCATTTGATGTTACGGGAATAAATAAATAAAATTGACGTAAGTCATTATATTTCTTAAATTAAACACGCCGGTGTATTCTTTAAGCCATCTCCTCACTTTTATCCAACATCGCTTCAAAGCTTTTATTGGCATTTGGAATAAAGGAAGTTGCTTTTCTTAAAGATCTTTTGTGTTCCGTTTCATTTGAGCCGAACCCCGTTCGGACATTTCATTAACACATTTCACTGACTGCGTTGATCATATTGCAGAACCCGCAGAATATTTAAACGCCAGAGGATCGCCATCCCCCCCCCTCTTTTTTTTTTTTTTAATTGCATCGAATTTCTCAATTATTCTTAGAAGCTCAGCGCGTGGCCGCAGCGTAATTATAGGTACTGGATGACGGCTAAGCTGACGGGGATAAAAACAGTTCGCTCTCCTCGGATCACTTCCACTGCCAGCGTGTTTCGCATTTCAAAAAATAATTTCAAAATTAATTACTTCCCTATTTTTAAACCTTTGCGTAATTTTGGGTTATTAACGTAATGATGGAGAAAATAGCGCGTCAATTGGCTAATGATCGCCGCTAATTAAATGTTAGTGGCGAGGCATCTGAATCCGACTTCCCTCATCCACGGCTCCAAAAATACCTTTAACGCTGATTTCAACGACTGTTAGATTAAATGGTCGTTTATGTGCGGGCTTCTTTTAAATAAAAAACGTAAGCCTCGAGTCCGGGTATTTCCCGCTGTCAGTTTCTGTTGCTCAAAATAACAACAAAACATTGCTGTGTTTTCACCCACGAGCACTGATTTAAATCAGGGAGTGGTGAAACGTTAGAATCCCATCCCATAATGCATATTTCAATGGGGAAAATCATTTTCTTTTCTCTTTCATTCAAAATTTAGTGCGGCTGTGCTACTTTGATAAACAGATCGGCACAGCCGCACTAAATTTTGAGTTGTCCCCCCCCCATTTTACTCGGGGAAAACAAGGCTTTGTTATAACTCCAGTTTTTAATTCTGTCGGTCTCTCTCTTTGATCGATCAATATCATATCGTGATCGTTTCGTCATTCCAGCCCCGATGATGGTAATCGCCACCATGCAAATCCTACCCATTTAAGAATGTCTGAGCGTTTGCTTTCTTTAAAATAAAAATAAAAAAAAAAAAAAAAACTGATTTATTGCAACAGAATTCATGAGTTTTTCGAGTATGTTTTATACCAATCGCCGGATCCTGCGTGGATAAGACCAAATGATTCTTCCCACCTTCTATGGTGGGATAAAAAGAAAGAATCAAGTTTCGTTCTATTTCTTGGAAATGCATGAAAGTATTATTAAATAATCAGACGCGAGTTTACATTTGAGGAACTCTGATTACAGGAAATGAAATTTGTGGAGAGCGGTTGGTTGGTGATGACGTTTCGTAATACTAAATTATGACCGTCTTGGGGTGCAACAGGTATATGCAAGGCTACACTGCGCATCCATAATGGCCTACCTGGCACGTATCTTCCGAGCCACTGATTCTGAAGATGACATTCGTGTGAGCTCGCATTTATTTCGTCTGCGAGGAGAGGTGCAGCATCTCTGCGTTTCGCCGGGGCATGTTCTCCCAGAATACTCCACAGAGATCGAATTGTTTCGGTGCACATTCCAGCCATTCGAAATGGGTGGTCCTCCTTGGGTTTCCTGGAATCGATTCCAGACAGTCGTAGGTCCGATCACGTGGTCAGTTAAAGTCCTCGAGAACAAGAACACTTTGATCAAGGTAAGATAAGAAACCGTGACGTCATTGGCTGTGATTGGCCGTGAAATCAATGACATCATTGTGTGATTAGATAAGTGACCTCATGAATATTGGAATCCTTGGGATTTCCCTGGGGGGGGGTGCATCTCTCTGTGACGTCACGTTGTCTCTTTGGTTCGAGTTTGGAATTGTGGATAAAGGTTCGAGTATTGAATCTTGGGTAATAGTTAGAGTATGGAATTCTGACAAGATTGAGATCTAGATAAGAATTAAATAAGTGACGTCATGTTGTGTGTTTGGTTCGGGTGTGGACTTGTGGGTAATGGTCAGAGTGTGGAATTCCAGGATGTGGCGGTATTTGTCAGTGACATGAGATGAGTTTTTTTGTTCGCGTGTGACATTATGGGATTAGAAATTGGAATTCTGGGAGGATATTTGGTCACGTGTTGGGGATTTTGGGCTCGATTGTGGAACTGTGGGAAAATATTTGTCAATAAGTACCAGTAGACATTTTCTAAAACAATTAAGTACTGGATATTAGTGATGTCCCCCCCCCCTCACACACACACACACACACTTTTTTCTTTCATGTTCACATTTTCTAAAATAATTAATTACTGGAATCTTAGTTTTACTGCTTCTATGTCATGTTTAAGATCTTAAAAATTCGTTACTTTTCTAATTCAGCGTTAACTTTATTACAAATTCCAAGCAGAATAAATATTCTTAAATATGGAGAACATGTCAACGACAACTAAATTTGTTCATTTAAGTTTACAAATACACATTTATTTGATTAAAATATTATTTATAAGTATATTTATTCACAATGACAAATTTAAACACGTAATTAGCTAGAAATATTTCACAAGATTTGTCTCTTTTGCTGTTTTCCTGAAAAAAAGAAAAATTTCAAAGGGTTTTTTACTTTACGGGATACACAAAACAGTACAGTACAACACAACAAATACACAAGACGATCTGCGGCCTGAAAGAACGAATTGCAGTAAATAAACTGAAAATGCAATCGATTCTTGTTCCTTGTAGGTTTCTGTACATTTCCTTAATAGTGATTCGCACTGTGGCTCATGGCGATGTTTTCCCAGCGTTCTGGATGCGACCTCGAAGCGACGTTCTCTACTTAGTGACGTCATCTGGGCAGAGTTTATTCATTTGTGTGTCCGTGGGAATTAAGATCTTAACCAATTGAGAGTACATGTCAGGAATTTGAAGATGAAAAGTTCATTACTTTTTTTCTAATTAAATGCTAACTTTATCACAAATTCTAATCAGAATAACTTAGCAAAAAAAAAAAAAATGTGTGTGAAAAAAAATTGGATATCTGTTAGTGATGTCACTCCAACTGATAATTTCTGTTGAGTGAAATCACTAACAGTCAAGGGGGAGATGAGTGACCTCTCCGTGTCCCGATATCTGTTAGTGATTTCACTCAAAAAAAATTGGATATCTGTTAGTGATGTCACTCGAACTGATAATTTCTGTTGAGTGAAATCACTAACAGATATCGGGACACGGAGAGGTCACTCATCTCCCCCTTGACTGTTAGTGATTTCACTCAACAGAAATTATCAGTTGGAGTGACATCACTAACAGATATCCAATTTTTTTTCACACACATTTTTTTTTTTTTTTGCTAAGTTATTCTGATTAGAATTTGTGATAAAGTTAGCATTTAATTAGAAAAAAAAGTAATGAACTTTTCATCGTCAAATTCCTGACATGTACTCTCAATTGGTTAAGATCTTAATTCCCATGGACACACAAATGGAGGAGAGCAGGGTGAGGTGGTCATTGTATGGAAGACTGCCATCCTCCTCGACTACCACGTCACCCTCCACTATCTAATGCTATATTTTTCCCCTCCCAACAATTTCGGACATATGAGTGACAGAACTAGTCGCAGCATCAAAAACGGTGTTTGAGCAAGTGATATAAGCAACTCTCGATGGTGTTTTCAAAAATAAAGAGAGGGTACATTTTCTTTTCTTTTTACAAAGTTCTACATGATAAAAGTTTAAAATCATGCGACGCCAATATTTGCTAAACTAATGTTCGTACAAAGTTACAATAAGAAATGGGCAGAAAACGTTTACGAAAAGGCTCGTGCTTTTTCACATTTTTGCAGTAGAAAAACCACAAGAAATTTGCGAAAGTCGAGTCCCAATGATCGAGCTCTTTGCGAACACCGAGATGTCGTTACGTTTTCCCCTGACCGACCGTTGTTTGCATAACCACACACCGAAACATACAATTCGATCATGCGTACGTGCGGTGGTATATTTGTAGTGCAGTAGAATGGGTGTATTCCACAACCGATGACAGCGGTCGTAGTTCAGGGTTATGTCAGCGTACAGTGCACCTCATAACTAAGGTTACTACAACGTTGACTGTATTATACGTGCGTGTTATTTGTATGACAGTCTGCATGGTATGTGAAAAGAAAAAACCCAAAATTTCTATGGGGGGAGGGGAAGAAAATCATCCCCATAAACAGACTGAATAACTGACATTTATTTTTAAAAACTTTTCAATGGTTCTCTCTCACTTACACAGGAATTCGAATTTGGCTGTTTCTTCAGAATAATCCGAAACAAAACCGGACTCGAATCGTACAGCCTGTCAGTTTGAGAACAGACGCACTTTCTTCTCATTCAAGCAGAAGTTAACGTTTGAAACCCTAGCGATATTTTACTCTTCGTTTCGATGTCTCAAGTATACGAGCTCCTCACCCAGGTTGTGATTGGTTCGGAGATTAGCATTTTAACAGGCTCGAAATTCATCTCCAGAAACTCGTGGAGACTTGAGGCACATCTCACGTGATTTTGCTAAAGACGACAGCTGGGAGCAGATTAGTTCTTATTTACTCTCTTATACAAGAGAAAAATCGTGAAGGCTTAAAAAAAACTTTTTATGTAAATAAAATTCATCCGCTGTGTTACAAAAACAAACTCCACTGAATAGAAATAATTAAAGCGTGTAACAAGAATTAAAAAAAAAAAAAAGGACGACCCTGTTGGGAACAAAACGTCGCGAATAAGATTTTTGTAACGAGAGTTATATAGCGATTTTTTTCTTCGATCTATTCATTAAACCTCGAATAAATTCCGTATTTCTATTCAATATCCATAACGTTCTCCCATGAAAAACCGCTCTTCCCATCGTAACGGAAAAAACCTCGTCACCATAATTCGTTCGGAAAAAAGAACGCCTCCGTTTATGCAATTTTTATGAAGCAGATTTCTTGGCGCACTTTTTTCTTCCCACAACTGGTCGTTCCGACGAACACGCCGTTGTGGGTTAAGGCAAACTGTTCTGTTTACGGTATAAACGTCTCTTTCTGAACGAGAACAACGGTCTTCATCCCGAGTTAAGATTTTTATTGTGTTGACTTCGCGGCGTTGATCAAAATGGAATTTATTGCTAAATCCCGGAGTGACCGACGAACGAGGGATTCGAAATATTTTTTTTAACTTCCCAAAGTAAACATAAACGAAATAGGAAGATCTCGTTTTAAATAAAGACGCATCGAAGAGCGTTGAATTTCGACTCCTCACTCGGTGGACCTTTCTACGCATTCATCTGAAAGCTTTCTTAAAACAACGATGTTTAAGAAGTTGTTCATTTCCCGCTTTCGGTGTGGAATGAGAAGAACGGCGAAAGAATTCCCATCTCTCCTTTACCTTGAGGAGATGGTCGTATACCGGAGAAGGCACTGACTGTCGGTTCTCGTTGAAAGATAGCGTAGGAATGCACATGAGTTGAACGAAGTATAAGAGAACCCTCATATTGCAGAGAAATTACACCAAAGCACACCTCAAGAACATGCGGGCTCTTCTTTGGCTCTGATCACACATTCCGTCCTCGCGAGATGCTCGTGAGGACGGAATGAGAACGGAACAGACTCTCCACGCGTCTGTGCTAATGCGAATTGGGTATTTTGGACCCATCGTTCCTTCAACCTAGCACCATCGTTGGATCTCTACTACTCGGCAATCTGGGTGATCTCGGGCATCTGAACACCTACAGGTCATCCGTCTGACAAGGAAAGGGTGTAGAGTGATTCTTAAACTAGGTTGGTACTGTTCTTCCGCACAAGCTGATGCTGTGCAGGTCTTGACGTAGCGTCCTAATCTGAATTTTTTGAGACTCCTGCCGAGATTTCATTACGGTTCCGAGAAACCTTTGTTCCCTTGGTGTCAGCTTTTTTGGTTTTTCTGTGCGTTTACATCCATCAGACACTTGATTCGTTCAGAACAGACAGCGTTATCATCGTGGTTCAACGATAACCTCTCTTTCGAAGTCGTTTAGCTCGTCTTCGTGTGCCATTGTGGACGTGTCCAGTCGACTCTAGGGTGTATCTGTTTGCATGCGTCAAGGACACGCCTCACAACAAAAATACATATATCAGTGTGCTTATTTAAATAATCATAAAAATGTAAATGTACATTCTCAATTCCCGTTTGAGAGAATCGAGTATAGAATTGTCCAAAACTTGAAAACTATCAGAAATATTGTGAATATTAGTTTCAAATTTTAGTGATTCGCGCCCCTGTTTCTAATATATATATATATATATATATATATATATATATATATATATATATACACACACAAACAGCAGGAAACATTAAAAATCATCTTGTATTACTTATAAGTATTCTCTCATCACAGAAATCTTCCGTGAGAATCTGAATCAGACAAGAATCTGAATATGGAGGGTTCAAAAAAAAAAAGTCAAGGATATTCTTTATCCTTGACTTTTTTCCCAGTAGTCAGAGATGATTATCTCTTTGACTACTGGGATTTATTTATTTATTATTATTTTTTAAATATTTTAACGGATCTCCACTTTATTGGTTCGATTTCTTTCATAGCAACACAACATGCCTAAATACGGTTCTCAAGAATCGTCCTGCTTGGATGTGCACGGCCAGCTAACTAACCTTCTTACCCATTGCAGCAGCTGGCGGCTTTCTCAGATAACAGCATGCACGCGCTGCTCACACGTGTTGGGCAATTGCGAGATCACTCAAAATCCTTTCGTAGGAGAAGCCGCGTTCTCGCTATTTAACAATCATAATTTAATGTTTCTTTCCGGGTTACAATTTCTGAAAAGGTCTCGTGATCGTCTTGATGTTCATTTTTATTTAAAGAATTACGCTAATAAAGTTTTTACCTTTTGCATGACATGTTTTTTTTTTTTTTTGTTTGAATATCTGAGGTTGTGCTTGTGGCGTGTAGCTGGCAGCAGTAGTTACATTTCTTAGTGATAACAAGAGAAGCAACATTTCTGTAAAGGACGAAGTGTTCCGAACATGGCCTGAAGACTGCAGCAACACTTTAAATATTATTTGCCTGAAAAGTTTTTTCCATGTTACTCCTCTAAATTGATAGAAAAACTTATGGCTTACTTTTGCCTATTTTCAAAATAGGCAAAAAACACGACTGCGCCTACACAGGCTCAACGATTAGATCGTTATGAGCAGGACTATAGGAACACTTCCGTGATTGCAATATACCAATTCCAGAACATCTAAGAAATAGGAAGGGCAAAAACCAAAATAAGAACAAAAATCAAATATCGGGGAAAGAGAAATGGCGATCCGCATGCTTGAACAGAAGCAACCCCCACAGATTGAAAAGCCGCATGCTAGGCTTACAAAATAATGAAGCGATATTAAGAAGGATATCAGAAACTATAGGAATTAAATGTGACAAGAATTCCATAAACGTTCACCGCCCCTGTGTGATCTCAGAGTTGGAAGCTCCAGAAAACAAATGAGGCCAAGATTCCCACCGGTAGAAAGCCACTCAGGAAATCCGATGCAAACATGACATAGACTCCAATTTGCCTTTGAGCTCTAAAGGACTCTTATGTCGAAACGGTTCATAACCCCGTAAAACGAAGGGGTGCTTCTTTTGAAAATAGTCAAAAACAAAATCGAGTTGCATTAAGATGAGATAACTGCCTTCCGAGGTGCAACGAATGCAGTCATCAAAGGATCGCTGAGATAAGAATTCTTTCAAAAGAATAATATTTTGTCTAATGTGTGTGTGTGTGTGTTCCTCGCCATGATTACCTGAAAAGTGCAATGACAAATTGCACCGTACTCATGCACATTCCTTTTGCACCAGCTGCAGCCTCAAGTACTTCGCCAACTGAGATCTCATTGCTCGCTCTTCAATGTGGAATGGAACCACCTGGCAAGGTCGTTTGAAGCGGCAAGCATTTCAAAGGGCTGCCTAATCTCTGTGAATTGGAGGTCTTCATTACTAAATGGAACAACTCCAGAAAAATCAACTTCAACATTAAATAGAACATCTTAACTTCCACCACAGACCGGTCCTCGGCCGATATTGAGAAACGTCACTTTGCCCCGGGAATTTCTAGACAAATGTATGGGGGAGGGGAAATCATATAAGCTGGGTACTTATATTAAAGAAAGTTTTTTTTTTTCCGCATAATTTTTCAGCAATATTCATATTTCACAGATACCATCACAGGATTGAAAATAATAAATCTAAGCATCCCGTGATCGATGCAAAATGAGATTTTGCCAACTATTATCTCTGTGATAATAGTACCTTTCATCTGTAACCTTTCTAATGATCTTGAGAAACGGATGGGAGGGGGGTAAATATGTGACCTTAGGACGGAAGGACACATACACATGTAAAGTGGGGTGGATACGAATGATTTACGTTTTTTTTTTTTTTTTTTTCTTTACTCGTTTTTGGAGCAGTGGTGTATTGAAAAAAAAAATCAGATGTGGATATTTGGTTGAGAAAGAGAAAAAAATAAAAAAAATAAATTCAATAGAAAGTTTGTTGCATCTTTGGGAGATATTACACTTACAAACACAGTCTCATTTTAAGATAATCAGACTTAAGAAAAGAGTTAGAAACTAGTTTGTATCGGCTACAATTTTATTTGCAAAAATCAGTCTGGCGGTCTCACAGAGGACGATGAAAGTCGTTTTTCATCATTAGGATAGTCGTGAGACCATCGACGTATCCTCTCCTAGTGATTGACCGCTCTAGCCGACGATGGAACTTTGTTTTTTTATGAGTTTTTCCTCATTAGATGACTATTACTCTGTTATTGTACTCTGATTTCAATCGTGACAATATTGATCTAAATTTAGTTTACTGAGAACTTCCCCAATCTCAAATATTCCTCTGGGCGTGATGATTGTGCCGAGTAAATCTAAGGCATAAGTTGACAACAAGCAAGTATTGGGGAAATCACGTTTCACGAAATAAATAAAACCTATTTATTTTATAATCTATACCAAAATTTAGCTAATATTTCCATAAAGTGTTTTTGAAATTCAAGAAACATAGAACACTCCAATAAATTGTTTTAATCCTTTGAACTCTGCGACCGGAAATCGAGAGACGTATATACCGGAAAAGCCGCTTTCCGCTTTCCCGCTTTACCAGTATTATCCAGAGTCGGTCAGAGAAGATATTCGCTTCTGTTAGTACTAATCATATCCCTCTCCGGCCAGTAGTAAGCTGTCGTTTACTGCACGCATCCCATCCCCTCTTGGTTTTTCATTCTAAAAATCTCCTCATTCTTACGCTCAAAATGTGCAAAACTGAAAATAATCACGGACAATTTAACATCGCTTTCGGCACCGCAGTCATGCCGAAACTGGAAATGCTAACAACTGAGATAGAAAAACAAAGACAGCGACGATGCAGAATGCCAAAGCAGATCGAAATTTACGTCTTCACGGCAATGAATTGTTGAAGTTCGATCCGATCAAGTGCAGCCTAACTTTTACGCGAAAGCAGATCCATTCGTTGTGAATGCGAAGAGCGTTGATGTGGATCGGCAGTTGGAGAGAGAACAAGGTGCGACAGGATGGATCTGTTGAGAAAGCCAGTCGAAGGACTCGGTCAGTACAAATTCATCGATCGATTTTTCACGTGACGCAGTAAATATGGCTGCATACGTGGCAATGAAACTGCAGCATCAATGACTGCGTCCTGTGAGGAATGCGGCGAATCAGTGCAATTTTCATGGTTTTGTGCCGCATACCAAAAATTGTAACATTTTGTTAGGTCACTTTGTAAGAGTTTTTTTTTTTAAGTTTCCATTTTAAAAGGTTTCCAGAGCGGTCAAAAATTGTCAGAGATCACAATTAAATAACTATTTAATTGGTACAAAACTTTTAATTATTATAAAAGCCAAAAAAAAAAAATCAGCTATATTATTAGCGAATACAATCATAAAGCTCTTCAAGAACTTTACATTAAAATAATAAATTATGAAATTTAAATAAACTTGATATTTGCAATTAAATAAAGCAGTGGATTTTATTTTGTATCGTCAATAAAATAAAGATTCGCTTCTTTGTGAAAGTAGAGTTTAGAGAGAGAGAGAGAGACTGCATTTTTGCAACGTCACAAACTAAGAGAAAGAGGACAAAAACCTGAAAAAATGTTTTTTTCAGGTACTTTGTTCTCTACTTTGCACTCGCAAGGGAGTTTCCATAGCTTAGTCGGTAACAAGATACGAAGCAGGCTTGAGTTCCAAAATATGAAGGATCTTGAGAAGAGCTTCTCAACTGAAAGGGTCTCAATGGAAGCGTTTTTGCTTCCAGAAACTCGAAGCAATCCAACAAATGGTTAACATGGCTTATTTTAATTGCGATGTAATCAGACCTGTGCCAGCTTCAGTGAAATAACGAGACTCGTCAATTTTTCAGTGTGAGATTAGAAAGTCTCAGAGTACTGCAGTAAGACACACGCCTGTCTTGCTGCAGTAAGGCAGGTGTGGGAGAGTAAAAGTCGCATAGTTTCGGTTAAAAAATTCCACACAGGTGAGCCGCAGCATTGCCATAGTAGGGAAATTAATTCTCTTTTCCAGATGTTTTTGTCTGGAATTTTCTACGGACGCCGCCGATCATTTGTATATAAAACGTCGGTTCAGAAATGGCCCCCGGGAACCAGTTTGTAATACAAAACTTCATGAATAAAAAAATAACCAAAAAAAGAAATGCCAAAATCGTTTTATTTTTGGATTTGGAAAACCAGTCAAATGTTAGATGAGCTCAGTTTCTGAAAGCAAGGCTTGAAATCACCTCGAAGGTTTGAGTGTTATGCGCATTGTGAAGCAGAACTTAATGCACGCACTAGTCTTGGAGGAGCGCCGGTTTCTGAGGGAATGAATGCATCGCAGAGAATGCAGCATACACACACCTTTAAGGTACCTTAATAATACGAACTACGACAATGAAAAGATAAAGAAAATGATCCAAACATTCTCCCGTACCTATGCTCAGTGGAGGGGGTTTGGGCACTAAACACAGGAGGTCATCTGGTGGTCAGCTCGTAAATGTTCCATCCTACCTAAAGAAATTGATTTATTCGAATTCGTCTAAAACAAGCGTATTTTAGAGTATGAGAAGAGAGGATCTCTTCGCTCTATTTTTAAATTTCAGAGCGCGGAACCCGTTCCATTTTTTTGCGTTTATTTTCGAATTTATTCGATATGCTTTGAAATCGTAAAGAAAATGTTAATAATACCAAGCATTTTATATCTCAATGACGGCTGAAGGTTCGCCTTCTTAAAAACCAGACCACTTTTGAATGAAATTCGCAAACGGACATTTAGTGCTGACGTTTGCCAGTCACCTTTTTTGATCAGCGTGAGCGAAACTTTCCATTAGTTATTGACTTAATAGGTGCACTTCAGCGCAAAGGGATGTGCGCATCTTGTTCGCGAAAGGTGGCTCAAGCTCTATGCGTGGAAGAAAGTTTTTTGCAGCGTTAACGTACTCTTTTTTTTTCTTACCCCAAATCTGAAGCTTTTTCTTAAAATATATTTCTAGAAGAAATACATGAAAGTGCACACGTTTTGGTGTTAGTCAAATGTAGTTTCTGTTCATCCACCACACACACACACACTGATGGTCGACCACTGTTTTCGATTTACTGGAACGTTTTCACTAAGAATTAACAGCAATGGTCGGCTTAACCTAAGGTTGATTATTCAAAAAATAACAAAGGTCATCTGGCGAATTTTCTGTAAATTGCGCATGCTGTCTAATACTGGATGAAAAGCCCGGATATTTAGGGGAGAGGGAATAGCTTTCTGTAAGGCCGACTAACAGTTGCGAAAAGCCCTCTTAAATGTTCCTTTCGCGGTGAGTCGAACCAGGTCTTTCTTTCTAATCAAAGGACGGTGTTGTGTACGGCTGTGTATTATAGTATAAGGTCAATTATCTGAATTAATTGGGACCGAGTTCGGTTAATAAAATAGTTCTGATAATCAAACATGGACGAGATAATCATTTTGTACAAAACCAAGTGTAATTGGGCAATTACCAATTCGTAATGGTTATTGTATTTATTTTTTAATTATTATAATACTGTATAATTACCTAAACAAAATTACTATTACGAATTATAATGAAAAGAATAAAATAAAAACAGCAAGTGAAACGAAGGATGTCCAAAGTGGAGCTGTGACAAATAGAGGAACGAAAGAGGATATCTTCAATGTCAGACGGGAAAGAAACTCGGAGATGCAAAAAGATGTCTCTCTTTTTTTTAAATGATAATAAAGCATCTGATAGTGTTTTTCATAAGAAATTCATATAAACATTAAATAAACAAAACTAACGTTATGATAGTCAGCAGAGAAGAATATATCCCCAAATTTAAAAATTAAAGTAGTAAACCAAATTATAGCACAAGTTGAATGTTACACTTATTTTAATTGCGCTCAATGAATTCCAGAGGAAGAAAATGCAAAAGAGAGAGAGAGAGATTAGGAGACGAATAGAAACTGCAAAGTGAAACCTTTAACATGATGAAGAATAACCTACATCAAGAGAAATAAACAAAAAAACAAGATTAAGAATGCCTTTATTTGGTCTACTTTTCTCTACGAAGCAGAAACAACAACAAAACAAGGAAGACAATAAAAAGATCGATGCTTTTTAAGATGTAGGCATTCAGAAGAGCGCTGAATCTCATTGATTCGGAAGAAGTGGTTTTGCAGATGCTTGCAACTAATGGGGAAAATAAAAGTATCACACGTGGATCGTATCGTGTGGCATGAAAGTCTTCAAAAAATATTTATTAGAGGGAAGAGTCGAGGGCAAGCGAAAGAAAAGATGGCAACGACACACGTGGTTCAAACCGTAAAGGACTGGCTGGACATGAACTATGCGGAGAGCAGCCCGAGACAGAAAACAGACGGAGATCCACAATGGATACGACGGGAAAGGACAGATCAGCAATTAAATTATTGTACGCACGCAAAGTTCCTACGATTGTATTTTGAATATGAAGTATTATTTAAAAAAAAAAATGAGTGATTTGAATGGTTTGGAAAGAGGTGTTCGGTGAATGGAAGAATGCTGCAAAATTTTACGCGGTGGGCCATTGGAACAGATCAGGCATCCGAGCTTTATTTTTACTGCTCCGATATCTTTAGCAATATCTCTTCTGTGTTAAACATCAATGCGTAGAAATACCGCACGCTACGGAGCATCTCATCAACTTCATTTATTTCAAGCTGTTGAAATAAATGAAGGATGTTGAGATGACCTCGCGGAGAATAAGCAAATGGATTCATTTGCAAATGAATGCAGCTCATTCTGCGAGGGGAGCTTTTAGAAATGAATGCGATATTGAGTCTCGTGATGACTGCTGCGATTATTATCAATTTGAGAGAGTATTCGCAGCAGATGTTACAAGCGAGCAACCTTCAGCCAGGAGGAGGCATCTCCTTCGTATAAATCATCAGAAAACCATATTTGCTTACAATCCTCGTGGCAATCTGTTCTTTAAATCACTGCACGCGAAACGATTTTAAGTACATCGGTGTGTGTGTCACGAGGAAGGAACACAAATGGCCACATTAAAGAAAGCGCGATCGTAAAGACCTCCTTTCTGCAGATGCATTTAATCTTCCGTTCCTTTATTATACGCGGGACTAAACGTCCTTTTTAAATGTCGTCGTTCGGCAAAACGACGGCACGTGTCTTCCACGCACGGATAACTTTTCGAGCGGCCTCCTAACTGTTTTAATAGTTAATATTCCTCTGCGAAACGGTCGTTTTCGTAGCGATACACCGAGCGAGACGAAAATAAACATCGCCGACGAAATGTTGCGCGTGCATTTCGAGAATGTAGGTTTCGTATTGTCGAGGACACGCGCAAGAGGATAATGCGGCGGTGGCACCCACTTTATTAGGACCATTCCTTACGGCATCTATGGTGAAAAACGAGCTATCCCGTAAAGGATTTCCACCTTTCGACTTTCGAGTTGTTGTGGAAACGTGATGACCTCGTTTGTGTCACACTAATGACGTCATTGAAATCTGTTGAGAATCGCACGAACGGATTTGAAAGTTTTACTCTTTGGAATTAAAATACCAGAAAAAGATGGAAGGCATCAGAAATCCGTGGACGCTTCTAAGTTTGGTCGAATATTAAACCGAAAACATCAAACAACCCACTTTTGATCGAACGCATGGAAAGGGACATCCGCTAAATCGCACAGTTTTATTCCTCGTGTGCATTATCTCTAATCTGTCTCGTAACGTTTCTGACATGTTCATTTCATGTTTTTAATTTTGTGAATAATTTCTGAAATATAAAAAGTTGAATTCTTACTTGTTCATCCATCCACCCTCCCTATGGAGACGGCATTTTCTTTCGTAGATCTTGGCTGCCGGAAGAAAGACACCGGTTCAAGTCTAGTCTCCCACTATTTTCTAGGCCTTTATTCGGGTGGTTCCTGAGTAAGTTGATCTCCGGTATGAGTAGGTATAGTTTTTAACACTGCACTTCAAAATATGATGACCCCCCTTCCCCCGACTGTTACATACAATAAAACGTTTCAAGACTATTTTTTATTTCTTTCATAAACTTCTATTTTTTTTACTTTCCTTTCACTCGGTCCTGAATCCCTGCTCTAAAACGAAACATGGATCTTTTTCATCCACTGAATACGCAGGGCAGTGTGGTCTCACGCCGGTCGATGAAATTCATCTCCCTCCTGAAGAAAATCGCAAACACCCACACTCACGATAGAATTCAAACCGAAAGTCTGTTCGCGAGTGGAACGCTAACCAAACCAGCAACCATGGCTGATATTCTCTCTCTCTCTGTGTGTGTGTGTGTACGTATTAGTGAAAAACTTTGATTCATTGCTGGCGTGGGCTCACTCGCAGTAAAGGCTTAGATTGCCAACTGTCGTCAGAACAGTTAGAGGCTGAAGGTCTACTTCCTTTGAGGAATAATAGAAAACTGAGGGGTTTATTTATTTGATATGTTTATTTTTCACTTTTTCCCTACACAATTATTCAAATTTCATCACCGTAACGATTTAATTTTTTTTAAACTTACAACTGCAGTTTTTAATCTTGCATCTTTTTTTTATCATCCAAAATCAACTCCCCCTTTAAAATAATCGCAATACTACTTCCCCTCTAAGGTGGTGAGAGAACCCAGTTTATTAGACTGTTTCTGGGCCACCCTTCTTGTTACGTTAATCAGGTTGGGAAGGAGGAGTCCAAGAATTTGGTGAATATAAAACTGGTAAGGATGCGCGTGTGACTAGGCTGCCAGGAATGGGATCAGCAACTAACTGTATTTGTCGAAAGCTAAGATTGTCATGTAATTGATTCCATATTAGTTGAGCAGAATTGAACAAATTTTATAGTTTCATAATTTTAAACGTGTATTAAGCTTATCTGAATGATTTTGCGCTAATAACAAATTCATGAACAAGAAAGAGGTTCATTATGAATTCCGAAAGTCAAAAACTTCATAGAAAACGGGCAAAAGCACGCGACTCTGTCCTCTCGGTGATAACGCGCAGATAATTTCTCAGAAGCACCGGAATCAGAAATTCACGGAATTGAATGAGGTCGGAGTTTTCCATTATTTCCACTTCTGCATTCACATTCTTCTTGCGCCTTCTTCCTCAGACAATGCGATCTCCTTAATGGAAACCCACACATTCCTTGGGGTAGTTTTCGATTCTTTACAAGGCAATCGTCGTCATAAGTAATCTTTTTTTCTGGTTGGATACGTTGTTTTTATCTGAAGGGAGGAGTGAAACAGCAGTTCACATGTTTGTTCTTTAGTTCTTTTCCCTGTGTGGGTGTGTGTATAAACACGAAACTATTAAAAGAAAAGGGGCTTAGAAACAAAGCCAAACGACACCTGGTTAGTTTTCCCCTGATTATGTTGTGTTGCTGAATCGGAAGAAGCAAAATTATCAATCCGGATGTAAGGAGGAGAACCATTGAACACAATCCAAATTCCGTTTATGTACACATTTCAGGCAAAAGTTTCAATCCATTCCCAAGTGCAATCTTACTCTTTGATTCATCGTTTTTTTTCTCTACATCGAAACCTTCGATTTTTGTTGATCCATCGGCTTGCCACTGTTTTCAGTGTCATCTTCATTTACCATAAACTGAGTTTCGCATTGATATCACAGCTGTTTGGATTTTTATTATTATTATTATTATTTTTTTTTTAGTTGCAGTTTCATTCGAGTCACCCCAAACCGCTACGAAAATGTAGCTAATCTTCCCTGTTTTCTACCCGATTTTCTGTAGAGGGGAGTAACTTTGCCATCCCCTTAGGAAACCAAGTAACGAAATGCACATTCACACAACAGCCTAATTCGAATCCAGACTTTTTCCATCAAAGGACATCATCGCTACGACTGCGCTTGCAGAGTCGCTATAACGCGTGCGTGTGTGTCCAAATTTTCCGTTAAGCTAATTAACTGTTTGAGCGTATTTTTGTAATAAAGTTGTAGTTAACAGTAGTTCTATCATTTGTGTCTCTCTGAAATGCGTACATTTTCTGGCCGGTTTGCTTGCTTCGTGGGAGGGGAGGGAGGAGAGAAAATATCGCGATTCCGAAAAGAAAAATCAATACTTCACCTTACTCGAAAGGTCGTTACAAACCTCTTGGCCACGTTTCGCAGGCTTGTTTTTCTTTGGCCATAAGGCATACAACACTATATTCTTTCGACTTCTCTCCCAAGTAGTCTCCGCCACGAGAGCCTGTATGTGGAATGCATCATTTCCTGTGGTTTTCATTCAATTGTTGTCTGTCTGTGTTTTCCAAAATCCATTTTTAGCATACAAATAGCATTCGCTTCTGTCTATCTATCTGTGATACGAAGAAATTAGAGAACATATATTTTCAACATCTTTATAGAATTAAGAACTATTGCGCAGTTGTCTTTTTTTGCGGTAGCTAATTGTGATGACAACAACAGCCACTGTCCTCGCTTAGCAGGAGTTGGTCAAAGCTCCGAACAATGATAAAAGATACGGTCGCAAAGGTCAAAAGTCAGTAGTACTCTTTCTTAGGCCAGTATTGTAGCAAACAACCACATGCAATTTTTCCTGCCGGAATCAATCATATTTCCCGAGACAACGGGGGTAGTCATTTTTGCTATTGAAAATACCCTATTGGAGCAACATTTGGAAGCAGAAGCATATCCCTCCGAAAAATACAACCCACATGGCAAGCGCTGAAACCGCAACGTACTTCAACAACACATCGTGTCCGAGAAGACGTTAATCGGAAAAGGAGTCATCTTTGGTTCACCATGTTAAGGTTTCAACTGTTATGCTGGAAATAAGCCGCCAAACGATGCGCGGGGTGACCGACAAAATTCGAACATTGTACTACGTTTCTCTGCTGCTTGCCCGACTGGGCTCGCCTCAGGGTCGGATTCAATATTCTTGTGGCCCTTAAGCTATAATTTTAAGACACCTCTCTACTTAGTAAATTCCATCTCAGTCAATTTACTCAGCCAGATGGAACAGAACCTACACCCCAGATCTGTGCATAGTCGCTATAGATTCCGAAGACCACCTCTACCATCAACCAGAACCATCTTTAACAGATTCCCTAATAGTCAACATCGTCTTACATTAATAGAGATAGGAACATCAATCCCAGTCATCAGCGGAACACCAATCGGTAGATGGAATCTCCGCAGGTCCAACTGGACTGCATTTCAGAAACAAAATCGAGCAAACCATTAGAGCAATTCCGCCGACTCCTAATTGCTATCCTAGATTTGTTGAACTACTCAAATCTACAGAAAACAATATATCCCATGTTGGAGAAGAGAAAGTGAGGAACTCCTAGCCAAATATGAGGAATCTGAAGATCCAACTATTGCTAAGGAGCTCATATCAACCCTGGATAAAAACAGAAAGGAAAGATGGATCTCAACCATCAATGAACTCGATTTCATCACATCTAGTCGGAGAAGCTGGTCACTTCTGAGAAAATTAGGTGGTGCAGAGCCAACAACACACAAAACAACAGAGATAACTCCTGATCAAATGGCTAGCCATTTATTGAAAACCTCCAAGATTCATCCCAGCTCTACCAGGAAAATTGCTGTACAAGCTTCCACGAGACAAATCCTGAGGATGGAATCCGAGTTTCTGAACTCGTACATCCAGTATCTCGGGAAGAGGTACAAATAGCTTTAAAACTTACCAAGAATGGCAAAGCCGCAGGAGTGGATGGTATACTCCCTGAGTTCCTAAAACATCTTGGTCAATATGGCCAAACATGGCTGGCTGCACTTTTCTCAGAAACCATCATGACTGGTAAACTACCAAAGCTGTGCCGGGAAGCCAAAATAATTGCCGTGTCCAAACCAGGGAAAGATCCAAATGATGTGAAAAACCTGCGACCTATCTCCTTGCTTTGCACCACCTTTAAGCTCTTTTTGAAAGAATTCTCCTTAAAAGAATTTCACCACTCATCGAAAGAGCACTCCCGACTGAACAAGCTGGCTTCAGGCCAGGAAGAAGTTGCTGTGACCAGGTTCTGGCCCTGACAACTCAAATTGAAGCAGGCTTCCAGAAGAAACTTAAATCTAGAGCCACTTTCATTGACTTAACATGTGCTTATGACACTGTCTGGATCAGGGGCTTCCTCCTAAAACTAGGAAATATTACATAGTGTAAAAAAACTTGACAACTTTTTGATTCTATTCTCTCCAACAGAAAGATCCGGGTCCATATTGGCGGAAAAAAGAGCAGGCCCAGATTCCTTCAAAACGGTCTTCCTCAGGGCTCTGTGTTATCCCCTATACTTTTTAACATCTACGTGTATGATCTACCTCATACCAGATCAAGCAAGTATATGTATGCCGATGACCTAGCGATCTTACATCAATTCACCTCCTTTATCAACCTTGAATACAGACCTGAACATCATGGAAGAGTACTTTAAGCAGTGGTACTTGAAGCCAAATCCAACGAAGTGTCCTCAGTATTCCACCTGTACAATGCAGAGGCGAATCGACAACTCAACCTTTCTTTCTGTGGAAAAATGGTAGAACATGAGCCTCACCCAAAATACCTTGGGTTGAGCCTGGACAAGCCTAACCTATAAAAGGCACATCATCAACCTCTCCAATAATAAAATTAAAACCAGAAATGATATCATCTCAAGGCTCGTCGGAACAACCGGGGGTTGTGGTGCAGAAGTCCTAAGGTCGTCTGCACTAGTCCTCACATTCTCTGCAGCAGAATATTGTGCCCCTGTCTGGGAAAGAAGTACATACACTAACATTATAGACACCCAGCTGAACTCTACCATGCGCACAATTAGGGGGACAGTGAGAAGCACCCTCTCTCCTGGCTGCCTGTTCTATCTAACATTGCTCCACCACACATACGAAGACAAGCCTCGATTAAGGAATTTAATAAAGCAGTGAGCAACCCACTCCTGCCCCTACATCAGACTCTCATAAACCCACCTAGTCTACGCCTCAAATCTAGAAAGCCTCTCTGATCCATAGACGAACTCTCTTCAGCTGCGCTGCCATCAATATCTGACATATGGAGAGAACACTGGTCCAGATCTAGGAAGATTTGGTCATCAATAAACAGGATCAGAACTAGTCAGGGCAGATGTGGCTACCTTCTACATAAATGGGGGCTGTCAGATCACCCTTATTGTGATTGTTCTCCCGTGGCTCAGACGATTACTCATATTGTGTACGACTACCCAAGGCACCAATTTCAAGGGTGGTGGCCTACAGGACATCCACAAAGTGACGGATGAGGCCTTAAATTGGCTTTCCAGCCTGGACCTTGATCTGTAGTTGGTGTGGCGGTGGTTATGGAGGAAACAACAGATCACGGTCCCGTCTCACCACGAAGACTTTATTCTCGTAGTCACTCTCATAGTCTTCGTCATGGTATCAACAGATATCATGGCGAGGTATCTGTTGATACCATGACGTTCATACTCCTGTTATATATCTGTTGATACTCCTCCTCATGTTAAAAGATGATGTAATGTGAAATGGGTTCCCCCCCCCTCAAATGGATCAAGTTTTCTCACACAAGACACAACTGTTCTCTAATTAAACCTCGGATACAGACATTTATATTGTGAAGTGTTGTGAGAACATGCTGCCTTGTCATACTTGTTACAGTAGGATGATAATTGCCCCTGGCTTGATTATGACAAGTTACGTTTTGCTTTATTTAAAAAAAAAGAAAAGACTTAGAAAGCTGGTTGTGCTTTTTATGTAATGAACTTTTATATGTTAAGATTTTCACGATTTGTTGCTGGAAATTGTGATTGTACTTTCTCTTACCAGTTTCATGTAGCCATAAGCATAAATAAATCAGCTAGAATAACTAAGAAGCATTCTAGTTGGGGGTGGGGGGGGAGAGAAGAACCGTTACCTTCAAACGAATTCTGTAACTTGAATAAGCTCAGCACGCGTAGCCATTCATAAACCAAGTATACAAAAGTCCCCAAGAATAACCAAGCACAGCTTGAGCCCTCCAGTAACCTTTCTAACATTAAATGCCGAAGGAATACTTACAAAACTCCGAAACAGAGTTGCCAGCTGTCCTTTGGCATTCATACTCGTAATTTATCTCCTCCAAGTGCAGTTTATCAAGCAAATAGTCACGAATCTATCGATTCATATGGAAACAAACATCTTACTGCAAGCTGTCATTTTCTTAAAAGAGGCCACAACTTCACACCCGTTGTTATCCTGTAGTCCAAGTTTCGAACTGCTTTCTTCCTAAATACCAAAGGGTACATAAACGTACCATCGAATATATCTTCATTTCTTCCGGTAGAAGTCTATCTTGAGAATTTTACCAATGACAACAGCCCATGTGCGGATAAATAAACGTTTAAGATCTTAAATCTGCAGCATAAAGTGAAGACAGCTTCCCTTCCTGAGATCCTCTTTTTCGCAACAGGATTATAAGAAACTTCATCACCGAGAGACTGATCTTTCCTGCATGGAGCTGGAAAGGAGCGAGAATCTTGGATGATCTCCTTTCTCCGAGCCTGATGTGGCACTTTCCAAAATTACTCAAACTTCGAGTTTGGGAATCAGGCCGAACGGAGAGAGAGAGACTGCGAAATCTGCGTTTCAGGCGGCTACGCCTGACAGCATAAGTGATAGGGGTCTCTGACCCCCCGTGGTAGAAAACTCGGTATCTATATTCGATAAAAATTCGTAGTGCACGGGTGAGGTTTACGCTCTCCAACATGAACAAGATTTATAGCACAGCACCTTGATACGACAATCCCAGCAAAATATTTTATCCGATAATCTTTTCCCTGGAAACTGCATTCTACTGGCACTTATCCTACCGGAGTAGAGTCACCAAACCTGATGACGCCAACATTCAGTGGGGGAATGCTCTCCACACTACTGCAAATTCAGTCCAGGATTATTAAAAAGAATCTATCTTTTGTGTGACCAAACAAGAATCCTTTTACACATCTTCATTAACTTCCCTCCTATTTTTAAAAAATAATAAAAAATTTACCTTCATCCGTATACGGTCAGTTAACCATGATGTCTGCAACCAATTCTTCCTTACACTCAGCACAGCGATCTGAAATTTCTCTCCAGATATGAAAACAAAACCTTCATCACAAGAATCAGCTGATCTTCTGCTTGCAACCATCAGCAGGAGGGGGAGGCGGTTTACTGCAAGCGTATCATCACTTTAGAGATGTTCGTCTTTCCCACCGACTATGGGATGAAAGAAACCAACTCCTGACCGAGCGGGGAAACCATCACCATCCACTTCATAAATTGACAGCAACACCAGCAAAGATTGGTTCTCACGCAAAATGGGTCTCCTTTTCTGCATTTTGTGTGGAAACAGAATCACTGACCTGGGACTTCGATTTTTCCCTTTTTCATACTTACCGAGCAATTCGACCATGAAATGTACTTAAGAAACTCTTTTCACCGAAGACGAGAAATGTCATCAATTAATGTCTCACAATAGAAACTTTTCATGCAGTACCATCGCGGTATCCTGATGTGTGTAGGTATATTTCCTACAAACAGATGAACGCATCTGTGCCATCATTTCGCGACTTGCTTCGCTTATGCTCAGTTCTTTTTATTAGCATTTGAGTTCAATGGAACGTCGAGTAGTTCTCGTAGTGCATTCTTTGGACGGTGTTCGTGTTCTGAATGCCGTGGTCAATGGCCTTTTTGTCTGACGAATAAACCTTCGGATTACTTATTCAGTCGCCTTTCTTTCACGGTTTTTATGACCATTTTGCTATCGCTAAAAGGCTAACGGATGTCTGGGAAGAGACGACTGTCGCATCGCCCTGTAAGCAGCAGTCCGCGCGACGCCCTTTAGATGGAAAGACTACATTTAATTCCCGTCGTAGTGCAAGAGGAATCTCTGAGAGATTTTCAACTAAATGAGTAGTCGGTCTCGTAAGCTCTATAGCGCAGCTGCCTCTCACTTAGAAATCCCGTGGATCGAATCCCAGTTTTTTTAACGGAAGGCGAAGGAAACCGGTCTCGCATGAAACTGCCAAGATTTTTCCTTCCACAAAACAGACAGACTGATTACGGCAACTGAGACTACGAGGTCAGATTATTAAGTGTAGAAATTGCGAGTGCACTTATGTCATTCCATATGAGACTGCCCAACTCGTCTTCATTTGAAAGAAAAGAAAACTTACAAATCCACATCTTAGATAGGATTCGAACCCAGGTCAAATAAATTGGCTAGAGAACCCAAACGACTTACAGGCGTAACATGCTCGATGCCATGAAGCTGAGTGATTCGACGTAATTCCCCCCCCCCCCCAAATCAATAGTAACATCTGCTCGGTACTACTCCGATTGCGATGAAATAGCGTTTTTGCATTTTTAGGTCAAAATATTTTAAGTATTTCATAGTTCTTGTTCTCTAATTCGAACATTTCAATGCTGGACACGCATCAATGTCTTTGTTTTCTCCATTCGCAGTTTTCGCTTTGAAAATAAACACGAAATGTAGATTATTTTTGGAGCAGTAGTAGCTATTAATTTTAAACAGATTGCCCCTTTTAGAAAAATATTTAAAAAGTAGCAAAAAGCTACGTATAGTCAAAAACAAAGTGAAAGCTACACTATTTCATATAACAAGTCTGCTTTTTTTATTATTTTCATTTAAATTATTTAAAAATGGTGACATCCGAGTCGCTTTCAGAGCCACTAAAGAATCCACAATAATTCTCGAAAACATGAGTTGTCGTTAGTGCACACTGCTAGCCAAACATCTTGCGTGGCGTTTTGTGTCATAGGTATCACTCGTCTGTGGTAAACCATAAAAAGGCTATACACCAAACAAATAAAAGACTGAAGATCTTTTACCTCCCTCCCCCCTCAGTGCTTCCTTTTCCAAAAGCATATCTTGATTTATTGTTATAATAATATTTCAGAATCGTTGAGAAAAAATATTTGAATAAAACATCAGAAGAAACGATGTATCAGATGAGAGTTTCAAAACTCTCAAAGAAACGACGCATCAAAAACTGTTATGGAATGTTTTTGAGAAATAAGCATTCTACTTGAAACAAAAAAAAATAAAACTATGAAACGCATTTCGTCGATCCATTTGCAACATAAGAGTTTTGAAGGTCTTTTTTCTTACTGAGAGATTTTCCGAGGAATATTGGAACCATGGAGTAGCAGATGAAAAGGTTTCAAGACATAAAAACAAGATACTAAGGCACGTTTGTAGCGATATGCATATTCAGTCGTTACCCACACCAGTCGAAAACTTTTTTTAAATATTTATTGTTACCACACAAGGGACTGATGTGTTATAGGTGACCTGATATGTGTGGGGTCATCATAAAAATAATTAATCAGAAGCTTAAGATATTTGTAGTCTGGACTGGCTATTAGACAAAACGTTGAATAAAGCAATGTCTTGTTCGACCTTGCATTGTTTTTTCGCTACTGGAACACAAAGAGAGGCGTATGAATAATGACAGTTTCAGCTACAATTATGGTGTTCGGATAAGGCCTGCATGTGACGCATTTCAACCCCTTCTTTCCACTTGGGCGCTCGTGCAAAACAGAATTGCGTGTCACTGCGAAACAAAGCTTTAATCTGTGCGTGAGTGGCTTCGAATCCGCTCCTGTGAAATGAGAGAAGGTATGCGTTAAATTCTCCCTAAAACAATGTTCTCGAGCCTGCGTCCTTCACACACACAAGGAGAACAAACCAGACCTGCAGTGCAAATTGTTTGGAGGTCGTTGGACGATTACTTTTCGGCCATTGTGTTGAGGAAAAAGAATGAAGGACTGCGTTTGTGTGTGTGAACGCGTCAGATCTTTCTGATCCGTCATGACAAAATCTCTAAATGGAGGAAGAAAAAGATCAATTTTCAGATAATTTGCTTACGCACGGTGCAAAATATCTTTAGATAAACGTGTAGCAGACATCGAACGAACATTACTTTACGGTTCCAAAATAGTTGATTATTTTGTCTTGGTTAGAGAGATCTTCAGACAATAATAATAAATTAAAAAAAAAAAACATTTTAATTCGAGTATGTGCATGATCCACGACTTCACACAAGCAAAGTAGCCAAAGTATTATGTTCATTGATTACGTGTGTTCTTCTGGCGAGTATGTCTGTTTGCGGGATGAAAATCCAAGTCCCCTAATACAGCGCTTCGCAAACTGTGGGCCGTGGCCCCCTTGGGGGCCGTAGGTTTTGTTGCGGGGGCCGTGAAATAATGAAAACAAATTTAAAATGTTTTAAGACTAAGTAGATTTTTTTATTTTAAAAGAAACGTATTTACTTTTATTATTTATTTATTATTATTTTTTATATTTTAATGGAAAAATTCACACATTGGTGTTGGTTCACAAACTTCCTGCGTATTTCAGCGCTTAACAAATATTAGTAAATATTGCTTATTCATATGTTTCATTTCAAAGCAGTGGTTAATTGTATTTACTTCGAATGCTCTCCAGGGAAGGTTCAAATCTTCCTGTCCCTTTCATCAGGCGTTCGTAATCAGGGACTGTTAATATTGACTTTATATGCATATCAAAACTCGTTTTATATTATCATTGTCATCCGAGATAGTTTTCTGTTACCAATAAAAGTTTCGCATATACTTCACACATGAAAAAACGCTTAAACAAGTTCATGTGGTGAGATAGTAACTTGCTTGCAGTGGTAAACAACACGTCCTCCCTAACAGCCACTATACTGCAGAGGCAATAAAAACAAGTACTTTTATTATGCCAGTGAATAAGGTATGAGGAGTCTGTAATATATTTCTCAACAAATAGTGCAATTAGAGACAACTGGGATAAAAACACACTAATTAATTAATCACATGTCCCCTCATACAGAAACTATGCTGTATAGACTGAAACAAAACCATATGTTGCATAGGCAAACAGTATCTAACTAAAAACTATTGTTATTAATTAGATGTGTGTGAGTTCAATTTCCCAAGGCAGCAATAAAATTCAACCGAACGTGTTAAAATTCGTGAAAGTGTTAAAACTAAGTAATATATATATATATATATATATATATATACAGGGTGTTCGGGATAAATTTGACAGTTTCGTAAGGAAAAAGAAAATCTTCTTTGTATCTATTAAATTTAATGAATTGACAAAAAAACATTACAGGCAGAGTTAATTACAATACTATCAACAAGATTTACTCAAAATAACCACCATTAGCATCGATCACAGCTTCAATTCTGCTTCGGAACCTCGAACAAGCTGATGCTACAGTCTCCCTGGGAAGGGCCGCAAAAACTGTTTTAATTTTATCCATTAACTGGGCTTTTGTATTACTGGAAGTGCGATTGGTGTCTTTTTCAACTGCGCCCCATACAAAATAATCCATGGGGTTAAGGTCTGGGGAGTTTGGAGGCCAAACATTTGGACTGGTGAAGTCGTAGAAATTTTCAGACAACCATTTTTGACTTTTCCCAGAGGTGTGGCAAGGGGCCGAATCCTGCTGCCATACATACGGCCTACCATTGGCTACCCTTGTTATCCAGGGCTTGACTACAGTTAGCAACTCCACGAACAAAGCCCGAATTCCAATGCCAGGGTTCTTCAACACCTGTTCCTGCAGATTTGCGAGGAATTCTGCTGTACGAACGCAATCAGATCGTCTGCTAGGGATCTTTCTTCTTGCTACATCCTCGTAGTCACCATTGCAAGTCTCTAGTTCATGCCTGATTGTTTTTACTGTATTCAGGGAGCATTGGGCAGCAGTCGTAATATTCTTATTTTGATGGCGGGCACGAATCATCATGATACAAGTTATTCTCTTCCATGATTCAGGTGGGTTCCAGCTATCCATCCTTTCTGACATCTTGTATATGAATGAAGAAGGGTCCAAACTTTTAAATGAAGAGAAGTGTGTGTTAATACATGTAACTTACGGAAAAATATAATTAATTATAAATATGTCAAATTTATCCCGAACACCCTGTATATATATATATATATATATGAATTTTATGGCAGTTTCACAAATGGAATTCGGTTGAAGAGAGTTAGCATTTCAACTCAATTGTCAGCTATGCTTTTATCTTTCGGTTGCGCGGTCTTTTGTTAATACCCCACCAATCATATGCACGTTTTAATAACCTGCCTTTGCTGTCTGTTTCGCGTTAGGCTTAATGACCTTAAAGGGAGAAAAGTTACAAAAGAGAAAAATGTTCCTGGTCCGGGGATTCCCTTATTCAGGTAATATTCACTAATTTCATGTTATCCGTCTGTGGTGTGCCAGTATCGGTAAGTGGTGATATTATTTGATCTATTCTACGTTAAAAAATTTAACCCTGAGATGGATAAGTGGTTGATAAAAAATATAAAAAAAATACCGCGAACAATCAGAAGAAGCAGAAACAGACTCAAAAAAAAAAAAAAAAAAAAAAAAAGGACCGTGTTTCATATTTTACCAGAACAGCCCGCATCGTCTTCAGAACCAAACGGTAAGAGGCAAAAAATGTAATACATGCATTTGATATTTGCAATATTCGCTGTGTATGTTTTGTATTGAATATAAATACAATAAATATTATAATAATATATCTCTCTATTACGATTTGGTTTCGAGGGGGGCCGTGAAATATTTTAATTTTTGCAAAGGGGGCCCTGACATTCAGAAGTTTGGGAAGCACTGCCCTAATACATGGTAATCAACAATTAATCCTCCCTTCCCTACACTTGACGTAAATGTTTATTATCCTCCCCTCTGCTCCTCCTGTTCGACAGACTCGCGTGTGTTTTCTGTTACACACGCGAAATTTTGACAAAATCGAGCCAGTTCTTTGCACAATTTAAATCTTATTCGTGCTATTAAGTCGGCTTCAGTTCACCTTTCAGACGCTGTCAGGATGAGAGAATAATTCAGAGCCACTTAATTAAGGAACAATAAAACGAATAAACGCCGTTCGGCTGTTAGCTAAGTCTTTAGTTCCATCAGAAGGAGTTTATAATCCCTCGAGAACTCTTGGAGAGTTAAGAGAAGAAAGCATTTAACTTCTCACGTAGTAAATCTCATCATTCACGTCGGACTTAAACTCCCAGGTGCTTCCCGCGTGCGCTTTATTCATCTGCTTTAAGCAAAGATCTGGAGGATAGCTCGAGACATTTCGCGTCAATTTCCTGAACAACTTCCGCCAAATAAGCGATCTGTTCGTGAAACGAAGCGCACAATGAACTGACAACGAAGGACGTAAGTGCTAGTTTCGCTCGGATCAGACGAATCGGTTCAGAAAGTCTTACTGAGAAACGAAGAATTTAAAAGAAGCCGACGGGTACTTGAATCGAAACCGAGGAAACCTTCTGCTTGTTTATTTACTGAATGCTAATTGTCGAAAGACGGGTTTGAACTGGATCCGTTCACGTTTCACTTCACAGAATCGAGTTCGGTTATTTCAGTTTTGTGAAACTTTTATGGTCCTGCACGAGCAGAATGCGAGTGGTTTCTATAACGAAAGCTGATTGGTTCACTTTTCCAACTCGTCCTACAGATGAGTGAACGAAAGAATGAAACGAAGCTTTCTAATGATGTCTGAAGTTTGGGGCAATTCGGTCATTTAAGGTCATTCATACCCAGTGGTATATCTTTAGATTCACAAAATAGATCATTTGTCCGTCTTCTTAATTTTTACTTACATTCCTAGCGGAGGATGTCAACAGATCCGGGCTAGGAATGTTAAACTTGTGATATGTAAGAAGTACGAACAGTTTTCGATTTCTATCCTTAATTCTGATAAACGATCCCTTTGTTTTTAAATATCAAGGGAAGCCTGTATGATAGGCGAAAGAAGCACCCTCTTTCTCCCTGGATCAGTGTTTTGAAACCATGACGGTCCGTGATTTTGCTGGTTAGCGTACGAGTTTTAGCCTAAAATAATAACGATAAATCAGACCAAGACCGGATAGGCAAGATGGGTTATCTCTCTTTCCAAAAATGTTTGAATTAATATTCAGTTTAGCAAAGGAAAAAAGAGACTCATTAATAAGGACTTCATTAAACTAAATGTTGAAACGTTTCTTCGGGTTTTCATTTTTGAAAGAAAATTTACACGTCAAATATTTTGGCTCTTCATGTAGGAAATAGTAAAAATGCCATCGAAGCTGTAACGAATATTTCTTTCAAAGTGTTTGCTATTATAAAATGATCTTGTTGTGAACAACAGGAATATTCTGGAAGCTGAGAAACTGGAACTCGGTTGCATTATTATTTAACCTAAAAAATAATAATTTTTTTTTTTGAATTAGGAATATTGCCTTTGATCCATCGTGATGCTGAAAGCGAACCATCATTTTCTAACGGGATCGATTCTACATTTTAGAAATCAGTGGGTGAGTGACTTTGCTTTTAGAACTCGACATCAAAGCGAAATCACTTGAGTCCGCTGATTAATTTCATGAGTCATTAACTCTAAGCGAAGAGCTTCGTACTCGTTGACGACTTTAAATAAAAGAGGACCGTTCAGGATCCAAAATTCGAGTCCTCCAATCTTGCAACTCCTGGTTTAGTTGATAATATTCAGTTCGTCGCTCTTTTTCGAACGGAAGTAATCAACAGGACTCGGTCTCCAAATTTCGAAGCATCGAATTTGGTGTTTTTTTCTGCTTTTAAAAGTGATCGGCTACATAATCTTCGAAGTGTGGAGGAGGATAATGACGAAATCTTGTTTTATTTCTTTCCTCCTACAGGCCGCAGACTTATTAAGGTCTGCCGGAATTCAGAACCAACAAGACGAAAGGTTAGTGGGAAAATGGTAGAGGGTGAGATGAGTCGGTGAAAAGGGAAATAATTAACACTCCTGTAAGCATATCGCTATTCAACCCATGTCCAGTACTGACTTCATCTTCCAAGTCAATAGTAAATCAGAAATGAGCCAAAAATGTACAAAGAAAACAAGACGTTGGTTGCAGTGAAGAAGCGACTGTTTTTGGCTTCTTTTAGTTGCTGAGATGCGATTTCTCCTTTTACTTGAAGAAACAACAGCAATAATGCTAATAAAAAAATAATCCCGCCATGTAGCTGCTTAATCAAACGGCCTTCTTGCTAACTCGATACTTCTCTCTTGAACACAACGAGATGGTGTTTGAAAGACAGATGGATTATTTGTGTTCAACTAGTTAAATAAAAACATGTTTTTTTGTGTGATGTTTTCATATAAAGTTCCGTGAATTATTTTGTGTCGAAATTAGGATGAAATAAAGAAGCATACGAAGGCGAATTTTTCCAGAAATTGATGCGGGAAGGGCGCAAGCGAATTGTGCTTGGACTGTTCTCTGGCACCTTGCTGTTTCGATGCAGCCTTGCATCACGGTGCCAGTAACGCTCTTTGTGTGTGCATCACTCTAAAGAGCTGGTCTTTTGTTTTGCGTGTGCGCAAAGTAAACAAAACGGTTGTTCCTAATTAAGATTTTTAAATCACCTGGAAAATATCTGCGAGTAGTGAAGCAGCCCATCGCGTGTTCTCTCTCTCCTGATCAAGTCATCGGAGAATGTTTCACAAACAAGAGAGACGCAATGAACAACAGAAATCGGCATCATCCGCAGAGAAAGCCTTTTAGCTTAGCAGCCTCGACCGCCAGCTCACCGCGAATGAGCCATCGTTCGTAAATCTGTAATTCCCCAGTGGGAATCAATGCGAGATTCTACCGCTGTATAATCACTCCGTCAAACAGAACACACTTCGTTCTACGCACACAATAGCATTGTGTTGTTCGGAGTAAATTAATTTTCCGCTAATAGGCTACACGAAGCTCACTCGTAGTTCACCGCGCGACTTAAACAGGAAATGATTTCGAAATGGCACGTGAGTGTTTGCCTGAACGTGCCTGCTCGTAAGGGCTGCGTTGCCGAATTAAATCTGAGCAGGACGCGTGGTATTGAGTGATGCTGTTCAACCCCCTTCATTGGAGGTAGGGGGTCACTTCGAGGGAGGAGGAGGGAAAATAGGCTAATTACTTGATATTTTGAACTACGAGTATCAGAAATACTGTTTGTCGATTGCAGATGGTTAAACAGTTGTTTTTTGATCTCCCATCTCTACAGACATAAACAACACACGTTTGCGATAATTTCTTACAATTCTGTTAGGTTTGTGCTGCTGTCAGTTGAATCCCGTTCATAACAGTCACATTACTGAATACGGAAGTTCTGCTCAGTCAAAACCGAGGGTAGTAAATCAACGATCGGGTGTGGGGAGTGCAGAGTTTTCTTTACGCGAACAGAGTTAACAGACATAATGCACTGGCAACATAAGAGCTTTAGCAACTGCTTAGCAGTAATTCTGATCAGATAAATCCACGGGAGGGAGGAGAGGAAAACGAGCTTTCCTGATTTTTGAACTCGAGGAGGAAGCGATTTCATTCATCAAAATTGCTGCGTCTGTCAGCTGCGTGCGTTCTCTGACTTCGTCTCTTTAATTGGGGGGGGGGGGAGAAAAGTTCCAGTTTAAAGTGAAGCTGAACTAAAACTTTTTTTTTTAACTCCAGTTAAATTTTCCACCGTAAACAGGGTTTGAACCCAGATCTTTTCGAGGGAATAGGCATCGCTCTAATTCTTCGACGGAGGTTCTCTCATACATGGGTCAATTCATTTCCCACCATGTTTGTTCTGAGTATAACAATATGCTCAGATGAAATACTGGCCGAAAAAATTGTGTTGACTGGAATAATGAATAAAGTAAAACGAAAACAAAGAGTTCTGGGCATTGAATAGTTCGGAATAAATCAGAATGCCCCTGAAAGACGAAGGTCGAATGGATTTCTTTTCATCGCCACTATTTCCGCATCCAATTTATTATTTTTTTCTGCGATGTTCGCGTCAACCAATGAAAGTAATACGCAAAAGACGCAATTTAATACATTTTTATGCCAGGAATAGAGAAGAACACCATCAAGCAATACTGAAAATGCCATCTGGTGTCGAGTTTTGCAAATTCATCCATCCGCAGAACATGCGCACCGATTTCCTCTCGTGATCTCTTCCTAAAACATTCATTCATTCTGAGAAGCATCAACGTGCTGGGCGACATTTCTCTCTGCGAAACATCGCAGTAATGCGAAAGGGTCATTTGTTCCGAGTTTTATTACCGTTCTCAGTTTTTATGACCCTGTCAAATGACGGGATACTTTGCTGCCGCTTTTTATTGCATGGGAAATATCCTCCTCCTCCTACACGCACACAAAAGAAATAATGTTCTCCGATCGCAATTATCTGATAAGAGCTTTTAGTTTTCGTTTCGGTGGACACGAGCAGCGGCAGTGCTGCTCGTGTCCACCGCTTTCTTCATGCAAAGGTGACTTCCCTGCCACCAACAGACTTGAATTTGGCTTCTCGGATATTTCGAAGGAAAAGTATCGTTCGAGTTGAAAACCATTTCGGGTGTTGTGGGTTCGATTCTAATAAGCCTTCTTCGTCGTTAATTTGCAACACCCCGTGTTTTATTAAGAACAGAGAGGGGGTGCAGGATGGAAAGATGTTCTGAAAGCTATCAGAGATTTTTTTTCTTCTGCGTTTTTTGGATTACCTGTTTAAGAAAAATAAGTCAAAAATACGAAAGCAAATAGATTGATTGTAAGAAACTATAACACATTTTAGAAATGTTAGTCACGTGGGTAATATTTATTATCCGACTAGTTTCACCGATTTTTCAGGGATGCAATTGGTAAGCGATATGAAAGTAACAAACTAGGTTTTAACTGACAGTTCTAATTCATACAAAATTAGTATTGTGCGTGAGACAATACGCGTGTCGTGGGTACATGATTTATTTGTTACGAGACATAATGCAATTGGCGTGAAAGTTCATTTCTTTAGTGTTTAGTGATCTAATTAAAGCTTTCCAAATTTCCGGTAGGATTAGACCTTGATTCTTATTTAGGTTTCCTGTTGAACGGGCAACCATAGCAGCCTCCTTGAAGGTTCTGGAATGGTAATTCTCTTCTATATAGGACATATGACTTTTATCCCACTCAATAAGATTGTTGGTAGAGGCAAAGTGGGAAGAAAGGCTAACATAGCCTATGTGCTCCTTCTGTCTCGTTTCGAAGCTTCTAGAGGTCTGACCAATGTAATTAACACCACAAGAACAAGGTATATTATATACCTTGTTCTATATATTATATATTATATATCTAGTATATTATATATTATGTACTTGTAGAAAGAATGAGTGTCTTTCGGTGATCTTAAAAATTTCCGAATGGTATTGACCGGCTTTAATGCTACTCTAATATTGTGTGGTGGTTTTAGAAGGATAGCCAATTTTTTGGAAATGCTGCTGACAAATGGAATAGTTATAGTGCTGATGTATTGGGTGTCATAACGTTGTCTTTGCTGTATATCCGAAAAGAGAATCTTGTTGTAGAGTCTTTTAGGATAACCATTTAAGGATTGCTCTCTGGATATTGTAGTTAATTCTTCTTGTAGGTCATCTTGGTCTGTGGTGTACTGTATAGCTCTTTTCTTAAGCATATGGATAATGCTAAGTTTCTGGGATATATCATGTGACGAGTTGAAATGGAGGTAATGTCCAGTATTCGTAAGTTTTCTATACACAGAGAGGTTGATACTATTATTGGTTTCTTTCTTTATTAGAATGTCTAGGAATGGAAGTTTTTTCCATCTTTTTCAATTTCTAATGTGAATTTGATGGTATGGTGGAAACTATTGATTTGGTTAAGATAATCCATTAGTTATTCTTTCTTATGATTCCAAATGATAAAGATGTCATCCACATATCTGTACCAAGTTTTAGGTTTTGGGGTAATTTGAGATAAGATTTTATCTTCTAGGTCTTCCATGAATAAGTCAGCACAAGAAGGAGAGGGGGGGGGGCTACCCATGGCTAATCCGGTAAGTTGTTTGTAGACGGTTTTTTGTCAAACGAATTAGTTGGAAGTTAAACAATGATTGAACAACGTAGTGATGTTTCTTGGGAACAAGTTGTCTAAGATGTTGATGACTTCCACAACTGGAATGTTTGTAAACAGAGATGTGACGTCAACGCTTGCTAGTATATCATCTTCAGAGATAGGGATGTTTATTAATTTTTTTAATTTCCTGATATTTGGAAAACTTTAATTAGATCACTAAACACTAAAGAAATGAATTTTCACGCCAATTACATTGTCTCTCAACCAATAAATCATGTACCCACGACACTCGTATTGTCTCACGCACAGTACTAATTTTGTATGAATTAGAACTGTCAGTTAAAACCTAGTCTGTTACCTTCGTATCGCTTACCAATTGTATCCCTGAAGATGCCGATAGCAAAAGTCGGTGAAACTAGTAGGATAATAAATATTACCCACTTGACTAACATTCCTAAAATGTGTTATAGTTTCTTATACAAATAGTCAAGAAAGAAAATCACACTAGATTGATTGTAGTTTTAAAAGTGTTACTTAGCTGATATTAAAATCGGCTGACAGCAGTGATGCTGTTGCTGCTGTTTTGCTTGAATTTTGGAGGAGAATTTACATCGTCAGTTATTAAAACAGTATCGGTCACATGTAGCTCCTAAATTGCTGGTAACCCACCCTTCTTCCTCAGCACTTGACTCATTCTTTTTAAATGAGCTGCTATATAGATGCTGTGGATGAAGCAGTCAACAAATATGTGATTGTAATCGGTGGAGCTGTACGATATGTGGCGGTGTCTGTGGGATTTTCCTTTCTTCTCCTGTCTTTATAGCTACACGTCCAGTTTAGTCAGCTGTGTGGACATTGCCAAGGGACCTTAACGTAAAAGTGACTGTATTCAATTCCTTAAATTGAATTCGATTCCCCATTCCTCGTTAAACGGTCTAATCATGTGACCTGTACAGGTGGAACACCCACATATGGTGCTTCCATGGTTTCGCTAAATGGTGGAAACACCAACCATAGTACATTCAGGAAAAAGAGTGGTGCCCTTCAAGTTGGTTCGAATTCCATCTAGGGTGAAGAATTTTAAATTCAGTTTCACTGGAAGGGAAATTACAATCTTGTTTTTATCCATTACCTAAGATTGAGCAAACAAACTATTGAAAGAACCAAGAGAAAAACTTCGTACAACCATCCGGAGTATTTTAATGATATGGCGATGCAACGTTTTTCTACTTTCATTTGGCTCTTCTGCACTGATCTCTACGAGTGTAATTCGCACTGATCAGGTTTTGATCACCGTATTCCATCGAATACGTTCGTCTCCTAAGGAAGTAGTAACCTTCATCAAGGTCTTTTGGGAGGTAGCGCCAAATGCTCAGCGTTCACTGCTGACTGCGGCCAAAGTGTGGTTCAAGGATGTGTTTTTGCCTGCTGCTGAGTAGGACAAATATGCTGTCTGGAGGAGCCACCGCCGAATATTCCGAGTGATAATGAGCTCGAATGATCCTTCTGGTTCACTAAACTACGTTATTGAGACCTTTCGGTTGAAACCAGTCTCGGTAGTGCCCTCCGAAAGGAAGTGCGCTTTGTATTATGGGATACTGAAGTGAACAGCCTTCAAGTAGCTGAGTCCAGTCGTGAAGATACTTCGCGAGCAAACTACGGTAAAGGATAAAAACGAAAGCATAGTTTGTTGTCTCGTATCATTTGCTTTGTGGCTAAGAGCGAAAAAACGTTTCATGGCGAAGAATGTTCTTGGTGAAGGCTATTCAGATGAACAGTTGAAGAAAGCGAGTTAGAGATGACACTAGGGAACAGTAGTGTTTTTCGGCCGTTGGGATGCTTCTCCAGCAACAAAACTGACTCGCACATACTTTGCAGACCTACTTACGCTTGTATAGCACTAAGCCACAAAAAATAGCCAAATATATTTCCACTTTGGCTTGAATTCGTTCTGAAATTTTAAACGAATTTAAAATGGAGTTATTCCACGAATCTGGAATATTTGGAGACGATTCCCCATTTGATCTTTAATTTCAAATATTTCAATCTTACGTATTACATTTTGGTTCATCTAATTTAGAATTTTTAATACATGAAAAATAAATCTAAGAGCAGTATCTAACATTAAGTACGTCTAGCTGGCTAATACAATCTAGTGTAGATGATCATTTGCGCATGTGCATAATGCAGTGTTGTTTTTGAGATTTTTCTCAGGAAGATACCATCGAAATGGGGAAGGAGAGAATTATAGAAACCTAACAAGGGAATTTTTTTTTTTTTCAAGCAGCTCGGGATTGTGGCAATCACAAAGCAACCGCCCTTGATTTTACCGGACTCGAATCAACGTTACGTCTGTTGAAGAGTGGCGTATAAATAATAATAAAAAAATCAAATACTCAGAGGGTACTTGAATTCGCATTCAAGTTTGTTAGATTAACTTTTCGGCGCGGATTCTTCGCTCTTCGGCGAAGGGAGGGTAGATTCGGTACATGATTGTAAGCAAATGAGACGCCAACATGTTGGGAGGAAAGAGAGTTTTGCGGGTCACTAGAAAAATAAAAAAAAATGCAGATGTAAATTAGTTTCATTTTAAAAGTGCATTAAACATCGCATGTTTAGTTGATAATTTGTACACGCGTTTATTAAAGCATGCAGAGAGAGTTGAAGTGACCTCACTGTTGTTGTTTGCTTCAGAAATGCTTCTTTGTCCCAAGCACGCACTTCGTTATAAGAAACAATGCGTACCTCACGTAATATCGCCACGCATCGTCTGTTCTTCGTTCAATTCCTTGTTTCCAAATTTTCTCTTGCCAAACAACTTTTCGTTTAATCATGTATTTCGCATTCTCTCTTCAATCCACTTCTTTTCCAAAGGATTTAAACGCATTTCATAGCACGGATGCGCCGAATCCACTTTTCCTTTGGCTTGGTCACATTTGAAGCGAACCTGTTCACTTAAAAACTTATCTTTCCTTTCTGGTTCACTAATTGCTTCTTTTTAGCTCACTCTCCGTCAATCGAGTTCCACAACTGATCTCTTAGTCTACTCGAACCAACGCAGGACAAATGCATTGGAAAGGTTCGGAGAAACATGTGCTGTCGTTCTCGATATTTCCAGAGCTTTTAATTGTGTTTGACGCCGAGGCCTGCTAAACGAACTGCCATCCGTTGGTCTACCTGCCACTCTCGCTAATTGGGTTTCTCTCTGGTGGTTCGTTGCATGTTGTAGTCGATTACTCTCTCTTCTAGCTTCTTGCCGAATGCAGAAATACTTCAGGGCTTCGTTCTATCATTTTCTCGTACACGTAAATAACCGATTCTGAATCACCACTCATCATATTTAGTGCTGCTGTTGGTTGATTGTGCTCCCCATTCATCCTACTGATTCAACAAACCATGCAGTTCTCAGCCATCCCAAGCTTCAAGATTTAAGGCCCTGGTAGCTGAAATCTACCAGGGCCTTAAAAGCAAAGGAAACCTCGGCTTACAATCCCTTACCTTCAGTAATTCGCAAATCATCAGACAGAATGAGATGTTTTACTCCTCGGAGCGACATTTACCTCCAGCTTCCCTTGGCGTAGTGTAACACATCATCACAATCTCTAAAAAAAACTAGGAATTATACTTCTGCTCAAGATGCTATATTTCCTGCCCAGCTACTAACTCTAGACGCCCATCTTTAGAATATTGCCCCACATGCCTAAAATCTCTCTAAAATTCTTGATGCTGTTCTGAGGATAGCAATTGGGCTCATGGATGATCCTTTCCCTCACTAACTCATTCCAAATCCGACAGATGCATTGTCTTTCATTGTGATGTCTCCTCTACATGCATTTCCATGGTCCTGTGGACTTTCAACATCACTTCTCCTCTTTCTCTTGGGCCTGCTAAATAAGAGGAGGCTCCGTCTAGCACCCCTCTTCAGTACTGCTGCAAACACATCGAACCTGCTTCTCTTCCAGCTTATTTTGTTTGTCTGTCTCTGGAGCAGCATTCCTCATAAACTGTTTCTCAGCAGGTACAACCTCCAAATCTTCAATAAAAATGTTAAGAAATTTCTTCTTCTCACCTGCACGTGTGCCGTACACAAGCCATTGACGTGCTGAAGGTTTTTGTAAACTTCTATATGGGACATTTTCAACATTTAAAATGTGAGCCCATGTTTCGATCTCGCAGCTTCAGTTTTCTTCATGCGTAATGCAACCAATATTTTTTCTCACTTTCTAAGAGTTTGGTCAATTTTTTTTTTTTTTTTAAGATATGAAATTCTTTTTCATGGGATATCACTTATTATTTAGATGCAGTAGAAAAAACAGTCAGCGAATAGATTTCGGCAGTCTCTTTCTGACTGTGTTTCCTCCAATGTGCGACGTGTGGAATTTTCCTTTAGAATTCCTTCACGCCACCCACTTTGGTTGAATTGCGCAAAATTGTCAGGGAACGGGACCTTTACATAAACAACTATATTCCGATTTTGATCGAGATGCGGTAGCTGTGTCTGCCGAAGAGAGAACTTTCGCTACTTTCGAGATATTCTGGTTTTTATTAATTAAATTTAGCAAACTGTGGACGTTGAACACCTCTGACGGAAACAAGTGAAGGATCAGTAAAACTCAGCATAGCATGGGAGTTAATCGGTCGAATTTTGGCCATAGTGATTCGCGTAATAAAAGCAGTAGTTAAGCCACTGTTGTTGAATTAGGAGCCATGTGGAGTGGAATTCAGAACTTTCACGTTTACTGGTTAGCTCACTGCTCAGATTTAAGTCCGATTTGATCTGTTTTTATTAGAGAAGTTGGGAATATTTTACATAAACGAAGCGCGATGTTGTTGATGTGGTCACAGATGCTGCGGTTGTGCTGTTATTTGTCCAGATTGATATTTTGTGTAGCAAGCGATTCATTTAATCTCGAACGCAATATTAATTCTGTAATATGTAACGAATTAAATTAGACAGACGTTGCACAGTCGAATTGTCTATCTGTTTATTTATTTTAATGCTATAGATGAGGTATACGAAGACAGAGTACATGTGAATGTTTTTTTTGTTTGTTTCGAGTTTAAAATCCTCTTCTAGATATGGGGGGGGGATTCAACAGACGAAAGAAATTCATTTCATGAAGCCTAAGCTCACAGTAAGTTTCAGTGGCTTGAAATGTAAGATCGAGGATGTTTTTGAGACAGTGCGTGCAAGGGTCCGAAGTGGATGCTGTGAATTTGCAGCGAACCAATAGAGAGTCGTGAATGAAGAGCGGCGCATGTTTTACAGCTGGTTCACATCACTACCCATCTGAAACGCCTGATTAGGTGATCTCTTCCGATTTTTTATTTCTAATTTTTTTTTTTACCTTATTTGTAATACATATAAAGGCAAATGTTAGCTCTCATCGTAAAGAAGGCGATGTTGTGGAGCTAATCAACCCTTCGTAAGACTGCAGCAATTTCGGATGGTCTCCCGATATCGCATTCAGCATTGTTGCCTATTAGGAATTTAGCAGCTTTATTAGCCAATGATAATGATTTATTACTAGTTACAGCCTGATCGCTTCTTTTGCTATTTTATGAAAAGTTTCCTCACTTTTTTTTTGTTGGAGTCTCGCGCAAGAAGAGATTGTAAACCTGTAAAACATCAGTAACATTTGTAGGCTTAAATGATATAATTCGGAGGTCCTGCTTTAGAGACTAAACAAGGTCCTTTTCACGCCACATTAAATCTCCCGCAAGCAGAATTGGTTGGGTTGTGGTTTATTGGCGAGAGGACAGCAAAGGTCATAATGCGTCATTACACAGGTTACCGACATGTAAAGCAGGATCGGATTCTTACCATTGCGATGAAAGTTATTTGCTATCTTTTTATCGGGAAGATGAATGCATATAATCGGGTTTAGTAAGTTAGCCTTTTGGGATTCTGTTTTTTTTTTTTATGTGCAAAGAATGAGAGAGAGGGGGAAGGGGGGGGTAGAGGTGTAGCCCGAATGCTCCATAAATGTTTGTGCTATACACTTCTTAACTGAGTAATTACTTTATCTGCCTTCATTCGAACTATTTTCTTTATAATTTGCTTCGATTATTATCGAATCTTTTCGTAGCAAATCGGTGCTTCGCCGAACTGGTTGCAGACGCCCCCCGTTTTCCCACCGATCTTTAGAACTACTTTGTTAGCCGAGGAGCCAGGAAATCATCCGCCGTAGTTCCGTGCTTACACTACACGCAGAAATTATCTGCGTGTTATCTCATTTACTTGAACTTTGTCACCTCAGACGAATCAAATCGCAACTGCTGACACAAGAACGATTTTCTTTGCCGTAAGGAAAAGTCTGTCCCACGAGGGTTTCGGTCAGATCCCGAGTAAAACGAGCAGTAGCATTGCCGCTAAGCATACTTCCACGGAAGTGGAAGTATGTTTAGCTGCATAAGACGGAGCCAAGTCTTTGCTCCGCCTTATCGCTCGCAGATTCAGACAGCCGCAGGGTTAATGGACAGAAATAGTGCTGACGAAAGATCTGCGTGATACTTGCGTTGCCCGGGTCAGGACAAATGGAACTCTTCGCTGCTGTCACTTTTGTCCGTTAACGATTAATTTGGGAAGAATGATGCTCTTGTTCGGTCATTGACGAGGCAAAAAATGCTCGCTCAAACATCGACAGTAACGCCGTACAGCTGCCCAGTTTCCGAAATAATTTCTATCAGCACATGAGAAAGGTGTCGTCTTTTTAAAAACCATTTCGATACGAAAAAAGGATTTTACATTCGCTAACTGTACAGCGTATTACGATGAAATGAGCGGAAATACGCAACCACACCATGAAAAAATATTCTGATGCTTGAATGTATTTTTCTTCGGTGCGATGATGAGAAGATAACAACAAAAATCGCTGAGTCAGTCAGTTTCTGCGCAACCTCGTATTTCTACTTCTCTCTTTCAGTAGAAGATTCGCAAACCTAAACCCTGTTGTACTCCAGAAAATCCGATGTCATATGTCAATTCAACCCCCTCACCGAGGTGGGAAAATATGACCGTTGCAGTCATTGTCGGTGCCAGGTTATTTTGCGCCCTAAGAAAAAGTTCAAAAAGTTGCGCCCCTTCTTTCATTAAAATGTTTCTAACTGACATTAAACAAAATAAAACAAAATATCAATTTTATTTTGATATTATATTTTTATTTTTATTTTATATTTTATTTTAATTTTAAAATAAAATTGTCTTTCAGTTTAAATTAATACGTAAATTAATATGGCTTTTTTATTTTCTTTTTTAATTTGAAAATTCTCTGTTATAATTCATTTACAAAAAAAAAAAAAAAGTTATAAAATACCGAAATTTAATATTTTAAAATGTTAACGTTTTAAAATATTTATCTTAACTGAATTTCGAATAGCGGTAAGTTCAAATCGCTTAGGTAAGGAACAAAAAAAAAAACCAAGAGTTAAACAGTAAAATAGTGCGATGTGTGAGGGATAAGGAAAAAGAATCGATACCTAAATCATATACCACTATTTAATTTTGATATTTTAGTAAAGCATGAACATAGCTTGAAGTTTTGCGCCCCTTCATGGCTTGCGCCCTAGGCGGGTTGTTTAGTTTGCCTAAATGGTAGCGCAGGCCCTGATTGCAGTCTGAAAAAGTGCTCGCCTAAAACAACGTCCCGATTTTGGTGTGGTATTTTGCCCCATCGAAAATGAATGTAAATATGAGAGTATTCGTGCTCGCCTTATTTTTTAAGGTACGCTTGCATGTTTTCACCGAATTCCATGTTTACATGCTTCGTAGCTGTTGGGTAAATCGCAACTAGAGGGCATATCAGGATGTGTCCTAATGTTCCACTCAACTTCTGAAACATTCCGATATTTTCGAACTGAAATATGGGTCGTTCATTTGCAACCCTTATTGTTCAGGAAGTGGAGCTAATAACGCGAAGGTTCGATAACCCCGCTTACCCCTATTGGCCATACATTTATCCACACTGACCACTAATATATTACAGTTTTGCAACCTTTCGTGAGGATTTCACGCACTCGCAAAGGATTCATCATATAACAAACAATAAACGTGACAACCATTCAGGAAAAAAAAAATAAAAAAAATATTTTTCCAATTCATCGAAAGTGTTTTTTTTTTTTCCCCGTAAGAAATTCCTTCTAATAGAAGTCATAAATGTCTCTGTGCACTTGGGAAGCCCTACAACTTTTCACGGAAGTCTAAGGGTTTTCTGCGGAACACAGTTTAAGAAACTACGTCAGAGAAGGGTTCTGAAGTAGGTCCACAGGACGAAGGTCGCGAGGAAGGGAAGAGAGTTCTGCACTTGTCACCACTTCCAGAAACTCTGCTGCTCTGCACAGATGATCACATTCTTCGAAGTGTGATCAAATAACACACCAATTTCTTCGAAATTGGTTACTGACTAACACGAGTTTCTCTCTTGAAATATTTCTTTAATATAAGGACGTTAAAAGGTTTAATGAACTGAGCTCAACAGAAGAAAATTTCTAAGATTACAAGATTTATCTTTTAATCTGAGAAATGCTATCTGATATCTCTTCGAAATGTTTAGTTGTTCCTTTTGGCTGAATGAAGTTTAACGAGTTTTTAGTGTAGGGATTTAGTGTGTGGCAACGAATACGATCAAATATATTCGGCGTGAAGTTCATACCATGAACAGTCGAGGATGTCACTCTTCTAAGGACGAACGCAATAAACTGACCACTCAGTACATATCCAACTTTCTGCAGATTTAAACGGTATTCATCGGAAGTGAAAATAAAATATTCTGCATTTAACAGAGAATTCTGAGCGAGGCTCAGTTCACCAGAATGACTTCTGCATTTTGGTTTCTTTCTAAATTTTTAAAAATCGCATAAATATTCTTTCCGCGGAAATGTTATTTTTTTCCTGCAAAAATTGGGATGAATTTATACATAGAAAATACTGAGAGCTTACGCTGGCAGCAAAAGACAATATGCGCAAGGTAGACTTGGATTATTTCCATTGACATTGCATTTACTTTTAGAAAGAAAGAATACACGAAAGAGACAGAAAGATTGTATTTAGGTGATTGATTTTGCGATCGGTAAGAACTCGTGTCAAAGGGTAAAACTGAACACCGAATAGAATTTGCTGATATCAATGATTAAAAAAATATATTAGTATTACACAGAACACACACGAGCCCAGATTCTATCATACGTGACCGATCACTTCTTCATTTGGAGGTTTTCAGTTAGAGATGAAGGATCGCTTGTCTTAGCAAAATATGTATATTGAAATGGAAGTTTTTAAAAGAGCGAACGAACTAGACTGTAGCGAGTGCTTTAACACACAGTGTGAGCCGTTCGTTTGCAAAGTCAGATTGAAGAGAACGTGGTGGACTGTCGCGCAAAAACAAAGTTTCCAGTAGACATTGATGAATGGGCCTTTCTCGAGTACATCAATTTTCTTGTTAGACTCGCTCGGTGGATCGAGACATTCTGGGCTACCTGATACAGCAGCTATCCGTGGGATGACTTGTGCCACCTGCCCCATCCATCACTCCACATGGGCTCCGGAAACGCGGAGTAACCTGTAGATGCACTTCGAGGAGTTGAAACACGGCTGCATTTCTTCTGCGCCGCCTGCTCTATAATCTTAATATTGCCATAATAAGACGAGGGAAGCAAAAAGGAAGCCACAGAAATTCGGTAAAAGTTGTGGGGACGATACGACCTGCTACTGTCACACGAGAATTAGCATCCGAAATCCGTTCCACAACTACCGTCATCAGCGTCAACTTTACAGTCAAAGTCACATCCTGGTTGTTTTTATTTGTGATAAATGCGCTTTTATCGCGTTTAATTATGATCAACACATTCTTGGATGCACAAGACGTCGCTCTTCATACCAAATAGCTGATTGAAGGGACTCAGTAATAAGCCAGTGAACTTCAAAAATCTTGGTTCAGATGCACTTTAATTATTAATATATGTCAATTCTTCTTATCGAGTGGCAGTCCAATTCGTGTCAGGGCCGTTGGCTGAAGGTCCGCAACTCGAACAATAAAAGGATACTCCCCATACTTTTAATGAAAGTGGCCTCATAATACAGCTCTGCTTCACTTAAAAGAGCACCCATATCTGGTTGTTCTTGGTTATTTTTTATTTGTGGTGTCATTTCCCCTAGGCATATTTCATTGCAAAATTAAGATAAATATATAACTTTTTTAATTCATAATTGATGCATAATAATAAATGTCTCACTATTATCCGCTGAGTGAGGCGTCTCTTCTTTGAAGAACAACCAGTAGTAGGTAAACTGTAGCCAACACCAGTCCTCCCTGATGATTTTAGCATGCTTTTTACAAGTAGTAACTTATCTCTTGGCGTCTTGCCTTTGTTGTGTGCATTTTCTATAAATGCTTCAAACGCTGATCTTCATCTGAATTGGGATCAATAGTTCCCCCACTCTCTTAAAACCTTTGAAATGAGTGCATCAGTCCCTCCCCACCCCCCATCATTTAACTCCAAGCTGACAGAACAAATCTCTCTTCCTGGTCGTTCATTTCTTGTACTGTAGTCCTATGGAAAAGTCCTCATCTTGTGTTTTCTATTGAATACAAGATCGACAGCATTTCGCATCAAATGTGAACAAGACTTCTTGCCCATCAACCGTACTGAAGCTTGACCATTCAACTTCTCATGTAGGGATCAACATAAGAATTAAGATGACTATCAAATTCGGGAATTTCATTTATGGGATAAAAAAATTCCACTGTAACAAGTTTTATCGCTGTTTATTTAAATCTCAGAAATTTTAAATTTTTCTGAAACAAAAAAAAGTTTTTTTTTTCACGGTATTTTAATTTTCTTGCAATTACTACACGTATATGTGACACGATGCAAGATGACAGTCCAACGGAGTAATCGGGGGAAGGCCGAAATCAAATGCAGAGTTATTTGCCTATCATAAATGCCATTTTGCAAGTAATAAGTCATCGCTAGGTCAAGGATATCAAGTTTAGCATCAAACGGAACTTCGGATGATTCAAATGCTTGTGTTGAATGCGAAAAGTGAAATAGGTGCAGCAGAGTACGAATGTAGAATGATCTAAAAGTAAACTTCTTTTCATTCCATTCACATAAGATTTGCTCCGATGGGAATGCGGAAAAAAATTATCACAACAGATGGGGTAGGCAATAAGGCGCTGATCACTTAATGTTGAAAACTTCCCCCGACCTTTAATAATGACCTTTGAATCCTTACAAACTCATTATTCTTTACATCTCATCTCGCACATGTGCCGTATCAGAAATTAAAGATGGGTGCATATTTGTTAGTGTTTCCTGTTCTCCCCAAGTTACGAAAATAGCTTGAACGGTGTTGTATCGCAACTCTTCCCGTTCTCTTTTGATTAACGTCCAAAGAAATTTAAAGTCGGTTAAATGTTTGGTCTCCTGGCTTTGAATACTTTCGTTCTCTCTGTGACGACCTCAAGAAATGATTTCAACCCCTTTTTTTTAATTGTCTTCATTTCGATTTTCATCAGTGGTGCAGAGGATGTGCTAGTCAAAGTTCAAATTCTTACGAGTTCGCCAGTTTGCTTCTCCAAGTGAGTACTTCCTGACGGCAGCGGGAGCCAACGCATTGTGATCGGAAAGCAATCGCATGTTTGCATTTTTTTCCGGTGCTAAAAATTCACCTTTTAGTATTTTAATTTAAATCAAATTAGTCGAATTTGCATATCTGTGGAACAATATGACGTCATCGAAGCTCTCACAATCTTATCCTATTATAATACAATAAGAAAATTCATGTAGCTACTCGCCTTCTCTTACAACTGATGGGGTAGATCAAAAGTGGATTTAAACAGGGATTGAGCTACTACTAGGGGTGATCGAGGAATGGTCGTTATTACGGTTTTTACATTTTTGATTTTGCTTATTATAATTTACTTCAATTTTTCGTAAATAACCTTTTAAAAACTTTAATTAAAACGGTGAGGAAATGATCGCACACAATCAAAGAAATATGGATTTTGCATTATTTTTTACGGAGACATAACTTCTCTTCTTCCTCATCGAAAAAAATTCAACGCGAAGCCATATTTAGCTAAAATACATGTTTTTTTTTTTTTTTTTTTTTTTTTTTTTTTTTTTTTTTTTTCAGACTTGAAGTGAAGGAGATAAACAGCAGGGTTACCGTATCGCAAACTAGCCAGTGAGCACGTGTATTAATAGGCGTAATTATACTCTCATCGTAGCGTTAGTTGTTTCGGCCATAATCTCAAACCAAACAAAAGCCAAAGTTTGTCGATGGAACAGTTTGGATTAAAAACAAAATCGAGACGACTCAACTCGCTTCACAACATCAGTAGTCATTCATTCTGCCTATCCAGAGCAGACTCGTTGCTTTGTATCATTTCGAATCATTCAACCAAATTTACGGGCACAAATAGCTCATCCCCCACCCCCTCAGATAGAATCGAAAATTCAGATGGCTCCACAATTTCGTGTAACGATTCCAAATGCAGAATTTCAACGGAATGCGTGCGGCAGACAGATTGCGAATTCGAAACTCGGGTAAATCACCTCACAATAATAATAATAAACCTGAAAAGTCAAAATAACTACATTGCTCCGATTTCTTGAGAGTAGAAGAGATTAACCATCTATCCTGACTTAATATTCATTTTGCTAATAGGAAGGTAGACTTTTTATCTCCTTATTACTCCCCTAAAAAGACGAACCTACCTAATTGATAGATAACGGGCTTGTGGCATTTATTAATTAAAGTTTAAGACCTACTGACTTCAGTTAATCGCTAAAGTAACCAACATCCTTTAGTGCAAAAGATAAAACTTTTGCACTCTACGCTTTCAAGTTAGTTTTTTTTTTTAAATGACCTTATTACTTAATATTACCGTAATACGTCTCTGTTATCGGAAACTGAAAAGAAGGGGGATGTAAAACGTGTTAAGGATATTGTGTATCGCCTCATACTTGTAGTGATAGTCAACCCGATCGCATCCGAGGGTTCATCTTCCCAGAAACTCTCCTCTCTCTTTGTATTGTTTAGTTGCCGTGAAAGGGGACTTCAGTGAATGTTCTTTGAGGTGCCGGAGTGAGTATTTGTGTTTAAATGATGAAACGCAAGTTAACCATCGCCGCTGCGTGCAAAAGCGAACTAACGATTTTGAATTCATGCGCGCAGATGGAAAACGCCGACAAAAGAGAGGACACATCAGCAAATAATAGAGGTTGTGCTTTTCTATCTTTTGAGAAAAATGTCACTATTTTGATTGTTTTGGAGAACACGCTGTAATGTCTTAGAATTTTAAGCTGAAATCTCATAATTTTTTGGAAATGTGGATTTTATGGGAATGATTGAATGATTAACCATTGTCGTATCGGATTTGCGGAGTTCTGTTTCAGAAAAACTCCCAGTAAGTAACCAACGAAGACTTAGAATATCAAATTCAATATGTACCTTTTTAGCGTAACGATACGTAAGTGTTGTGCCATGTAAAAAAAAAAGTGGGGGAGGATAACAGTTTTTTTTTTTTATAACAAACGATTCCATTGATATCAATTAGTTATTTCTTCAATAGCCATACGAACTGTACGATTTGCTTTTGCAAAACAGTTAGCTAGACTTAAGGCCAGTCGTTCAGAAACGAACATGTGATTTTGCTTTATACACCGGCAATCATGGATAGTGGAGTCTGCTTGTTCTATCACATAATTAAAAAACCGCTTAAATGTCTTATATTCGAGTAATCTTAATTCTCCTAATATTACAAAATTTTTCATTTTTTCCAAAATAAAAATAATAATAAATAAATTATTACGCATTATTTTCTAACGCAATCGGAGCTTGCATTGTAATTTTCTGCTAGTTTATTTTGCTCGCCATACTCGATGCCCGCAACTATCTGACAAAATACAGAAATTAATAGCTGCCATTTTTTCCCTTCCCCGCGAAAGACTTTAAAGCGGAAATAACTGCTCTGCACACAAAACACTGAAATTCTTCAGGCTTGTAACAAGCAAGTGCTGATTTCAAAATGAAGGATGAAAATCAGCCTTTACAGAAATCAGCTTCTTACTTACAGCTGGGGGGTCCGCTATTTTACAAGTTTTGCAATCTCTTGGGGAAGGGTTTCACGGAGAAATGAGGCAACTGTTTTGGTGTGTTTTGCTAGTTGGACGTTGTAGTCGCTGGGCAAGACAGCGTCAGGAAGACTATTTCAAAGAACAGAGAGAAAGATCGAATGAAAGAATAAGAAGAGAAGTTATGGGGCATGCTTTGGACTGAACCGTGAATGGATGTTGATAGATGCTCCTTATTGCAGTTTTCAAAGAAAACGGTAGGGAGAATGATGCCGCTTCATCGCAACATACGCCAAAGAAATACCTAATAGGAGGGGTAGAAACTGGACGTCTACGTCAGCGAGTACTTGGAGTGAATCTTAAGGTGAGGTTCATTAGCTAATCAAATTATCCCGTTCTGGATAGCAAAGCGCATTTTGGCTAGCGATGTAAATCACCGGATAAAACAGATCTGGGGATTAACAGACCAAAGGTAAGGAGGGATGAAGAGAGATAAGATTGCGTTTTGGTAACACCTCATCCTACAGGAAAATGACAAACAGATCAAAGTCTAAGGCATTGAAGATCTTGAAGCGCTGAATGATGTGGATTTGAACCTTCAGCCCGTTGGTTGAAGAGCGAGTGTGTTACTCATTCAGCTCGGCTTTGCGTAAAAGGAAAATATGGGTGGTTACTTCTCGATAGGAAGCATTCAGATTTATGCAACATAAGCGACGTAATTGAAGAGCAGAAATCCAACGAATAAATTGCTGTGAGACTAAAGCATTCACAGAATATTTGGCGACAAAGTGATCTAGAATGATAAGGGGAAAATGCAGTTCAGTTTTGTTTCTTTATATTATTAATAAAAATTACAAAGCAACTCATGACAATTAACACAGCGGTGTTCTTCCCGTGTTACCCTTTTTTTTTCATTTAATAATTGCAAATAAGTCTTGTAATCTGGTGAAAACCTCAAAGTTAGTCGATCTTTAATGCATACAAAGATCTTTTCCTCTCCTTAAATTCTGGTTTTTAATCCCGTATCTGTGCAAAAATCAATAATACACGAGCACATACAAATTAATTTAATTAGGCTTAGGAACATCGCCTCTTACGTAACATTTTGTGAGAATGTTATTCCACTTTGGCTAGTATTCCACTTGTCTGCGAGTATGTTTATTCGTAACTCGCAGACAGTGCAAATTCACAGACCTAGAACACTAATTATTAGTAAAATTAACTCTTAAACTATCCGATGCAGTATTTCCTTTTATTAGTATATGAAAGCTGATAGAAGATGATTTTAAAATGCATCAAACAGCAATTTGCACTAATTTTCTTCCGTAAAAAGTGCTCCTTAAATATCTCGTTTACAGCTCGCAAATTAAGTGTCTATAAATTAAATCCTAAATGGCACTTAACTTGAATTAAGTCCGCAAAGACTGTTTCTCAAAATTCCTTATACGTTCAAGACGAACATTGTAATAGGGATATCCATTTAATGTATCTAACATCATTCATGAATAAAATAAATGTCGGAGGGACACTTCGAGTAGCGTGCAACCGACTTTATTGCGTTATAAATTGCAACTGAAGCTGCACATCATTCGCTCCACTCCAGATGGCACGCAACACTGCAGTTTAGGAAGTGCTGAGTTAGGCAGGTGAGCCACTTGTTGAAGGGGCTCACTAATTACCGTGAAGCTGCCCCCCAATGTCTCGGGTTTATTTCTTACACAAGCCATAAATTAACCTTTTGTCAAAACTTGCACATCTTAACAGTTTATTTTGACTCTTCAAATTACAACAGATGTGCCACTCTCCGCCTTCCACTGAATACGTTTGACTGGATTTGGAACGGGGGGGGGGGAGGAAGGTGCTTATTCATATCGATACCTTCATTTTTCACGTTCAATAATTATGAAAAAGATGCATTTAAACAGTGCACATGAAGTATATCTTATCGGTTTCCCAATTTTACCAACTTTCCGAGCATGTTAACTGAATTGCAGTATTTATTTCTCTTTATTTGCATACTTAATAACGGGAGCGCGTATTTTTAAAATCGATTCTGGAATGGACTTTAGAAAAAAAGCAAGGGACTGAAGCGTTTCTCCCCATACACCCCTTTCAAGTGATTCTGGAATGGCGAATTCTATTTTTGTAATAAGAAAGCCTCTTTAATGCTCGCATGTTGGTTTGAACCCTGTCTGAGAAACGTGCGAAACGCCTTATAAAGGCTGTTCCATTGCAGGCGAGTTAATAAGTCTCCCATTAAAAAAAAAAAAAAAAAAAAAAGCGACAGTTTTCCTGCACGGATTTTATCTTTGTAAAAGAAATGGCTCTGGAGAAAGAGTAGAACTAAATCCACAAAGTCCTGATGCGTTTTGAGCTGCGCTGATGAAAACAGCAGCGTCCTCTAATGAACGTTAGTTTTGGCGCAAAGATGGTCGTTTAGTTGCGGAATAAGAGATTTTAATGTGAGGCGAGAAGTTCGTCCACTCTAGTGAGACACTTCTGAAATGTATTTTGGAGTTGGATGAGTTGCGGCCCGTAAGATTTTACATTTTTGATTCTTCAAAATTTTCAGACTTCAGTTTGAAATTTAGGAAAAAAAAAATGTTTGACTAAACAAAAAAAAAAGTAGAGAAAAATGTCACAAGGAGATGTGGAGTGCGTAATAACGGGAAGGTAATAATAATGCTACGGCGGTAATCCCCCTGCAACACAGATTCGTTGAACTTATTTTAGGAATTCAAATTTTAGTTCCAAAGAATTGATAATAAAAAGACGGTGTCCTTTAAATGTCGCTCGTTTAGTGGATATACGAAGGGACAACAGTTGAAGCAATGACAACTCCGTTATGAGCGCATCACCCCTGAAAAAGGAAGAATATCCTTATTTTATTTTATTTCTTTGAGATCGGAGAAAATGAGAAACTTAATGATTTCAACCTGCGAAACCGTAAATGAGAAATGCGATGTGCAACGCGTTACAAAAATTGTACGATGCTTCGAAACAGTTGAGATGTTAATTATCAGCTTTGTTTATCGCTCTTCTGTTAGCCAAATAAAACGAGGGTAAATATGGGGACATAAAGGGCATTCTCAGCTTTGCAGCTGATCCCATTAAGAGAGGCGCAGCGCGTCGTCCCTTTCTCGTGCAGTCTTATTTGTAACCATTACTTCGATTGAAATACTAAAATATTCACGACACAAACGCGTCTAATTTTTGTTTGCACTCGAATTCAGTTAATTTGGTTAATGGAATTTTTCTGGGAACTCTTCTTGTCAAATAGAAGTAAAAAGAAAAATCTCAAAGTAGCAAGTGCTTCACAATGTATCGATAACTACTGCGAGAATTAAGGATGCGATGTATCCTTTTGTTCCCTTCCCAAATAGCTTTCCGACAACAACGGTAATTGCAGTAGTCGAAAGACAAATTGGGGAACACGAGGAAGAAAGCTCCAAACTTTAAAAGCACATTTTATGACTTCAGAAGCTTACTTTTATAACCTTCTTTATTTCTCGTATTCCAACCTCTAACTCTGGAATGTCTGAAATTGGACAGCCACAGACATGCGTGCGTCATGGCGAATTCAAAGCAAATATCCCTAAACTTTGGTCTTATATTCGCAAATTAGGAAGGTAATATCAGGCATTCGCGCCTGATATTTGTTAGAAAAGTGAAGATGTCGATGGCAACCCAGTTTAAGAACTCATTTCAAAGTCCCTCATCCCGAAATAAAAAGAGATGAGGAATTCACGTAATCAAGAATTCGATCTGTTGTTTACTTGTGTGATCACACACGTGCGGTTAGAAATACGCCGAACAACTTTTGTGTTTCATTAAAATGCAAATAAAAAAGAAAATCCAGCAGCGATAGGCTGCTGTGAAGCGCTCTGTCTTGTTCGACCACCCCTTAATATATTTTACGCTTTGTTATCGTCTTAGCACTCGGCAGGCTTCCGGGAGTACTTTAATTTTGTGAGGAGACAAACCAACAGTAATAGGATGCCTGATAAGCTCGTGGTTTGTACAACGATGAATGAGGCTATAAAAGGACACTCTATGAAAACGAAATTGAGCGTGCCTTCCATTCTGTTTTTTAAGTTTTTATTTTTTGGCAGGGAGGGGGGATTTTCTTGGAATTAAGAGCTGTACTTGATTGGAGGGAGTTCAAGTGGAGCTTCTTGAATAAACTGATCTGAATTAGTCAAATTGATATCGCCTTTGTAAGTACCTGAACAGAAGAAGCCAATCATTGCCCAGTTCGTGTAGATAAACAGATAGAGAAAGTAGATAATATTGTAAATGGTATCCTTTTCGCCAATAAGGAGTTTGTTTTGGGCGAAATTGCACTCATTTCAGAACGTATTTCGCCGTAAGATGAATTACGTGGAAATAAAGCACTTCTCGAGCAAATGGAAGCAAAATGAATTATAAAAATGATGACGCTGAGGCTGACTTAAGATTCATGACCATCTTTTGTTGATCCCGGGACTGGTTGCGGCATTTAAGGCACTTTGCAAGGAGTGAAACGTTTAAGCAACGGGGATGAGCTGATTTAAAATTCCACAACTGAGTTAATTCATGCAGCGCATTTATCTTCGTGTTCAATTTAGACCTCTGGTTAATGCAAACAGTAATCTGTTTCTTTTTATTGTGGGTTGCCTCCATTCATATCTTAACTGCATCGCATTATGGTCGGGCGTGGAATTCGTTATATCTAATGAAAGACGCCTTGTGAACTGCTTAAATCAACCTACTTCATAATTATGCACGTGAAAAGAATGATACTCGGAGCAGCAGTTAATATCGCGGCCTTATATAATGCGGACTTACTAAAAAACCAAACACAAACAAAATAGATAGCACTGCACTAAAAACAAAGAAAAAAAGTTGGAAGAAAACAATCTAGAAATCATTTGTTGAAAGTTTATTTTTCACTTGGTTAGACTATAATAAATTTAGTTTAATCTTTTATCCAAGTTTGCGCCTGAAAGTATCTTCAGGACTGGGGTTAAAGTGGTACAACACCGGGCAACTCGTTGCAAAGGTGGAGCAAGCTAACATCACTCCTATCTCAGTATCTCCCATAATGCAAAACACATCTCCTTGCAGATATGTATAGTGTTATGCATTAAGGGAAGGGCCACTACCCAGACTAGTTTCGACCTTTATTGAGGTCTCTTCAGTGGGAACCAGGCCCAAGGCAGAAGCATTAGCAAGGTCATCTCCTCCTATAGGAGCTGCCAAACGATGTGTCACCTTTTTATTAAATTACTCTTTACTAAATCACTCTTGGGCCTGGCTCCCACTGAAGAGACCTCAATAAAGGTCGAAACTAGTCTGGGTAGTGGCCCTTCCCTTAATGCATAACATTATACATATCCGCAAGGAGGTGTGCTTTGCATTATGGGAGATACTGAGATAGGAGTGTTGGTAGCTTGCTACACCTTTGCAAGGAGTTGCCCGGTGTTGTACCACTTTACCCCAGTCCTGAAGATACTTTCAGGCGCAAACTTTGTTTGCACACACTTGGATAAAGGATTAAACTAAATTTATTATAATCTAGAAATCAATTTTCTCGACCAAACAAGCGATTAATATACTAGCGATAGTTCTGTAAAGCAGTTCCTGCCAGGATTGGAGAGAAGTTGAGAATGTTTTAATAATATTTCCACATTATAAATCTAGAACACAAGATGTCTCCTCAGCAGCTGAAAACAGCAAAGCCATTTATGAAACGCGTTCTTTAGCCTTCTAGAAACTCAATTTTTTTATCAACAGAAAAACAAACCAGTCGAAGAACGCTATTAAACAGACTTAATGCACTAACCTCATAGGCTTAGTAGCTTCGGACACACTAATCCAGCTGTTCTTTCGTGTTTTGGTGGAGATGGGAAAGAAAGTTCTGGATTGTGTAAACACGTTTACACAATCCAGAAACCCTGCTTTTTAGAGATGGATTTTTTTCAAGCCACTACGGGGCTCCAATAAGCACTGAAACTGGACGATGAAATTCACCCAAAGAGAGTCGCATCCCCTCCCCCCGTGGCAGAATTCAAAACTGAACTCAACTGGTTAGAGAGTTGGCTGATTTGCATTTATAGTCAAAGCAACCCAGGTTATAAAGGCTAGTGTATTATGTCTGCTGATGGCATGCGATATAATGCCCGGATTGCTTGCTTGGAGGGATGAAAAACCCTTCCCCCCTTCATATCCGACCTGCTAACTCCCGTTAAATAGAAGAGTCCTGAAAAATGTGAAGAACGTTTATCGGGGCGGTTTCTAACATGGGTCTTTCCAATCAAAAGTGATGAGAGAGAAAAAGAAGCGTTCTACAATCAGCCAACCATCTGGAAAAGAATTAAGTAGTAATGTTCTGTATATAAACAACGATGCAAGTGGCATTGCTTTTAAAAGTTTGTTAGTAATTCAGTCTAAATCATGGATCTGAGTACTTTCACACACAAAAAAACACCTTTTTTTCCCTCTTCTTCCTTTCATAATTTTCTTCCACATTTTCTAATATTAACAGACTTATATGTGACACCTAAGCCAGGCGTTATCTTCATACACACTATGATGTCGAAGAAGGGAGAAAAATCAAACGGAGTTCATTTGTTCTCCGCTTAATTTGAGTTCCATCTGTGAACTGTTTTTAAGCCCTTTTCGCCTGAAGCAGTTGTAGCTGGTATCTCTACTGACACAGCAGGTTGAGACACCCCCCCCCCTTAAAAAAACGAGTAAACTGACCGCAAAATGCATTCAGTTGTTAACAGTTATGGTGGCTTCAGCCGTATTCCCAACCAAACGTTTTGAAATTAAACCCAAATGCATTTTTCGAGAAGGAACTCAAGTTTCTTAATTACAATTATGTATTTTAATTTTCAAATTCATAACTTCTAATGATATGACGTGAAGGGGTTCTGAACTTTAAGAAACCCCTACAGAACAGAACGCTAGCTGAAAAAGTTCCGAGAAAGAATAAACAAAGAAACAGCACGCGAGAGATTTTCTCCCAGTGTTTGCTTAATTAATCCGTTTTCGTTTCAGTGGATTAACTGAAATAACAACAGTTGATTCGTTTTTATTTCTTATTAATGAGCAGCTTACGCCATCCTGAGGAACATCTTGTGTCTACTCTACTGCGGAGTGGCTACATTTGTCGTACCCTCACGGAGTCTGAATTAGTTTTGAAAATTGCAAGATGCATTTGTCCATTCCTAATGAACTTGCATCTCTCTCTACACACACACACAAATAGGCAAGTTACGTATGTATATGCGGTTTGCGGTTATGTTTTCGTGGTAGTTTTAATCTTCCCACTGACCGCAAACAATACGCCCCGGGGGGGTCTGTTTTGAGAGGAAAACTATCGGTGTTACAAATGCAGTGCTAACAGTAGGAAGGATCTGATTTATGTTCTGTCATCCCAGTGATATTCGGAACAAGATTATACGACGGTAATAACACTGGCATCCTTTCACATTGTCCTCTTGTAACGACTCTGTTTCCCTTCGGGTGGTTAAATGCACACAACCGGGCGTTTTCAGTTGTCTCCGGAGCGCTCGACACATAATGGTAGAAACAATCGTGTCCTAAGTTAATATGTTTGAATGACGTCACAGGAAATCAAAGCGGAGTTTGAAACAAGGAACGAGTGTATTCTTATTTTTAGCATGTTCTCTTGTAGCACACCCAGTTATATATATATATATATATATATATACAGGGTGTTCGGGATAAATTTGACATATTTATAATTAATTATATTTTTTCCGTAAGTTACATGTATTAACACACACTTCTCTTCATTTAAAAGTTTGGACCCTTCTTCATTCATATACAAGATGTCAGAAAGGATGGATAGCTGGAACCCACCTGAATCATGGAAGAGAATAACTTGTATCATGATGATTCGTGCCCGCCATCAAAATAAGGATATTACGACTGCTGCCCAATGCTCCCTGAATACAGTAAAAACAATCAGGCATGAACTAGAGACTTGCAATGGTGACTACGAGGATGTAGCAAGAAGAAAGATCCCTAGCAGACGATCTGATTGCGTTCGTACAGCAGAATTCCTCGCAAATCTGCAGGAACAGGTGTTGAAGAACCCTGGCATTGGAATTCGGGCTTTGTTCGTGGAGTTGCTAACTGTAGTCAAGCCCTGGATAACAAGGGTAGCCAATGGTAGGCCGTATGTATGGCAGTAGGATTCGGCCCCTTGCCACACCTCTGGGAAAAGTCAAAAATGGTTGTCTGAAAATTTCTACGACTTCACCAGTCCAAATGTTTGGCCTCCAAACTCCCCAGACCTTAACCCCATGGATTATTTTGTATGGGGCGCAGTTGAAAAAGACACCAATCGCACTTCCAGTAATACAAAAGCCCAGTTAATGGATAAAATTAAAACAGTTTTTGCGGCTCTTCCCAGGGAGACTGTAGCATCAGCTTGTTCGAGGTTCCGAAGCAGAATTGAAGCTGTGATCGATGCTAATGGTGGTTATTTTGAGTAAATCTTGTTGATAGTACTGTAATTAACTCTGCCTGTAATGTTTTTTTGTCAATTCATTAAATTTAATAGATACAAAGAAGATTTTCTTTTTCCTTACGAAACTGTCAAATTTATCCCGAACACCCTGTATATATCGATATTGTTCATTATTTAACAACATTAATGATCCGTCTAACTAATTTTCCAATGGAGCAGAAGAGCAGCATATGATGGAACTTTTTTTTTGTAATGATGACCTCACACATAAAAGGTCACAAGACCTATAATACTGCAGTGACATGTGTGGGTAAGTGAATGGGAGGTTGTACTCAGTGGGAAAAACAGTATGGAGGAGATTGTTCCAAAGAATAGAGGTGGGTGGAATGAAGGAAGTTAGCTCAGCGTGTTCCAAGCTGGACAATGTTGACCAGTGACTGCTCTAGTTCCTCTATGGTTAGAAGAAAGTGGAAGAATGGCAGCAACAGCCATTCAGAGGAGCATTGCCCAAGAAAGTACCTACAGAACAGGTACAGCGCTGAAACAGAGCACCTATGATAAAAGTGACTGAAGGGAGTCTGCGAGGGAATGATAGTCTATTAAGAGGATTGCCCTCTTCTGAAGGCTGTAAACTGAAGTAAGGAAATCTTGAGGCAAAGTAGATCGAAAAGTGGAGATTTAAAGTAGGTTAGCCTTTTGCAAAGGATATCAGATTTCCCAAAAGCACAAATTCCGCCCATTTTGCGGATGTAGTTGGAATAGTGGAGGTGAACTGTGGTCGTGGAAGATGCCAGCTGAAGTCCTCTTGGGAAAAAAAGAGATCACGTTTTTTGATGTCTCGGATGTTTGGTGAAATTAATATCGAAGTATTTTTAATGGAAAAAGTTTTGGTGTTATTTTGGATGGGTTGGGAGATGTTTTTATTATTTTTTTCCAATTTTGTTCGTTAAATTTTTTCATATTTTTACATCTTTTGTTATTTTTAATGGCAGTTTTTTTTTTTTGTACCCGAAGTTAAAACTGTAGTATTTTTATGAATGACTTTCATGTGTAGGGTGATTGATTCAGAAAACAAAGAAGGGGAAATGCAACTGGAGGCGAGGGACTTGTGTACATAACTCGCCCACAGGGAGTGCCCAGACTCCAGTCCAAGTGCGGCCTCGTCTCCCTCCAGGCACGACTTGGCAGGGTAAGCGGCAGCAGGGATTCGCCAGCTAATTGGGAAGCCTCCAACAGATGCGTTGACATCGGGTTCGGTTCCGTGCACTATCCGGCGGCCAGCTTGAGGAAAACGTTTAGGAATGCTGTACCCTCAAATGGAGTAGAAACAGCTCTCCAGTTGAAAATGAGTAATGAATATGTCCAGCAAAGGCCATCACCCAAACGGCATGTGAGAAGAAAGGGGGGGGGAGACAGAAACCAGAGACCCTACTCTGGGAATGAAATATGGCAGAAGCCACTTCGCACCTCCAAAAAGCGGGGTGGTGATGTTTCACCGGGCGATGAAAGACATCTTAAGGACTACAGCTAAAGAACTACAAAGAATCTAATTTCTTTTGGAGAATTCAAAAGTTTAATATAAATTGCGTGAATAGTTCGTTTTTAAGTGGATTCTATTCAATCACTGGTTGTAAATGACACACGACAGATACCTCGGTAGTTGGTCTGAGAGAAAGGATCACTTGTGTACTCTCCAAAGGCGTAACATGAATTTAAAGTGTTGTAATCAGAGATCATATAAGTGTCCATCATCACCCCAATTTCTACTTCAGAGAACTGGTTCCATCACCAAACTCTTTCACTTGGCGTGAATTTGTCATGAAATTGTGAGTAACGTAAACAGCTAGGTGATGCGAATCCACTCAACAGATTTTTAATAACGGGGGGGGGGGGCGGAAGCGTCCAATTTTCGACTAGAGCTTCGGCTCGCATATCATGCTCGCCAGTAGTGTCTATTTCTTTCTTGAAATAGGCGTACATACAAATAAAACAGCCACACATATGTTCATTCTATAATCCGTGTTGATAGGTCAATGCTTGGCTAAACGACATCAACGGCATCGTTATATTCTTCAATTTCGTGCTTTTACGTTTGCTGTAACTTAAAAGCACGAAATGAAAGTAGACTAACGTTAATTTTAATCTGAAAATACAATTGCTCTCCTTTCATTTTAAAGAGTAATTTATTTTCCTCGTGTAGCTTAATCGCCTTTTAATTCATTTGATCCGCAGTACGAGATTTTCATGAATGCTAATTGGGTCCACGCTAAGTCTTCTATGAAGTTTTTCGACCTTTATTTTCGCTAATCTCCTTCCCATGCATTAATTAATTCATATGTAATTTATGGTGCATAATACATGCACGTAATTTTCTAGTCTGCCGCATTTATATGTGCGTTTTTTTTTTTTTTTTTTTTTTTCCAGATTCAAATGACGCCACAAAGACAATCCTCGAATTAAATATTTCAGGTTGAGTACATTAAAAATTTGTAATATTTAGAAACAAAAGAGGAGGTTCAAACATTTATTTTTTCAGTGGTTCTCATCCGACCAACTTCGAATTCGCGATGAGTTCCTTGTTAATAGGCCTGGAGTCTTAAATACACACGTCTTCAATCAATAACGTAAGAGTAAGTAACCAAAGATAAACGAGCGAGGTACCAAGAGGATGACCGGAAAATAGATCAGGAAAAGAAAGACTCTTCGTAGTGACGGAGAAGTACCAAAGTCGCTGATTGCAAAAGGAAGCCTAAATATACAGAAAGGTTCAAAGTGGAAACCTTATTTTACGAAAAGACAATTGGCGTTCTCTTATTTACTTAGATTGTAGCATGCAGTAGGATTATTTCATCCCATCACGCCTTGTCATTTCAAGGCTGATAGGAAAAACATCAGAGAATTACAATCTCGTTTTTTTTTTTTAATTAGAAGTTAATTTCAGCTCCAACAGTGCTGTAATCACTCGCACCTTGCATGCATTCAAATAATGATGGGAAATAAAGGACGAAGGTTTCATTCCTTCAGCGTAAGCCCCAATTTTCATAAATTTGTTAATGCACATCGGCAAGACGTTTGTTGCTTTCGGCACACTTGATTGCCTTTTCTTGTTAAAATCGTGGAAGAAATTCAAAATTAAAGCAGGAGGAATCTTGAAAGAGAGCTTTCGATAGCCGTGACAAGCAACGAAGCCTTTTTTTTTTTATTATTTTAAATTGAAAGTTAGAGGAATAAGACGGTTCATTTCTGCAAGTGGAGTGGATCTGCAGATGTGTGCGGGAGTTGCGAGAGAGAAAGATAAGATGCCATAATGAAGTAACGCTAATTAAATAAGACATAATTTACTGAACTCTCCTCTGAGACTCGTAGCCATCGGAATTTTGATACGAGATGAAAAGGTTAACTGCGTTTAAACTTAATTATCTCGACGGCAAATCTCTTTAAGTCGCTCCGTGACTTAAAAGATTCGCCAGTTCCTGCTTTATCTTCGTTGTGCCGCTTCGTTTGGACGATCTCTTGTTTCTCGATGTTTTCTCTTCCTCCTCCTTCTTTGCAATTGTTTACTTTTTTCCAGAAGGCGAGCTTATTTTATGGGCTCGGAATTTATTTCGATGACGGTACTGGAACGAGAGAAAACTCTTTTAGGAGAAAAGTTGTTTTCACAGCAGGGTTTAATTCCAGGAATTACCATTTATTATTATTGTTTTTACATAACATCAACGGCATACGATTTCGTCATTCAACTAACGAAATCTCTCCAGATTTATATATATGCTAGGGGGAGGAAGTCCCCCTCCCCGAGTTCCGGACTGGTAGGCCGGTTCTCCTTGAATTCTGATGACTCGAATTTTGAAGACTCGACACTCAGGGTAGCCCCTGAGTTTCAAAACGTTTCAAATGACTTGACAAAAAACGTTACAAAAAATCTTATCATTTTATATTATAGGGTATATATATATATATATATTTTTTTTTTTTTTGGGGGGGGGGGTCATTCAAAAACAAATACAAAAGATTAGCCACGTGGATTCCTTTTTCTCTCCTCAAGGTTGACCGAACTCTATGCTTTATTTTCGTATCCCTCTTATTAAGGAAGGCCAATATCGGGGCTGCCACATTTGGTTCTCAGATTACACACATAATCTGGCACTGATCCTGGTTGCGTTTGTTTATTACGTAAATTAGTGACCAAGATCCGTCGTTCAAGTGGACAGGAAATACCCTTCCCATCGGGTGTTCAAAGAGGTTTGAGAGGCTTTTGAAGCTCTCTGGTAGCCGTAATTAATGATTGAAACAAACAAAAAAAAAAAAAAAAAAGAAAGATCCTGGGTAGCTTACACGAGTGTGATCACAGCAGCATTTTTAAATTGACGAAGAAGACTTAAAATTTCCCGAGATCTTATCGAAATTTTCTCTGAACATCCTAATAAATAATACGAATGAAAAGACGGCCCAAGTATGAGATTCGTAATCAACGATGAAGTGTTCTGAGTAGCAGCGGAAAAATAACGAGTTTCTAATTTCTTAACTTTATTCACTGCAAAAACATTTTCAAAAGGAAACAACTCCGAGCAAGTAATTGCGATCCCATTTCGGGAGAACTTCACTTCTGCATCATCGAGTGCCGATTACTCGCAATAAAACCTCCCGATTGTTTCAAGATGTGCCCTTAACAACTTCGGTGCTCTTCGCAACAACTTACAAGAGAAATCGAGTGAGCGATGCTCTTCACTTGAATTAGTTTCGGGAAGTCTCGCACAGCCAAGGGAAAGGTTTCGCGGTGAAAACCGAAGATCACGTCCTCACGACCTCTTAACTCCGTCACTTGGCAATGGGCTTCCTTAGTCACTGAAACGGAATAGAATGAATATTTTCTCTTAATTCTCCCCCCCCCCCCCAGGATGCTACAGGTGTAATATAATTCGAAAAGGAATCAGAGGGTGTCGTTCTAAATCGAGGGGCGGGGATTAGGTTATCGGAGGCATGAGTAGGCCATTTAATTCTCCACAGAGAAATCGTGGCCGCGGAGGTTATAACTACGCATGAAGCTAATACGATGATTGAGACGGTAAGCACGATTATTCCGGATTGAATTCGAGGCATTTTTGTCCATAATTCTTCAATGCGTGCACTTTTCTTCACTTGCTTAAATTAAGGCAGTGACAGACTTCAACCCTGAAGAATTAATTACAAGGGCGTAGGCTCGTGGAGCCTCTCAAATCGCCACTGACGAAGAAGAATTAGCCTGATGCGGCCACTCAAATTATTTTTATTTTAAAATTTACGGAGACCAACAATTCGGGAGAAAAATCGAGCGGTGGCGTTAAGAGGATCGTGTGTGGATGGTTTATTAAGTAGCCACTCCTGCCATTTAAGATGAGCAGTTTTTCTTTTTTAATGCAACCGCTGTTAAATAGATGTTTGCGTCAAACCACATTCCTCTCCCCCAGACCCCGATGATGACTCTTTTCCAGATAATTTACTTATGCCACCCACCTATCTGTAGACGTTCAAAGACTACTCGTATTCGAAAAAAAGGGCCATTTCTTTACAGTTCCTCAAAATCGCGTCAGGAGCCTTAGCAACAACAAGAAGAAGAATGGCTTTTTTTTTCTTCAACAGTGAAAAGGCGAGGAGGAGATAAATTTTGCCCTTTTTTCGGATCCAAGAAGGCGCGCATTATCGTGGATGTGACTTTCAACCTTTTGAATATCGTATTTCTCCGTTTGGAATAACAAAGAAAAATGCAAGAATTCTTCCAAATGGAAATACGTACTGTGAGCAAGAAACGAAGATTTCCCGCAGTAACGGCAAGTTGCTTCAGATGAGCATTTACTTTCTTTACACGTATACATGCGAGTAGCGCCCAACGTTTGGGTCGAAGGGAAAAAAAAAAAACTTTTCAAACTGATCGAGCCTTTGCACTTTTTGGGAAGACTTTAGTGTGAATTCTGTCTAAGACGGAAAGGATTCTTCATCTCCCAAATCAGCCTGGCTACAATGAAGCCTTCGTTTCTTAATTTTAAAAAAATCAGAATAATGAACAAAATAAATTCTACTTTTGTCCAATTTTCCTTCCTTAGATGTCCGTAATTCGCATTTGATGATGAACACGTCGTGCATTACTTTCCGTATTGTTTCTCGTACACCAAATCTTACTTGGTGCGCTGTATAACGGACAAAAATTTAAAATGGGATATCGCTTGACAAAGTTGACAACAAAATCCGACGGCAGTTTAAGTCTGGCCAGGAAGAACTTTCTGACTTTCCTATTGAGAACTTCGCAACCAAAGCACGAAATCCTCACAACCCTCTAAGCTTGTTATACATATTGCGCAATGTTTGTAATTTTCGCTTAGGTGTTATCCAGTTTTCGGGAAGAAATGTACAATCTCTTAGTCATCCTTCAGATATTTTAAGTAATAAATAATTCTGCGTATAGAAATGCTTTATTTAGAAACAAATCAGGTTTTAGAACTGCTCCTCTCGCTCGCACACACAGAGGTTGTCATGTCGAGAGCACTTTTAAAAATTTAGAAGGTGAAATGTCTTGAGCGACTTTCACTCTTTTTTTTATCGAAATTTACTTTTAAAAATGCAAATTCGTTCGTGTGTGGACTTTCAAAAATGATTTAAGATCTCCGTGGCGGATTTCTTTATGCTGTAATGTAGAATTTCGTTTCGGGCTTGCTATTATATATATTAGAAAAGGAAAACAAGCTGCGTTTTAATGTCTCCTCAGAGATTCGATTTGCTTCTTCCTTCTTCTCCTAAACTTTTGAAAGCCGGCTGATGAACGCCTGCCCTAAGACTGAAGGAAATGCTTTCCGTTCCACTAACTGCAAGCACTCCAAAGAAAAGCACTCGGGAAGTCATTCAGGCCCGAGGATCGTAGATACTACCGACGATAACTTTCTTTTGTGTTTTTAAATAATTATCTTCCTTCAAGAAACACTTCTGTGTATGCCACAGGGATCGGATATCCAGGAGAAACTGATAGCTGAGTGGAGGCCACGAGGACCACGACTTGAATCCTTCTTTCTAGTTGCATATCCTCGATGGACGACTTCGGTGTTGGAAATTGTGATGTGCTGTCCAATTTTTGTTTGCATCCTTTTAAGGCCAATCGATCGCCACGATTCGTTTTACTTACCATCCTTAACTGCGGAGGTCAAAAAGTCTCGCAGAGAGCTTCTCCATTTTTTGTTGTACATTTGAGATGTTCCCCCCCCCCCCTTGTCTACTTCTTAGTTTAATTTGCGAATCGAAAGAGTTCTTTCCAGGTGACGTATCTTGAAGTTTTATCTTTAGAAAGGTCTTTCTCGGATGCACTTTTCACGTCAATTACTTGACGCAGTTCTCTAATTCACCGCTAGCAGTTCGTACCATAATAGCGTACTTGCTATTTGCTGAATTACTTTCTTCTTGAAAATAAAACACTGCCATCATTTTATTATTAGTCGCAATACACGGTTTCGTTTTCGTACTTGCTAATACAGTAGAAACCTGAAACTGCCGGAGTTACCTGGACAACTGCTTTTTATTCCCAACTTCAGTTTTGATGAAAATCCCGTTGGTGAATATTTAGAGTAGAATTTTGTTTTCTTCTCATTGATCTTCTTAAATTGTTGGATTCCTTTCAGGTGAGACATGTGTGAGTTTGGAGAGAGAAAGACACACACACAACTGCGAGGATAAGTAGTGTTCTTCACGAGTAAGTCAGCTAAGTTATTTTTTAATTTTTTGACAGGGCCCAAAAAAAAAAAAAAAAAAAATCGAGGCATCTTATTATTTGGTGTCTTACTTGCGATCCATGCCTTGTATGTTACGCAGCGGGCAACCATGACGAAAAAACAGAAGCTATCGCTCATTTCTGACATGCCTGAACGTCAAGTCTGCGAAATTACAGATTACAAAGTTTTCATCTACCATTTCATGTACTTCATTAATCATTTCGGAACTTTTTTTTTTGACCCCCAGCGCTTCGGAGCGCATCCAACTGTGAAAGCGCTTCAATTATATGAACCAGCGAAAACACTAAGCATGCGCACTCGTTTGTTAAAATGGCCTCACTGCCACGCGAGCAATGAACAGGTACATACTCGACTGCTTCAAGGCAGTCGTCAAATATCCTCAATTTTCTCCAGAAAACGACGATTACTTCATAATAGAGGAATCCCCCCCCCCCAGGCCTACCTTGTAACATCTAACGGTCGCTTTATGTTTTTCCACAAGCGGTTCCTTCCACCGAGAAGGGCTCGTATGAATCCCTCCTTTCTCAGCATATAATGCATCCATAGGGGACTGGCTTCAAGCACTTGCTGTTGGAGAACTCTAAAGCTCGTAAGACTTCAAACAACCGCTACTCGTAAAAGCTTCTGACCAAACGAACAAATGCCTTCATTTTCATCTGAGTAGAAGAATATCAGGCAAAAAATCATCTTCACTGTCCCGGTATCGTATGCAGGGTTCGCTAAAACATATCAGCAAACATGTCCATCGTTTCATTTCCAAGGAGATTTCTTTCTTTCTCCATTGAGCTGCACGGATACTGCCAGTAGCTTCCACGACGCAGCTCATGAGTAACCTCCTGAAATGGGTGATGGGAACCCTCCTATACGAAAGCAAACCATCTTTCTACAGCTGGACAGATCAGATAGAGTGTTGAATCACCGGTTTTGAAGATCAATATTAGAAAAGCACAGCAGCCTGTAAAATGAGATTCAAAACTGCAAACTTCTTTTTAGCGTCCACGTGGTTGCTACGTAAGGAGTTTACTCAACTGACTTAAATATTTCGTAGAAATTGAAGGTCTTTTCGTAGTGGGGGCATTTCAGTAGATGTAAACAATTTTTGTGTCAATAATCACGATTCAGACTGTTATTGAACCGAGATTTTTTGTTTTATTTTATCGTGTGAGGAATCTCAAATTCCGTAACCAGTATGTGATGAAGTAAAATTAATACCATGCTATTTTGGAAGATTTTTCAAAACAAAAAAGCAAGGAAAATAATTTTTAATTAGTTTCTTCTTTTTGCAAAGGTATAATGAACAGAGAGAAATGGAAAAGAGCTGCTCATCTGCTGCAACGCTCTTGCTAGAGGATGCTACCGGACGACGACGACGATAATGAATAATACATTATTTAGTTCTTAACATAGTTTAATTGCATATTTCCCGATGACGATCCGAAATTAGGGTACCTGATCAAAGTGTGAAAATCAGGTCTCGCATTTGCTACTGCCAGGACTGCTGTTACGAGAGGTGGTGGAGGGAGGGAGGGATCTGAATGTGTTACGCAACAGAATTGTTTCTCTTGAATTTCTGATTCTAAAAAAGGATTATTTTAAATCAGTGAACAGAATGAAATCTGCATAGCAAAAAACGGCCAAAATAGTCCACGAAAATATCTTGGGTTTTGAAGAAATATATTTAGTTTAATATGTCAGATTTTCCAGGTCTTATTTGCATATTTACAAATTCTTATTCAGAAGCTGTGTATACTTTTTTGACGCCAAACCGTGGACTTTACGACCGCGTTCACTATTAAAGGTATCTTAGCGCTCCAACCAACAGACTGTGGATTCGATTTCTACACTGGACATGATGGGATGTTTTCTAAATATCTTCAGGTGGGAGATGAATTCCGTCACCGGCATGAGGCAACCACGGCCTTGCTTAAAGGCCGTGGTTGCCTTGTGCCGGTGACGGAATTCATTTCAAGCCATTTCAAACCATTTCTTTAGAGAAGATCAAAATCATTTCAAGTCTCCTTGCTGGAGGCTTGAAATGGTTTGATCTTCTCTAAAGCGGAGTTTCTTCCCTGATTATTTGAACCTTAGCCGACCCACGGTACCAAAATCAGTTTCTTGGAGAAGAAACCCTCCAACTTCTGTTGAAAAGATTTTATGAATTCTTCGCATCCTAAATGGATTCGAACCGAGTTCTTTCCAGAATGGGAAAAAATCTAGATTGTTAATTTAGTCGTAACGGGTAAAAAAAAAATGTTAATTGAGATATTACGATGCTGTCTCACATGCAATCTCGAACCAAACAGTATTACGAAGACAAAATTCTTTTCTCGTTCCGTGCAAGCTGGTGTTCACATTTTGTTTTTAATGAGTAACGAAGTTATGAATGGACCTTTCGTAATATCCAAAGAAGGCATCACGTAATTAATTCTGTTATTATAATAGAACTTTGCATTTAAATCAAATTTAAATACGTCTTGAGGTTCCCAGCGATTCCTGTGCTTATTTGTAATTACAAGTATCTCGTGCATCTGCTTTCGGCTCATGCATTATGTAGAGCAGTCCCTTGCGACAAAAGAAGAAGATTCATGTTTGTTTGTTAATTACGTTTCATCTTATTCATAATTTATCTTGCTTTCTTTAAAACATCTATTGAACCAAACTGTTTTTACGCTTTTCCGCAGCTTCATATCATAAATGAAATCCCACTCCTATTTTCCAGTATTTTGTTTTTCTCTCGTTAACTTATCTACATTTTTGATGCATTTTCTGCAGTGCGGCATGAATTTTAAGAGGAGTCTTGAATGCCTTTTGCGTTTTTTAGGCTGTAGGGGAGATTCGGAAGTCTCATTAATGTATCATTAAGTATTCTTGTTTACCTCTAAGATATATACTTTCGTAGAGCATCAAGCGGTATATGTTTACTTTTAAGCAAAATAAATGAAAAGAAACCTTGACTTTTAAGAAAAACATGCCCACACGCCTTCGTAAAATTATTTCATTCTGAGTTGGGTGAGAGTGTTAGCTCAGTTTAATACCAATGAATAGGTGAGTAGGCTAAAAATTGAAATTTTAGATTGACCCCTAAGAGCACTTAATGCCCTTCATTGACAAACAACAAAAAATATTTATTTATTTACGTTAAGAGCTAGGAACAACAGACATGTAGTGTAGCTAACATCCATAAAATTTCAGATAATTCAGGAGAACGGACTATTTTGGGATGTAGGGAGTAATGAAAAAAAAAGTCAGGGGCGAAATCGATGTTTGATTTCTTTGTGGAAATGATGCAGCTTTAAATTTTAATAAAGTAACTTTTTTTAGGGAAAAAACTCTCAAAAATAGCTTAATTTATTATTTCTTGCAACACTAAAAAGAACTGCTAAAAATAAGATGGACCGATTCACGGAGAGAAAACAAGAATGTCTTCTTGTTTTAATCAACCTCTGGATGGTAATAATTTATTAGTTGAGTTAATTGAAAGCAAAGTGCTCATCAGCTCGATACTTTATTTATTTTTGAACCGAACTCTAAAAGAGACCATTATGTTTTTTCAGACATCGGTTGAAGTGCAATGGATCAACCCTCGCAAGACTGATTCGCTGTTTTCCACAAATGCAGCAAAACTTCCACGAATGAGACTAAAGAAACTCGCCACAACCTTTCGAGAAAATATTCGAAGCAAGTCGTGCTCAACTGGTAATTATTTGAAGCCCATAATAATTCCCTTAAAAGCTGTTCTTATAAATGTCTTAATAAACTTTTAATAAACCTTAAAATAATAACATTTTTTATTAATGAAATATTTCAATTACGTTTATAGATCCAATTACTTGCTCTTACTTACTGTCCTCTTTCGTTGGGGACGGCTTGAGTCCTCCGTGTTTCCACAACAAGCTCCAGCAGTTTCGGTTTCTTGCGTGGTTGATGAGCTGTCTGCGTTTGTAATCCGGAGTTGACCTTTATTGATGTTATTCATTTAGTTTTTGGTCTTTCTTTGTTTTCTTTTTTCTACTAATCTTGCACACAGAGCAAGGTTGGGTAGTCTTTTTGGTGGCATTCTCTCGACATGTCCGTACCACTGAAGTTGTCCTTCTTTTGATCTTTTCGATTAATGAGTCTGTGTATTTTAGGTCTTGTCTTACAGTTTCATTTGTTTTCTTTTCTGTCCATTTTGTTTTCTTTATTTTTCTGAGGCATTTCATCTCGAAAGCCTCCAGTTTTCGTATCTCTGTCTTCTTGAGTGTCCAAGTTTCTGAAGCATATAGCACAGCGGGTATTATAATTGCATTATATAATTTTGTTTTTAGAGGTTTGGAGATTTTATTATTTTTCCAGATTTTTCGTAGCTTATTAAATGATGACCATGCAACATAGAAAATCCAATTATAAAACTTAAATGTTTTAATTATTAACGGGCGAATTACGTGGAAGGTTTAATTTCTGTGATTTTGACATCCCATTTCACAACAGTTTTGTTTACTAAGATGGTCCGTGCCGATGATAACTAAAACTAGCGTATTAGGTTCATTTTTAATAACAAATCATCTCCCATACATCTTCACTTCCGACTGCCTAACTTAAGGCACTATGTATCGTTCCTATTCTTCTATTATTTAGGTTTCATTTATTACCACACAGATTTAGGAACTCTTGGTATATCAAATATTTCTAAGAGAAAAGTGTTTCTGCATAGACGTTATTTTTCCCGAACCCAGTTTGGTCTCAGTTTTTTTTTAACACATTTTTCTCAGGTATGTTGTGTTTGCATAAATCTTTGCCGAGCGAACACTTAGCACGAAAATTCTTTTATGATTTAGGATTAAGATCTTTTAGTAGATTTTTTGCATGGAGAGTGATTGGAATGCATTGCCTGAGAGGGTGGTGAGCGCAGGAGCAGTAAATGTATTTAAAGTCGAGGTACGAAGAGCTGTGCATGTGAGAGTAGGACCTTCCACGACGAGTCTCTTGACTGTATGGAGATCCGTTGATGAAGATAATAATAATTAAGCGCTATTTTCCTTTATCTTTTCGACATAAGCAACTGTAATAGTCATTTGCGTAGAGATGGGCAATTTTATTCATATTTGGAGTTCAAAAATTTCAATTTTTGTCACAATCCGACAATTTACTGGATTAACGAAGGAGAAAACAAAATTTGCTGAAATTATCTATGGTGTAATAACTTCTCTAGCTAGATGTGAATTTAGGCTGCGCACAACATAGGTTTGATTTCGGGGGGGGGGAGCGGGGTCATTTTTATTGATAAGATTATTCGAAACGAAACCAGTAATTTCGTCAGCAGAGTAAGGTCTCCAGTTCTGTCCTTTCCCTTGGTTTCTTTATTCAGCGAGGGGTTTTGCTGGGCATACTCAGCTTACCGTAGTTAACTAGGAAGCCAGTGCCGCCTCCATGAGAGGATTCCGCAGTACAGCGGTTCTGCAAGCCTGTCACTAAACAGTACGCTAAGAGTACGTATTGCTAACACTTCGACAAGCTTCCAACCGCCTGGCAGATGAACCTGCTGCTTACTCTTCAAGGTCGTGCCCAGAAAAAGGCCAAGTTAGCAGCTTGGAAGAGGGGCGGGCAATCCCTGTGTGAGAAATACGTAAAGTTATTCACATCCTAGCCGCATGTCCTGCGTTATAAATTGTCCAGCATTACTCATAAATAATAGCGACAATGCGGTTTAAAAAATCTTCCATAAACACTAATGTAGTGGGGTCTCGCTGCAAACCTCAGCGACGTGCGCCATCAGTTCCTGGCCGAATTTCAAACGGCATCATCTATGAACTGCAGTTCACCTCAACTTTCCTAATTACATCGTATGTGATTCCTTCCGTATGAAATGCAGAGCACGTGCTTTTTTCAAGTCTGACATTCCACGTCTTCCAAAAGTTACCACATCTGGACTCTCCTCTGGCTTACATTCGTTCGCTACTTGTCCGTTTTTCTCTCTCGTAATTCCGATGACCATGCTGATCGCTTTATTTCTGAAAGTCCATCACATGCACTCTAATTACCGGAACAGTGAGATAATCTTCCTTGGAAATCTCAAATTCCGCAATTCCAACTTGCTCCATCGTGTCTAACTTCACAGAAGTTAGGTTAGCCTTCCAGCTCCCCCACTTCTCTGTTTCCTGCTAGTGGTGGTCAAACACAAATCGTTCACCTCTCTACCAGAATATCGCATTAACCTTATTACTTCCCAACACCTTTTCTTAACTAGTTCTCCCTCTGGGTACACCATAGCTCTCCTTTTTGGCTACTCCTACCATCCACGTTCGTGTTTTTCAGATCGATTTTCTCCCAGCAATCTCAGCCTTGTACCCTACAGAACTACAACGGTGCGTCTCTTTTTGGGATTCTCTCCAACGGAAAGTTGCAAACCTGAAGTACATTAATAGCATGACATCGGCTAAAAGATGGATTTTATTATATAAATTTATTTGTTTATCTTGTCTTTCTCATTTATTTTCTACCTAAACCAGAAAGCCCGTTCTTGAGATCAAACATGAAACTCTTTTAAGCCACTTCAGTTTTCCAGTAAGAGGGTGAGAGCGTTTCACAGTAGGCGATTAAGGGCATCTTCTATCTGCATTCGCAAAATATTCACAAAACGTATATGCGCACTGCGCATTCGAATCCGCAGCCAGGTGGTTGGAGAGCGAGTACGATAACCAACGAAGATACGTCAGATATTTCTATTTTCCATGGTCTGACTGTTGTTTCAGCTCACTTGATCCAAGCATATCTTTCCACCAAATATCTGAAATTAACCCCGCCGAATTGAGAGCATTCATTCCACTCAAAACACTTAACTCCCATTTAATTCTTAATTGCCGAGGAGGTCCAAAGCAGCATACATTCAACATCTCAATTCAAAATAAATACTCCCGAAAGCTAAAACAACCTTTCATAGGGGATAAATGCAAGAAAGTTTGCGGCCTACTCGAGTGAACTTTCTGTCCCTTGCCATTTGTACCAGTTGTATCTTTCTGTCTGGTTGCCATTTGCACCAGCAGGATGTGAGAGAAATACCCACAGCATGCCTCTTCTCATCTTTCACCATAACACACCAGAAAATACTCACTAATCTAAATATTAATAAATCCTGATCCAAATAGTATTTCTACAGATGTACTGAAAGGTTCCATTTCAGATTTAACACCAACCCTGTGTATGCCTTTACAAGTTGTCCTGCTCATCAAGCATGTGTCCAACATGATGGAAGCAAGCTTTTTTTTTTGTCAGTTTGTTCCTAAAAAGAGATAAAACTCGGCAATCAGACCATTATGCCACTGGTCTTACCTGAATAATGAGAAAATAATGGAAAAGATCAGTGACGTCAGCTGTTTCACATTTTGGAAACGAATCCCCATTAATTAGTGGTCATCAACAAGGATTCCGCCTCTCTCGCTGTAGAGCGTATCTTGTAGCTGATCTTACCGGGTTTTTGACAAAATCAATGGAAAAGTCTGGAGAAAATGTCGTAGTTGTTGGTTTTTGCAAGGAATCTGAGTTTAACAGCGAGGTCTTCTTTCCAAGTTGTGATCTCCTTCCTGTCTTTTGTGATCGGATTGCCAGCTTCTTTCATGTTTTCGTTGATTGTTATCGTGGATGGCGTCATCTCATCAAGGTTCTGTGCCTTTACATACACGCACCAATACATCAATGACCTGCCCTCACTAACATCAAATCATATTCGTCCTTCCTTCTTTCTCTGAATAAAGGTCTTTATCATTCTCTCTCAGGTTTATTAATATTCTACTAATCAAAAAAGATCAATTTTCTTCTTGGAATGACATCTGGTCTATACTGATGCATCACGTGCGCAACCTTTTCAGCCGAAAAAACACAAAACAAAATCAGCATGGCTTTTCTTTCAAAGCACTTTCTCCTTCTGAACTCCTGATGCTTTATAAACCGCAAATACGCCCAACCTTAAAATTTACCCATATTTGACAAAAGCTATATGCTTAATAATGATCCCCCCACTTTCGCGCTGCCTCCATCTTTCCGACTACTACCATTCTTTCGCTTTTCCTCTAACCATGCAGGAACACGCGTCAGCGGTAAGCTTCCACCCACCGTTGAACTCCAAATTTGTGAAGCCAACTTTTCCTCTTCCTTCATTACATCAACTCTACCTTTTTTTGAAATTGGGGAAAAACTCGTTAACAGATTTTTTCTTTCTCTCCCATTTCTAACCAGTTGCTCCCGCAGGCGCAATCGTGTTAGTGGTTTTGTAACCTCTCGTGTGTGGGATTGACATTGACAAAACGAAAAGGCTTCCTATATCATCAATGGTATTCTGGTACAGCGAGGACTTCATTGTCATTATAATGAAGTCGCCGCGAAAGAATGCGTGTAGAAAATGGATTTTTTTATGATTCGTCCATTTATTGATTACAAATTGATAACTCTTCTTGTCATCTGCGATTCAACTTTCTGACTTATGTTACTGGTGTGTAACCCTTTTACATATTCAAACATTTCAGGTCGAAATCATCTACTTCGGCTCCCTTTCGTCATTTATCTCCCTTTCCCCTCCTCCATGCTGAAACATGATTGCATTTCTCCGAAATTATTTTACGGCTATCGATCTCTATTGCACTCCTGCTGGTTTTTCTAATTTAATAGTTTTCAAAGTAATTACTTCGCCGAATATCGGATCCCCCCCCCCCATCTCTGTGTGTATGTGTCATCTGATTATTTCTGCGGCTCTTTCTCTGTAAAAGACATTCCGTGACGTATTCGCAAGAGCAACACGGATCGGGATTCAAGTGACGGATTTTTTCAACCAAATGTAGGCGTCCAACTATCGGATATTTAATACGATGCCCGGAAGTGCTCATTTTGATTAAAGAACTTTCAGCCCAAGGAAATAAACGAGCCACTAGCGGTCCAACTACAGGTTTTCGCATAATAATTATCGGAAATTCTTCACGAGAGAACGAAGCGTCTCTCTTCAGGTGTGTTTACGGCGATAATGATCCGCATTATAGAAACATCAGCTGCGCAATTAAAAGTAATGGAAGCCGCACTCGGCTGTTAGCTGTCGCTGCGAATTACGGTAACAGCACTCGCACAATAGCAGCAAAGAAATGAGGATTGACAAGCCGAGCTGTAACGGATGCATTAAGCCTCCGCCGGTCCGCCATTAAGATGAACACTCAAGGAACCAGCCCGAATGTCTTCTGCTAAACTCGCTTATGAGTTGAAACGAAGATTCCGAAATTTATGAAAAGCTACTGGCGGAGAAAATGGCGACTGTTATTCAAGCTTGGCATGACTGATGAGTCCCGCTCGAAAGAAAATTTGAAACTTTATAATAAATAGTGCCAAGTAAGGATTTTTATTCTTATTACGTCGTTAGGGACTCCTCGTTCCCTAACAGTAAAAATTCTTTTAATTTATTCTCCACTTGCAGCATGTTTCGGGGGCTGCTTAAGGAACGGTCGAGTTTCATAATCCTCGCACTCAAGCCTGCAGGAAGCAGATATCCTCGGCTCACAGAACAGCGCGAGATCTCATCCAAGTAGAAGAATGAAGGCTTTTCCGTTTGCAGCAGTAATTAGCCGAAACACGCCCTTCTGGTTGTAATACCGAGTTCTGTATGCCTTCCCCGTTCTCTATGTTACTGTTATGTAAACAGGTGGCATAAGCTTATAATTTTTATGTTCATTTAATGATTATTTAATAAAAAAATGGATGCTATTGCTAATAGTATTCAATGGAATACAGTGGCGTTCTTGGAAATTGAAAACATTGAAAATATTGAAAACAACGTGTGATTGGATGAAAGGTAAGGGAGTACTTACCTTTGCTAAATTTCACCAAAATCCATCAGATGTAATCGATCTCATCTCCATCTTCTCCTTAATGTGTTGGCTCAGTAGTTTAACATGGCCAAGTTATTGGCTTAATATATACTTACGTAATGCTCTGCTAGTACGAATATTCCCATCAGCAAATCGTATCGGTTAACGTTGTGTTATGACAATTTTTTCCGATTTGTGGGATAATAAACTCACCTTCAGTTGAAGAATCCTTGGAAATGTCCTAAGTATCCTAGACGAGATTTGAACATTCCAAACAAAGGACATTATCACGAGCTGTAAAGAACTTGTTTCAGCAATATTGTTCTTTATGATTTGTATAAACCACATTTTAAACTCGAAATTCAACATCAATCTTTTTGGTGAACATTTTCAGTAAAAGAGGGGATGAAAAAGCAATGAAATATGTAAGAGACGGTAGTTTTCGTGTTACTTGCTATTTCGCAATATTATAAATACCTATTCAGCAGTTCTTGGGAAAAAAGTTAAAAGTAATCATTGGATCGGAATTTCATATTTATCTTGTTTTACTCTCTCTCTCCCAACTCTTTCACTCTTTCAATGCATTTTAACTATTTAAATATTAAATGTAATGGAGTAAATGTAGTAAACTGCATTTTATTCAGCACATATACAAGTAATAGAAAAATTGAATTAAGAAATGGTTCTAGGGATTAACATATCGTGTTTCGTTAACATATTTGGTAAAACAGAGCGATAATATAATAATTTGACGACTTACAGGAAAAAAAAAATCGTATAAACGCATATAAGAGGAATTTTCATTACGATTACCTAACTTAGAAAACTAAAATAATTATCTCAATTTCATGAAAATTCCAAAATCTGAAAATATTTGTCACAACAGGAAACTGTGAACGCGCAGACATTCAGAACACTCGAGCGCGCGTCATTTTTTAGGATGTCCTGATCTATGCAGGTGTGTGTGTCTCCCCCCCCTCCCCCACCACCACACACACACACATCTGCGTAGATCAGGCTCGAAAGTCACTGGTTTTGGAGAATATTTCCATTATATTGATTAAAATTAATTTAAATGAATTCTGAAATGAAAGTTGGCTCGTCTGCGAGAAAACCTACTCACTGCGCATGACTTTAAAATTAATGTACTCTTTGGCGTTGTCTTGATGTTGTATGCATTTTGCTTTTTAAAACAATAGCTATAACAGACACAGTGGTAAGTGACCAAAAATAAAGTACAAAATGATAAAACAATGTGGTGGAGGTCAAGGTGTGGCGCGAATGACACTTGCAGCTCTCATAGCTGTTTCATCTGACTCAACATGCCTTAAAATAAGCTCCTCTTCAAACAGGGTAGGCCGAGGCTATTCTTGGCAAATCATCTGTATCCCTCGCTATTGGGGAGAGGAAGAAAATAATCTTGCAAAACAGGGATGGGGAGAAAGAATCACGTATTCAAGAATAACGGAAAAGTGTAAATATCCCTGCATGTTGTGCGCACAAGAACTTGTTAGATTTCTTTAAATTTTCCGACACACAGTCCAAGCACGCCACGACGAGCAGTGTGGTTTTCACACAATGCAAATCCGTTGATGAGTGCGATGCAGTTAGGTTCTACAGCATGATATACTGGACTCCATAAAGGAAAGTCAAATTTTATGGCAGGAAACTGCTTCAGAAAAGAAAAGAAGCAAATGGACGATTGAAAGCGAGGAAGAGTTAGTGAGACTGACACTCAGCTGAAATCCGGCGAACTGTGAATGGATGGTAGCGGCCGACTGCTTCACGATTTTAGATGGCAGCAGTGAATAAACGAAATTCGAGCGAACACCGCCACGTGGAAATATCTACAGAAAGGGCACGCAGCAGAAACGGAGCATCTTTGCAATAAGGGATGTATGGGGAGAAGTCTCTGCCTCTCGCTGCAATATTGAGAGAACTCTCGATTCTTATTTATTTATTTTTAATCTAAGTACATTTTTATCGAAAAGAACTGAGGGACACCATTCCACAAATGAGAAATTCTAGGAGAGTCACTTTAATTCTGTATAAGGATTAAGAGTTTTAAAATGCTGTCAGAGAAATCAAGAAGAAACTATTTCACCCTCATTAATATTCAGCAGCCCGTGTTTAATGTGATTTGGTTATGCTAAAAAGAAAATCATATTCCGAGAAAATAAATATAAAATTTGGCATCGCTGAAGCTAAAACTCATTAAAATGTTATGAATCAGAAATGCAAGAAATGAGACGGACTCTGCTTTGAAGTTATAAAGACTGATGCCACCAGTCTTGCCAACCGCGATCTTCCAGTAAATATTCTTCCCATAGAATAGCCTGCCAAGGTTATTCTGCTTCTGCTTTTCAGTATATATATATATATATATATATATATATATATATATATATAAAATTATAACAATCTGGAAACAGTAGAACCCATTCCACAAATGAAGATAGATACACTACTATTTTCAGATGATCAAATAGTATTAGCTACATCAGAAGATGATTTGCAAAGATCATTAAAATCATTAAATTATATCTCAAAACAATATAATCTGACAATATCTAAAGAAAAAACAAAAATAATCACATTCAAAGGAGAAAACCAAATAAGAAGTAAAATAGTGATAGATAATAAAATATTAGAACAAGTAAATACTTTCAAATACGAAGAAGAAAAAGACACAGACACTAAAATATCAAACTTTGTCAAAGTAAATGGAATAACAAATAATATATTTAAGCCATCCCTAGTACAAAAACACACTACAATCCGACTATATAATGTCTTGTCAAAACCAACTCTACTATACGGAAGCAAAACATGGATCATGAAAAGGAATTCAAACAGCAGAAATGAAATTTCTCAGAAAAACAGCTGGATATACCAAGTGGGACTATAAAATAAATGAAGAAATTTTACAATCCCGGAATATAAAACCAATTAATTACTGCATAAGACAATATAAACAAAAATGGATAGAACATTTAAAATCGACAACTGTATTACCGAAAATATTATACAAATATAAATGAAATGAAAAAGAAGAATCGGAAGACCAAGAAAGAGATGGTATGAGACAGGAACAGGCTACCTGGTCTAAAATCCATGTTAGGAAGACGAAGAAGAAGTAGGATGTCTTTAAACAATGCTCGTGGTAGGAAGGTGACTGAACCAAAAGAAATAGTTGAGTTGCTGAGTGATCATCCGGGTGTTGAGATTCTATAGCTGCTGCTGATAAAGAGACAAAAGAAAATTGAGGTAGACGAACAGGAGGTGTTCAGCATATTAAAGAATATGAATGTAAACACAGCAGTGGAAATAGATAGCATATCAGCCCGTGTAATACGTGACAGAAGTAGTAAACTAGAGACCAATTAATATATCAGGAGTGGTTGTTAAAGTATTTGAAAAGCTGGTGAAAAATAAAATACAGTGGATGGATAGGGATTCAATACTCTATAGTGGGCAACATGGCTTTGTAAAGGGTATGGCCTGTCTTAGTAACTTATTCACATTTTATAATAAGGTGACAGCAGAACTGGATAAAGGAAATGGCTACACCATGATACTGCTGGACTTTGTCAACGCCTTGGCAAAGTCGAGCAGTATCATGGTGAATATCACATGGAAAACTATTACACAAACTGGAGAGAATGGGATTGGATATGAGGCTAGTAGCATGGATAGGCTGACAGACAGACACCAAAGAGTAGTATATGGTGGAGTGGAATCTAGGAAAATGATGGTGAGTAGTGTGGAGTACCTCAGGGTTTGATACTAGAGCCACCACTGTTTAATTCGTATATCAGTGACATAGGAAAAGATTTAAGAGGGAATATTCAGTTGTTTGCTGATGACGCAACACTGGGGAGGGCAGCAGTTAATAGCGGTGAATGTAGATATCACCTTTTTTGTCACCTGGATTTCTTGGAGAAAAGGAGGTGGTCGAGAGGATTCAGAGACGAGTGACCAAGATGGTGACTCGTCACCACCTAGGTCATGTCTGTGGAACACTCCCTACGAGGATAGGTTGAAGGTTTGTGGGTCACAAAGTTTAGTTAATAGGCGGAAAACCGAGGACATGATAGAAACTTAAAATCTTAATCTTAAAGGGGTTTTATAAAATTGATGGAAGTGAAATTCTTCAATATATGACAAACAGTCAGAGAACAAGGGGTTGAACCTTGGAAGTTGAATAAAGGTGTGGTTAGTTAGGGGTGTGCGGACCAGATTTTTGGCGCGGGAGTGGTGACTGAGTGGAATTGAATGCCAGAATTGGTTGTGAGTTCCCTGACGGTGAATGAATTCAAGGAGCGATATGATGGTTTATTTGGGCCTCCCACGATGAGTCTTCGGACTCTATGGAGATGACGTAAAATAATAATAATATGTACAAAACAAATCTAAAAAAATGAATTTACCTCTCACTTCGATCAAGAAAATGTTTTCTAATATATGCGAAGGCCTACACAAATCGAAGGAATTGTGTAAGCCTTCGAACTATAGCGCATTTTAACATAATTTATTATATGATCAAGGTTAAACATGTTGTGGTTATATTACTTCTAGAAAAGGCTCAAGGTTTAATTGCAATGGCTGCACGACATCAACGAGGCTCGAAGTAATTCCGGAATTATCATTATTTTCTCTAACACTCAAGGAGTACCGCAGTGCATCATGTTTTCTGTTAACTGTGCTACAGAAGACGTTTTGCAAAGTCGAGATTAAAGCTCGCTGACATCAAAATTGTCATCTCTAAAAGGCATTGTTTGTGTTGGCTGGGGGTGCCGTGAGATTCCACTGGGGTTATCTTTTAAATGCCACTCGGATATAACTTTTAACTGGAATGCACGCCGTGTTGCAGTGGTAAAAGAGCAGCCTCAGTCAAATGCTCACCACAATAACCCTCTGCCGTTGGCCTTTCCATGCGAGATATTTTGAAGGAATTGAGCGAAGGTTTTTTGCCTTTAGAGACCTTGGGATACCGAATATTAATCTCACTCACCCATCTCATCTGTGTTGACATCGAAGATTCCATTTTATCTCGTGAACTGTTTTACTCGCTACATAAAGATGAATGGAATATTTTCCTTCCTCCCACCCTTTCTTAGAGCTTGCGTTGTGTTCTTTGGTGCTGCTGATCATCCCGGGATCACTGCCGACCCTGCAAAAATATTGAAAGTAAGGCTTCTGCTATTTCAGAGGGAAATCTCGCGAGGTTTGTCTGCGTCATCAAACATTTATCACAATACAGCTGGGTATCATGAACGGCCTTTTCTGCTCCTCCTTTGCATTCTCTGCCTATTCTTCGCGTGCGCCGAGCGAATGCCTGTACGTGCAAATATTAAATCTTTGGGCACAGTTAAGGGATTTAGCTTACTCACCAAAGGCTCTTAAAGTAATACTACCTTCCGAAAGAGCGCAAATCGTGTTTACAGATCCACCAAATAGATGGTAAAGAATTCTTTATTTGCCATGGCCTGGGAAGTAGAATCGTGCACTTGTTAAGTCAGTGCCATGTTTCGGGCTGAGGCTAACGTAACCAGTGCTCAGCCCCGACCATTTTAAAATGAAAGGAGATTATCATAACTAAGAGTATAATCACATGACTGTATTCAATTCCATTTCTGCCAATGGCGCACTTCCAATAGCACTGAAATTCTATACCACTGGAGTTTTTTTTATCCTTCTTGGAAACAGATGTGGCTGTCAGCTGACTAGCATAATGCCATGACAATTTCTGCATGAAGAAGGATGCGCATCGCGTATTCAATTACAATGTTCAGAACTCCCCCCCCCCGTCCCTGTCACCCACTCCTTCTGGTTAAGAAGAGGAGGTACGATAACACTCACTCAGGATACTGGAGTATTTCCATTGAAATATATTGGAAATCCCCGAATGTATTGTGGATAACGGTAGGCAACAGGGCATAAAGGACGCATTTCTAATATCCCATCAAGAAGTAATACATAAGCATTATTTTTTTAGCTTCAAAATATTCACTACGTTACCTTTTATCAAAACCAACCTAAAAACATATAAGAATCTAATCAGAGAATATTTATTTTTCTACAGAAATGATTTTTCATAAAAAATGGATAAATTTTTAAATTTTGGTAAATGGTTTTGTTCAAGGATCCAGTTTTATGCAAAATTTAAACGATACTCCTCTGACTTGTTCCGAAAACAAATCAACCTTGTACAGTGCGACATTTCCTATATATATTATAATATTTACACTTTCTATATATGTAATGATGGTGTACTACAACAATTGTCAGAAACATTATGTTACAGTCTGGAAGAGGAGCTCATTCTCTTAGGTTACACGTATAATTATCCAACATTTCTGCACCATAATATGAAATCTCGAATACAATTATGTTTGATAATGATTACAACGACATTGAAGAAGATTAAAACTCGAAACTGGTTTTTTTTTAAAAAAATTAGGTTCCACTTTGATATTTGTATTAAATGTTGGTGTAGTTGTTCCAGCAGAAAAGAGAAATGGAATGGTTTATTGTCAACACTGGCAAACCAGCTATTAGAATGTTGGAGAGTTTGCTGGAATGAAGCAAGAGAATATCATGGCTTCGTTTTGTGCACTGCTTCAAGTGCTGTATACTTGTAGGCATATTATAGCATGCAAAAATGGTGTTCAGTATTAGTTCTGACATCATACATTTATATTTTACCAAGAGAAAATTCAAATCTCTTAAGACTGTGCTCACTGGACAGACATGGAGATATAACTAAGATGAAAACCAAACGGCTATTTTTTTCTGGCGAAGTTAATTAAATTAAGGGGATAAAAATCCCTTATTATTTTACAGCCAGTATGCGAAACTCTAAGATCGAAAACTACGATGTAAGAGTTTCATGCCGAAGTACTATCGGCCAATCCAAGCGTAAGTGACCACCTGGTAGTACAACACCAAGGCAACTCGAAGCAAAGGTGGAGCAAGCTCCCTTACTATCCTTGATATTTTCTCATAATGTAAAAACACACAGCTCATAGTAATATGTAATATGTTATACTGCTTTACATTATCCATCATCCCAGTGTAGCTACTCACTGATGAGACCTCAAAAAAGGTTGAAACCGTTCTGGATAGTGAACTCTCCTCATAATGTAAGCAGTATTACATCTCCTAGGAGCTGTGGGTTTTTACATTATGAGAAAATATCAAGGATAGTGAGGGATCTTGCTCCACCTTTGCTTCGAGTTGCCTTGGTGTTGTACTACCAGGTGGTCACTTACGCTTGGATTCGCCGATAGTTCTTCGGCATGAAACGCTTAGAACGTAGTTTTCGATCTTAGAGTATCGCATACTGGCTGTAAAATAATAAGGGATTTTTATCCCCTTAATTTAGAGATGGAGATAGTTTAACTGCGCAGGTGCAGCACATCGGGGAACAAGTGATATCTAAATATTGTTTCTTTTTACTATTTTCTTTTCTTTTTACTATTTTGTTATTTGATGATACTTATTTTCTGTGAAGTCATTATGGCAGCAAAAGGAAGTTTTGTTTTCAAGGTGGAAGGTTTGGGAGAGCCACATGAAGTTCCTGATGCAGGTACAAAATGTGAATTCATTACAACATAAATGGAAATTTATTTTTTCGTTCCTTTGTTTGTATCTTGCTGATGTTTCGATTTTACACGTTGCGGGATTACTCAAAAAAGAAGTCTTAAACTGAGGAAATCCACCTCCGAGATTTTCCTTTACTGATTAAGAATTGATTGCCTTCAAAACTCGAATTTGCTTGGAATGGACCGAACGGAACTTATGTGGAATGAATCGAGAGAACTGGATCAGAAACAAGTCACTAACTGTGTTTAATTTGTAGAATATTTACTTTAAAGGTTGAAACACGAAAAGTATATTAAATTAAGATTCTTTTCAGCATGGACTCATGCTTTAAAAAGTTCTTCAAAAATTAATTTTCGGTCAGCATATCGTCAGAGTCCGATTCTTCTCGTTCTGTATACAGAATTCTTAAGTGCTTTTAAGACATGCTATTATCGGCAACAGTTAATTTCTTTCATCCCCCTATAGACAAATTGGCCATTGGGATATTATTATCGTTATCGAGATAACGTTAAAAACACCTCAATCGAGTCCACGAAGGACGACATTAAACTATTCGGATTTGTGTTTTATGCTTTTACAGTACAGATTAGTTCGTGTTTGTGAACGGAAATCAGGAGACCCAAAGAAAAAGTAATCCGATAACTAAGATAAGAATCCAACTAACTCGGTTCTCGGGGATGGAGTAAGCGAACGTGTACACTGAGTAGTTACCGATTCTGTCAAATTGGTATCCGTGGTATGAGATTCAACTCGAGATTCGTGTTTTGGCTTGTGTAAGTTTACACTCAAATCATGCCTTCTCCATCTTCACATGTTTTGTTTTATATATATATATATTTTTTTTTCTTTCTTTTTCTTTTCTTGCATTTCGTATATAAACATCAAACAATATCACATATTCACTAGAGCTAAGTAAATATTCTTTCCTAAAGTTACGTAAATTAGATTCATCCCTTTTATCAACTGTTAATGCACAGATGGAATCCGAATTGTCTTGTTTGTGGTTCTGTTATTTTACAATTCAGAGTTAAGATTTCTTTTCTTTTCCCCCTTAAACAATAACAGCGTTTGTTTATTTAGATTAGTTCTCGATTTCCATAACCAAAGACCTCTGCTGTACATTACAAAGAAATATCATTTCATTAGCGCCCGGAGACGTTACTTCCTGTTAACTTGATGCACGCGCAATAATCCTATTAAGCGGCGGTGAGTAATGTTCGGTGTCGACTCTATTGACACAGCTGAGATGAAATGAAAACATTAAACAGAAGAAAGAACTTCTGGCGAATGTCTGATGCGTCCAGTGAAAAGAGAACATTTGTCTGGCGTTTATTATGCTTGTGTGTTCTCATCGTAAATGACGAAAGTGTTTGTCTAGAAATTTATGACCGCACTAAATAAAAATGAGCAACGGAATTAATGACACAAAACTTGCTAAAGTATGTGACGAAAAGAGTTTTGTGCTCGCGCAATGAGAGCTTTGAGATTCATCATTTGTTCTCTGCAGAGCGATCGATTTAGGTGTTCTTCAAACAATGGCTGCCCGCGTAATGATTGCGATAATTTATTTGCGGTGACACTGCCGGAAAGTAGCACCTTCGTTTACGTTGCATCCGCAGATATGCAAATAAAGAACTTCTTTGCCAGCATTTTAGCGATTTTACATTTACTAGATAACCCATCTCGACAAATGAAGTGCGAGCGTTTCATTGAATGGTATTCCTTCTCCGTACTAAAAGAAAAAAGTGCCAACCTTCAATTTCTGCAGGAGATGCCGCCACATCATCCAAATATTTTGTTGCGTTTTTATTTTTCAATGTCTTCATGCAGTTGGACCGAGATAGGGATGGCCTGTGAGCAAAACCAATCTTCGCTCGTCCTCCAGTGCCCTTAACACTTTTCCACGCCATTATTAAGGGTATCATTTGTGGGAGGGAGGAGAATGCTCAATAAAAAATCGCTAATGTGGTTGAGGATTTTAACTGATCAATTTGAGCAAAGGGTTGCTTAGTGAATGTTAAACCGAAATGCCGCAGTGACGGAAGCACGCGTTCGACAGGTTCATCAGAGCCAAATACAAACTGTAGTGGGAAGGATTTACTTCTTCTTCTTAACGCATTAGTTGTGATATCTGTTGCGACCAAGACTTCATCTTCTTTAATAGTATCTTTTAATCTTTTCCTAGGTCTTCCCGTTTTTCTCTTATTCTTTGGTTTCCAACTATAGACTTGTGTTATTATTCTATCTTCACTTCTTCTCTCTACGTGTTTAATCCATTTTATTCTTCGGGTTGTTACCCAATTGTTTATTGCTTGCATTTCGCACTGTTTTCTTGCATCTGTATTTTTTATTTTATTTAGTCTAGTTTAATTTACTATTTTTCTTAATATATTCATTTCACCTGGGTTTAACATTTTTCTTGTTTCCCTGGTGTCGGGTCTTGTTTCTGCATTATATGTCATAATAGGCTGGTTACTGCTTTATAAATTCTTGTTTTTTGTTTCTACTCTAAGATGTTTGCTTTTCCATGTTGTTTCCTTAAAGCAGTGTTTCTCAAATTTCAGATATCCGCGGACCCCTTCTTAAATTTTCACTATTACGAAGTACCCCCTAATTAATTAATTAAAAAATAAATTAATTAAAACGAATAAATTAATTTAAAATATTAAAAAATTAAATATCTATTTTATTTGAATTTATATGTTCATGTAAACAAGAAATATGATTTATTTTTAATAGAACAAACTTTATAAAGATACTATAAAGTTTTACTTGAAATAATTTATCATCAATGAAAGGAGTGAAATTGCTTATGGTGAGAGAAAATTTCAGCAAATTTTGGCTCTATAGTTCTTAATTTCAATCTCGGATGCGGTTCGACATCTATAATGCGATTCCTCTTCTTCGTCTTAATATCTACAAGGACCGAAAATCCAACTTCGCACAGATATGAACTTGGAAATAGAAAAATGAACTTTAGAGCTTTATCTGTTAATTCAGGATATTCATTCTGATGATAACGTATTCTCGCTGTATTTATTTTTTAGGAAACCATCCGAAGCTAATTCTAAAAGTTGTTCTTCTTCTATTGACGACAGACCCTTTGGCGTAAATTTGTTTTTATGGAAAGGGTATCTTATCTACTCAATATCAATGTCCAATTCAGGGAAATACTTTTCTAGATTCATTTGTAAGCTTTTTAAATGCTGCATGATAGTAATTTTCACGTCATCATCAATTTGTTCATTTGAACTTGCGAACAATTCCTGAAGCGATGGAAACGGGTCAAATTCCCCATTACCAACCCGCTTTTGACATAACTTCATTTTTGCCAACATGGTGTTCACTTTATCTTGGATATGAAATATAGAAATTTCCTTGCCTTGTAAAGATAAATTAAGACTATTTAATACAGTAAATATATCTGCCAGGTATGCTAATTGACTGAGCCATTTCCAATTATGTAAATGCTTTTTTAATTCAAACTTTTCATCAAGAAACACTAGTAGTTCATTCCGAAGTTCAAATAAACGAGTAAGGACTTTTCCACGAGAAAGCCAACGAACATCGGTATGGAAAAGAAGAATCCTTGAATCAAGCCCTTCTTTTAGATCCGACCACGGATTTCGCTCCGTCGGTGCTTAGTCCAACACAACTTTTCCAATCAAGCTTGTTTTCATGCATAAAGGTATTTATACTGTTGAATATTTCTTCTCCTGTTGTATGTTCTGGGAAGGGTTGGCAATATAAAAGGTCGTCATGAATTTTTTTGATTTTTTTCGTACTTAACGAACACTAGAAGATTTGCAAAATTTGCAATGTCGGTGGAATCATCTACCTGCAACGCATAATAACGACTCTTACGTATATCGGATAACAATGTTTGTTTTATATTTTCAGCCATTTCAGTGATTCTTCGATGAACGGTACTATTTGAAAGGCAAATCCGATCAAAAGATCTTTTTGCATTATCTCCGATCATAATTTCCGCTATTATTTTTGCTGCAGGCTTGACCAAAGTTTCACCAATTGTTTCCGCTGCACCACTTTTTTGCTATTAATAGCAACACACGATATGAAGCTTCTAAAGCCTTCATGTTTTCACCACATGACACGATCGACATCACTTTTTGAGATTCTTTTAAATTTTTTAGTTTATTTTGAAAACATTCGACAGGTTTGTCCTTGCGTTCATTATGTTTCGATTCAAAATGGCGATTTAAATTACATGGTTTCATGCCTCCATTTTTTAAAGTTTCACCTCAATTTCTCTTCATTTCCCGTCCATGAAAATCCACATTTCAAGTAATTTATATCGTACTTACGAAGTTTTCTCATCTTCTTCCTAATTGGTTCTTTAGAAATGTCAGACGACACATACTTATCAATTTCACTTGATCCAAATGCAATATCAACATTTTCTTATTGCTGGCAGCTACTTGTATCTACTATGTTTCTCTCTTTTGCGCATTTTAAAAATCCAGTCTTTAACCAGTGATTCATACTTAAGAATTTGAAAGCTAAAAAAAATTACCGTATTTAACGAACAGTCCTTCACCAAATGGCTAGTGAAAGCAGAATTCGAAACAGACAACAATGGCAGGCCAGTACAGATAAAGCAGCTATGAAGATGTTCACATGATTGGTGCGGTATTAACAAAAGATCGCGCTACTAATTGACAAAGACAAGCCTACAGTTCAGTTGAAATGCTAATTCTCTTCAACCGAATTCGATAACATCCGAAACACATTCACTGTATATTTCTTAGTTTTAATACGTTCACTCAAACAAAACCATATGTTGCCGGTGAACCATATGGTTTTGATTGTCTACTGTACAGCATTTTATGTGGAAGGGGTCATGCGATTCATTAGGTCCGTTTTTATCCCAGTTGTCTCTAATTGCAATGTTTGTTGAGAAACATGTTACACAGCCTGCAGATGTCTCTGTACCTTATTCAGTGATACAATAGGAACGTTTTACTATCTCAAACTTAAATATTATTCCATGCGTTAATGATGCATAGCCGAAAATTGCCACGGACCTCCTGAAGAACTTTCGCGGACCCCCGGGGGTCCGCGTACCACACTCTGAGAAACACTGCCTTAACGCATCCTGATATTCTTGCAGCTTTTGCAACTTGTTCTCTAACTTCACGATGTGGCCTTCCTTCCCAGTTCAGTTGTATACCTAAACATTTGTAATTTGTTCAGTAATAGTACCTTCCAGTTCTAATTTGCATCTTTGTTGTTCTTGTGATATTGTCATACATTTTAGTTTATGATATCTTCATATTATATCATTTTACTGCTTTATTAAATGTATGCAGTAATATTTGTAACCGAGTTTCATTTTCTTCAACTAATAGTACATCAACTGCATAACATATGATTCTTATTATTCTCTTATTTTTTCCACTCCTGTATTTTGTATTTTATTAACTTTTTGTATTATTTCATCGATTATTATATTGAATATTGTTGGATTTAAAGAGTCCGCTTGTCTAATGCCATTACTAATTTGTATCTCTTTACTTATTTTCCTTGTCTTTTTATTACGCAGCTATCATTATCATATATTTCTTTAATTATTTGTATTATGTTTTCTGATACTTTTCTTCTCTGCAATATCTCTATTACATCTTGAATTAATATTCTGTCAAATGCTTTTTCCAGGTCGTCTATAAAGCATGTAAATAGTTTCTTATTGTATTCTGTTGTTTTCTCTATCAATTGTCTGATTACGAGTATTGCATCTGTACATGACCTGTCTTCTCCGAAACCTTGTTGTTCATCTAATAGATTAATTTCCTTTGTTATTTTATTATTTAGGATTCTTATTAGTACTTTTGCTGAGGTATTTAATAAATTTATCCCCCTATAATTTTTTTAATCTCTTTTTTTAAATATTGGTATTGTTATACTTTTCTTTCATTCCACCGGAATCTTATTTTTATATTTATTATTTGGTTGTATAATATATTTAAACTCTGAATTATAATTTATTTATCATTTTTAATAATTCATTATTGATGCTATCTAGCCCTGGTGATTTCCTATTTTTAATTTTTTTAATTACATTTTCAATTTCTGTTATTTCAATTTTCTTTTCTGTAGTATTTGTTTCTTCTTCTTGATTCGTTTGTTTACCTAGTTCTGCTTTTGTTTCATCTGTTTGGTTATAAAGGTTTTTAAAATAATTTTCTAATTCCGCTATTTCTACTTTTAATATTGGGATATATTCTGCTTCTTCCTTCTTTTGTGTATTAATAAATCTCCACATTTGTTTAAGTATACCATAGAGATTATGTTCAAGCTCTTTTGTACGTGATTTCCAAAACTGATTTTTGCTTTTTTTTTTTTTTTTTTCTTAACTTCATCATCATCATCAAATTCCTGCCACATACCCTCAAGGGGTGTACCGGATATGATAGTACTCCATGACAAAAATTACATCATTACTACCTTCCTATAATTACAATTTTCCTCCAAATCAGTCTGTTACTTGTCAAGACTTCAACATTACCAAATCTTATATTTCTATCGGCTAAGGCACTTTGTACCGTATCAATCCACCTATATCTTGGTCTTCCTCTGGGTCGTTTTCCTGCCAACCTGGCAGAGAACACTTGTTTTGCTAATCTTTCCTCGCCCATTCTGTTTAAGTGACCACCTGAAATTAGCTCTGCTAACGCATTCCTCGATGTTGACAATGTCAAGTTCTTTCCTAATATCCTCGTTTTTAATATGATATTGCCATTGATGCCACCTGTTCACGCCTATAATCTTTCTCAGGACTCTCATATCTGCGGTTTCTAGACTTTGATCAAGTGTTTTACTTCTGACCCAGCTCTCAGATCCATAAGTTAAAACTGGTTTCAACATTGTCTTGTATACAGCTAATTTAGTGTTCCGACTAATTTCTCTCTTATTCCATATGAATTAATTCAAATGACTTCCCACCGTACCAGCTTTGCTGATTCTGTTGTCTATTTCCATATTTAATTTACCATCTTCAGTAAAAATCGTGCCTAAGTAGCTGAAATGTTTTACTTGTTCCACAGGTTCTCCATTCACAACACGGTTGACATTTTCAATGATTCTGCCTATTTTCATTGTCTTTGTCTTTTTATTGCTGACCTTCATACCATATCTATTACAACAGCTATTCAATTTAGTCAGAGAATCTTGCAGACTTGTAGCGGATTTATTTAGAAGTATAACATCATCCGCATAAAGCAAAGAGCTGACATTAACATCTCCAATTTTGATATCATGTTTAATACCACTTTCCTTCACAATGGAATCCATATAGATAATGAATAACAGAGGGGATAATGTACATCCTTGTCTCACACCAGATTTAAGATTAAACCATCTTTAACATTAAACCAACATTAAACTGTATTTCCTTCAATTCGAACTGCTGACTTACCACTCAAATAAAGACCAAGTATTGCTTGATATAATGCCCCATTGACACCATATAACTGTAGCGTATTGAATAGCTTCTCTCTTGGCACCTTGTCATATGCCTTTTCCAAATCGACAAAACTTAAATACAGATCTTTGTTATATTCCCAGTCTTTCTCGACTATTTGTCGTAAAGTGAAGATCTGATCCTGACAGCCTCTATTTGGCCTGAATCCAGCTTGTTCTTTACCAAGCTTTTCTTCCACAATTCTTCTCAACCGTTTCTGAAGTATAGTTGCATAGATCTTGCCAGGAACACTCAGTAGGAAAATACCTCTGTAATTCTCACATTCAGTTTTATTTCCCTTTTTATATATTGGTACTATGAGAGCTCTACTCCAATCATCAGGAATTCGTCTCTCTGTCCAGGCTTTCTGAACTATGCAGTGCAGCCACTGTAAGACTCTTATACCACCATACTTCAGCATTTCTTGTAGAATATCATCTACTCCTGCTGCCTTTGGTGGTTTTTTCTACTTCAAGTATGGATATATGTATTCCTGACTGCATGCCTGGTCAATGTTTTTTACTACTGTGCTATTATCACTGCTTGTTTCATTTAGCTGTTTTTCAAAGTAATTACTCCATACTTCAAGGATATCTTTTTCTCCCGTTTTCATGTCACCTTTATCATCTCTAACTCCTTTTACAGCACTCTTTCCTCCATTCCTAAGCTTCTTCAACAACCTCCAGAATATTTTGCCACCTTCTTGATATTTATTTTCTATATTCTTGCCGAAGTCCTCCCATGACTTTTGTTTAGCTAGTTTTACACAGTGTTTAGCATTCTTGCATTTGTCTCTATATTCTCTAAGAGCACAAGCTGACTTATTTGACAGAAACTTTTGATATGCTTTCTTCTTTTCCTTCACTGCCTCTTTAACTTCCTGTGTCCACCAGGGAGTTCTGATTTTTTTATCCTTGCAGACAACCTCACCACATGCCTCTCTGGCTGAATCAATGTTTTCTTCAGAGTTTGCCACTGAATCTCCAAGGTTTGATTCCTGTTCTCAAACTCTTTCATTTTTTTTTCAATAATCTTTGTGTATTTTAATCTACAGTTAACATCTGAGAGCTTCTCAACTTTTATTCGCTTTAAAACTTTCTTACACGCTCTTCTTTTCAATATGAAATTCAATTTTATTCTGTTCAAGACTAAATAGTGATCACTTCCAATTTCAAATCCTCTGTACACTCTGGTGTCCTGCACCAGGGAGAAAACATTACTATCAACAATAACATAGTAAATGAGACTTTTCTTATTCCTAGCCTCTTCTCTCCATGTGAATTTGTGCACATTTTTATGTTGGAACATGGTGTTAGTAATAACCAGTCCATGTCCTGAGCAGAAATCCAACAGATATTTGTCATTATTATTAGCTTTGCTCTTTTCTCCAAATTTTCGCAAAATATTTTTGTGTGTCTCACAATCATTTTCTACTCTGCTATTTAGATCTCCAACAAGGACCAGCTTTTCCTTTTTCATTTTGAGTTGCTTTTTCTAAGCCTCAAAAAATTCCTCCACTTTTACCTTAGTAGAACATTCTGTGTGACCATAGGCACAAATAAGTAGTCTCATTGTCCAGTTCCCCATTCTCATATTTGCCCACATTACTCTACTTGAGACTGACTGCCATTCAAGAAGATTAGCCTCGTATTTTGTGTTGAATACTATGGCTACTCCTTCTTTTCCTTGATTGTCATTGCCTGAATATAACATTTTGTATTTATTGCTCAGAGAGATCTCACCAGTATTTGTCTTTTTTGTTTCAGTCACCCCTATTATGTCGAACTGGTACTTATCCAATTCCTCAGCTAGCTCCATTTCTTTGCCATTCAGGCTTCTTATGTTGATAGTACCGATCTTTAACTCTGGTTGAGTTGGGGTTTGTTTTCAGATTTGTTCCAGTAGCTGACTTTTCGCTGTTCGCCCTGGTTCCCTGGCGAAAACAACGGGGGCCTTGTTTAACCGGGCGACGCCCCAGCTGGCATGAAATTTTGTCATGTTGTACCATCATTTTTTTTTATTTTGGTTTAACTAAATAAGAATACAATTTGGTTGGCTAAATCCCAAATTGCCAGCCCATCCTCGTTTGTTCAGTATCCAAGTAGATACCCAACAGGGTGCACAACGAGAAGGTGAGGACTGGACATTAGGTCAGAAGCCCTGGTCGGTTCTCCGCATTCCTTTAAAGGCTATGTGGAAGTCTCCTCTCAGTTATACAGCTTTGACCCTTAAATACCCCTTTATTTTCTTAACTTTATTTCTTTATATTCATTCCAGTTTTCAGTTGTTTTCATTTGCAGATATTTTTGATATTTTTCTTTCTTTTCTTTTGTTAATATTTTTATTTCTTCGTTAAACCACGGAGTCCATCTTCCTGATTTTATTTTATTTTTTATTTTTTACCCCAAATGCTTCTGTTGCTATTTCAGTCAAATTTGTTTTAAAAATCTTCCAGTATCTTCTACATGTTTATTGTTCGCTGCTTAATGGGTTATCTTGAAACCCTTGTTTTAATCTATTGTTTTTATGCTTTCTTCTTTTAATAATTCCCCTTTAAATTTTATTTCGGCATTGTGTTGGTTTTCTTTAGATTTTATTTTCATCCATTTCTTGTAAAGTCTTAGTTTACATATTAACATGTTTATGATCATTTCCAATTTCTGCTGATGTTAACACTCCAACATCTTCTATTTCTGGTGGGTGGGTTACTTTGTTACATATAATATAGTCTATTATTGATTCCTGTCCTCTTGTGTTTCCAAAAGTTATTTTTGCTGTTTTTATGCTGATAAAATGTGTTCATTATTTTTAACTTATTATTTGTACAGAACTGTATCAATGTTTATTGTTTCTTCATTAAATCTTTGCATGATTCCATTTATTGGCGTATTTCCTATTCTTACATTTAAGTCTCCCATTATTTGTACTATTTGTTGCAGGTCCTCATAAAATGCTTCTGTTTTTCCTTTTCTTCCTTCTTCTGAGGCGTTCACTGTAATTATAGTAAAGGATTTACTTACGTAACTGAATTCGCTTCTCCATTTATTAAAGAGCTTTTTTTTATGCCGTTTGCAGTAATGTCACTGAAAGTAAGCAATGTCACAAGAAATATTATATATATATATAATTTCATTACTTAACTTTTTTTCATTTTTCATTACTTGATTACTTACTTTATTTTTATTATTAAATTAAGTACCGAAAATTACGAACATTAGTGAAGAAATAACGTAATTCCCAGGCATCATTAGCATGTCGCGGTGTCCCATCCAGTGTTGCGAAAGCACTCACTTCGCAGTAAAGCTACGATTTCACCAATTTCGGCACAGCATTCGTGTGATATCAGAGAAGGAACTTCGCTTTCGAAGCCAGGGGAGGATTACAGCGCTCCTTGCGACGTTGCTTAAAAGAGGAGGATTGTCAAAGAGATGACGCCATAAACATGAACCTACACACACACACACACACACACACACACACACACACACGGAAGATAACGGCAGTGCATGCTCTGGAGGAACCACTTTGCTAAGATAGATAGTAAAGCGGATTTCAGCGTTGCAGAATGTGACGCTCTCTTGTCATGTGACTGAGAATGGCCTGAAATGTTATCCATCCATTGATTTGACAACATGCGTGTGGACAATTTTTAGGCCCGAATTTTTACCAAAAATTGACCAAATAAAATCAAATGGGAATGACTTGCCGAATTGGTCTGCATATCATTTCCCTGATTTGTGGACGAAATTTCGCCCAATCAGAGTAGGAATTAACATGCAGACGAATCAAGCGAATGTGAAAGGAGAAATTCTGCATTTTGAATGCAGCATTTCTCTGAGTAACTTAATTAGAAAATCGCGATATCGTGCTAAGCTACTTGCAATCCATTAAGTTATTCAACAGGCACACAATCCAATGAGTACGCCACTTGCTCAGTGGCGTTCGTACACGTTGATTATGAGCGAGTAGGCTAACTACTTTCTCCTTCCTTTTCCAGGTGGGAAACTTCCGTCTATCATGCAGATTCTCACCACTTCCAGCACACATTAATCTTTGCCACTCTCATCAGTGATGAGAGTGCTTATTCAGAAAATATGCCAGATGAAGAACAGACCTGCACCATCTTGTAGATCAGCGTTTCCCAGATTTTTCATATGACGGAACATTTCACACATCCCGAAATTTTCACGGAACACCTTGCTTATTTTGTAATGTATTAATAATTAATTATGGCATAATCATAAAGAGTATTGGTACACTTATGTATACGGTGTGGCATGTTGACAAATATAAAATTACATTTAAATCGGTTATCAATCACTGGACTAATGAAATCTTGTAGCATATTGTAGTTTCCTCAGGCCAACATCGTTAAATTAATTTGTGCTCATTTCCATTGACATATCCCATTCTGATCATCAAAGATTTATAATATAAGTACTTACGAGTGAATGCAGACTTTTTCTCCTGTGTTCTGGTAGATTCCCTTCCTTTTGTACATCCTGGAGATCGTTTTTTAGGCTGGTGGCGGATGACTTACTATCTGTTGCGTCACAAACACCTTCAATAAGAGATTTCTTAACACCAAAATTAAACAAAGTCCCTTGTCTCTTATTAAATCTGTGGGCCTATTACTTTTAAAAAATCACGGCACTCCAGTTTCAGAACAAGCACTTTCACCCTACAATACGAACTTCAGAAGAAAGTATTACTAGATTTGAGAACCGGATGCAGACCTTGATCTTCAATTTCAGTGGAAAAATTTTCTTTATACTTCCTTGCTGATTGGTCACTGACATTCGCAACACAGATGTTATTTCGTTTAGTTTTGAGAACAGAGGATACGCCGCCTATTGTTGTAATCGGCTTGCGGGCAATTTTTATGACCGGTCAAAAACAACGGTATTTCCTTTCCCGAATTACTTCCATGTTTTAAAATACACGGCTTAGTCACTGACATCACGGAACACTTATTCACATTCCGCGGAACACAATTTGAGAAACTCTGTTGTAGATCAACCATGCTAGCAAAGGTTGGTCGACTAATAGAGCCTCTGCTACTAACGGCTCACGCAAAACGTTAAGCAAGTTTGAGCGCGGTTAGTAGTTGGAAGGGGTTTTTCAATCGTTCGATGCTGTTGGCACACTTTCCCTCGATGAGTCTTTGGACTCCCTGGAGGTGTCAAATAATAATAATCTTGCTTTTATCTGTGTGCCATTTGTATTGGAGATGATTTCGGTGGTGGTGAAGAGTTTCCCATCGCAAATAAACGAATCTGGTAGATGGGCTAGGTAGCGAAGAAAACAAAATTCGTGACTGTGCATGTGTATTGAATACGTCGACTTTAGTAAGAACCTGCTCCAGCGAGTAATTGCTAATGGTAGAAAAGAAAGAAACTTCTGGAAAGACTTTTAATGGGATTATATTGATCAAATGCATATAATAAACAACTATGTTATACCAACTAAGGCTGTTGGCATCTGCAGGGTATATAACTGATGTAAGGCAATAAAAGTAAAAAAACTGTTACAAACCATAATCAACCGTTTCTAATTATATTAAACAAAGAACAGAGCGCGTACAATACATGCATAGAGCGTGCATGATATCATTTCTTGTTATTTAGGAACGTTCTATAGTTGGCACTATAATTCAGTTCTGGCGAGTTGAATGATCTGATAAGGGTCTTCCAGATCACGGGAAAGATTAGTCCTTGGTTCCTGTTAAGGTTTTGTATACATACAGCGGGCAACTGTTGTGGCTTCCTTAAAAATTGGTTATCTTTTTCAAGTTCTAGAGTGAATTTGATTGTGTAGTGTAGAGAGTTGATTTTGTTAAGAAAGTCGAACAGGTCCTTTTTTGTGTGGTTCCAAACGATTGTTCGACTTTCTTAACAAAATTAACTCTCTACACCACACAATCAAATTCACTCTAGAACTTGAAAAAGATAACCAATTACCGTTTCTGGACACTTTAATTAAGAAGCTTCCGAATGGTGGTATCAACCTCTCAGTTTACTGCAAACCTACCAATACAGGACGTTATTTACATTTCACTTCCTGCCACCACATTTCTCAGAAACTTAGTATTGTACACATGCTGAAGAACCGTGTCTCTCTCCTTACAACAGATCAACAATACCTCCAGGAAGAACTATCCCTAATATCCACCAACCTTACCATGAATGAATTTCCTTGAAGACTCGTCCACAAGATACTTTTCTCTGAACCCCGACAAAGACAACAAGATGATATACGTTATATTTCTACCATCGTCATTCCATACTTAGGGACAGTTTCCAATAAGATTGCTAGACTCCTTAGACCACATAAAATAAGAGTGGCCTTTAAACCCACAGAAACGATTAGACAATTCTTAAGATCTCCAAAAGATAGCCATCCTTTCTCCAAATATGTGGGAGTTTATAACATACCCTGCTCGTGCGACTTGAATTACATCGGCCAAACTTCAAGGAGCCTTGAATTTAGGCAAAAAGAACACATAGTTGACGTCAATAATAACAGAGAAGAAAAATCGGGGTTGGCGTTTCATTTCTCAAGAACGAACCATACCATAGAGTGGGTTAAAAGCACAATTCCTTACATGGAGGAGGACTTCCGCTCCCGAATTTTTAAGGAGGCCACAACAGTTTCCCGCTGTATACAAAACCTTAATAAGAACCAAGGACTAAACTTGCCCGTGATCTAGAAGACCCTTATCAGATCCTTCAACTCGCCAGAACTGAATTATAGTGCCAACTATAGAACGTTCCTAAATAACAAGTGAAATCATGCACGCTCTATGCATGTATTGTACACGCTCTGTTCTTTGTTTAATATAATTGGAATCGGTTGATTTAATTTGTAACAGTTTTTTACTTTTTATTGCCGTACATCAGTTATGTACCCTGAAGATGCCAACAGCCTTAGTTGGTGAAACTAGTTGGTATAACATAGTGGTTTATTATATGCACTTGATCAATATAATCCCATTAAAAGTCTTTCCAGAGCTTTTTTGGTCAAGAAAATTAAACGTTTTTTAAAAGAAACTTCTTCTTTTTAAATTTTTTTTATGACTATTTCGTATAGTTAAAAATAGTCTTGGAATATTAACTGAAACAAACGTTTTTGGCGCGTCCATTGAAGTATTCGTCGGGTTTTTCTGCAGCTGGTGGTTGTCGTTTTTGTTTGCCAACATCCACTCTTCTACGGCAGCTGAAGTCGTCCAGCTGACTGGAACGATTTCCAGTAATCCATCTCTGATGGTCACGTGTGTGTTTATACAGCGGGCTGCGAATACCACGTGCAGTTCTTATAATCCAGCATTCGCGGTGTCAACGCACCGCGAGAGGGAAAAAAATAAAAATACGAATAATATGAATTCTGAAACCAAGAATTCCAAACGAAATTTAACGATCAGTTATATTACACTCAATCTCTCCTCCAAGATTTGCACGTGGATCAGGTGCCGTGGGGTGGGGAACTTTGCTGCTGAAGTGTTTGGGATGATTTCCGGTCGACAATAGACATAACGCACCTCACGACTGAATGATTGTTCGCAGATTTGCCGAAATAGTAGTGGTGCGATGTGATATTTTTGGTTCCAGATTATATACCATACCCCCGCGCAAAGGGTAACTCATTTTAAATTAGAGGCAGCTCATCCCTTCTTTTTATTCTCTCCAGAACAACACAATCTCTCTTGGATGAAAATGAATTCAAACCTGCTGCTGCTGCTAAGTAAGTTCTTAGGCTGACTCGTCCTTTTCTTTCTCATCTTCAACCACGAATGTCTTTCCATAAGTCAGAGTTCCGACTTTTATTACTGTATTGTGTTGCCCCGTTTTGTGTCAACTTAAATACGGTACTGTGTAGAAAACATTATATTATCCAGTAAGGTTTCATATCCATACGGCAGGGGAGCTATTTTTGTACAATCATTACCTGGGGTTCTCTTCCTAACTTACCATGAACCGCTTGTAGATTCTTCGAACTCTAGGCTGATCTATTCGACATTGGAATGCCGATTTTTCCTAACTACAGTTCCAATGACTGGTTTGTATTTGAGCGATTGCTTATGGAATATGCTGGCTCTTTCCTTGGAGGATGTAGCGTCTTCGTTATTATTTATTTATTTTTAATGCCAAAAAGGGAGTAATGCCAAAAAAATTGGCATCAACTATGCTCAGGTACGGCTAGTCCGATCTAATCTGAGGAGTGCGATTCTCCACTCCGTACCATAGTCTTTCAACCCTCCACTATTTAAACACAAAAGCATTTACGCTAGCCTTCATCGAGGCGGCAAAGTTCCACGTGCTGATGTTCCCGTAATAAGCTTTACAGATATAAACGCAGTGCATCAAGGGATTCTCTCACTGTCCTCTTCCCCCACTGAGAATTTCTGGTCCACTGATTTTTGAGCTTCATTTCTCAGCCATGTTTTTATTTTTCATCAGTCGTACGGAGTACTGTAAACGCGCTGAAATCTCATTAACGAATGATTCTCAACCCGTTAGTAGCAGGTCAAACCCCGCCCTTTTCGGTAGTGTACGCGACTTCAGTCCTGCAGCCTCCCTTTGCCTTGACATCATATTCTACGTATTAGGGTTTGTCATCAGGACTCCCTGTTCAGAAAAGTAAGGTGATGTTCGAATGAAGAAACCAGTTCATATTGGGTTGGATCCGCAGCTGTTAATTTCGGAATCGTCGCAATGTGCAACACCTTGATTATATCAGGGACGATACAGTATCGGATGTGTCACTCTTTTCTTTTCTCCGCTTTGCTCATTCTCGGCAAGAGTATTGAAACGTCGTAGATGACCTCCCTCGCCTCTTTAACATCATCGGCACGTCTCTTTGGCAGCTTTTGATAGACTCGGTAATTCGATCCTAATGGCCATCAGAGGCGATGTTTCGCCCACGTGTTTACTTAGTTCAGAGAGTTCGACAAAAAGAGTCAACGTGTGTTGCACACTTCGTAGTCATTTTTGTGGCTTTTCTCGGTTTAACCCAAAGATGCAGACGCGTCAGATTTGACACTGCTCTCTCTCACACACTCACTTAAATAAAAGCGTTCTTGTTTGCCATTGAATGTGGACTGCGAATACCCCATTGAGAAAGTATAGCACGCTCTACGTATCTTCTCAAGAAGGTAAGTATTATTACGTTACTCTCAGTATTTTTATTTATTTCATTCTGAGAAATTTTATTTACTTATTCTCATGCGGTTTTTGAGATTGTCATATGAGCATTACAAGTGTTTTAAAACACCTCATTAAATAAAGGTCTCTGTATGAAAGATATAAGACCAATTTTAACTTCGACAGGCAGTAGTGCATAATAAAGATGATTCAGTCGATATATTCTCTAAATAAATTTTCGTTCAAATTAGCTTGATAACTTGCAAGTTCTGTGACTTGCAAAGATTCATATTCTTCATACACTGGCGCTTGGGCCGTCTATGAAAATAGCTTGAATGATTTCAGTATCCCGAATGTGTTTAATTTGGAAGGTGGTTGAGGGTAAACCTCTGACACCTAATTCCTCGATGATCGCCTTGATCTAGTTCGCTTGGGTAGTGCACAGAACGAGGAGCTACTTGCTATTAATCTTCCAAACGATGAGGGTATCCTCGGTCATCTTACTGGGCGAGCATGCGCAATTTGTGAGCGGAAAGTACACAACTAGATGAGCAGTGTTTCTCAATACACGTTTGTTAATTGTTAATTATTAAATAGATCAACACTTATCGATACTTTTCTGTGATCATCGTCATGGCACTACATGAGCGCCATCTGGTGTGCTATCCTGAAGAAATACAGGTCAATAAATCTTATGTCATCGTTCATTTACAGTGCTAATCAGTCTATGGAATTCGATTCCAAAGAAACACTACTTTTAACAAATTACAGAGAAGAGACTCTAAAGTGCACATCATCTGGCTTTCTTTTCAAAGCCTGCATTTTCAAAATCTTGACTCCCCCATACTGGTTTACTGTCTTTCACGTAAAGTGAAATAAAGTTTTGAGATTTTTCTTCCTTTTTACGCACGTTGTTGTCTCACCACCAGCTGGACGGAATTTACTGAATTACTGTATGGGGTATTCTTAGGAAAATATGTCTAGCCATCGTAGTTTTCCGGACCATATTTAGACGATATAAAATTGTCTAAAATACAGAAAAAAAAATTCTCTGGAGTTCATTGCTGTGATGCAGAATGACTTCATTACCCTGCATGAGTGCTGATATCACACTCACTTTTTTTTTTTTAATTATTTGTGGTTCGATGAAAATGTAAAAATCTAACTGAAACTTCTTAAGTACTTCAAACAAAAGTACAAGTTGATTCTCCTAATGTGAGTTCTCCAAATTCTCTCCGAATTTTTTAAAAATTTTTATCAAAATAATTCTGAATATAACAACAGTAAAAAAAGTAAGTATTGGGCAGTCTACAACCAACGTATTTCTCCATAATAAAGCGTATTTGAAGATGTTCGTTCGTAATTAATTATTATTACATTCAACAGTGCGTAATTGATTTGAACTTCAAGTTTGACTGGAGAAGTTGCAGCGCTTGCTGGTTGTTCAACAGTAAATTGAATAAAGGCAGATTGGTGGGAAGACGGTGTTGCTATCGATTGCAATCAATACGCTCTTTGTGGCGAAATAGCTTAATATGAACTTCATTATCCTGGGCGAGACCGTTAAGTTCTGATCTTATATGTGAATGTGTATGTAACAGGTATTCCTTGATAAAAGTGTTTTACTTCGTTCCAGTTGACATCATCAAAGGTTAGCGGGACTGAGACAGAACTGTTGCGTCGCTGTGGTATGTGCTTCATACTACGCGTCGGAGTCGCCTGGATCTCATTGGTCCTTTCCCCATAGACTGCACTATGCAGTAGTTCGTTGGCAGTGAGTTAGCAGCTGTTGGCGCAGTTGTAGGGATCGCTCGAGGTAGATAACATTCCAAGTTATGCACTTTATAAGCCAGATGTTATTTAAAGGAGATGTCAATCACAGGATCCGTATAAATAGTGCAGAGAAACTTTAAATAAGACTGACTGGAATGGGTGCCAGAATTTTTTACTGATGTTTCGTAGACGAAGTGATAACAACTAGCGATGTCGTCGGCTCTTTTTTCCCGCGGGAAAGCCCAATCGCGGAATAGAAACAAAACCCAGAATAATTTTAAACAACCGATGAAGACGAATATATCTTGAAATATGGGGGGGGGGGAAGAAATCTTTTTGTTTTTCTAAATCACGTGAGTGCATGCGAAACGCAGCTTTTAAATCCCCCCGTTCCTGTGATAAGAGGACGAACGGAAATTTTCTAGAACGATCGATATTATTCTTTGCCTAATCTTAAGATAGTTCATCTTAAGAAAATACATTTTCGAATAACAAAATCTGAAAAATCATTTTCCTTAGCTGGACTGGAGGACTACAGGAGACCGTGAGCAACTCGCTGTTCACGCAATGGTCGTAATCAAATTGTCTGACCCACCTTCTTGGTCGTTCCCCGATGTCTTTGTAATCTCGGTTAAGGGAAGGTCACGTGAGTATCTGTATTGACTGTAATTCACAATTTCGGATGCAATGCAACGAAAACAACTAGATATGGTACTGTGACGTCACGGGGGGGGATGAGAAACTCATCTGCTTAATTCCGCGAAATTGCAGCGCTTCTCAATGAAAAACCTTTCATCGCCAGAAAACTGTGTTAATTTTCGGATTTTTTCTTTCATGAATACGAATAATAAAATGACTACACGATATTTATTGTCATAGAGTGCTTTCTCGTAAATTAAAATTACTTTTGGCAAGAAATTAAGTTCATGTTGGAATCCCTGCACCCGAACGTGGTAAACCAATTTCCGCAAACTTTTTGCCTGCTCATACTTGAGTCAAGAACAAGCATAATTCATTGTCAAGTATAATTTAGTTTCTGACTTGAAGAAAACCTTGCTACAACTTTCTTTTTCAGAATATTTTAATAATATGGTAATAAAGTATTTTATTATTTGTATTTGGAAAATATGACAAATGTATTGAGTTTTCGATATCCATTCGGGTCTTGCTACCGAGGTGAACTAAATTCAATATCCATTTTCGATATTCTGTTTAAAAAAATAAAAAAAACAATAGCTACATCAACGGAGTAATTGCTAGTGCAGACAAGGTGAAATTAAAATTTTTGGAAGTGAGATCTCAGAGGCATTTCCTTAGTTCTAACTCCTAAGAAAGAAACTCTCATTGGTTCAAGAACTTATAGAAAAAGCATAGAAACTTCGGACCATTTTTCTTCTAAATAGTTAAAACCATAATCTTCCATGCTCAGCTGTACGTTATTAATATTACAAAGAAGACGAAGAAGAATGGTTTATAATAAACTGATTTTTTAACCCCAGCCAGGAAGTTAAAAGGGAATTTCATCATCAAAAAAAAGCATGAAGGCTTTGAGATTCCAGTATTAAAATTCGATTGACGCAATTTGGTCTCAAAAATCCATTAAAATATTTCAGACCGACCTTCTCCGGTATTACTTGAGTTTTCATCTCCCGCTATTTGGAATCGATGTTTACAATGGTCCAAGAGCTAAGATTTTTCCTGGACACTACGGCATTCTGGCACCGACATTCTCTCCATTTCTAGCAGCAGGACTTGATATAAAGGAAATCTTTATATCACGAACTTCCACAATTGGGTACTAACAATGACGCTGTTTATAACTTACTGGAGTTTCAAAGCTATCCTAACAGGAGGGATCCCTTGGAAATGTTATCTTCCAGTAAATGCCGTGAAATTGAGGTACATGAACAACGCTTTAGAAATATCCCCACCTGTCAGCGGTGTTAAGAGAATTTCGATATTTATAATTAAGAAGTTAAATTAATGTGTTGTTATAATTAAAATAGGATAGTAAAATATTATTTATGGAAAGTTAGAAAAACATAGCTTTAAAAATGGCGATATGGCATACAAATGTTTTCCAGTGTTGTATTTTGGAAATTCCATTTAGTCCATCAATTGTAGAGAGAGGCATTCTTGGTGATACCAAATTTTAGACCAAGTGATGTGGACCACCCATGCTATGCAAATAAGTTATTATCTACTCTATAATATAAAATGATAAGCTTTTATATGAAACGTTTTTGTGTCACATTTTTTGTCAAGTTATTTGAAACTCAGGGGCTACCCTGAGTGTCGAGTCTTCAAAATTCGCTTCATCAGAATTCAAGGAGAACCGGCCTACCAGTCCAGAACTCGGGGGGTTAGGCGCCAGGGGTCGGAACCCCCTAGTAGGGAAATAAAAAATCTTATTGTGAGAGGTTTTTCATGCTGTTCCATCCTCTTATCTTGCTTTGTGTCTCATGGTCAACTTCCGGGATGAGTGTCCTGTTTTCGCTGCCTTCCTTCCTAGGCAGTGAACGCCGATTGAAGGTGGTTAACTCAGGAAAGTCTGGCTAGTTGGGTACCAGAAGTCTCCGGATTTTGGTTTTATTCCTTCTTTTGGTTGTTCAGTTGCCCGAGAGAGTGATGAAAACGAGAAAGAACCATGAGATACATAACAACAGAAAAAAGCCTCTTCTCCCTTTTGTCTCCCCTACTCTTCATCTGTCTCTTCTTTCTCCTAATATTATCACGCTCTCCTGCACCTACTGTAGTTCTAATGAATGAATGAATGAACAACCCTTCACTTGTTTACTTTAGAAAAAGTCGAAACAGGTTTGAAAAGTGATCCTTCCGGTCAGGCGTCCGGAGGGGATGTTGCGCATTGTTGGACAATCAGACGATATAAAGTCAACAGCCTCCGTGTACATGTAGTCTTGTCGTGAAGATGCTTCACGTGTAAACCTTTTATGCTCACACTAGTGTAAAGGATAAAAACAAACATATAATTTCTTTTAAAATGTACTAATACTTTGTAACAAACGGAAGGGGGAAAAAAGTTCCAGCCCTTGTCCAGAACGCGAAGATCTTTTAGGATTTTTTTTTCCTGTCTCACAGAAGACAGCATTTTTAATAGGCAGCAGGGCTGCCTATCGGATAGAATTTAATCGACATTTTGTATTCTCTTAATCTGGTATTGGACTAGCTGACATCAGAGGGGGCGTTTGCTATCCGAGGTCAATTGCATTGTGGGAACAAGTTGATGGATGGCGCGTAGTACGTGTCATTCGGAGTGTACGGAACTGTAAGGGTTTAAATTCAATTGCTGCGCATCCTCCGACCGGTGGATGCTTCTTTAGTATTTTTCCAGCATCGTATTAGCAAAAGTGATTGTAATAGTCAGCGAGGGAGTGTATCTACGTGACTTTCTTCGTTGCAGTTTAACCTCAATCACGGTCAAGGTCGACCGGTTTTACTGCGCTGTCTGTCCCGCTGATCCAGGAAGCGATGTCGTGTCAATGAACTCCCTTCCCGGCGTCGGACTAACTACGTGAACGCGAGACCGCACACTCCGGTGGACCCTGTTTATTTGCAGCAGCAAAGCGTTGCAGGTGTTAATCATTTTAATTCTCTGCAGAGAAACTCGTCCGATTGATTTTTTTTAAAAGAAATACACGCTTTAAATGTCTGTTATTCCCTTTCTCTTTTGTCTTCTACCATTAAAGATAAAATAAAATAAAGTGATTTCTAAATTCGCACCCCGAAGAGGTCGTTCAGAATTCACCTAATTTAGTTGTGGAATTGATCGGAGATATCACACGCAAATTTTAATGACGATGTTGTTTATTATCTCATTTGAACCACTTCAGGCTCACGCGATTGTGTTATTGTTGATGCATTACCGTTCGTAACATAATTTTGTTCTGTTTTGCCAAATCAGTGGGAGGTTTTCTCCCTGTAACTCGGAGTTTTCCATCCCCAAAGTAGGCAAACCCGTCAGAAGAACGCGCAGATGACAGACACTCAGTACACTGGCCTCGGTCTTTCTTACTAACAATCCGACCGAAGCGAACTCGAAATTGATTTCCCGACAAGTTTCAGTGCAGAACACGAATTCTCTCCCGGCAGAACTGACACGCGTGTGGACAGACGAAGAAAATGATTTTATCAGCACGTGAACGATTTTTCGAAGTACAACTAAAAAAGAAGAAACCACTTTTTACATGCATTTTAACAAGCTATGATTTCGGCAGGTAGCGACACTGCTCTGGCTGTTACGGCATTTTAAATATGGCGTTAAAAGCATTATCGGCTTGTGAAGTATCAGTTTAAACCTCGTAGCGCAGCGAAGATGCATTGGAACGTGCATTAGTAGTATCAACGAGGGAAACGTTGCGCAGTTCACGTTTAAGAGGATTTTTGCTTGGCGGGAAGCAGAGTCAATCCAACTTGCACGCTGTTAATTGTCACACTGCCTATTTATTTGATATTTTCTACATATTTTTCTACATTGGGCTACACATAAAGGGAAGAATCATTTAAGTTGTGATTGCCAGAAATACAATATATCTTTCGATTCCTCGAAGAATAAATTCTTTCCTCCCTCTGGTGTCTTCTGACTCTCGTTCGTGTTCGGATGACTGAATGCTGACCAATCCTTAAACTGGGTCAGACCTGTCAAGAAATAAAAACAAGACTTTGAGCAGTTAATTTAATTTTTTGTTATAATTCTTTATAAATCTACTTTCTATTATCGAATCTCAATTTCATTTTTATAATCAACTGTGTAATTTGTGAACACAAAATGCATTTTAATTTTTTCTAATTTTATTAGGAGAATCTAGTTTTTGAGAACATTTTTATACGTCATATTGTTGTGTTATTCATAATATTCATTTCATAATATACAAATGAAAGAAGAATAGTTTTTCCCGTCAGGTGGAGACACTGCACTGGCTATTAGTGCATTCAGTCTGGTATCTTTGTTTACTGTATGGGAAGAGTGAAGTTTTTAATCACACAAAGCGACATTTATCACCAGATGGCTCTTTTACTAAGGAGGATGTTGTCTGTTACCCCGTACGTAAATTCGGGGAAAGAAGGAGACGCACACAAAGAGAGAAAACATTTTTCTAATGTCGACTTACCGATGCGGAAAACGGTGGTAGGTCGAGAATTTCATACTGCAGGCGATGCTGGCTATTCTGAGATGATAAAGGAATCATTTGGGCTTAGTTCCAGATTACGTGCCGTACCTGCCCTCAGTGCAGAATAAGTGGCGAGCGAAATATCGCATGCTATCATTCGGTTGCAGTGGGAAGTGCTTTTGTTTCACGGCAACGCCCGACCACACAACCAATGGTGTTCAATGTAGCTCAGGGTGAGCAATCTTACATCATCTCCTAATAGTAATCATTTAGGGTCATCTGCCAATAAAGCAACTCGTTGTGATAAGAATTCTGGGAGGATCACACAAGACGAATCGCATTTCATCATTTCCCCTAATACGATCACAGAGACAGTCAAGGCAATCCTCATTGGCAACACAAATTCACTCACCATGTCTGCAACAAGAAATAGTAGCCACGTAAAGCAGAGGATGGGCAATAGTGCACAGGTTTGTGAGAAGAGACTACACTACGAGTGTTCTCCAATCAAGGCTAGCTCCTGAATTCAAAACGATTAACTAAAATTACAGAATGGTATTGTCCCCAATGCCAAGAAAAAGCGATTTGCAAAAAACTATTGCCAGATAATGCAGGCAAATAAAGAAAGGTCAGTCTCTTACGAATCTCGCTGTTATTGATAATTATGATTCCTTTAAACACGTTGAAAGAAATACTTAATACCCACACGGAGTAAATCAACTAAAATGAGTAAGAACACTATTCACAGTACAACAATGATAAAGTAGAAGAAGTTCTTGGAATTGTGTATATATACGCTATAAAATCTAATCTATCAACAGTAATTGAAGATCAGAAAACTTAAGTTCGAGAACGAACTAAGAAAAGAAGTGAAACACAATGAAATTTCATATGGAAAAAGTGAAAAAAAAATTTTGATTGAATACCAAAAATAGGTTTTGAACAGCTGAGCTCTCTAATACAGGCAATTGGTACAGATCATATATATCCTATACAAAGGTGATCTGAAAAGTTCTCGGCCTCGACTGACCGTAGATGGGAACACTATCGGCATGATATTTTTTTTCTAATGGTACATCTGTCATAAGCATCCATGTGAAATTGCAAGTCATTCTATCAAGTAGTTTGTTTTATACGGCTATCTGAAGCAAAAGGGTTGTCTGTATCCCTTGAAATGGATAAAATTGAGTATTGCGCGGTTATAAAATTCTTTGTAGAAGAAGATTTAACGCCAAAATAAATTGATTTAAAGTTCATAAAAGGTTATGGGCACACTTCTCCTTAGTTTTCGACAATTAAGAAATGGGCTGCCGAGTTTAAACGTGGTCATACAGCCTTGAATATGATTCACGTGAAGGAAGTCCAAAAGTGTAACAACACCAGAAATCATTGATCAAGTGCACGATATGGCATTGGATGACCGGCGAGTCAAAGTGCTTGAGATTGCTGAGACTATAGGCATTTCAAAAGAACGTGTAGGATATATTTTGCATAAAGAATTGCAAATGAGAAAGCTTTGCGCAAAATGGGTGCCGCGCTTGCTCATAACAGATCAAAAACGCACTCGCATGAAAATCTCTGAATGGTGCTTTGAGCGTTTTAACACTGATTTTATGCGTCGATTTATTACTATGGATGAAGCTTGGATTCTCCATTACACACCAGAATCCAAACAGCAGTCGAAACAGTGGACAGAAGCCGGTTGCTCAGCGCCAAAGAACAAAGTCGGTTCCATCAGCACGAAAGGTCATGGCATCGGTGTTTTGGGATGCTAAAGGCGTTATATTTATTATCTTGAAAAGGGTAAAACAATAACCGTAGAATATTATTCCGATCTTTTAACCAGACTTGAAGAAAAAATTCGTGAGAAAAGACCCGGTTTTCAGAAGGATAAAATAATCTTTCATCAGGACAATGCACCTGCTCACAAAGGTGTTTTGGCAATGGGAATATTGAGGGATCTGCACTATGAATTGTTGGAATATCCACTCTATTTCCCAGATTTGGCTCCCTCCGACTTCTATCTCTTCCCAAAACTAAAATCTTCCTCGCTGGTCAGCGTTTTTCTTCGAATCGAGAGGTGATCGCAGCTGTAGATGAGTATTTTTCAGATCTTACCGAGAACCACTGAAGGGACGGGATAATGGCGCTGGAATAAATGCATTAGCCTTAAGGGAGATGATGGTGAACAATGAAAATAATTTTGAAATTATAAATTCGTTTTTTCATTGTTAGGCCGAGAACTTATCAGACCTCCCTCGTACGTTAAACGGATATGTCAACTGGAGACTTCATAGTTAGAATATCATAACAGCAGTACTGTGTCGCCACCTTTTGGGGAGAAAAATCTGCAGGCACGTTAGAGAATGAGTTTTTTATTTGTTATATGTTTTTATTGTGTAATAACGTGAAATAATTTTGACAAGTTTTTTTTTATCGATCATGACTGACTTAATTGGTGCAGCTTAAGTTCTCCAACCCAGTATTTCGGTAGATACTGCACAATATTCCAAATGGACAATAGATATATTTTCTCTTCATATATCGTCTTCGGTCACTGATATGTGCATGTAATTACCGAAGGGTCATTGAACGCCTGAGTAGCCTAAAGCAGATGATCGACATTCTAAAACCAAATGTGCTTAATTTTTTCAGGGAGCGAGGGTGATCATCCTTCCTCCTCATGATGACGCCAATGTTAACATCATCCTCTAGAAAAGGTCAACGTGTATTTGCATGACTTAAACTTGGTTACTAGGAATGCTGACCGCTCGCAAGTTTAGCGGTAAAAGAATGAGAGTGCCCTCCCAGAAGAGAATACACGACACGTTTTCGCTTTTATATTACAAGGAACTAAAAATGTTGCAATCAGAGAGTGATTCTAATCAATCGACTTCCTAAATGCTTTGTAAAATAACTTTGCAACGGAATATTTTGCAGCTTCCCTTACTTCCAATAGGTCTGATGCTAGAAATTGGGTAGTTATGGAAGTGTTTAATTTTTGTTGCACCTTGGAACATTCTGAAATATTAGTAGGACAAAGGCGAAAAGATTTTTAGCTCCTCATATTTCACACTTTTTCGTGGAATTAAACTTCATCAGTTGAATACCACGAAAATAAAAGGGGGGGGGGACACGTTGACTACCATTGGCCTAACTTGTAAACTTGCCGTCGGTAACAATAGGTTTAGCAGTATTTTCTCTTCAAAAAAAAAAAAAAAAAAAAAAAAGATTTATTTATATATTTTTCACTTTGTCTGTAAGAACCCGGATGTAAGTTCTTATAACATCTGTTGTGTGCAATTAATTTTTTCGCGTCTTTTCATATGTCTTGAACCCCTGATTGTAAGTCCAACGACTTGCGAAACTTGTTGGACTCTGTTGTTTATTTTAATAAACCTCTTTCATATTTAGAAACACGTGATCGGAAATTAAACGAGAAAACTTTTTTGCAATGTGTTTTCTACTGAAAATGAGTCGGTCTTTTGTTGTGTTTTTCCTGCATAAACTTGGAGTTTCCACTTGCCTGTGAAATAATTCCCCCCCCCCCAAAAAAAAAAACACGCCATCGATTAACAGATTAAACTCTCCTCATTGGCGTAATTCTGAAATGCTTCTCTATTTACCCCCCCCCCCCAGCTGTTGTGAAACCATATTTGAGGCTTGAAGTGACTTGTAAAGGTAGGTAGTTCTCTGTTTGGTCTCCGGAGCATGGTGACTTCATAACCCTCAGTTCACTCATCGTACTATTGCACCATAAGTTGACAGCTTGTTGGTGGTGGTTAGACTTTTTTTTTTTTTTTAAAGTTCATTAATTTCTATTACAGTTTCGCAGTTTAAATTAAAAAAATATGTTGTAGTGGATTGGTGATTAAATCGGCTTATTCGTTATCAGGAACACTCAGCTGTTTCACTGCTACGAATTTATGCGTTTATTACGCATAAACTTTAATTTATGGAACACTGCAGATCACGTGGTTCATTTCGGAGTAATATTTCAGCATCATTTCGAGGGAGAGATCACATTGTCTTAAAGTAGCGGCCTCATTTTAGAGGCGAGCCTTTAACATTTAGGGGGGGGGGGAAAGGAGAAAGATCAGCTTCCGTTTTCGGGATGTCATTATACCCACCCCCCCATTTCGAAATAAAACTTTAATTTTTTGCACAGACGTATGACCTTTCACCTTTCTGACGCTTCCATCCGATTTTTTTGCTGAGTAATCACACAAAAAAGTCCTCAAGTTAAAGAAACCGGTCGGATAGATGGATTCAATTTAAAAATTGTCAAAACAGAGTCGCTGATAAACACCGTGTCGTCCCCCCCCCCTCCTTGATTTTTCAGGAAGAAACTCATCGAAACAAATCTTATTTGGTAAGAAATAAAAAAATATAAAATCTATGATTAATTCAACATAATCAGCCCACAGTTAGTTTGAATGTACTGGCTTAAGGAATCGATTTCGTTTTTTAAATTGCTTGTCAGACAGGAATCATGTTAAGGGCAGTGCGGTTGTGACAATTTGTTAATTGAATCCATCCATCCAGTCGGTTTCTTCAACTTAGTTTTACTGATTTTTTTCTTTGGCGTTTTTCTGATGAGTCAGCAAAAGAAAAATAAAACGATCAAAGAAAGGCCGTCAGAAAGGTGGAAAGTCTTATGTCCGTGTAGAAATGTTTTTTAAGGCAGCAAGGACACAAAAATCGATGGGGTGTCATAACGGCCAATGTGCCAAGTCGCTCGGTGACTTTTATTTCAGAATTAAACTGCTAAAGCTCTGTTGGTGCTCGGCGAAAGTTTTGATTAAAGTGATGGATTTTCCCCTTCAGAATGTTTCGATTTGTGTTTTCAGCGTTCTTTGCCCAGTAATTAACACACTTAAAAAGGGTGTTGTGTTGACGAAAAGAGGTCCAAAGAATCAATTTCTTTGTTTCAGAAAGAACAGAATCGGTTTTCGTTAATTACGTCTTTCAAATATTTCAGTATTGGTTCAAAGTAATTCGTTGCTAAATATGAATAAAAACCTAAAGAGGTCTCCTGCGTGTACTTCATAAATCAGAATTGAGGCGTTCAAATGTCCTGCAAACTCTCCACCTCAGCAACGAATATGTTGTGTTCGTTCTAACCAAAACTTAATTTTGTTTGGAAATTTTTATTATTATTATTTTTTTAAAATTGAAATGCGGCGTTTATTTGGTCAAATTTACGATGCCAGATGCCACTTGTAGGGCAAATTGGGATTGACGAGTGATGTTGCCTATTAGCTCACTCTAACTACACTTCTAAACGAACAGGAAATTGAATGTGAATATCCATTCCGTTGCGCATGCACACTTTTATGCCGGGTTTTAATCGCCAACAGAATTTTCGCAAAACACGAGGGAACTCATCGCACAAACAAACACGTCTTCGAAATTGATTTCGAGTTGAGTGATTCGTAAGCAATTATTGAACCAAACTGGTTTCAATTTTAACAACGAACGCCGTCTGGACACGCGCGCGCAGAGAAGAACGATGAAATCTCCCCCCCCCCCCCCCCAAGTGCAGCGACGAACTCGCATGAAATTCGTCGAGGTTTTAATGAACTTCATTTAGCACGTGAAATTCCATCATATTCCGGTGTGCAACATAATTTGCATCGCGGATTGATTCCTGGACTGAATCGTATAAAACAAACAACTGAACTGTTCGGAGAAAATTACTAACGCAATATCGCAACAGCTAACAAAAGGTGTATTTTCACAAGTGCCGTAGTTTTCCATTGATTCATTTTGCAGTAGCGAGGCTAAAAGTGCTTAATGATAGTATAATCTCTCGAAAAACTTCACATAATTTTTGGATTCACTTTAAAAAAAAAAAAAACTGTGAGGAAACAGAGATTGGCTGCAATTTAGAAGCGGATACATTACTGACATTATTTTTAATAATTAGTCGGGGATGTTATTGCTGTTGTTGTGGTATTGTTCAAACTGTCAAAAGGAATTTATATTCTCAAAAATTAAAACGATAAGTCAGCCAAGTACTTCAAAATTGCAACCAACCTTCTTCTTTCTCAGTACCTGGCTCATTTTTTTATATAATGAGTGTTTTTCGGGGATTATATTTACTCAAGTATGTCTTAATTAGCTACTGTTAAAAATAACAAAATGCTTCCGAGAAAATGTAGGACCTGTGAAAATCGGCTCCTTTGTTTGATATTCTCGTAATTATACTTAATATTAACACTTGTTTTTTAGCAAGATATTTCTTTCTGCCCAGAAATTCTTCCAACACGATCGTTGACAGTGTAAATAATTATATGGCAGATATATAATTTTTTTATTATTTTAATATACGAAGTAGCTAATAATTGAAGAATAAATGTTCAAAATCAGTAGTAAGATTTATGCCTCCTACAGACCGTCATCTCTTCGTTTTAGTCTGATTGGGGTGAAATTCTCAAGAGAATGAAGTGTCCGTAAAGACCAGCCAAAATTTAGTCGAGTTTGGGGGAGAGGTCTCAGGAGAAACGCTTTGCTAGCTGTGTTTTTTGAGAGATGAAAAACCGGGTGTTTGATAGGACAAACCCTATTCACCTCTATATGAGACCTGCTGACTTACCTTCACTTGAAAAGTCCTCATCAGAGCCAGCCTTAAGCCGTTTGGGACACTTGGACCCCAAACCGCACAGATGCAAGAAATTAAAAATTGGATGCAATTTTGGAAAAATATAATCAATAAATATTATTTAATATTTTTAATAGTAGATATTCCCGATACCTAATTACTTTATAGAGGCTCCACCAGAAATCTTCAATTTGTAGACTGGTTTCATTCGAATCCAGTCTAGAAATTGAAGATTCTCTGCGTCCATATTCTTAATAACAGACAAATCCGCTAGAAGCACACAGGAAAGTTACAGACGTAGCATATTATACAAATAGGAAACCCTCCCGTTGTAGTATAGAAGCCTAAATAGGCTTTTGTGAAGCCAAGTTACTCCACCATAGCAGTCCATTGACAGTAATGCGTTGAAGAAGGCGTGTGTTTGAACTGCAAGGAACATCTTATAAAGTTCGCCTTCTTTAGGATGAACAGAAATAATCTACTCAGTTTAATTTAGCAATTTAGACATTCATTTGCTCCAAGATGATCCGTCGTATCACAGCAAAATTCAAAACGTTGAACTTAATTTGGTTCTATTCAGATTACAATTCAGATGAAAAGAGAAAACACTTTCCTATATGTCCGTGAGGAAATGTTTCCCCATTCACCACGGTGATTTGGTAATTGTCCTCCATTTCTCATCGGTTAACTGGTAATTTTTTTTTCATTTGCAATGCTACTAAGTCCATTATTAGTCACAGGATTTTACTGCTATTTTTGTTGCTGCCGGCATGATTAACCGAATGGGAGGCCAACCCAGGTCACCGGCAAAGGAGGGATATGCTTGGTGGTACACCTAAATAACAAGGGCAGCATTCTATCAATATACAAACTATGCAACACGAACATTTTACGATCTCCGATGTTGTAATTTTGCAGTTGTGATTATATTAAAATAAAATTACCACATCAGTAGACAAAGTGTTTGCTTAATGAAATACAAATTTTATTTGAATTTTTAAATTTAAAGTAAAAAATGCAGAAATCAAAAAGGAGATTTTTTTTTTTTTTTTTTGCTTTGGACGACAGAAACCCACAGCCGATTCTGACGAGTGGATACTGCTTCCTTTAGACAACCAACAGATCGTGGTTTCAAATTCCACTATGAGAACAGATCTTTGTTGTCTTTTAGGTAGCAGACAGTTTTCATCATCTGGTGTGACACTACTGTCTTATTTACTGCTGGCCTGAAGTGGCTTTAAAAAAAAGTTCCAAGTGTGTTCTCTACAGTAGAAGTAACAGATTATGCTTAAAAAAAAAAACCTCCCTTAGCCCACGACAGTATTTAAGTATTTAAGCTCTCTCCTAAGGATCAGACCTCCTTTTTTAGGGAAAGGAACAAAATTAACTACAGAATCTGTTTTCCTACCCACAGAAGCCATCTTGTAAGTTGTAGACATGTTACGTGAGAATGGCTTCTGCGACGAGTTGGGTGTTTCCGAATTTTCGTAACCGTATTTAAAATGACGGATTCCAAGTTCTGTCTGATTATCGGAAAAAACCTTTACAAGCCACGATGCTCTGTGAAACCATCAGTTATACAGAAATAAACGAACTTCGCTCTTCCAATATCGAGACCGCTTTTGTTTCTGTTTTTATACGCTAATACACTAACAGCCCGAATATGAAACCGCTTTCATCTTCGGCGTAACAATACGTAATTGCACTGCAGATGAAATATCATCATCCCCAGATGGCTGTTTCTGCAGAAATAGCTATTATTCTACAGAATAAAAGCGAATCTCTCTCTCTCTGGTAGGTGCTCTAGCGAGCAGCGGCATTAGCGATCGCATTGTCTCTCCACTGGTGTGAAGAGCGGTAGACAATGAAGATCGTCTTGAAGGGATTACAGTCAAAAGAAGGAAATAATTGTGAACATTACTTTCTCTTCTTTCACAAGCTGGCACTTGTAGATAATCTAAAAGGTCTGTTTCCTTCTATTGTGCGTTTAGATGAACTCATTTCTGATTCTGATGCGGCAGTATTTATTACAAAAGCATTTTTGTGTTTGCTGCAGACAAACAGACACTCCAACCAGTGTTTAACTTGTCATCAAATTGGATGCGTACGGTTATTGCGAACGTTGGCTTCTTTTAGAGAAGGATGTTGTTATTACTTATTATTGCACGGGATGTTTCCCTTTGTAGCGCAGTCAAAATAAGTACTGTTTATTTCTTAATTAAATCTTTTTTTTGGAAAATCCCCAGAAAAGAGGAAAAGACAGCAAAGCGGTTTCCCCCAGATACTCCGACAATTGTCTAATGAGTGACATTTTGTTAATCGATCCTTATAACAACCTTCAAATGGCAATTTCTTATGGAAGCTGCGATATATCTTAAACTCCAGAAATATAATAGAACCCACATATTTAATTCCACTAATCCTTTGTTGTTGTCTTGTCCTTTGTAAAGTCTTAGATGTTTCCATGTGCTCCTTGAACTGCTTTGGCTATGTCGATGATTTTGTTCGTATAGAGTTGTTGTTCAGGATTAGGATCTATTGCTTGCAAGGCTGCTGTAATTTACCGGACAGGTAAAATGTGAGTGGTTGTCAGTTGAGTATTAGGGCAGTTGTTGCAGTTTCCATATGTTCCAGTACCATCCGTTTATTGATCTTCATTCCTTTAAATGTCCTGTTCGGAGTCTTGCTATCGCGGTGGAAGTCTTTCTGTCAACATTGATTTCGGGAATTTGATGTTGTATCCATGATTTTAGTGGAATTAGTTTACATTTTGCTAGTGCGTTAGCATCAGCAAGAGTTATCATGTTAATTTCTTGGATGAGTTCTCTGACCTCTTTTGCTAATTTATCAACTGCTTCGTTGCAATCAATGTCCACACGAGCATGAATCCATTGTAAAATGCAACTTTTTCCGAAACACTTTAACTGGTTTAAGAGTTTATGGATGTGTTCTATGAGCTTGGTATTGCCATTTTTGATATAATGTGGCTATGTTGGATTCTGATTATGTAGAAATTAGAATAAATGTTATTTGATTCAGAATCCAACATGATTTTCCGTCACAAGAACTATATTTGTAAATATTATTTAATGTAAATAACATAAATTATAATTGATATCATATAACTGCCTTAATTATATCAAGTTTTTAATTATTTAATCAAAAGAAAGTGTTAATGATAAAGAGGTTCTGTATTAAATGTTATTAAGCTATTTTATTTGTTCTTATGTCAATATTATAAAGTCTTATATTTGTAATTTAACTACGCATTTGTTGAAATGCGATTATTCTATTTATTCTTTTTGTGAAAGCTTAATGTTATGTAATAACTCTATGTAGTTGTATAGCCTAATTAACATTCGCGAGAATGTTTACGTTTATCGGTTGTCATAGAGACGCGTGAAATAAACGAGCGCGTGTGAAGGGAGCGTGGACAGAATAAGAAGAGAAAATATATACGTAGTAAGGAGTCGGAACGGAACTTTGGAACTAAATGGTAGCAAGGAGGAAAACTAAAGAAGTAAAAGTAAATAAAAGGTTCTTAAGGGCAGGAGTTAAGCGGATATTTTTTTTAATATAAGTGAATCTTATAGTTGGCTGAAAGCAAAGTCAGCCGTGGTAATAAAAGGAAATTAATGCCGTAGTCGGATAATTTAGAGAACTGGACATTCAAAGAAGAATTCTGAATAAATCCAGTCAGTCTAGAATTACGACTTATTTCTATGCTACCATAAGAGGAATTGTACGGAGTTTAACTAGTTGATGAATGATAAACAAGAATAATTTAATGTACCCTATAGTTGTTGTCTGGAATTATAAAGCGCGATTAGTAATGTTTTAGTTATAACCTTGGAGAATTCTTATAAATGTGTTTCGCAAGTGTAATAAATATAATTTAAAGGTGTGCTCACAAAATATTGGAAGTACTGAAGATTATTTCTGGTAAGAACAGTCATATTAGTTTATCTCGGTGTATGAAGATTTAAGTGTTAGTTCCGTTGCGCTGTTTCTAACATTAACTGTAGTATATCATCGAGGCTGAGAGTCGAAAATATAGTTACATTGAAATAATATCTGCCGTGGTTAGTGCCTGTTATGAGTTAATCATAGAGTGTGGCTGAGAGATACATGGAAACTGATTAAATAAGAAATGCTATTGTAATAAATTGAGTAAAGAAACTTTGTGATTCTGAAATTGTGAATTTGTATGTGAAAGTTTGAAAGATTAATTTATTATGAATGACTTGACCTGATGTACTAGCTTGACTGAGTTGTCATATTTAAAAGTGGAATACATGTATTTGTTATATAACCATATATTAAATGTTTTGTTTGTTAATTTAAATATTGTGTTTGCCTGAATTTCTTTTTACTGCACCGTTCACAAAAATTCGAATCTAGCGGGAATCCCAGAAAGAAAATAGAACCATCGGCCTGAATGAATGAATAGACTGCTAACTAATTTTGAATTAATCCTACTAATTCATATAGACTTATCTAAGGATAGAGTGGCGCAGTATAATAGAAATTTCTCTACCCTTAGATCTGTGATTAATTTGCAATTAGTTTTCCTTTATTTTAAGAAAGTGACTTTTAGCAAGATGGCGGATTCGAACGTCAAGAGAACACGTCACGACAGCTATATTTATTTCCACTAATCCGTTAGGTAGTTCCTAGTCTACCTGTTGGTAAATTTTGTGACCAGAAAGAGAACATTGAAATGCTATTCAATGCTTATTTAAGAATGGGTGCGCGTTGTCGAATTAAAAGGAATAAACATAAATGGAGAAAAAACCAATTAACACACAGTTGGAAATAACTTCGATTTAGCGGTATCAATTGACTGCAGTCACGTGAAAATCTTTCCAAGTGTTAAAGACTAACATGAAGGCCAACCAATGCAGATGCAACCAGTGTAGCTCCCGATCCCGTCAGTGTAAGGCAGTATGTTTACTCACTGAAGTGGTATCACGCCCAAGCGGCATATTTATACAAGAGGTGAGTGCTGCGTGACCTTTACTTTGGGTGGATATTCTGTGCACAATGGCTTCAGTAATAGGAGAGTCAGTGTGATACATAGCAAGTAACATACTTAGCAAACATTTATTAATAAGCACCGCTGGAAGTTTTGAAAGCGCCGCCACGGAGCTGCCAAAAAATTAATTTTCGTGTTGTAAAGAAACTTAAATTTCAATACCCGTAGGCTATCTTCTCGGGAAGCGTTGAATGAAAGGCGGTTGTTTTGCAGAATAAACGAGTAGGGAAAATAGACAGAAAAAAGAAAGCAGGCGTCTTTATACTTCCTGAGCACTGGCCGTAGGGGGTGGCCCTCTTCTGAAGAAAGAAGGGAGAAAGTTCTTTTGAGACGATAGAATTTCATAATGGACCGATGATCTTGGATTCAGCCGCGAAGTTTTGTTTCAGAATTTTTTGTTCACCCAAGAAGCTCTTCCCGGTTTAATTTGTCAATCTTGAAGCTTTTCTTGGCTGTAAATTGTCCGACATCATAGGGTGGAATAAGCTGCATCAGAAAATGATGCTGCTATTTCTGGAATCTCAAGGTTCGCTTCTGTATCGCTATTTTTCTCTTCTTTTCAAGATGGAATCTCATCTTTTCTTAATAGGCTTGATATTTTCTCTTTTTAGCTGCACTAACGATGTCCTTATCTAACCACTGCTGAGAGAATTACTTTCTTTTGTTGCATTGTCCTTCGGCATTCTTCTTCACGTTCTTTATCATTAAGAAGCTCGCTGGAGAATTCGTCTTCTCGTCTCAAAATTTCTTTCTTGTCCGTGAGCCATTCTTTGTGTTGGAAGGTGTCATTCTTTTGCTGCAAGCGAATCTCGAATGCCTCGCACACGTAAACGTTTTGTTTCGTAGAGCCCCGATGACGTCGCTTCATCCTAGATTCAGATTCTTTTTTTTTTTAATTGTCATTCGTCTAGTACTGAAGAATAATCCTCTTAAGTAGCAAATGGAAAGATTTTCTGAAGTTAAATTTGCATTATGACTTAAGAGATTTGTCTCCTCCAATTCGTCAACTACTCTGTCATTGTTTCTTTTTTTTTTTTTTTTGTTCATTTGTCTTTCCCATCTATTTTTCAGAAGATGGATGAGTAAATGTAATGTGTGCAATGATTCAGCAGCGGAAGTCATGGATGCCGCTTTCATGGTTTTTGTTCATCTTTATTCATCTTGTAATAAATAAAATAAGATAGTTCAAGGCTTGATTTACAGATGGCGCTGATTTCAAGTAATTTATTTCGTTTTAAATTATACAAAACGTTTCCTCATTTCTGCAAAAAAAGAAAAAGTGTTTTTCATTGGTTGTTCTATTTAAGAAGTTGCAATAAAAAATGAGTTCACATTCCATTCTTTGTTGCCACGGTTTTTTTTTTTTCGTTTAATATCCGTGCAGTTAACCTGTGCTAATAAATCTCTTGAAGAGGAGAATAGCAAGCCTTGCTTCTGTGGGCACAAATTATTATTTTCTTTTTAATTCTACTTATGAGGAATTATAAATTATTACCACTTTGTGGTGGGATTATTTGCGTATCGTTTTCTTCACATTTCGATAAATTCATTCAGAGCTCATTTAAGTATCCGACACGTGAAGAATTGCACTTCCGAAGATTACTCTGTCGAGCCTACTGTAGTTAAAGTTATGGCCTGTTCGAAACCCTATAAAACTAGGACTGATAATCAACACCGAAAATGACTGCACTGCAGCGTATCACGTGTCCAAAAAAAAAAAAAAAAAAAAAATCACTCGGTTCAGTCTTATAATCGTTGTACAGTTGTAAAATTTTCAGACCTGAATTTTTGATATTTCATCGGTTTCCATGAGAACCATCGTGATGTCAGGGACAAATTTACGTTATTCAAAGACTCTTGCATAGCTCAGATCGTATTTTAATATCGGCATGTGTGAAGTTCGAAGAATCCCGTCTGCCATGGCACTGATGTAGAGGGTGGGCGTCTCTTTCCGCCAGCGAGCTCAGTGAGTCACTGCATCCTGCTGGAGAATATGTCGAGATGTCTTGAAATAACCCCCAGTTGCCGCGTCATTCTTAGATCGCATCAGACTTTCTGACAAACCTGTTAATACACCCACCGGTCACCAGTTCTGCCCTACACCACTAATTAGAGATCACGGGTGCGTTCACCCAAACCGTGGGCGCTAACGTAAATGGCTAACACATCTTGAAACGCGTACTGCAGTTTTGGAATCGATTTTTTGGATTGAACTGCTTTAACAAATCGAATTTAGCACAATTCAGGAGGAATAACTGAAGGACGGAAATTCCGTTGCCTCTAATACATTGTTCGTTATCGCTGGAAACTAATACCCCGCCTTACGATGATCCGCCCATACGACACTTCAGCTATGATCAGTGCTCATCTATACGACCCCGCATTCTCGCCCATACAATGGATATGATTCTGTCGTGACTCAACAGCTGCGCAGTATTCGTGAACTGAGTTTCTTAGGACGTCACTGCTCGATGCGCCTGTGGGTTTTGATGTTTCACTGTGAATTATAAACTGTTCATTATTTTGTTTGATTGTTCTTAAAATAGCGGATAAAATTCAAAGTAAAGGTACTGTTGCTTCCATTGAAAAGAAGACGTGTAGACCTACTACATAACGTACGAAGATTTAAAACGATTACATTTTTTGATGATACGTATCCAACACCGCAGAATTAGCGCCGCAGACTAAACTTGCCTCGGAATGTGTTGTTGCAGAGTTCGAAGAGAAGTGCAAAGTGCTACGCTAGTTAATACTACGGTTGCCGTAAACGTGACAATCTTATTAACGAAATGGGAAAACTTTTTGTACATTGATGACCAACTTGTTGTCCTGTTTCCACAAGCAAAGCCGTTTTGAACAGCATTTGTGGTTTTCAAAATTTATTCTGAACTATGAAGTCATAAATGTTTTACTTACGTCAGATACGCCCTCATATGACTGCTTAAAATCTTATTAAACCATTACATGCAAGTAAAAAAAAAAGTGATTCGCTATACGACGGTGGTCCGAAACCTAACGAAACTGGGGGATATGTTTGTATGTTGATTAACTCGAATGACGAAAACCAATCGAAAAGTCGTCCTGGTTATTCACAGGCTTCAAAAATAGATTCTCATCTGGCGATGTTAAGGAAAAGCTCGCGACAAAAGCTTCATTCATTCATTTCAGTAAAAACAAGAATATTCCATCATAATATGCATATTTGAAATATTCAGTTTTTCTCTGTTTTTAGAAAGCTGTTCAATAGTAGAAGAATTGGCAGAGTGTATTTCAAATTGCCTTGGGGTGCAGTGCTTGGGAGCAAGCTCCGCATCATTACTAAAATAGTTTCAACAGCGCAATGAGTACTCCCACCCCCCCACCCCTCCGCCATAGTTAACTTTGGCTCTAATATGACCCAAAAGAGTGATTCTCTGTGGGAATGTTCAACATTGGTCGCGTTTCTTACGTGCATTGTTTTTTTACCAGCGAAGAGAGATTTTCTTACCCGTAATCGTTTTAATTTTTTTTTATTATTATTTTGCCAGCTTGAATTAAAAAAAAAACATTCAGTCATATTATTTGCACAACCCTCCTCCCTCGTCTGGAACTGCAGTTGTGAATTGTCAGAGCACACAAAGCCGTTGCGACTCGTTCTTATTTAGCATTTCAAGCTTTTATTCGTGTGTGTGGAGATTGGTTATTGTGTGTGGTTATTACTTAAACGATTGCAGGTCCTGTCTTCGAAGCGCTAGTGTTTAATAGACACCCTCTTGTTTTTTTATGTGCGTGGTTGGATTAAAACGATTGCATTTCATTTCAGGAATTCCACTTGAATCACGCGGTTAAATTAGCTGATTGCATTTACGAAAAGCATAACGGAAATACGTCGTAAAGTATAAAAGATGCATCGGAATAACTTTTTTAATTCAGTACGTGTTCTGTTTCATGATAACGGAGGTCACACTTCGTCTGCATCTTTTTTTATAATTGCTCCATCACCAGCATGGTCTTCAAGTGCGATGCAACATTTGTGGACTTCCCGAAAACACGAGATATCGTTTCGCTGCAGTTCCTTGCCCAAAACACTGAGCTTCCACTTCAGCAGGAATTGATGACTAATCAGCAGTCACGTGCTACATTATCAGCAACACTCCTGATAATATTTCCATCACTAGGATGCGAAAAAGTTTGTCTTCTGTGAGCGATCAGTGTCAGCTGTGACTGATGACATGGCGGAAAGCTAAAACAAAAATGGGAGGAGGTCCGTATAAACTTCGTGTTTTGGTGCAAGAAGACGCGTAAAATTTTTCTTATTTGCATTAAAATTCTGGCAACGAATTCTATTTGATTGGCGTCAGTCGTTTTTAGACAATACAAAAACATCTTTCTGGAAAATTTTCATGATAGGTGTAAATATATTCATTGCACGAATAAGCCACGTTCCGAGATTCTTCATTTATTTGAGAAAACAAGCGATGAAAAAAAAAAAAAAAAGAAGAGAAAAACCGTAAGTGGCCGTGCGATGGTGGCTTCAAAGAGTTGTTTCCAGTTTTAAACATCCGGAAGAACTTTGTTCCTGATTTAGTTTGTGTCAGGAAGAAAACTCAATGCAGTTCTGAAAACGCAGCAGGTTTACAATTTCACGGGGTGAAATGCTGACTGTTTGATGAAAGTATGCAGAATGATAAACTTGCGGAATTTGTGTGCGGAAGACATTGAAAACATTTCTTCAAACCCTCACGCGAGAGAGAGACTGTTATTTTTCAATCTGTTTTAAATTCCCTTCGTGTTTTCACAGTTAAGATACTGGAAGAGGCAGTTGAATTAATTAAGATGTTTGAGAAAGGCTGCACGTTAATTGATGCATCTTAAAATATTGCGTTGAAGTGAAAATAAAAAAAAAGGTGAACGACGCGTTTAAATAATGATGATGATGCAGCTCACATCCTCACCCGTAAAAAAAAACTAACTTCCTTACGCATTTTTCTGCGAAAGCAAGTTAGTATCACGATTAAGTCACGCATTAGAGGATGGTTTACTCCGATGGACGTTGAACGAGAGCCCCCGGGCGCCAATGCGGTCACTTCGACAATACAAATTGTCGAAGTGACCGCATTGGCGAAACGCCGCTTTCATTTCTCGAATGCAGAATTAAGGGAGACACGCTGCCAACACTCGAGTAAACCCCCCCCCCCCCCAATTCCTTCGTCAACCATTTTATTTTGAGATTTATGCGTGCCATCTGTTGCTCGTATCGCGTGCTAAACAAGGAGCTCCACGCAAAGCTCATTAATACGAAGAAAATTGAAGGGGTGCTTGACGAAACAAAAACTCGTTCGAGCAGTGCCGTCGAATTTAACAACATTTGACAGCCAAGACAACTTTCGTTCTTTTCTTATTTTCTTTCTTTCAGGGAACTCCCGGCTCGCAGTAGACTGGATTAAATATGAATGAAGGCAGCAAGAATTAAATTCGTGCCGCGGCACGGTTCAAAACATTTCTTCTCGCCTCTGCTTTATTCCTGACGGAAGATTTCTCGAATTTGGAAGAAGAAAAATATTGAAATTGAGAAGAAAACCCGAGGAATAAAGCTAAAGCGTCTCCCTCCGGGGAAAGAGCGATGATGGTGCTGCAGTGAAAGACATTTTGGGAAAGGTCAGAGAAAGGAGTGTTGCGCAAAAAAACTTCGCGATCGTTCCTGCAGGGCTTACAGGGGATGGAAACAAGCGACACATCGGAAGATCATTTCAAGAAATGCTTCGAAGTAAGTGTTTCGAATTCAGTGGACGTTTTCTAGAAAAATATCGCTAAACACGTGATTTATCGGCATGCGAAACAGGACGATTTGAAAATATAAAAACCAATAACAAATTGGTAATAAAAAATCATAAATCGTGAACTAATAAGTAGCAAGTGCTATTCCACTCGAATACGCAGAAAATGGAAGCCTCCTTTATATCTGCTTTCTGTTCATTTTTTTTACTTCAGTAGCGAAAAATGCAGATTCCTGAACAGCCTTAAAATACCGTCCTTCAATAAGCAGCTTCATGTCGGGAACTCCCCCCCCCACCCCTTAATAAAAGAAATAGGAAACGAAAGATGACAGCAAAACACCGTCGCATACATAATGCGGTAGCATTGCTGGGGAAGCAACCAGTTTAGTGAGTTCCAATTTGCAGTTCATCTCGACGAACATCTCCCTCCTTAAGTGGCTAAAAGCACAGACTTGATGTCATCTGTTGACAGTTTGGTCTACCCGAATGACTTCCAGATGTAGAACTCATTCGCATCCATCTTTACTCTTTAATATTCTTCAATGCACGAGCCACAAAACCACCCGAAAGTCCATCCTTCCTGTTGCCTCATCTGCGACATTTCGACAGTCTCTGCAAGTTTCATGGACTTGAAAACAAAACTCGATGACGCAGGCAGTGCGTCATCCCACTCATTTCAGAAGGCGAAATGCAACCGACATAGCAAAGCACTGCAAGGTGAAAGGCGACGCTCAGCTCGCTTACTCACCACGCACAATATCAACGGTACAACATATGATACCGAACTGCTGCAAATCTTAGTTCTGGGCGCAGCTGTGCACCTCACTTCTGTCGAACTCTGTGGCCTTAGTCGCTTGGAATTGCACCGCTTTGGGAAGCGCCGTGAGTTTAACTCGTGTGTGAGGTTCATTTCTCTCAGAAGGAATAATGTACGCTATTCGGTCTACTCCTGCTAACCATTAATAATTAGGGACTAGAATAAATCCCTAAAATGACCTCTGCAGAAATAACCACGTGGAAATTAAAAGAAAAAAGAAAGATACGGTGTAGCTAATTAACTCTACCATGTTTCGGTTTCTCTTGGGACTCTTCTTCAGGAAAGAGATGAGAAGGAGGAGGACAAGAAAAAGATGATGAAATCGGAGCCAGTTATAACATTCAAACAACGGTAATGGAGGAAATTTAACTTCTTTTTTTAATTCACACGACAGGACAAGACCTGTGTTAATTATTATTATTATTATTAAAGTAGAGGTTTGCATAATAATTTAGAAGCTTCCTTGAATTCCCGGATGTAACTATTGAAAGGCAATATAGGCCATTTCGATGTGCTGCCAGATCGCTCGATGACCACACGTTGCATGTAAGGCAAGCCCCGACATGTTTCTTTGATTCTCGGCATCTTGGACGTGTTCTGCAAAGCCAGTTTTTTTCTCCACAGCATTCGGAAAACACCGCATTATTTTGTGATCTCCCTTTTTGATGAGGAGACGAATAAGTGATATAGGATAACCTTCGCCGATTTTGCGGAGATGGGTGAAGGCTGCCTTAATTTCATGTCCTTTCACTATCGTGGCTATGCTACTGTCACGTGTTCGATATATAGTAGCGTAGTGTTGTGTTCAGACCCCTCTGTCATTCGAATTTTTGGGAATGACTTTTGAGGCTTTCTTGGTAATTTTTTTTTTTTTTTTTAGCATCGTCCACTCAACGCAACAAAAATCAACGCATTACGTTAAAAAAGGTTGGCTCCACTGTTATTACCAAACAGCCGAACCAGGCGGATGTGAAGCGAGGATACGGTCAGCGTTATGCTTTTCAGCACTCAGCGAACATCTCATTCACTGAGTGCTGCATGAATTATACTTGTTGAACTAATAAATTATTATTCAGTTACAGCTGTTTAAATAGCCGTAACTGAATAATACTTTATTTCAACATTTTGAATAATATTTTGTTTAAATGCTTTCTATTATTATAATACTTCATTCTGCTGCCATATTTACTACTTTCATTTTGATTTCATTTCCTCCTTAGTTCATGGTGCAGTCATCTCCACTCACTCTTTGACCAGCGGCATTAAATTATCCCCCCCCCCCTTTTCTGCTTTGCAGTGCAGAAATTCCTCTGATTTCAGAGTTGTTGCAGGTTTTTACGACAATTATGGGCGACCCCTGGCAAATGACTCCGAGATAATTTGCTCCGCGTTGAAGCCACACGTATGGAGTTGTATCGACTCTCTTGTGTGTGGCGATGGCGGAGAAAGTAAAAACGACTTTGATTGACAAGTTCAAAAATTTCATTCCTTCCTGTGCGTATCGATTGCTCGTTTAATGACAATATTTCGTTCATTTTTTTAAAAAATTTTTAAAACTGATTCAATTTAGCATCGAATTACCGCATGCCAAACTTAATTAGTAAATAAAACAAGGAAGTTCTTTTGCTTCTGCCCATTCCCATTCTTACTTTATTAAAATTAAAAAAAAAAAGAAATGAAAAAAAGTATTTTCTTCGTAAAACTCTCAATGATTTTATGGTTAATCCGCCATTCCTCTTTAAATTTCGGAAGTATTGCTTGTTAAAGGTCCCAAGACGAGCGGTGGTCTTTCACTAAGGATGGCCAACCTACTCATTAAATGCGCGACTCGTGGAATGCTAATTCGGCTCAATAATCACCAATTTCACTGTACAAGAAGTTCCTTTTTTTATTTTCAAAAGGAAGCTTCTGACTTTGTCCCTTACTTTGTAGTTCGTGTGAACTGCGGTAAGAACCGTAGATGGTTTGATTGCGTTATGCCAGATTGCTGCTTTACGGGAAGCAAGAAACAAACCGTGTTATAGATCGGAATACGTGACCCACCCATCTAGCATTGTTTTCGGGTGAAAAAGGAAGGCGAGAAATGTTGGAAAGCAAAATTAACCTTTCGTACTAGGAAAATATCGGCACGGGCGTCCATTTTCCATTCAGACCTCCGCATCCCAGGGGAATTCCGATGCATTAACAAAATTGGCATCGGAAAGAAAAAACTGAAAAAGCTTCGCAGAGTTGTCTTCGTAGCGCAGACAAACTCGCCAGCGATGCTCACTTTTGGTTTTCTTATTACATGAGGTGTGCATCAATAGGGTTTAATCTTATTATCTTACTTGCACTTGGGTATTACTACGAGTGTCCAAGCAGATAGATAAATGGTATCATTAAATATTAGATTAACTACTTCAAACACAACAACTTTTGGATTTAATATAAAATACTCGCGTTGCATCTCTGATCGCATAATTGGAATCACTTCGTTGCCGGCTGTGTGTGTGTGTGTGTGTGTGTGTGTGTGTGTGGTTGGTTCGTTCCATCCAAGAATAATGGTTTCGAGGTATACCGCAACCAGCGTGGCGGTTTGAGCCAGTCTAAATGGCCTCCAATCCTGTCATGAGTGAAATTCGAGTGGAACGGACGAGTGAATACAAAATTAGTTATTTAACGAACGAACAGTTGAAATGATCGCTGCCTTTTGAACTTTATTTTACCGTGGGCAAATTCTGTTGTCACGAAGGTGAACTGAACTGCTAAATGAAGATTTTCCAGATGTTTGGGAATTATTAACAGTAGAAGGCGCTTAACACTGTCACTTCGCAATTAAATATTTAGAATTCGGTTTTCCTGCTGCATTTCTATTAAAACAGAGCGGCAGCCTTCCTCTGTGGGAGGAAGTGAACAAATATTTATTTAGCCGCTCGAATGGTAGATTAAGTGTCTGTCTGCACTTAACAGATATCCGGTGTGCAATTACCCATAATTCGAAGGCATTATCCTTGTGTAAATACATAATGAAGGAGACGCCTGCATGACGCAGCGTGTTTATCAAAGCACCAATAAAAGTCATTCAGCAAATTCCCGGAAGAATTTCGTGTCTGCTTTGACCTCGCGAGCTGCCACCAGCAGTAGGCAGCTGCGACAAAGGCGTAAATCTTGACTGTGGGTCCTACGAATATTTCAGGGCATCATCGCTAGGAAACCGGGGAAAAAATTCCTAAAATGAATTGGAATTGGTTTAATTAAAGCAGCAGCGTCCACCGATCACTCGGTGACTTCTGACGACTTAAATGTTTGTTTCGTTCTGAAATAAACTTTGGTATGCGAGTAATTACGAAGAAAATTCAGTGCGCTAACATAAAGGGATGACGCCGAAATATTTCTCGAGTACCACAGCAGCAGTGGCATACGAACAGACGCTGTGCAGTATCACGGTGTGATATGTCGCCTGACCTCGTCCATGATGACGGCTGCTTCCTGTACAAGTCCTCCGCTTCGCTCAAAGAAGAAGAAGCGTGCATTCAAATATTCCAAGTATAAATCTTCCAGATAAACAGCACGAACGCAGTGACATCTTTAAGATTCGGGGGAGATGAGGGGTTTGAAGGTCGCAAGAGTACAACATTGGGTTTCCAGTTTCCCTTTCCAAAACGAAATAAAATATTAAAAAAATAAAATAAAATAAAATAAATAAACTATATTTCAACATCTACTATCATTCGTTTTTCTTTTCTTTTTTTTTTTATTCAAAAAGAATACTTTCACACAAGTTGGACTGAAACGCAACTTTGGAGAGAGAGTAACGAAGATGTTGTCTCTAGAAGGCTCATCTATTTCATTTTTGACGAACATTGACAAGTCATTACATAATATCCATATTAGTTATTAAAGAGATAATTTTTTATTCTTTATATGTATGTATAATACATATTTTATGCAAAAAAATAGTCGTTATGTAATTTATTATTATAAGGTGTATTTTTAATTTCTGGTTCACTGGGCCTGTATTAGCCAATATGCAACAGTTAACATGCTACCTGAAAGTTGGTCGAGTTGGTATCAAGGGTGGCATGTGTTTTGTTTTATGGAGGGCTTCAAGAGTAAATAAAGCCACATGTTGAGTCCGTCCTTGATCATTCTTTTCCTTCGAACTCCGGAGAACACGGAACACACTTAACAGCCTGGCAATATTTCTGAGATAATCACCAGATCCCCTTCGCAGTTGCATGGCTAGGATAAGATGATTTGTTGATGAAATTTGTTTCATCCAGTGGTACTCGACAAGTACCGTGACGCCTAGCGAACGTAGCAGCCGCGAATTATTAGGTCAATCTCTTGATTGCAGAGGTACTCTTTTCATGGAATTGCCCTCAACGCATTCTCTTTTTACTTGTCTTTTTACTTGTCTGGGGGATGGGCACGAATAGCAATCCGATTTAATTCAGCACAATCCGATGTCCTGTTTTTAGGTTCATGGTGAGCAGAGCGTCATTCGTCAAGGGAATTATTGCTACCCTCCCCTAATTTGGATTAGTCAATTTTCTTGATCAAATTCATTAATCCGTGTGTTTTTTTAATACTTCACAATTTGAATGTTAGAGGGCTGTTACCATATGAGATCCCAAATAGGCGATAATAACTTTTTCAACGAAGCCATTTCCAGCTTGCATTTTTTAAAAAAAATATTTTCTGTTTTGTTTTCGATGTACTAATTCCTGGGAAGTTAATTTTTAGTGAATTATGAACACAAATAGTAAATTGGAACATTTTGTACTTATGCATCGTAGGCAATTCACGTGAAAGAAATTAATTTCAAAGAACAGGAAGACTTACCACGTGATCTTCAACAAGATGAAAGCAGTGCAATTATGAAAGCCAAGACCAGAAAGAAAAGGCATAAACCTGCGTCTGATTTGAAGAACATCCTTGCGGTTATCTGCTGATTCTTACAAGGAAGGAAAGTCAGTCACCCAACCATCCCCAAGATGTTACGGAAACTCATCAGGTGAGATTTTTCTATTTCAGAAAAAAGTCTTGAAAGCTTTATAGCATTTGAACCTCATCACTTTATCGCGCATATTGTACGAGCTCGTATAGCCGGTTGAAAATGACCCCCCACCCCCTTTTTTTTTAAAATTATAACTTCTCCGAAGAATATGGACACTCAAATCATATTTCCATGAACTGAGTACATATTTCCCTTCTGGAATGGTATTTAAATTTCAGGATTTCCCCTTCTCGTATAACATGAAGCTTCCTTCTACCCTTTCTCATTCGCCTGCGAAGCTTCAGCTTTCTTTAAGAAACTCACGCTGCACTTCAATGACATTTCAGTGCTTGGCTTACCTCTCACTAAACAACAATTGCCAACGTTTTAACCACTCAAGATGTTTCCCTGCTTCATCTTATTTTAATTTACGAAACCAAATAAATCCATCACGTTCTTTCCTAGTTTATTGACAAACAGATTAAAGTGGAACGCAGCAAATAAAATTCCTGCAATCAAATCCATTGTGGCGACCAGAAACATCTCATTAGCACGAAATAACTAATCCAATAAACTATTTAAAGCTGGTTTACTGAATGAAATTATTGACATAAAGATTAAAAGTTTAATTTTTTTATACTTTTCGCTGATCAGCTTTCTATAAGCGTCATTAAAATTCTTCTGCAAAATATAAACTATTTAGTTTCGTCTCTCCTTTGCAGACATACGAATCACTATTATTCACAACAGTTATTAGCTGTAAAATATTGGAAAACTGTAATTTTTGACAAAACCACCATTGCTGCGTGTCCTGCCTAAAAAGGATGAAAAGTAAGCTTGTTGTAATTATTTCGTGGTTAAAAATTCGTTTTCAGCTTTATGCTGAAATAATACGATTAGCTTGTTGAGCATCATTTGGCTTTGAATGTTAAGGCGACTGGTGGCGCCTTAACATTCAAATAAGTTGCAAATTATTCTTAATCCTTCGGTAGGAACGACTTTGGTTCGAATCCCGTTTAAGACGCGTAGAATCATTATAATAATGGCTTCATTTGAAAGTGAGTTAGCCGGTCTCATGCGGTGGGGGTGGGTGGGCGAAAGAGCTCTTCATCCTCCAAAACGGGCCACCAGGTCCGCATGTAATTAACGGATTTAATACAGTAGCCTCAACAAAGGCTTGCTTACTTTGGATCGCAATTCAAAAAAAGTAAATCTGTGTGGCTGTTGCGAAATCTAAATAAAGCAAAGCGTCCATCTTATTAGCATAAACGAGTCTTTTTGCCACCCCATGAATATTGTGCAGTAATTTCTTTTATTAATGATCCTCTCAAATTCCAGTTTTGATGAAAACAAAATTGCGTGGATGATTCCTGGGGGTGCAGTTAAGCTATTTTGTTGTCTTCGCTAACAGAGGATCGCCGAAGATCCTCCTCCAAATAAAAACAAATTCAGTACTGTGTCGCTTAAAATGTGTCGGTCTGAGCTTTTCGCAATGCAGCCTGCAAGCAATGAGATCAACTCATCGACATCATTTGGCGAGATCGTCCATTCGTCCGTGAACGGAGTTGAAAAATGACATTTAATCTTTAAGACATTTTCTGCGGTTGTACTTCATAAACAATGCTCGCCACGTTGCAAGTTTTATGAAGACGCCGATTGGTTCGCAAATGGCAATCGCCCAAATTTCGCCACGAAGTCACTCGCTTGAATCGATTTCTCACTGAATATGCCAAAAATAATACGCATTTGACCCTTCCTCTGTTAAAATCGTAGTCCGATTTTGTGTGAAGTGAGACGCTTTGATCTTACCCTCAACCAACTTCCTTGACAGTAACCAAGTATCCACTCTGTAAGCGCCAGGTTAGAAAGTGATCGTCTAGCGAGGTTTGTTTCCTCCAGTATAACTCTTTATCTTACTTCGTCCATTTGCTTCTGCAAAAGACCGGCCGACTTTAATTACGAACTGCATAGTTAGTTCATAGATTAAGTTCGCGATTAACTGCTGTGATGATCCTAGAGATTCCTCAATCGTGTCATATTGGAAGCCCTGGGGGTCCCCTAGATTTTAATACGTTTCGAGAAGTTAGCGATAATCGTAAACAGCAAGCAAACCGTTCGATAAATATCTCGATGAGATCGATATTCTTCCGAGAGAGGGAGCAACGGAGCAGCCACAAGCAGGTGACAAAGTGCTTGTTTATTAAGCGATATTTTGTGGTTGGATTTTTTTGTTTCAAATTGCAATCCAGCAACAGCTGTTGCATACAGAAATACGAACATCATTAATTTTAGAAGCGTGTGTGATGCGGAGCAAGTTTGACAAACCGCACGGCTAAGTAGGAAGAAATCTTTTAATAAAATGTTGGCACGACGAAGAAATTTATAATTTTAGTGTCAAAGACATCTGCTGTTTCTGGAAGATCTTTAAAAAGCGCTCGAGCATCGAAAAGACGAGGTTTGTAATCGAGTTCGTGAACAGGGATCACGTTGATAATATCAGAAACACGGCTGCGTCGCTTTATTTAATGCCCCCAGCGGAGTTTTATAGCGGAAACCACATAATTAGACGCAGACATTTTGGGCGATGAATATCTGAGATAATCATGATGTTATTCGGTTAAAACAAAAAAAAGAATTTTTATCTAGCCAACCATCGCAACTTAGGTTTGAATCCTATCTAGAATCGAAGAAGGACTTCGAGGCTGAAGGTGAGTTGGTCAGTTCCATAGTAGGGTGGCAGGGTTTTCCCTCCCCAAAACCGCCCAACTCCCCCGAAGAACACACCCAATTAAAACATCTAACACGCAATTAACAGCCCAGCAGTTTTGCAAATGCATTGACGTCTTTATTGTTTCCTTAAGATTGATTCTTTCCAAAAGCACACGTAGCTTCAACATTTATGACTTCGAGGGCTCTGAAGTTGAAAAAAAGCTTTTCAACTTCAGAGACGCTCGAATAAAACGCATCAAAGAAAGTTTTCTCTTTCTCCGTGGCGGAAGTGATAAAAGCTGTTACGGGATCATCTGTGGCTCAGTGAAAGGGAAAATAGTTTAATAATAAGAGGACGTCGTTTTAGCCTCCACTAATATAATTATCCGTTGTATTTCTTCAATAACTGAACCGCTGTTATCTAGAAGACAGAAGAAAGACATTCCGGTTTATTTAAGAGAGTAGTTTACGACTGACACGTTATTACAACATCATGCTGGAGTGGGGGAAAAGTCTGTTATCGACAACAATGCATAAAGTTTCTGTCAGTCGATTCTTGCTCCTTATTTTGAAAAGCTACGCAATTACCGTACTGTCGAGAAGATAAGCATGGACTTGACCTAATCTCTAAGTGCAGGCTTCTTCACAAATTATGTTTTTCTCGTACAAAAATATCCGGAGAATTCATTTTAATATTTCCATTATTGTAATCAGCTCGCAAGCATTGAAAGTGGTTGTTTTCTAGAGAAGTCACCCTTCGCGTTTTTTCCCGGCGAGTGCTTTTAACATCAGCACGAAACAGAACCGGTGATTTATTGTAGAGAGAAGTCCTAAGAAATAAGATTCTCCATATGAAGAATCATGCGGGATGAACTGTTAAGCTGCATTCTTTTCATGGAAAAAAATTAGTGCCGCATTATCAGTTGAAGAAAAACAAACCATTCGTATTTTTATATAAAAAAATGCAAATATTTTGCATTCAGGTATTCTGGAATGTTAATAATTACAGAGGTGTCTTAAAGAAGGCTTCAGCAACAGATATAGCTGAACTAATAAATGCTTTGCTTTTAAATGTCATCATTTGAAAGCAAATTTTAAATGTCATCGAGGACGAGTGATTTCTCGATCTATTTCGTTCCGTAAGATAAAAACAAAAATACGAAAGTAAACAACTCTTTCCCCCTTTCGTTCACAAAAAACAAATTTAATTCACTATTAAAAGGAATGATTCTGAAGTATTTAAATGCTTTTTTACGTGCGTCAAATTGAAAACACATCCTAAGTTCTAATCCTGTTGTATATCAATGCCGAGTGTGGGCAAACAGGTTATGGAAAAAGAAAAAAAAATAGATGGAAGTGTTTCTCGAACAGAAAAAGAAAGAGAGGCGAATGGAATAAAAGGGAAAGTCGTTCGAAGTGCTCACGGATGTTAGCCAGCAGCTGCTCGTGTCCTTACAATCTGGCACGAAAGCGGGGGGGTGGGGAATTGAACGGTGGTCCCTTCAGAAGAATATTCCCAGAAACGAACTTAAGCTGAGTGAGTTCATTGGGGATACTAAGACAAGTAGTGATGAGAGCTTGGTCCACCTTTGCCACGAGTTGCCCCAGTCCCGAAGATACTTCAAGCGCAAACTTTGTTTTCTTACACTTGGATAAAGGATTAAACTAAATTTATAATATGAGTGTAATTTGATTATAAACGTGTCCTCAGACCTACCTTGACTACAGAATTGTCCATCGGGAACTGCAAACAAGCACGCAGTATTTTCACTTAGTGTGGCTTACAGCTGTCCTCAAGATGAAAACTATTATAACCGCCTACCTGTCAGCCACGCGTACTCGGTATGCATAACTTCCTACCTACTCGTAGATAATTCATCTCACAGGTCATGTCGGGATGATTAGAATCCAATTTAGCTGGGATTTGAAAGTTTAAACAGCAGAATAAGACACACAGAGGTTTCTCTATGATCGTAATCTGCATTACATTCTCAAAGAATTCGTAAAACCATTAGTTTGAAATAATAATAATAAAAACATGCCAGCGTATCAGTACTACGGATTCCCTATTTGCGCTTTTAAGAACTTCGGTTAACCAGTGGGGGGGGGATTTCCTTCCCCGTCAAAGAAAAATATCTTAAAATGATTACTTCCATGATGGATTCACTTGGATGATGAAGCTTCTTACCACACGATTAATGTTTATCGATTTTAAAAAATATTGAACTGCGTTTATTCTTTTTTAAAGTGCATTATTCCTGACAGTCAAAAAAATTATTCGTGGCTACGAAATGGATCACCTTTGAATCTCAGACTCAATCGATTAGCAAGCACATCACTCGCCATGCTACCAACGAACCACTTTATTTTCGGCTCTGATTGAACCCACGTGATCATGATGGTCCACGTTTGCTTTCTCTGCCTGCGATGAAGTTTGATAAACAACTTACACAAGACTTAAAACAGATTTTCTTCGTGGTGATTTGACTGCCTGGGAGAAAGTAGCTGCAAACTATACAAAAATGAAATAAATGAGCAAATAAAATAATAACAGTATCATTGAAATGTCCATTCCAGTGATATAATAGGTATTCTTGCAATAATTTTATTTTCCAATTCGCATCCAGTCTGGTGAACCGTTTTGACATCAACAACACTGCCTGGATTCTCTTTCTTCAGTTGCCGCACTTGAAATATTCTAGCGTTGAATGAACGATCTTGCAAGTGATAAAAATGGACGGAGGATTGGACTCAACGACCAACGAAGGGATTTGAATCCTCTTTTCTTTGCCTAAGTTCGATTCTCGTCGCGACGGAAAGAATCTTTATCTGGACGATTTCAATCGAAGGTGAGTTAGCCGATCTCATACGGAGGTAGCAGAGTTTTTTCTACCGGAAACTCGGGTTTTTCATCCCGCATACAGAGAAATCGGCCCTTCCGAACACACGCAATTTACAGACAAAAAATACTAGTAGTGGTGGTAAAGGTGGGCGGTAAATGGCGTTGATGGAGATGATTCGCAGTAGTGGTTCGGTGTAGTGGTTGAGACAGTTGTAGGTGTCCTCCCGCGATGAGTCTTCGGACTCCTTGGAGGTATCAGGAATAATAATAATTGAATGCAAAGGTATTCGGCGCAGTCTTGCTCATCCAGACACGGAAGTTCAACAGGTGCCAAAAAGCACTTCGCAGCTGTTCTCTGCGAAGGGATTCTCTGATTTCTTAATCGCATCCCGATTTTTCTTCGGAATGGAGTGTTGTGAACGAACGCTAGTTCCAGCTCGTCAGTCGTTTAGCTGCTTGCAGCTGAACGTCTGACGATCAGTGTAAATCTTCTAAAATATCCAGAAACGTCTACGATTCGCGACATTATCCCCTTGACGTAAGTGTGCATATAGTTATGTTGTGCGCCTGAAGGGATAGACGGGGTGGCAGCAGTGCTCATGTAGACCGGGAATGTGTGGGCCAAGATGGTATCCGCTAAGAAAACAATCTCTACCAGCCTGGAGTGTGGCCATCTGGCATTTTAGGTCTATTAATTCATGTGCTGCAGTTGAGCATTTTTGCTGTACTCTAAACAACAGTGGACTATTATTTTTATTAGTACGTTTGTGTGGACTACGTCATAATAAATCCGATCGCTTCATAATTATTACTGGTAATTGCGTTTTTGTATAAAATCTAATGCAAAAAGTTGTCCCTCTTTAGCTAGTCCCTCTCTCTCTCCCATAGATTATTTCAAAATGGTTGTAAGCCCACTTTAATACGACAAAAAACAACAGCAAGCACTTCTGCTGTAAGCAGAATGCACTTTCCTAAGCACTCTGAGAATAGTCGCGGTATCAGTCACGGGACTAACCGTATGTATCCACTGTGAACACCTCATTAAGGCGTAATTGTCGTTTCATATTCGTGCCCCCTCACACATAGCGCCGATGTGATATCATAGCGCCTTTAAATTCACACCTGTCTCGCTACCGCGCTGAATTACGCATGAGGACTTACACACTCACGCAGAGAATCCCTCATCATTTTTTACCTACTTTAAATAGTTTGGGGATAGGGTTGTCTTAGATAATAGTAGCAAAGCCGCGGAGAAGCCTTTTATAGTTCAGTCGCAAAGATGATGCCTTTCGTTGGTTCAAATCCCATCCAGGACGTAAAGAACCCTATAGAAGGCCTTTGAGCTGAAGGTAGGCTCACGTGGAGGTATGAGGGCCTTCCTCAGTTAAAAGGACACAAGCAACTTAATACACTAGCATCATAGCCTTGGTTGCTTCGGTCGTAATCCCAACTAAAGCGGTGGACTCGGAGATGATGGGGAAGGGATTAAAAAAACAAACAAAAAAAAACTGAAAACTGGCCACACAGTGTTTGTCCCCCCCTCATATAAACAAACGTGCTTTCTTTCTTGAGAGTAGTGTTGCCAATAAATCAACTGACAACTAATTAACTAGGAAGAACTAAACGATAGTTCTACCTGGCGATTTACAAACCACCCTCAAGATAATTCTCACCGTGGGCGATAACGTATCTGTTTTTGGTAATTGAGATGTAGTAACCCCACCTAAAAGTACCGACGACTAAATCTTCACATTATCCCTTAACAGCGACCTTTACAAACGTCTCAACAATAATTATCACTTTGCTCGTCTTATTCGCCTCCCAGTTTACTACGTTTGTGGGCCTCGGAGATGGTCAACGATCTGCAAACACTAGGTAGTGGGTTCAAATCCGCCACCTACTGCTTGGGTTCGTCTCATAAAAAAAAAAAAAAACCTCCCGAAACCAGATAATCGAAAGTCAATTCAGGGAACAGCAATGCAGGGAATGGCAATTCACTTCACTGAATTCGTCTTAAAAAGTCAGTTTATCGAAAAACAGGTCACCGATAATTTTCGATTAACATAAAACGCGGTGTGTACAACCTGCCACGTTCAACAGCTAATAATGCTCGATTGGACTAGCAAGCATTTTGACCCAATTAACACTATCCAAAAGCAATATCCACAGAAAGAAATTGCTGTCTATAAACAATTATATAAGAATCAAAATATTATGATTACAAAGCAGATGCTGCTGTCATTATGAATCAACTGGATTACAGCAAAAATTCACCTCACTATGTCTCAAAAGAAAGCAAGGTCGTAAATTATTGAAAAACGTGACGTCTTTGTCCAAAGAAATCACTTGACAAATTAAAACCTGTTCATGTTAAACCACCCTCTATTTATGGAACATATAAAATCCATAAATCCAATACTCCTCTACGCAATATAGTTGATAGTATGATAGTATGGATATGATAGTGTATATATATATATATATATATATATATATATAATATATATATATTAGGATAACCAAGTAATTTTATAAACTTGGTTATTTTAACTCCTAATCCCAAGTATGCAAACAATTAAGTTTGCGCCTGAAACAAAGTTCAAGTCTAAAGATGATACAATAATATACAATATCCCCAAGTTAAAAAATTTATTATATATATATATATATATATTAAAAAAAATTGAATGACTTAAACCGAGAGAAATGCACAAAACAGTTTATCAGTACTACACAACTAGTTTAATAACTTTTAATAACTCTGCGGATTTTGTGTCATATATTAAAGATATTATTGTCAAGGAAGATGAAATCATGGCTAGCTTTGACATAGTCTCCTTGTCCACAAATGTCCCTACAGACGAAGTTCTGGTACTATTCAAGGATAAATTATCTAAAAAAATGTTAGCCTTACTTACTCATTGCATCAAGTCAGGATACTTTAAATTTCAGGATACCATCTATAAACAAAATCATGGTCTTGCTCCTGGACTTGCCAACATTTATCTTGAAGATTTGGAATTTAAAGCTATCTCTTCCTATCCCTTGAAACCAAGAATTTGGAAACGATATGTTGACGACATATTCCTAATTTGGAGCCATGGCCGTGAATCTCACCTGAAATTCCTTGAACATCTCAATGGTCAACACCCAAATATTAAATTTACGGCTAAGTTTGAAGCTAATGGGTCCCTTCCTTTTTTAGACTGACTGACCCGTTCTTCAGAAAAACTAAAAGTCTCGATCCACAGGAAACCTATCCACACCAACAAATATCTCCATAGTCAATCCCATCATTATCCTCCTCAGACATTTGGAATAATTTCTACTTTGGGACATAGAGCTCGCTTTCTTCTTGATAACCCGATTGAACTTCATAAAGAAATCATTTTTCTTAGATCTACTCTTCGACTAAATGCATATTCTCAAAAATTACTAAAAATTCCTCTTTAATCCTCCTGGTCGCCATGATGAAGAGACGAATAATGTAAAAGGTAATATCTCTATACCACACATAAGCTCTGTTTCTTCCAAATTAGCCAAGGGTCTTAAAAATACAACATAAGAACTTTATTTACTCTTCCAAAAAATCCGTTCTCTAGTAAGCCATCCAAAACCTAGTCATCATGATCTTAAATATCCTGGTGTTTATCAGATCTGGTGCGACTGTGACATTCCTTACTTTGGCCAGACAGATAAGTCAATCGAGCTACGCATTGAGGAGCACAAGAGAACACGTGCCAGTGCTTTATCTAGCCATGTTCTTTTCGGCCAATTCTGATGAAAAACATAGCCATACAGTCCTTTGGGACAAATCATTTTTCGTTGCCATGACGAATTGGAAAGGAAGATTATAGAATCTAAGGAAATCATCCTCAACCCTATACATCTAAACAACAATTTAAGCTACAACCTTTCAGACTGTCATTCTGCTGTGATCAAATACTGGCGCTCACGAGATGCTATACGCACGCACACGTCTAATAATGTAGCCAACGAGAGAACAGCTTTGAATACGCTGACTTCAACGTTTTAACGTCATACTTTCCGTGATGTTTACAGTTTTTCCCTCCATGTTTAATGGTTATTTCTTTTATAATGTGCACCTGACGAAGGCTGTTAAAAAGCTGAAACTAGTTGTGTAGTACTAATAAACTTTTTTCCCCATATCTCTCGGTTTAAGTCATTCCATTCTTTTTAAAAATATGTATAACAACCGAGTAAATCAATCTTCACACACACACACACACACACACACACACATACATACATACAGGTATCCCTCGATTAACGCGGTTAATCAATCCCTCGATGTTACCGCGTATATCAAAATCCTGTTAATCAAATATAACAGTCAATGCTAAAAAGTACAATTCGTCCATGATCGATTATATTACTGTATTAATAATTCGTTTTACGTGATACTCTTTTAGGAAAGATAAAAAAATTAATGCAAAGTAAATGTTTAATAAATACTTGTACCTACATTATTTACTGCAATTTTTTTTATCAAAACAAGTTATCAAGAGTCGTTTGAACAGTTTTAGTTTTTTTTCTTATCGGCATGATGACTCTTCAGACTTTGGCAAACAAGCGATAAAACATAAAGAAAAAACACTGCAAATATAATACATATGATGGTACAAATTAAGTGGATATTGAATCTAACATCATTTCATAGCCGAATATAGAAACTACAAGAGTTTCGTGCCGAATATACAGAAACTAAACGTTTCGGAGGATGCAAGCATAAGCAACCTTATGGGCAACTCGTAGTGAAGGTGATGTAAGCTCCAGATCAGTTTCCTTAGTATTTTCCATAATGTAATGTAATTAATTATGATAAATAAGTCTTTGGCTCTCAATTTCAGTAATACATGATGGTTTATTTATTTTCAGCTACAATCTAGAAATTATTGAACAAAGAATAAAAAAACTAAACATACTATACTGACATCGGAGGTCGCGGTATCTCTCAGACACAATTTACTGTCAAATATCACAAACCTCTACATAACATGTGTTAAACCAAACTGACAGCAAAAACAGTGCGGAATATCACTCGTAACATATGAATGCACAGCTACGCATGACCTCCAAGCTGTACACTGAATTGTGTAAGAATATTTATATTAAACATTTTGTTTGTATCTGTCAGATCAGCTGCGAGCTCCGCAGGGTTAAAGGCGCGTTAATCAACACTCTTGCCGCAATTAATTTCGCCGCGTTAATCACATCCCGTGTTAAGCAAAACCGCGTTAAACAAGGATGCGCGCGCGTGTGTGTGTCCATTTCAAATCATTAGTTGAAAATCGCATCCTTAAAAGTTCAAATATAATGGTTGGTTTCGATGTCACGACGTCCTTATTTACTCAAGTACCACTTAACACACATTTTAATTTAATAAGGCTTCTTCTCTGATATCTTTGAATTATTCAAATTGGCTACGTATGCAAGTTACTTTAATTGGCATGGAAAAATCTACAAATAAATTAATGGTGCTGCGATGTGTTTTCCCCTCTTCCTCCCACCCACCAATTTTCACATTTTGAGAACAAAGCACTTACGACAGCTACTTTCTAACCTTTAGTCTGGTTAATGCTACATTGATGGCGTGCTTTCCATTTGTCCCCATGGATAAAACAGTTTGAATTTTTTGTAACTTTTCTTAGCAGCTTAACAACCAAGACCCCATAATGCAATCCATATTAGAAAAAGAATGAAATAACTGTCTGTCTTTTCTTGACACATCAGTCATTCGCCTTTCAAATGGTTTTCCATTTTTCTATTTATCGAAAGATAAAATCACACACACACCGTAAGATATCTCATAAACAACTGCATCATCATCGTCATCCACACCCACCAGTATGAAATTCTCAAAATACGCAATAACTCATAGACTATTTATTCTAATAATGCGACTCTTTCCACAGAACTCAATTATATTCCCGTATATTTTTGGCTAATGGCTACAGCTTTTACAAAATAGATAATATATTACATGCCCTCCTACTTCCCCCTCCCAAACACACAACAGCAAAACCCCACCATTCCTATTCCCTGTGTCCGAGGTACAGGATAGCCAAATTATTAATTAAATATGTCCTTTTGCACCACATGTTAACTTAGCAACTCTGATCCTCTCTCCTAAGGATTAACTCCATTCTCTATCATATCCTGGTGTGGATGAAGTTCCTTGTGACTGTGAATTGGGCAACTATTGACAGACAAGAAGATCTGTAAACCGCCTTGGAGAACATAAATACTTGCGCTACCATTATTATGGCAAGTCTACTGGCACACCACGCTTTGGATACCTCATCTCAGAGGATTAGATGGAAAAAATCAATCTGCTATATCACAAGTCGTTACAGGGTAGAAAACTTTTTTTACAGTGGGCAATGAAGCATTTCCCCTAACCCTAACAAGTATGGCTGCATTAATTCGCCAAAAATTTAGGAGACAAAAGTCATCTTCAGATCATTTTCAACACAATAGCTGTAATAATTTCTTTTATACAACATAGAGTGCGCCAAATTAGGAACCGAGATGTTTTGTCCGTTACAATTTCAAGTGTTTCAAAAGTAAACAGTAGTGGGCAGTTGTGTGTTCAAAGGATGCCTGTCTAAAATCAGCGGAATATAAGCTGCTCGTAAAACCACCTTTTATAATTTAGTGTTACCATTGAAATAAGTTATAACTTCCAATCATCACTTATAACAAAAAGTTTCGACGAATTCCTTTCAATAATTCACCGAAACACTTATTTTCTTGCGCAATATTGTTTCTTAATGCTTTCCTTGAAATCGAAGATTACGTCACATGCCGACAAATAATTAGACGCCCATCGAGGATTTTGCTGTTCTCTTTTAGAATATTCAAAGAGAGCGCTGCTAATTGATTCTTCCTTCAGCACCAGCAATATTTTATCTTGTATTGATAATGTCTGTTGTCATGGGAACGTGAGAAGGAAATACTTCTGTAAATGTAATCAACTGGACTGGAAAATCCTCGTCACCTGTCCTTTAGATGTGGAATTATTTCGAAAATCTCAATGTCGTGACAACTGCTAATCGCAAGGCCTGCCAATCTTTGTCATCTTTGTTATTTACTCTCAATCATTTAAAGAAGAGTATTGTAATGGTTTTGGATATCAGTTTTTAGGATATCTCAATTATTTAGGAATCATTTCAGCCTAAAAATAAAATAAATGAATCCTATAGAGTTCTAATGTTTATTTGCAGTCATAAGTATAAGATATTTTTCTCCAAGTAGTATAAATGGGTGGAAAGAGTTCGTTCTATTTGTTTCTAATGCGGGATAATACACCGACCCCCGTTTTGAACCACTTGTGCTTTACTCCCCTCCCATCGCCAAGATGGATTATGGATTTTGCTTTCCCTAGACCAGTGTTTCTTAAAGTGCGGTACGGGTACGTGAAAGATTTTCAGGAAGGGTATGTGGCGATTTTCGGCTATGCATCATTAACGCATGGAATCATTATTAAGAAGAAAAAAAAGAATTAATCTAAACACATATATTTCTTAATAAATTATATATATATATATATATATATATATATATTAAATTATATTATGTATAAATTCTCCTACTTAAATTGCGAGTTACTATCGCCCCCAACGTGAACGTGGGGGCGATAGTAACTCGCTTCCTGCGGGTCCTTCCTAAATAACACGCGCTCTGCAACAGCTACTATACTGCAGACGCACGAAAAACAATTACCGTAGTTTTATTATGTCCCTGAATAAGGTACAGAGACATTTGCAGGCTGTGTAATATATTTCTCAACAAACAGTGCAATTAGAGACAACTGGGATAAAAAACGTACTAACTAATGAATCACATGTCCCATCCCACAGAAACTGCTGTACAGACTCAAGTAAAACTATATGTTGCACTGGCAATATATGGTTTTGTTTGTCCCCCCCCGTCGTGAACCTGTTAAAACTAAGAAATATATAGTGGATGCGTTTCAGATATTATGGAATTCGGTTAAAGAGAATTAGCATTTCAACTCAATTGTTGAAATGAGAGCCAACTCAATTGTTGGCTTGCTTTTGCCTTTGGATCGAGCGATATTTTGTTAATACCGCACCAATCACATGCACGTTTTCATAGCTGCTCTATCTCTTCTGACCTACAATTGCTGTCTGTTTCGCGCTCTGCTTTCACTTTTCAGTAGTCATTTGTGAAAGATTGTTCATTACGTATCTCAAGTATTCTAAATTACTGGTAACTTTTGCTTGAAATAATGGGAAAGAAGATGACTCTGTTTGGGTAGATAACTTTGACGATGCACACAAGGAAACCGCTCTCGAGGCCGGAAGTAGTGGTGGCGAATAATAGCTTCTTTGTAATTCATACCCATTTTCAGTTTTTTTCTGAAAACTTTAGTTTACGAAAATCCTCACATATATCTCACCACGATTTTTTTGTTTTAATTTTGGGAGAAAAATGCAAATGCGAGTTAGATTCGAGTAAATACTGTAATTTTTTTAGATTTTAAACGCATAAATATAGATCATTGGTTAAAGACTGGATTTATAAAACGCACAAAAGAGAGCAATATAGCAGATACAAGTAGCTGTAAGACAAGAAAACGTTGATATTGTATCCCTCTGATTGATGATAAATTATTTAAATTTAGTAAAATATCAGAGTATCTTTATAAATTTTGTTCTAGTAAAAATAAATCATATTTTTTTGCTTACTTGTACATCTAAATTGAAATAAAATAGACATTTACAATGATTTATTATTATTATTATTATTATTATTATTATTATTATTATTTTGATAAGGGGGCACTTGGTAATAATGAAATTTAAGAAGGGGTACATGGATATCTGAAGTTTGAGAAACACTGCCCTAGGCCATGAATTAAGAGATTTTTCTTTTCTTTTTATTTTTAAATCAAACCCATATATGAGAGGTTGAAAAATCTATGGCATATTCAAGTCGTTGTTAAAAGAATAAAACCATTGTAATTGGACATGGTGTACTGATTAATTTTCTTATACTAAAATTCTCATAATTTCTTGTAATTGGCTGCATAGCTTTACCTCTGCACTTTTGAGGGATGGAATTCTTTCATTTGGTTTGCTCTTTTTTTCCATGCGAGAACAAAACCGAGTTGTCAATTACGAAGAATTACGAAATCACCAATTTTGCAACCACAAAAACAAGGAAGGACTTTTTAAATTCACATTAAAGAATGCGAGTTGCATCAGTAGAGGATACATTCAGCTATTTCGGTTGTGCTCGGAATATTTCTGGTCTCAATCGAAAAACATATTTCCGATTCATTTTTCGTGAATTACTTTCTCCGATGACTTGTGGGCCCTTTTGGGACATCAATCGATTAGTTGCCGTTCGATGAAAGGTACATTTTCTGCTAACCCTTGATAGGTCCAAAATGAATTTCATCGTCTAGAATGGCCATGCTGCTTACCGGAGAACTGAAATGGTTTGATAACATTCTGTTTAAGTCTGTGCAGTAGAGTTACCGAACTCCATGTGCTGTAGGTTGGAGCCTTCATGGGTGAGTCTCGCGTTCACAATAATAAAATTAGTGCGTCGTACGATTTGGCGGAGTCAAACGTTTCATGGACAGTGAATTTGAAAACCTGAGGGTTTCCCTTATTCGTCACTCATTTTAGAAGAGGAGAATTTGAATTTAATTTCTTATAGAGAAACAGAAATATTTCCTTTGTCCCAATCCGTTAACAGGATTCGGTAGAAGTTAACTATTGGCGTACATCTCTTCCTTTTGCCTGAGCAAGTAACGCCTAAAGTGTTGAATCAACTTTTAAATGAAACAAACCCCAACCCATCCTGAAGTAAGAGAGGGAGAAACAAAGAATTAAACGGAAAAGCAATTGAAGATTTCTTTTTTGTTCCGAAAGTCAGAAATTATTAGGACGTCCTCTGAAAACTTAGTACATCTTGGTACATCTGCATTATGCAGTGTTGGTAGGATCACACTGGATAATAAAAATCATTTACCACTTCGGAAGTATTGACATAACCGTCGATGGAAAACATAAATTGGACTAAGTTCTTTGAAAAAAAAATACGGCTGGACAGATGTTAAACATAAAGATAAAACACGTGATACGTGTGACCTCTGCCAGAAATCCAAGCCTGTCAATGCGAAGTGCATTGTGGGTAATATGACGAACGCCAGAGGAAAATGCGGTTGTCACTTTTCTGTACGGTCACGTGCGGAGAAGGAATGACAGAAAGCTCGAGAGGTCCATTTTACACCACGGGTTACTAAATCTGTCTGGCACGAGCAGCAAAGAATGAAGTTGTGTTTATTTTAGAAGGGGCCTCCTCACGAGGCGAGGAATAAATAAACCGAGAGCTTTACGTCAACTGTGTTTTAAGGATCCAAGTGGCTCGAAGTGCGAAAGGGAAGACTTTGTTAGCGTGGATTATTGAGCAAGAGGTTTTCGTGGAACAGAAAGGGCTTCTAAGTGCGCGCGTCAGTTGGACACGCGCCATACTACAGGAGACAATTGTTTGGCTGTGTCATCGGTGGAGTGTTGACGAATCCATACATCCTAGAATAAATAACCCACTTACTCACTCCTTCTACTGTGTACGATTCTATTTAGAAAATTAATCATCCTCTTGAGTTTGTATTTATTTGCCGAATAAATACAATACTTTATATTTTTGACAGCTTTGTTTTTTCTTTTAAAAAATGAATTCTTTTATTTTGACAGTTTCACTTCGCTCAAACCAACGTCAGCATTTTGGAAATAAAATATCGCAGAAAAACTCCTCGAAAATAACTTTTCTGGGTTAACTATTCTTCAATTTCTCTTTCCTAATTCGAACTTAAATATTTATCATTCAAAGACTAAAAAATGCATCATAAGTGGAAAAAAATCTCATTTTGTTTTCTAATGCAATCCTAGGAAAGTACTGATGCTGTTTTGTGTGAAGAAGGGGGCGCGAGCTTGAATCTGCGTATTTGTGTGATGTGAGTTTTCCTAATGGGTTAGTGAACAAAAAGGACACTTAGAAAGTGGCTAGTGTATGCGCGCGCTATAAATAGCTTAAAAGAAAGGTGACTATTCGAACGAACAATGCTCCTGGAGCTATCTTCGGATACTAAACATCTTTATCTGCTTACAGTATAAAAAGAAAGAGCGATTCAGTTTCTACGGAGGTCTCTTCATGAGATTGAACGGTGAGAGGGAGGAGCTAGGGGGGGATTCGATGATTAATAGTTGAAACCGTGAGGAGCGGAAAAGAAACGATGTTTTTAAGTAGCGAAAGGGGGTTGAAAACAAGGAACCAAAATCTAATTTTTTTAATGCATTTTCATTTATATTATAGAATTTTTGACGCTAATTGCAAAACTGTTTTCTGTCAAATAGTAAAATGTAGATTTATTTGCGTTATGTCACACAGGGCAAGATGTTAGCGATGTGTATTAGACTAACATCAGGTCATTACGCTGCACGCATTCAGAAAGGGAAATCATTTGGAACGCAAGTGCGTAAGTACCTCTCAGATTGTCTTAGTTTTCCTTTAAACTGCATCATATTTGGTACTCAAATTATCGAAAAGAAACAATGGTACATGATTGTTACGAATGAGGATAACTCGTGTACCGCACATGAGGCAGAAAAGGTAGTTTTCTGGCTGTTATTTTTAATGACGTCACCACACAGAATTGCGAAACGTTCCTTATTTATTTTTTTTTTTTTTTACTGTGTATCATTTCCACACACGTTTTGTTACGCCCTCAATAATCGAATGCCAAAGAGGGTTACTGTCCTTGTTGCATCGACAGCATGGAACTGTAAGAAATGAACTATAACCCAATAAAAAACGTTTGTTCCCTTTTGCTCCATTCTGTTGTAAATTACCTGTTTAGCGATTTCCATTGTATGATACCTTTATCACAGTCCGAAGTAGCAAATAAAAATAAATCTAGCAGCTAAATGTGTTCTGGAGTTCAATCTAGCCCTCTCCTCATCCACATACCAATGTTCTATAAGTTTTCTTGGGTGGAACTGCTACGAGTATCACACCGGTCCATAAATGTCAAGGATCTTGCTTTGACTCGTGCAATGCTTGATATTTCTCCAAATATTCATTTACTTTCATAACTGGTTGAGGTACGATGAGAGGTCAAACTCAAATGTGCCTTGCATACTGTGTAGTTGTTTTCTAATAGCACACTATGCCCGACCTGCAGGCATCTTTTTTTAATCTAAATCTGACCCACCCACGAAAGGTCACAAGTCTAAGGCAGATCAGTGCTGTGTGGAAGAATGAGGAACAAAGAACAGAAGAAGACGGAATGGAAGAGGAGGCAGTGAAGTTGGTTCAGTGAGCTCAAGATGGACTGCAAAAGGGTGTTGGTTAGCAGTGGCTCTTGTTCTAATGATTTTTAGGGGAGTGGAGGAATAATAGTGGCCAATTCAGTAGAGCAATGTCCATGAAAGTATCTGTAAAAGATGCATAAGGCAGAAACCTATTGGTTCGGCAAACATTCTTCCTGATTACGGTGAGACAGAGAAGAATTTAGGCGTTGAACAAAGTAAGGAAAAAGTGGTGCTAAGATCTAATCGTAATTCCCGAAAACACAGGGGAAATTTTAAACGGGAAAGCAAGCCATCAAGCCCGTTATCATTATATGTATGCTAACCATCCGCAAGCAAAAAGGTTTTTTCTTGATTTTTGTCACTCGCAAGAAATCGTTTTTCTAAAAACAAACACGCGTTCTGATGCTTTTCAGAGCAGCGCAGTTTTGGTCTTCTATTTCAAACTACTGTTCCGATCATTTTTTTCCTTTAATATTTTCTCTATAATCGTATGCAGTGTAGCGATCTGATGAGTGTTTTCATCTAAATATCAATTAACGACAGTCCTATGTGTAAGCGGTAACGAAATCAAATTACCAAGAATGACAACCGTAAAAATGCCGAACCCAGTCCCACCCAGAAACCTCTTGTGGTTGGAACTTCGCTGCGCAAAGTAAACATTTTATTTCCCTCTCATAAACATTTCCGACTTAGTAATAATTTAAAAATAATTAATTTCATAATGACATCCGTCAAGTGAATTCATTTTTGCACATTACCGTATCCATAATGGTCTGCTTAATCATTAAGGATGTCTCCTCCTCCTCACAATGAAGTTCAACTGTAAATATTTTGCAGTTAAGTGCCATAGCTCTTGTAGGTCACAGATTACTTATTCGTAATCCGCCCTTTCTGCCAACATTAATCACTTCTAGCAAACATGGCAGCTTTCCCTCCTGAAAATTCTGGCTTTTAGTCTCTTACGCAAGCAAAAGACGAGTTATTTTGCTTCTGTGTTATATTTCACAAGAAATCACATTCTTCTCTTCCCTAAGCGTGAGGAAACAAAAGAGTGCACGTGAAGTATCATCACGACTCGGCTACTTGTATGTGGAGGGTAATGACACCACATCAAATTGTCCTGTCATCCCATAATGCGCAGCAAACATTACTCTTAATCGACCTCGTAGTGGTAGAGAGCTGAATTTCTTTTTGTCTCCACAGAGAAATTAATCAAAAGACAGTTTACCGAACGACAATTCATCGAAAAGCAGTTAGTCGGGGGGGGAAAATTAATCGAACAGCAATTGAAAGATGGCGATCATCGAATAAAGAATTAACCGAACAACAAATCTTCTTACTTGAATTCGTCGCAAATGCAATTGATCGAATGAACAATTCACCGATGATTTTTCTATGAATTCTTTCATAATTCGTCAAAAGAGTAATTTTCTTGCGCAATATTGTTTAAAAGTGGTTGGTAGCAATACCTAACGTTACCCAAGATGCTAACGACATCTTCGGTAACGTTAGGTTTGTAAGTAAGTAAACAACGAAGCAATATGCAAGCGTACAAACTGCTTCATTGTTTGGATGATTTATCTCTAGAGGAAAAAAAAAACTTCGTTCTAATTTTTTTCGCAACAACAGAAGTCAGATTGAAATCAAAACTGACAAATTTTAATATAGATCTTAACTAAAATTTCATTCAGACTGATAAGAATTATTACTATCATTTCGAAATTTCTTTACCAAAATTTTCCAATAAAAGTGCTCCAGTTGTAAATAAAACTGCTCCAGTTGTAAATAAAACTGAACCACGCAGACCACCTTTTGTACGTTTCCCAAATCGCGAGGTTTATCGAATCCCGCCAAGTCAGAGTTATTGCAATCTTTAATTTCAACAGGTTGTCTCTTTGTATCCCCGAACACAGTTGAACCGACAACTGGAACGGTTCGACAAATTTTTGTAAAAATTTCAAATACCAGATCTGAGTAAGGTTAATCCCATAATAACTGGTATTATGGGATTAACCTTATATATGGACGTCAGATTCTAATCATAATATTGAAGCATTCGTACTTCAGTCGGTATAAACGAAGATCTGGGTTCGAATCCTGTCTACGAAGCTAAGAACCTTTATCAGCCCTCTTCAATTGATGGTGCGTCAGGTGGTCTCATGTTGGGATGGTAGAGTTTTCCCTCCCGGAAACTCGGGTTTTTCATCCATCTTGTTTTATAATTATTCCATAGTAAAGAAGCATTGCTACTTCACTGGCCATTAGGTTCAAGAAAGAGGAGAATATAATAATTAGTAATAGTAGGTGACTTTAATTAGGAACGTAAGAATTTCATGCGATGTACTGTTGCTAGCGAACGAACCATTCGGATTGACTAATTGACTATTACTAATGTATTACACTGTAATTTACAAAATGCTTATATTCTGATGTAAAGGGTGAAAAAAAGATCAAATTGGCAAGCATGCCCTGATGATAATCCCTCGTGAATTTCATGAACACGATGTGTTTGGGAACACTTGTGAGGTAAGCCCCCCCTCCCCAACCAAAAAATGCTGTTTTTCACAAATTATTTTCCATATCAGTGGTAAAATAAATTAAGGTTAAAATTTAGTGCTTTATATGAGCATTTTGTTGCTTTTATAGTGAATAGTATGTACTGAAAAGTTGATAATCACCAGGAAGGAATTGAGGTAGAACCATATAACTTACACGTTATTCTACATATATCCACGATGTTCTTTCTTCTGGTTATATCAATTGTTTTGATATCATTTTTGTTATAGGTGTTTATCAGAACTTTCAGACCCCTCCCCCCCTCCGTATTTGTTTTCATATTTGGATAAGTTACTGTTTTATCATCCTTTTTATTTCACCCTTACATTTTATTTATCAATTCAAGTGACGAAATGAATTAGCAAGCTAAACTAACATTGTACCACAAGGAAGTGTTCTGCAAATCGTCTGGTTAATTCACACAACCACCGAAAAACAAACAAACAAAAAAAGAATTATTCGCCAAATCGCCTGATTCCAGATTATGTAAAATACACATAAAATACACGAATTACACGTACAGACTAAAGAAAAATCTTCCTTTCTTTTACTTCCAAAAAAAAAAAAAAATTGCCACACACTTCTACATAAAATATACAAGGGAAATAACATGGTTAGCTTCAACAGCATCACAAGTTAATCCAGTAAAAGCTGCAATTATTTCGATAAACAAACTTCACTCCACATGTGGTATCACTCATTTTTCGGTGAATGAAATATTCATTCGAAGAATTGCCGAAAAAGAAGCTGGCAGTCTATTCGCCAAAGGGAAAGAAGAAAAACCATAAAATGGAGCTTGTTAAGAAGGCCACGTTACCAGACTCAATCACATATCAAAAGAAATATCAAAGGATATTAGAAGAAAGGGCCTTAGAAATATCAAAAGCAATCACTTGAGTCTCTCCTAACAATTGCCTTCGTCTGAAGGTGAGGAAAAATGTTGTGGGAGGACGAGAATAGCAGAAATTGGTATTCACTAAGTAATTAGTGAGTCGCAAGTAATGAAGCAGTTGGTTGATGATGACCTATTTTTTATTTTTTGAGAGAGTATGGGCGTCAGAGCAATTGGTTGACTTTTCATCTCTCTCCTAGGAAACCAAAAGGATTCTTGGGAAATATTCCACATTATTTATTCTTGATAACTTTGCATTATCAGCAAATAATTGTATAAACTAACCTCACTGTCATTATTATACAAGTTAAACAACGATATCCAAAATATAGGACCAAATGACACTCCACTGGTCACCGCTTTCTCATAAACTCGACAGCTTCCCATTATCTTTGATAAGTGTCAGTCCCTGTCACAAGCCACTTTCGAAGCCCATTCTTTAGCATTTGTATAACAACCTCCAATTAGGGCCGTATTTATGCGCAGACCCACGAGGCTCTAGCTGGGGCTCCGAAAAATTACGGCCAAGATTAAGGGCCCCAAACCATGAGAGTAAACCCCGAACATTCTAGCGCTCCGAGAAAAGTGTAAGTCTGGCTGTACCTCCAATGTGGAATCACATCAAATACTTTGGCAAAATCTAAAAATAATTGGATTTTAAGTCGTTCCTTTACGAAAATTATGCTATCCTCTGTAGAGGATTAAGATTCGATTAGTCATCTCTGAGTGTAGATTCTACTTCGCCTCTACGACATCTTAATGACCACTCCACAGGTGCTGACAGGTCTGTAATTAGTTGATTCTGTCCTAGTCTTCCTTGTAATGTATTAAATGAAACGTGCAGTTTTCAATTCCAATGTTAGAACGTTTCCCCTTTCTTCCCATCTAACGTACTCTGAGTTAAACTCCTTTTTGTTGTGAATACCACAAAATAATCTTCGCTCTTGTATTATGGTTGTGTTGGTATCCTTCCATTCATTAGAAATCTCACTCCTGTTGAACAATAAATTCTTTCATTTTATGAATTTTATGAATTCCATCCAATCCTACCGCAGTATTTGAATCTAAGTAGTACAGTAGCCTTAATACTTCCAGTTCACCCACTTGCCATTTCCTCTAGTTCCACTTCACCTAATGGGTCAGGTTGGCTGACGTGATCGCTTAGCAATTCGCGATTTTTGAGCATTTGACACTTTCCTCTCCTGAATTTATTAAAGTGACGTTTCTTTAGTTTGCGCTCAAACCAACAAGAAAGTTTCTCTCGGTTCCTTTGTAAAGTTAATTCGAAGTCCGATTTCACCTTTCTCACCACGACTGGCAGTTAGTTTCTTATCCTGTTTTTGTTGTGTCCTTGTGCCATGGTCTACCAATGGTCCGTGTGTCTTTCTACCAGTGTTAAATGCACGCCATATTTCATTTCATGCCATTCTTGTTTCGAAGTCTTCTAACTAAGGAAACAGTCCAATAGTGTTTTTCTCAAACAACCCTCATGCACTGCTGATTTCTTCACCATGCACCTTTCATGCCAATTACTTCTTAAATTGCCTTCGCAATCTGTAATTTAAAGTGCGTAATCTTTAGCAAAAAGAAATCAAAATTATCACGCTGTTGCTGTCATCCCTTGAACTGTGTTCCAGGACATAATACATCTTGTTTTCCTGTGCTCCCATAGTACATCTTGTTTTCAATTTTTCCTACTCGTCCAGCATCTATCTATCCCACAGTGTGTGCAAGCAAGCCTTTACAAAAAGCGTGATAAAAGAAAGTCTCATTCCATTCCATGTTCGTACTACATTTCTCTCAAAAATCAAGGAGGATATCATCAGCAGTCGAATTCATCATCTAGGGCCCACTTATTCACTAGTGAGCAGCAATATGGATTGCATCACAGCCAATTTCATTGCCTTTGGACGCAAGTCATTGGAACGGATGAAGGTAATTCATGTGGTTGCTTTTGACATTTAGAAGACATTTGGTCGTACTAGGTACAAAGGCTTGCTCTGCTTTCCCAATAAACATTTTACCGTATGCCTTCTACTTTTTGCAATTGGTTTTACCAGCTCTCTTCCCAGTTATTCACTACGTGCGTGGTAGACGGCTTCCTCTCCTTCCGGATTTCCCCAACAGTGCTACTGGCATATGCTTGGGCTCTTTACTTAAACTTCATCTTGCACATAAATAAGTCCTCATTCATTCAAATATTATTCATAGCTCTGCTGATGACAGAACACTCCATTCCTCTTCATCATTTGGTAAAACTTGACATTTGAAGCTGCAAAGGCTTCAGTAACTAACTGCTACCTCTGGAGGCAAAGGATAACCTTGTGAACACCAGCGTAATCAAACGCATTCCTCTCTTATTTCCTTCAAGAAATAACTCGCTATACTTCTCTTACTCTTGATAATACGCAAGCGTTTCCTTCTTGTGATTTACACCTCTAGTAAATCTACACCTTCTCACTTGTACAACTTCTAATACTCTATAAATCCGAAGTTTATCCAACACTAGAATGTAACACTACTCAAATTTGGGATAGCTTGCCCAAAACCTCCCTTAGAATGCTATCAAAAAGAGGGCAATCAGAAGAATCGATGACTCACTTCTCTCACAAAATCACTCCAATCATTCTTCCATAATGTAGCGTTCCTGCCCCATCTATTGGTATTTTTATAGACAATGTTCTACTGATTTGGACACCACCATTATGCCTCCTGTTTCCTCCTAGACCGAATACGCATAGCAGCTCGTCAATATTAGCTGCCCAGCTTCTTTGTCCTCTCTTTCATTTCATTTACTTCTGTCCTTTGCAGTAGAAGTAGATGAAATAAATGGAACGCAGCATTCCTTCTTTTCCATTAAGTATTGATCTACATAATTGCACTGATATGGAGGTTTAATATCTTTTATTTCTTGTTTAACATCAGATTCACATAGACCATTATCGTGGTGCTGTAATGTAGGGTGCAGAATTGGTTTTTATATAGCATTACATTATTATATATCATTATATTATTATTACATTATCTCATCAAAAATATCCGGACACCCCCCTCTGTAATTCGTAAACTGACGTCTAGATGTCATTACGACCTCACTTACCGTATAAAAGGAGGCCACGGAGCTGTGTTGTTCAGTGGTAAAAAGTGCGAGCAGAATGGATAAGTTAAGGGAGCTCAGTGACTTCGAACGTGTACTAGTTATTGGTTGCCACATCAGTACGAAATCTGTCAGAGACATTTCAACCCTCCTCCAGTTGCCCAAGTCAACAGTTGGTGACGTGATTTTGAAGTGGAAACGTTGAAGGCACAGCAAAACAAAGGTCGGGTAGACCGCGTTTAATGACAGACAGGGACCGTCGAGCGTTGAAGAAGATGGTTCCTGGAAATCGCCAGACATCGAGTGAAACAATCACCCGGGAGATTCGCAGTGCTACTAACTGTCCAGACAGCACCATGACTGTGCGTCGAGAGTTAAAAGGAATGAGGTTCCATGGTCGAGCAGCTGCTCATAAACCAAACATTTCTTCTGTGAACGCTAAGCACCGCCTGCAGTGGTGTAAAGAGCGACGCCACTGGACAGCCGACAACTGGAAACGTGTGATTTGGAGTGACGAAAACCGCTTTTCCATGTGGCAGCCGACGGGAGGGTCTAGGTGTGCGTGTGCGCGAATGCCTGGAGAACGATTCCTGCAAGCTTATGTGGTGCCAGCAGTGAAATTTGGAGGAAGTGGCGTTACAGGGTGGGGTGTTTTTCATGGAATGGATTTGGACCTCTTGTAATACTACACGGAAATCTAAATGCGGAAGGGTACAAGGGCATTTTGATCCGTGATATTATCTGTATCAGCATGACAATGTTACCCCATAAAGCAAGGTCTGTGAAGGAATGGTTTGTGGACAATAATGTTCCAGAAATGGACTTGCCAGCCCAGAACCCCGACCCGAATCCCATAGAACAGCTTTGGGATGAATTAGAACACCATCGTTCCAGACCCAATGACCCACATCATGAACTGCTCTGGCTTCAGCTCTTCAGGAAGAATGGGCTGCCATTCCTCCAAAGACGTTCCCACGTTCAGAGTTAGAGCTGTTAGAAGCAAAGGGTGGATCCACCCCGTATTAATGTCCACTAGTGGAAAGTGTGCACAGGTAAAATCTGATTACAGTTACGAGTAGGTGTCTGGTTACTTTTGATCAGATAGTGTATTATTATCAACGGATCTCCATGCAGTCAAGAGACTCGTAGTGGAAGGTCCCACCCTCACATGCACAGCTCTTCGTACCTCTACTTTAAATACATTCACTGCCCCTGCGCTCACCACACTCTCAGGCAATTCATTCCAATCACCCACCACTCTCCATGGAACATATCTTCTCATAACCCGTCTTATACAGCGTACAGGGATGACATCTCGTTTTCCCCCTGTCACCAGATATTTTATGAAAAATCTCATCCATGCTAATCAGGTAATTACTCCTTACCAACTTATACGATCATATCTCCCCTCTTCCTTCTATCCACTAGGCCAGCGCTTCCCAAACTGTGGGCTGTGGCCACCTTGGGGGCCGTAGGTTTTGTTAAGGGGGCCGTGAAATAATGAAAACAAATTTAAAATGTTTTAAGACTAAGTAGATTTTTTTTATTTTAAAAGAAACATATTTAACTTTTATTATTTATTTGTTATTATTTTTTATATTTTAATGGAAAAATTCACACATTGGTGTTGGTTCATAAACTTTGATTCCTGCGTATTTCGACGCTTAATGAATATTAGTAAATATTGCTTATTCATATGTTTCATTTCAAAGCAGTGGTTAATTGTATTTACTTCGCATGCTCTCCAGGGAAGCTCCAAATCTTCCTGTCCCTTTCATCAAGCGTTCGTAATCAGGGACTGTTAATATTGACTTTATATACATATCAAAATTCGTTTTATATTATCATTGTCATCCGAGATAGTTTTCTGTTACCAATAAAAGTTTCGCATATACTTCACACATGAAAAAAAGCTTAAACAAGTTCATGTGGGGAGATAGTAACTTGCTTGCAGTGGTAAACAACACACCCTCCCTAACAGCCACTATACTGCAGAGGCAATAAAAACAAGCACTTTTATTATGCCAGTGAATAAGGTATGAGGAGTCTGTGTAATATATTTCTCAACAAATAGTGCAATTAGAGACAACTGGGATTAAAACACTAATTAATGAATCACATGTCCCCTCATACAGAAACTATGCTGTATAGACTGAAACAAAACCATATGTTGCATAGGCAAACACAGTATCTAACTAAAATCTATTGTTATTAATTAGATGTGTGTGAGTTCGATTTCCCAAGGCAGCAATAAAATTCAACCGAACGTGTTAAAATTCGTAAAAGTATTAAAACTAAGTAATATATATATATAATGAATGTTATGGCAGTTTCACAAATGGAATTCGGTTGAAGAGAGTTAGCATTTCAACTCAATTGTCAGCTATGCTTTTATCTTTCGGTTGCGCGATCTTTTGTTAATACCCCACCAATCATATGCACGTTTTAATAACCTGCCTTTTCTATCTGTTTCGCGTTAGGCTTAATTACCTTAAAGGGAAAAAAGTCACAAAAGAGAAAAATGTTCCTGGTCCGGGGATTCCCTTATTCAGGTAATATTCACTAATTTCATGTTATCCGTCTGTGGTGTGCCAGTATCGGTAAGTGGTGATATTATTTGATCTATTGTACGTTAAAAATATTTAACCCTGAGATGGATAAGTGGTTGATAAAAAATATAAAAAAATTCCCGCGAACAGTCAGAAGAAGCAGAAACAGACTCAAAAAAAAAAAAAAAAGAACAGTATTTCATATTTTATCAGAACAGCCCGCATCGTCTTCAGAACCAAACGGTAAGAGGTAAAAAATGTAATATGTGCATTTGATTTTTGCAATATTCGATGTGTATGTTTTGTATTGAATATAAATATAATAAATATTATAATAATATATCTCTCTATTACAATTTTTTTTCGAGGGTGGTCGTGAAATATTTAAATTTTTGCAAAGGGGGCCCTGACATCCAGAAGTTTGGGAAGCACTGCACATAATTTACATTCTCTCAGTTCTGTTCTCATATTTCATATTCCAGAGACCAGAAACCATCTTAGTCAATCGTCTCTGGACCCTCTCCAATATCTCATCATCCTTTTGGAAACCGCGACCAAATCTGTGCACAGTAATCCATATGCTGCCTGACCAAAGTTTTACACAATATAATGAAAACATCGATACTTCTACATGTCATCTCCGCATCATTCCCATAATCCACTGTATCGTCCTCACAATTATAGCAAAATGTCCACGAAATTTCAAGTCCCTATCCATCATCATCCCTAGATATTTCATCTCCTCTTCTACCTCCTCTGAAATATCCCCCCAAATCCTATACTATGCATCCCATCTTTGCTACACAAATTTTAAACTCTTAGGCTCTGGCATATTAAATTGACCCCCCCACACACACACACATACATGCACTCGCCCATTCAGGCAGTCCTCTTGCAAAGCTAACATCTGCTCTACTTCTCATAACTCTCCCCAACTTTGCATCATCTGCAAACAATTGTCTATCACCAGTTTAGCCCTTTCCAATGTTATTTACATACAAAATAAACAACACTTGCCCCCAAAACAGACCACTGGGACAAGTCACTAGTGAGTTTCCTCTTCTGGGATATCACTCCCCCCACCCCATACATAACTTGTTGATACTTATCAGACAACTAAACTCCAATCCAACGCACTAATCCATTATTCAACCCCATCTGTTCCAATTTAACTATTAGTTTGTCATGTGGTAATCTATCGAATACCTTTGCGAAATCTAAATATACTACTGTATATGCACCCCCCCCCCTTGTCCAATGTATACGTCACTTTGTTATAAGTAAGCGGACTGCTAAAACACGATCTTCCTTTAGCAAACCCATGTTGTCCATTAAAGAGAATTCTACTGCTGTCCACCCAGTTATGAATCCTTGTCCTCACTAGATTCTCCAACGCTTGACCAAGACTCCAGATAACAGATTGGCCTATAATTAATTCAAAGTCTTAGTCTTATCATCTCCTTTATAAGGCGAAACAATTTTGGCATCTTTCCATTCCTTTGGTTCCTGGGCTAATCTAAGACTCATGTTTAAAATATACGTTTTGAAGGTGTTGTTACTTGGAATATTCCCTCAAAACGCATGGTGATATACCATCAAGTCCCATGGTCTTGTTGACATCAAGTTCACTCAATTCCTCATATACCTCCTGCTCATTCACCATCTGTCGTTGCTTCCCCATTCCCAATGCTCTCAAGTTCTGCATTATGTTACAATCACAAGGATGTAATACTTTAATGAAATGCTCATTAGACTCATTAAATACCTCTAATATATCCTCCTCAGTGTTTATCACTCTCCCATTATCACCGACTAACATCATCCTCCCGTGATCATTCTCTCTTCGACTTGCCATGTACATTATTGAAAAGCTCCCTAGGATTTCTTTCAGCCTCATTTGCTTACGGCTGCTCATACCGCAAATTTGCTACCCTTACTGAGTCATCGCCCTTGCTTGCTATCTGTGCTTCTCATGTAACTGATTACCTCCGCTCATCTTGTGCCGCCTCCACAATGCCTTTTTCTTCTAAACTGCAAGCTTCACCTCTCCAGTCATCCATTTTACACCTACCTAATTTAATCTCCTGACCTTTGGAATACACTCAGTCATTGCCTCTGCCAGATAATTCCTGAGTAAGGACCAAGCAGCATTGATTTCTTTCCTATGCAATTCCTCATTCCATGATATCGCTGCAAGTTGTCCCCTGACTTGCCTTAATCACACGCATTATAGTTCCACATATAACTCTTTCTCACAGAAGTCCTAATATGGCTGGCAACCACGAAAGTAACCACTTCTTGTTCACTTTCACCAACTGGAGGATGAGGTGACACTTCATATACAACAATAGCTTTTGATGAGATAATCAAATCCAAGACCCTCGATCCACGTGTGGCCTCTGTTTCCTACTCCTTAAGCAGTTGTCCCTTAAACTCTCAAGAAATTAATTATCTTTGGTTCCTAATGCTGTGTCTTCATTCCAGTCTATACTACCATAATTGAAATCGCCTATAGTGATCACCCTTTTCTTATTAGCCAGACCAATTTGTCTTAGCATTTCTTTCTCACTGCCTTCCACATTGCCAGGTCTATAGCAGCACCCTAACTAACATTTCACGCTGTCCATCTCTACTTTACACTTTTGCTGCTTCAAAACCACTGTCAGTATTTGTTTCTTGCATCTCGACCCTAGATGGGCGCAACTGCTCTGCCATCATCAATAATACTTCTCCTCCCTTTTTGCATCGTCTAGATATCCCTCCTTTATTCCTGTCAGAATGTCATCCTCGTTCAACCATGTCTCACTCATTACCAACAATTTTTGGGTGAACGAACTCTATCAACTCTATAATTTCATTCCTTTGTTTCGAATACTTGTAGCATTTGTAAACAGACACTGGCTCATTTCTGTTTCTATTACAAGTCCCACTAACCCCACTTCTCGGACATGGCTCCTCTACGCTTTCCCCTATACATTCCTGTCTATCATCACTGACATTACACCCAGCACCCCCAGACCTATGGTCACTCCCACATCCTTTATTGTCTTGATCCCTTCTTGCGTAGTCGCACATCTACTCCTGAAACCGCCATCTACACTTTTCACGTAGTGTCCCCTGTCCATCCTGTCCACTCTGTATTCTTTCTCTCCCGTTCTCTTCATTCGTGCCACTCACCATTCACACACAAACTTGCCTACCTTACTCTCCTTCTCTTCAACCCCCCCTCTCTTGATTCCTCCGGTCTTACATTCACACTTCAGTCATTCGCTCTTTCAGCAACAGTTTCGCTCATTTCCTGTATGACCATAATCTGTCATAACAGGCTGTGACTCAACTGATTTTCGACACAGAAAAACAAACTCAATTAAGACAAATAAAAAAATTAATTAAAGAAATATGAACATGAAGTTTGAAGCGGAATATTATTTTACATCACAAGAGAAGAAAAACATTCAAAAATCATGTGTCAATGTAACTGCATAATAGCAAGTGAACAATTTAAATCTTTGATGTGAAAAAAGTTTCCTACCTAACATTTCATACAATTGTGGAACCTCTTAAGGAGAAAGCATCCCATTGGGATATCTTTATTGATCGATTTTTAAATTTTTTTTATCAAAAGAAAATAATTTACAGAAATGTATTTAAACTTAACAATTTCAGTGAATGGTTCACTTTCCCAAAAATTCATCATTCAACTGTTTCAACTTGCTATTAAATAAACAAAGCTTGATATCTTCTCATTTTTATGTAAATTCCACTCAAGAATCGTTGTAAATCTGTCAAACATTTAGTACCGAGGGTGGGCTAAGAGTTACATAACCCAAAAACCCTGCTCTGGAAATTAAAATCACCTACCACTTAAGGACATACGTGGCAAAACGGAATGAGAAACCACAACCAGGTCATCCATCTCGCATATACAGTATAAAGTATAATATGGTTTCAAAAGAATCTGGGTAATGATACATATAAGCATCTTAAAACTAAAATAATTAAAGAATTCGTTCTTTGCATATGCATGAACCAAGCATCACTTCCTTTTTTGCTATTTATTGAAAAGAAAACGCCCATGGTGGACAAGGACAGCTTCAGTTCTGAGTTGGATAAAATAAATCGAACAGTGGCAAAATCGTTAAAATAACAATATGAGACTCGTTTTTGCGGTCGTAGCTTTCATTAACCTAAAAAGCATCGAAGCCTGTCGTGCAACATCAATAGCACGAGATGGCAATTTAGAAAAATTCTGCACACACTAAAACCATCGTCAAGATTAATTAAATGGCAATTTCGTCCATACGTTGACGGCAATATGACCAGAATGTCATACCAGTATCCCCGCAGGGATCGGAACAAACACATATCTGCATTTCCAGCTTTGATAATGTCAAGCTCTCTGATCTACGAAGGCGATCTCGCTCCGAACGGCGGTCACTGACGAAATCTGATAACAGTTTACTGCAGCAGCGGTCTGAAAAGGTTTTATTGATACAAAGTCTCGCAGGCCAGAGAATTATTATAGAACTTGGCTGGACGAATAGCATTAAAAAACGCCAAAAAAAATCAAGTTTCAAAATTGAAGTTTACACTAACTTTTGTTTTCATGATAACCGAAGACAAATAAATGTTATTCTTTTTCATCTATCAGGAAGAAAATACGATGTACATAATTGATTTCCTCACCCAGATCGTTCTCATGCTTAGCTTTTTTTGCAATTATAAAAGAACACTTTCCAGGATCCTGACATCAAAATACAACGGTGTTCTAACTGGCACCGCAGGTCATTTTGGAACCAAATGTTGTTACCGAAATAAAATTTAATCGCGCATAAAAAAAAAAAAAATCAGCTAACGCCTTTTTATTCCCGTATACGGGGAGTAGGCGAGGCCATTTAGCCCTATCTAACTTTTGGAGACTGAGTGGGCAGTTCAATCTCCACTGGTACCAATCAGAGATAGATGGCCCAAGGCTATCACGAATTAAGCGGTACACAGTGAAGAGAGACGGCTCAAATGTGCCGCCATCTAGTGGTCCCTGACCCTAACACAATATATTTAATGTCTGAAATAATGTGGGTTCTACGGTCGATTTTCTTGAGTTTACGGGACAAAAACCCGAGTTTCCGGGAGGAAAAACCCGCCCGTGCCGGAGTTCGACTAACTCGGGAACTGGTCGATAAAAGGCTTAGAAAAATTTCCTTTAGTCGCCGACTAGACTCGAAACCAAATCTTCCTTCGTGCGGCCAAGCACCGTGGTGTGCAAACGCCACATCTACTGAGCTACACAGGCTCAAATCGCGCATAAAAGAACCTATTCCGCTTTTATGTCGCTTCCAACTTCCTTCATTCTCTCCGCAAACTGAAAGTGTGAGAGCGTCATATCCATATTCTTTCAGAGAATGATCCATAACTCAGATGCAGAATACCACATCGGCATGCACTTATCCGGACTTTTTTTTTAAAAACTGTCACGTGATTAAACAGTTCTCTTTATTGTCTTGCGAACATTTTATTTGTTCCGTGATATTTCTCTGCTTGCTAATTCTGAACATTACCCATTTGCGTAGATTTTTCCAAATGTCATTTTGTATAGCGCCTCCATACTGCTCAAACCTCCGTCTCATGTGTCTGAATCCATTGCCGGCTCAGGTTAGGAACGTGTCTTTAGTTGGAAGACGAATTTCTTTGCTTTGGTATGAGACCCTGCTTACCGAAGTCTCGAGAAGAAGTGTTGAGATTCTAGTTGCAGTAATCCGGATTACACAGTCCTTCACCTATCTAGGGTACCAATATACAATGACCTTTAAGAAGGTAATTATAAAATCGGAGTAATTTTCATATTTAATAAGAAGTCTAAAACAGTTCTTCACAATGCTACCCATTCGGAGAGGGTCGTTGCGAAATTTTCCCTTCAGTTGGTTAAACATATGGATTCGCATTCCGTCAGAAGACCCGGAGTGATTCCAAGTTCAAAAAACATTCACTAGGAAAATTTAATTAACCCCAGAAAAGTTCTCCTGTCAATCCACTTTAAAAAAGCGTTATGCAAAGAAGATTCTCAGTTATCTTTGCAGCCTCTTTCTTAGAAGCAAAATGTAGATGGAGTTGGCTTGAGATGTCGAAACCAGGACAGCTTGGACTGAGGGAAGCTATTTCCCATGTTTTTAGAGTACAGCACGCACCCATTTTCCTTTGTGTGTGTGTCAGGTTCTGTGATCTGCCATGATGAAATACGAGGGCGGTCTGAAAAGTTCTCGGCCCAACAATAAAAAAAAAAGAATTTATAATTTAAAAATTATTTTTATTTTTCAACATAATCTCCATTAAAACATTTATTCCAGCGCCATTATCCCGTCCCTGTAGGTTCTGAGTAAGATCTGCAAAATACCCCTCTACAGCTGCAATCACCTCTTCATTCGAAGAAAAACGCTGACTAGCAAGAAAAACTTTTAGTCAGAGGGGCCAAATCTGGGGAATAGGGTGGATGTTGCAACAATTCATAATGCAGATCTCTTAATTTTCCCATTGCCCAAACACCTTTGTGGGCAGGTGCATTGTCCTGATGAAAGATGATTTTTTCTTCTGCAAACCGGGTCTTTTCTCACGAATGTTTTCGTCTAGTCTGGTTGAAAGATCGGAATAATATTTCCCGGTTATTGTTTTATTCTTTTCAAGATGATTAATAAACAAGGCTGGTATGGCCACGTTTAAACTCGGCAGCCCATTTCTTAATTGCCGAAAACGAAGGCGAAGAATGCCCATAAACTTTTATGAACTTCGAATGAATTTCGTTTGGCGTTAAATCTTCTTTTACAAAGAATTTTATAACCGCACGATACTCAGTTTTATCCATTTCAAGGGATTCAGACAACACTTTTGCTTCAGACAGCCGTATAAAACAAACTACTTGATAGAATGACTTTCAATTTCACATGGATGCTTATGACAGATGTACCAACTTAAAAAATAATCTTGCCGATAGTGTTGCCATCTATGGTCGAGGCCGAGAAACTTCTTACACCGCCCTCGTAACTTGGTATGTATGTTCTGACATGTCAGTTAATCCTATTTGCAAAGTGTATTATGGCTGTCAATTGCGTGTGTTCTGGACAGTTTACCAGTGTTGCGGGAGGAAAAAGCCGCCACGTTGATATACGACCGCCTGACTTACCTTAATTGAAAAGTCTTAAGAAAGGTTCTTGGCTTCCTAGACGGAATTCGAACTCGGGTCTTTTCAGCCAAACGGAATCGTTTAAACAGACCGAGCTACGGAGGCTCCTAGCACGCATTGAGATTTCCAACATATTCAAATTAATAAAGACAAATTTTTTGGCTGCGGTAACAGGGACTTTTGACTGATTTTTATATAAGTGACCTTTAATCGGATTGAATGTTTCAAACAGATATTCCACCATTTATCTGCTCGCATTCATTTACTAAGAAACAGTAAATGAATATGAATGACGGTTTCTCGCACATGTAGCCAAAGAAATGTACATGACAATAAAAAAAAATTAATTAATTAAATTTAAATAAATAAAAATAACACGAATGCTTCTCACTAGACCGAAATATGGAACTTTCTCACGAGCCACTCGACACCGCCATAAAATCAGGTGGTGATTTTGCAGGTGAATTTGTAGGTGAAATTCATCTACAACGCATTGCAATATATTATATTAAAAAGGGTTGGTGCTGATCAGTGTGGAGTGTGCCTATATATCGAATACTTACGGAGGTGACTTTTCATCCTGCAAATTTTAATCTCTGAGTTCAGTTTTTAAAAAATCATAAGTTGGCATGTTAAGCAGTAAGAGTGCTGTTTTCAATAAGTATTCGCATGAGGTAGCAGATGAATTTCACCGCTCAGTGTGTGTGAGGTCATTACTTCGCTTATTAGCTGCTTGCAAAGTTCCCGGTTTGCTCTCGGATTAATTAATTAACGCGTAATTTACCCACGGTAATAGATTTACTGGCTTTCATGAATGGGATTCAAATAAAGGAAAACAGGATTCAAAAATACACCATCGGCCTTAATATACAGTAAAATTTGTCTGTTGCTCATATCAGGATCGTTCGTTGGGGAGGCAGCATCCAAAAAAACTTTATGGGGTCCCTAAAAGACTTCTTTATAGGTGTTCCATCATGTTGGAAGTACATACGACGCAATGTTATCAAAAGGTGCATCATCTGACAGTAGCCAATTCGCTTTGCAGAAGTAAATGATACGTATCTAATAAGACGATCTTACGAAACAAATTGGTAGTAGAAAATACTACAGTACACATCTTTAAAAAAATTTATCCACACTGCTTGAAGTTCGTTTCAGACCGCGTGAGTGACTCGACCAGAGGCGTTGACTTCGGCGATGATGAAATGAGCTTCAACAAAGAAAAAGATGAATTATTGATGCAGTTAACATAAAAAATTGCAGCCTTGAACGAATATCCCTATGCTCAGTGTGCTGACCACATTGCAAGTGCTTTAGGAGGCCTGATGTTTTGCGAACATTAAGCCCATTTGCCGATTAGTCCCGCAAATGCAGAATTAAGGTAATTGAGGCTGAATGTGGTATCTTTAGGGATATTTTGAAATTCTTGAATGGATAGTTTACCAGGTACGTCTCTACTTACTTTTTATATATGTATCATCGAAAAATTCATAGCGATCTAATAAAATATATATACATAAACTTCCTCTGTTGGGTTGGTTGGAATTACTGCTGAAACACTTAAGCTATGAGGTCTATGCGTTGTGCCTGTTAACAACACGAGTTTTTCTCCTTATGCGATTATCCAGCATACCATCACTTGAAAGATCCTTCCGCTTCCTGACTCAAATCTTTCAAGCAAGAGAGCAAATATCACGGCTGTGATATGAATGTGATCTATATAAACGTCGAGTATCCTACCAGTGTTCATATGAAATTCTTTTTATATTTAATTTTTAAATAAAAATTAAATTTTCATTAAGGTCTGGATGCACTTTCCTCCTAACCTCACGTTACATATATCATTTAGGTTTGTGCGACAAGTTGAGAGAGACCAGCTGACTGACAGGAATAATAAATACAATATTTAAAAATATTATAATGTCAAGCGTGTGTATAATGCAAGCACTAGTCATGAGAACACGTCAACCAAACCTGAGCAAGATAACATTAGCAGTTAGGTTGATTTTTCTGAATTCGAAGTATATGACGAGGAGCACAAGGATTAAGATATTCTTTTCTTTGGCGAGAAGGATTGTCGGGTCCTGTCCTTTTCTCATGTGAGTTCTAATATACAAGGAATACATGTAAAATATCTTTAAGAAAACTGAAGTCATTTTGACTAAGCACAGGGTCCTGTGAAGGAATGAATGCGATATACAGAGTCCGTCAAAAAATGTCTACACACTTTAACAGATGTCATCTATGGGCTTTTTTCGAAGTTGGGTCGAATTACGGTAGCAATGTGTAGTATGATGTTCTCTCAAAAGATGTCGTTACTCACATGAATAGTAGCATCAACACGTGACCAGTAGGACAGTCAAACAAAATGGCCGAGGCACGATTGTCGTGCCAGGAATGCAAGACCATTCTAAAGTGGTATTTCAAATTTGACAGTGTTGCTGAAGTTCAACGACAATGGAGGCGTGAGTTTGCAACACAACCTCCAACACGCCTGACAATTGCACGTATTCGTGATAAGTTTGGGACCCGCGGTACCGTGTGTGATGCGCACAAGGGAAGATCCAGGACGCCTCACAGCAATAAGTCCTGCTTCTTTGGCTATGGTGTTGAAACAGTTTACACGGTCGCCACAGAAGTCTATCACACAATGTGCACGTGAGACAGGAGTTAGCAGTGCAAGCATACGGCGCGTTCTTAAAGCAGCTAAATGGAAAGGTTACATCACAAGATTATTACATGCAACGAATGAAGACGATCCTGATCAAAGAATGTAGTATTGTGAATGGTTTCAACACATGGTGAATGACGAGTTTGTGAGGAAGATGGTTTGGTCTGATGAAGCACAATTTAAGCTTAATGGAACAGTGAATCGGCATAATTGTGTTTACTGGGCTCCAGAAAATCCGGGCGTTCATGTGGACAACGCAGTCAATTTACCGGGGCTCAATGTCTGGTGTGGACTGTCATCTAGGGATTTAATTGGACCATTCTTCTTAGAAGGTACTGTTACTGGTCAAGTGTACCTAGACATGCTACGCACATCCATTTTACCTGTGATTCATGCACTTGTGGGACTCGACAGGATGTAGTGTATCGTACAAAACCAGCTATACTGGTGGCTCTTCGGAAAGAAATTGAAACGACATGCGCAGCAATTCCCACTGGACACTTTGGCTAACGTTGCCCAAGCAGTAGTCTGCGGTAATGATAAGTGTCTGGATGCTAATAGTAACCACTTTGAGCACCTCGTGTAATTATAGCAGTCAAGGGTAACTTGTATTCATCCCTTGATGTCTGTATAAATTTACTATTACAATTTTTATACAGGTTTTTCTTTTGCTGAAGTGTGTATACTTTTTTTTTTTTTTTTGACGCACTCTATATTCAAAGCGATTTGTATTGCAGCGTAAAGCACTCGGGAACTGTCTGTTACAAACAAGTCGTGGTGACCGCACACCGAGCATCCAATATATATGGATGCTGAATTCCCGACAAGTTTTTTTTTCACCCAGTTAATGACATAATCTTTATTCTTCTTAATCTACGCATTGTAAATGCACTTAGTGTGTTTTCTAAATGTAGTAATATCGTTTTCTTCTTTAGTTATAGGTTATTATTTCTTTTAACACTTTCATTGCCAAGCTGAAAATTGGAATTTCGTGTGGTGGGCAAATTTTTTTTATTTTTCTATTTAGTTAGCGACGTCCAGGCGATAACGCGTGATCGGCCGTTTTGTGAGGACCCGCATCGCGCGATATCGCGTGATTGGCAATGAACGTGTTAATCAACGCTTTACAGTTATTAAGTGAATTTTTCTTGAACTTGTAGTGTATCCTCGGATATCACATTTCAGAATTTTGGCGTCCCACTGGTAGCCACGAAACCGAATTTGGAATGGCTGAACTTTGTTGATATTCGCGTTAATTTTGTACGCATCAGCTTAGTGCTGAGGTCAGCTACAGTTTTGTTTCAGCTGCATAAAATGTGTTCGCGCTATCTTGGTGAGTAGTCCAAGGTAAATTATCTTACGCTAAGTTTCTGAAAAGAAAAAAGCATGGCCATGTCCTTATTTATGAACGATTCTAAATAAGGGCATGGCCATGCTTTTAATTGTAACTGCATTTCATTATTAGCAAGATTGCTCATGATGGGACCATTTTGTAAACTGAATTGATTCTGAAACATCACTTTTAAATGGTTAACGGCAAATCCTGTTAAGGAATAAGCTAAATGCAAAATCAGATAAAATCTAGAGATCTTGGAGTTTGTTTAATCGTAAGAGTACAACAGGAGGTCTATTACATATAATTTTTTAAATCAGTGGATAATATTTAAATATCCTTTTGGATAACACTTAAAACTTGAAGTTGCAAGATGCCTACTAAATGGATACATTTATTGTGCGGCATTTTCTAGATCGGTGATGACTGCTTTTCAGAGGCATCTACAACATTTGGAACATGTGCTGGAGTATCGTCATAGTATATTTGTAGATTCTACTTCGCTTAAAGTAGGATCTAAAAAAAAAAAAAAAAAACACCAATTTCTGTCGTAAAGTTCCGAAAATTTATTTTTTAAAAGCACAAGAAAAAATGTTTAAAAATCATATAAAAATTTATTTCTAATTGGCAATAATATAAATTCACCAAAAATATAAAAGAACACCTCTCAAATTTTTACTTTCCGATTTCTCTACAAGGCGAATTATAGTTTACGAGCACTTTCGTTCTTCCGATGGCAAGAACTGCTAAGCTTGGGTCATATTCGGTAATAGAAGCCAATTTTTAGTTAGCAAGAGAGCGCAAATAAACTGAAACAGAGCTAAACATTTCATTATCTTAAACTACGCCACAATTATCATTTTATTACACGTTCTTATTTCTGGTTTTGTTCAAGATTGACTTATAATTTTCATTCCGATTTGGTTTTTGTCCCTCTTCTACCTTAGCAATAGCATAGTAAAATTATGCAAGCGTGTTTCTCGGTACCATCGTACTGTATGCAAATGAAACCAAAAAGAAAATATGGTAGAAATATAAGGAAACGAATTCTCTCACTTAGGGTGTTATGCAGCAGAAGAAGAAGACAAACTTAAAGTCAATTAAGAAGGTGTTGACTCAGTTTCAAATGCACGTTTCTATTTTTCCTTATAATGGAGGTAATGTAGTTAACGAATTAGGGGGAAAAAGGCACAGAAATGACAACGATGCTACAGGATGGCCCTGGAATGCATCGCCTTACCTTTATCATTCACGCACGTGTTTGATTATCGTGAAATACTACTGGAACAGCAGTCAAATAGCTTGACTACTGTTGTAACTGAACTAAAATGACATCATCTTGATCATAGCAAGATATGCAAGTAAAATAATATTTTTGGCGAGACAATATTGAAACGTGGACAGCGTTGCGTTTGTATTTTTAGGCTAACGAATTCTGTATGCGTTCCCAGATGATGTATCCACTTAGGAACATCTGAAACTTTATTATTTGCAAACGGGTCAAGTCGAATGACCAGTATTCTGAGTATTGGCGATTTTACTTCCTCCCATTGTCTTACGTCACTCTAAATTTGCATTCTTAATATTGACATAAATCTGTTTTGCTATAGAATTCATTACACTTTATTTTACTTATCTCTACAAAATGAAACAGTTTGGTGGTAAAGGAAGGACTCTGTAGGAAAAACACAGGTTTTCAACATTTTATTTGTCATAAATAAATCTCCAATGTCATTTAGAATGTCAATTCATAAAACAAAACAACTAATGACCGAGTCGAATGATTGAAGGAATACACAGTACAAGAACTCGCTCCACTGAAATGATTGTGCGACATTCGTCCCTGTAAATGTACATCGATCGATGTAGCAGCTCGATTGTTTTGAAACACATTTCATACATATAAAAATATTTGAAACAACTCACTATGCTTAAGCCAATAGCAAGTTTACATTTCAGAACGGTATCTGCCCTAAGACAACTTCTCAACTGCGGAACTATTCACAAACAGAAATTGTACACTAACAAACAAACTGACAGGTTTTAAAACGTTCCTTCTGTCAAAAATTTAGACTCACCTCATATTAATACGCCCAAGGAACTGGACTCGGTGAGTACAGTTGGCTTTGCCAATCGGAAAAATCACGAATATATATATTTTATTTATAAATATAGAATCAATAATGAGTGTTTAGTTTTTTTTTTTTAATCTCCGTTTACAAGTAATATTGAAATTGTTAATCTGAATACTAATTAACACGTGCTTGCTTGCGTTATTGTACATAATTTCCAGGGTTTTTTTTGCCCTGCCCCCAAAATAATTGCGGTTTGCGCATGTGCATTTTATATTTAACTACGTCACTATGCATAACAAGCAACGAAAGATTGCTAAAAGTGCTTTTAGGTTTAACTAAAGAGTAGATTAACATCCTTTGGCTACTGGAATTAATGAATATTAATAAACTCCAATATAATTTGTAATACTTACTACATAATAACGAAGCTTTAGGGGATGTCGATCAACCGTGTAACATCGTACAAGTTAGGTAATCTATATTTATTGACAGTAACCGTCAGCAATCGGCTTTTATAAAAGTACATGCGTAGCTAAATCTAATACAACTTCTTTAACTATAGAGTGAGAAGCGCCACCTAAAAGAAATGGTTGTTTTGATGCACAAAGAAATAAATTTAAGCGAAAAATTTTTCATTAGAAGATATAATTAATTTAAAATTAAAACTTTTATTCCGAGTTAGGTCGAAATACGCCAAGATACCTGTTTAAAGTGGAAATTTATTTGAATTTGCAGAAAAATTGGAGTTTCGATGTTTTGAAATATGCAATTAAATCCCATGGGACAATTATAAATAATTCCTGCATGTCATGATAACTGTTCTTTTGCCGAAGTTAGCCAAATGTCTGGAAAACCATCATTTGTGGTAATCAAACAACTAGAGGAAAATCGCCACACATTACTGTGGAATTTTAGTTGAGCTAAATTGTTTCCCTCATACTTGAGAGACATAAAAATATTACTAACAAAAATAAATAGTCTCTTAAAAAATTGGGAAGACTTTTCTTTTTATTGATTTGTAAGTCATAATACAGGCAATGCGGTCTGGTTTTCTTGTTGCCTGCTACTGTTATCTCTATTGAACCGTGTGCATGCGCATAGAGCGATGGATCACACACACTACGATGTTTTCGGTAGCGAGGTATGCTACCAGACTACTCCGAATAGGAAGCATCTGCTAACATATCCAATTTCGACTGATAACACTACTGAGCGCCTTTAAAATTGTTTTCCATAAAGTAGTCAGATTAAAGTAACTCTCATGTTTTGTGTTCAGCGTAATTTTGTTTGAAGCAATAAATTCCTCCCAATCAGTTTGGGGGAGGGGAATTATATATTGAAGATATAGTTCAGGGTTTTAGAAGAGAGATATTCAGTTATATATCAATGGATATACTGTTTTGTTTTATTATTTTATGGTAATCCCATCCACGAGAAGTTATTCAACCTGTAACACATTGATGGCTGAAAGATGAGGAGAAAGAAACTTTGACGTGAGGTCCTCTTAAGGAAATGCATAAGCGCGAAGATTGCTCCAAAAGACAGTAGTATAAAGAAAGAATAAATGAAGAGAAAGAAAAAGTTGTTCCACGAATTTGAACTGTAAAAGAGTATTGAACAGTAATCATGAAAATATTTGTAGAAAATGAAAGCAACAGGAACAGAATGTGTGTTGTGAAAGCGAGTACAATAAACTGGTGGGAGATGCATCAACCAAACCAACTGTTCTCTTCCCTAACTGAGTCAAGCATTTGCTATTGATATTACTCAAAGTTGAGGAGAACATTCGCTGGTTGGAGGGATTTGTATCAAGTAACTCTGCAAAATTGAACCCCCCCTTTTATTTCCCCCTCTTTTGATAATGAAGAGGCGATATTTGTAATTCGTTTACGCCAAGAGAGAATGAAAGTGAAAGAAATCTCTAGTAGTGAGAGAAATCTCACTACTAGAGATTTCAGTGTTTCCAAAAAATAAGACTGGAGAAAAAGAGGTTCTTTTGTGAGAAATAAAACAAAATTGAGTTTAAGAAAGTTATCAGCACCCCATTGAAGAGTAGTTTGGGGATCAGAAGTCAGGTTATAGAAGATGATTTTGTCATTAGCAACTATTTTGATTTGCAGCTAAATATAAAACACAAGCCGACGAGGAACACACCAATTAGTTGCAAAGTTTTGAGGATAGAGCTCCATCCGCCATTACACGTAATATGCATCAGAGAAAGCTAGCAACCACTCGGTTTCTATCAACTCATGATGAAAACTTACTTAAACAGGTCTTCGTACCAAAAGCGATCAAATTCCATAGAGATCAAGAGCAATACCTTGAGATTCCTGAGACTTTTCCATGGCATTTTTCAAAAGATGGGTGACATAACCAAGAAGATCCACTGCTGACCGACAGTGGTAGAATGTATTCTGACGATTGTTCATTAGTTTACATAATTCAAAGCAGCTTAAGAGTTGTGTTAATGGCTTTCTCCATTACTCCAGAACCACTGAAGCGAGTGCACTGAATGGTAATTTTATGACAAAGGTATCATTCACAGGAATGAATTGAATAGAGGCTATTTTCTAGGCTACAGGATTGATCCATTGCAATAAAAGAATAAAAAGGCGACATATAACGGTGGTCAACTGTGGGAAACAAACCTTCAGAACAATCGGAGAAATACCACCAGGACCAAGACTATTTATGGTATCCAGTTTGGACAAGATTATTTTGATCTCTTTATGGCGAAAAGTCAAGACATTGAATTTCAGGAAAAGTAAGAAGCAATGATTTTTATTTGTTGTGAGTAATGATGAAACAGAACCATATGTGAAAGAGGTGAAAGATATGGACAAAAGTTACAGCCAGTAGCTTTGGTAAGAGACCAGAAAGCAAGACCACCATTTGGACATGAGGACTATAAAAAGTAATGCATAATGCATCAGAATATGTTGTGATAATAATTTGCTAACAGCTCTTTTGAGTTTGGTGTAAGAAGAGAAAAATGTCGAGATCTTGATGAAAGCCACTTACGCATGGTTGTACAGACCAGGCTTAGATGAGGGATGAGAGTTTAAAGTTGAAGAATGGAGAATAAATATGTACATAATAAGAATTACTTCAGTGCAGATGTTTGATTCAATCAAAGAAATCAGGCATAGAAGATCTCATTTAGAATTCCTATACCAGACAATACGCAGATGAGAGTGGCGGCATAAATATATGAGAACTGAACACTACATTGTGGTCTGAATTTACGTACAGGACAAAACAACACTCACATTTGGAGGGGTCACTAGTGATGAAGGGAGTGGTTAGGACGCTCTGGTAGGAATAGAAACACTTTGTGTATGAGCATGGGTTGTCTGGAAACAGCAACCAAGGCTCTGAGTCCAGTGTAACTGTGTCTGCAAATTTCGTCCGTTCTTTTGTCAGATTTTCATGAGAAGGAAACCATCTTACTCTGTATAGGCTTGTTCACCTGAATGTTTAAATCCTTCAAAGAAACAGATGATTCAGGACGGTGTCGGGACTATGGAACATTGAGGATAATATGAGAAAAGATGCTCGATTGGCTTGACATTATAGAAAGAGGTGATTTTAGCAGTTAGATAGCGTCAATGTTCAGGTTGCGGGGTTTCGAATTTACTCTGGTATCATATCGATGTTTGTAGAAGATGAAATTCTGTGTACTGAATTATCCTCTGTTTATCGAGTCCCGAAGTGATTTAAAATGTTTCATGATTGGTCAATAGAGTACAGTTGTTCAATTATGTAACCTTTAACCCACCCACCGTACTTATTTTGCGATAGATTTATAATCTCTTATGGATGGGATGCACATAGGAAAAACGTTTCAGTGCATTTTTGTTTTTAAAGACCGAATAAATCCTTGGTTGACTCTTCTCTCGAAACAAGGCCTCACTTGTTGTGTAGAAAGGATAATTATGGTTGTAACATAACCATTTTAACAATATGCAGCAGTTTACTTAAGAAGAATATGTCTTCCTCACCCCCCAGGCAGTAAATTATGTCGGCAGAAGTATTAGTGTAATGCCTTTGCTGTTGAAATGAGTTCACCTGTTTGAAGAATGTTCCTTCATCCGCAATAAACATCTAAACGACATCGTTGATGGCTTGGATGTTCATAACCGTATTGTACAGGTCTCATCGGCTTGTAAAGAGTAGCGGTTTCGGTTCGCAAGACCGACAACGATCGCACATATCTTCGATAAAATCATGAGTGGAAAGGAGATGATTAATGTTCGCCGGTGAAAATCAGGCTTTGCGGATTGTTTGGTAATGCAGTAACATCGTGCGACACAACCTTTCACTTACGAAGTAATTTTGGGTAGGTAGCAATTAATAGCGTTCATGTCGTCAAAAATTATCCCATCCCTCCATGAGCAGGTATTTTGTACAACTCCTCGTGAATTCTTAACGTGTCTGATTTCCAACATGATTATTATTACAGTATAATCACATTGTGCGTGATATTTATTCCTTCGTGTCAGGTAAAATGCAATAAGAACCGTCTTTGAGATTTATGAATAATTTTTCTCCATTTTCCACAAAATGATGTGAGCGCAATGACAGTACTCACTTTTGCTACCCTAAAGATTTTGCTTGCTGCTACTTAAAACTGACAGAAGACTCTCTACGATCAATATTAAAAAAAAAAGAAAAAACTAGAAAATCAGATATGTAAAAGAATACCCGAATCTCAAATTACGTTGAAGTGATAAATTAATATTCATTAAATGGACACATATACGCTTGCTATTAAAGCAGATTCATTTTAAATATAAGTTCATATACATGCTTAGTCATTAAGCCTAATGAAGAGCGTCGACGCACTGTGTCCAAAGGAGTGTTTGATCCATGGAAAATGATATCCCTCATTTTCTCAAAATAAAGGTATTATCATATTGAGGATTGTGAACATTTTTTTCTGTAACCCTTTACTGCACAGATGATCAGCGCAGATGTTTTGAGAGAAAAATAATTCAATAGTCTAATACTCTTTGTATTTCCTAAATTTCTTACTGACCTGCCAGTCAAAATGGCGCGGCATTAATTTCAGATGGAAGCATCATGCTCGATTAACAAGCAAGTAAAGAGGGAGGCTGTGACTTGGTAGACCAAAACAAATAACCGAAGTAGGGAAGGGACATTCTCGGGGAAACTCGATTGCGTTATTGAAATAAATATACGAAGAAAGAAGCGGAGTTTGGGTTTCTTGTTATCTGGACACGGTGTCCTTATACTGTATGGAGAAATTATTACAACATGCATGTTTGTCCTATTTCCAAACACACACATATATATATTTTGGGGTGGGGAGAAGGAATAGAAATGAATTTACACAGCGTTTCTAATATTAAACCATCTTCTGGTGTAAACAGTGGTATATATGACTAAAGTGTTCGCCAATGAAGACGATATTTACCTGGCGGAGATCACGAATTACTAAGAATGACCTTGAATATCACCGGTAATTCCTTCTTACTATTGTGCTTTAGACACTATCTTATCATAGGCAAAGTACCCATTAAAAATGTCTTAGACTTTTTCAACAGAGGTAGTTTCACTACTTCATTTGAGCAATGCAATTTCTAGGAACACAAAAATAAACTTGTTCGTACTGACATCCGGAATCTTATTAAAAGATCTGAGAAACTGTTGCTGTTAAGTTTAGCAAAAATAGTACTTCAGTTGCAAATAAAATCAGAATTACTACAACAAGAAAACGGTAAAACAATTGCCAGGATATTCCTCTACGAAATGTCGGCTGGTGACAAGTTTTACATTTTGATTTTTCGCCCCCGCTTTTCATTAATTCTATTATGCCTTTGAAAGAAAGTGTTCATATTTGAATGTGCTTATTTCCATAATTTGGAAGTAGCTATTCTAGCAGCATTATAAAATCGATATAATAATATTTACCGTGTCTGCTAACAGCAATTTTTAAGAGCAGAAAAAAAAAAGCAAGCAATTCGCATTAGGGGAAATTCTTTTTTATTTGGCATATTGATCTATTATAACCCCATAATGTATATTTAATGAACCAAGAGTAGAGATATGGCACTTTATGAACGTCATTAAAATTTTTGCTTCTTGATGACGTATCGCTTTATATAAAATATATGTTTTTTATTTTATTTTATTTTATTTTTTTAAATAGTATATAAAAGCACCAAAGTCACGATTAGGGGTTGGTAAATGACGTATTGAGCTGTTTTAATGCCTTGGAGCTGCATGAGAATAACAAAATAGATTAGTTAGCTCTACTCGACTCACACTTTCCATTCAAATGGAATTTGAACGCGTCCTCGTTTCCAGAGAAAAATGGTAAATAATTGAAGTTCTAAAAATCGTAGCCAAAATACATAATTGACAGATCTAATTCGGTGTGAATTCAATTTCACTTCTATTCTACAGGCAAAAGTAAACACTTAAATGACGTTCAAGTACTCCATTCGCTGACAGTTCAACATATTTCATGCTCATTCATTACCTGCATAAATAAACATCTTCAACAAAGACCACAAAGGCACAGGTTGTTCACAAGCTACAATGCAAATAGTAACATTCATAAGGTTTCATTTGAGCTAAAACAGCAACGACAACAACAGCAACAACAACATACATACATAACATATATGAATAAGGACAAACTCCTTTATTATTTACACCATTTTCTAACTTTTGTCATGCACGTAAATGCATTTAGCAAAATATATCCTGATGTATGTAAAAGACACTCTTTTTAGATCGTGCATTCCGCAACTAATCTGTTTTCCTTCTTAAGTACTTTATTTTTTTACGGCGATGAGTAACGATTAATTAAATAATGCAAAGATAAACTATGAGATGTCTACGTGGCGCATAATGAAATAGTCACATTTCATCTGACACCCACGATTACAATATACAGAGTACTGGGCACAACATACACCGTTACGTCACAACAGCTAGCTTACTGAGAGTCCATGTTATCGTCTGGCATTTCTTCGAAAAACGTAGGCAGGTGGATTTGTCTGATCAAGGAAGAAATACCATCGTCTTTCAGTTTACAGCGACACAAGATTTTCTTAAAAGCGAACCGAAAGTCTTTGCTCACTAAGCCGTATATAAGAGGGTTGATGGCTGAGTTGCAGTATCCCAACCAGAAGAAGATGGAAAACAAAATAGGAGAGAAACACTCTTCGCAAAAAGCTCTGATTAAATAAACGGTGAAAAATGGTAGCCAACACAAGATGAATCCGCCCACGATTATTCCAACAGTTTTTGTGGCTTTGGCTTCTGTACGGAAACGCTTTGCGTGCCACCTAGCGTTGCGTTTGCTCAAGCGATTAAAAATATTTCTCCCGGATCGATGCTCTTTATCGCTTCCACCAGAAGACTGATGATCGGATGATTGTCTTGCCGCGCATAAATTTTCCGACGTTTCTCCGTTTTCGGTCTTTTTGTAATGCATTTTGACGTAGTACTGTTTTCCGTTGGTCTTGCGAGCGATGCTGGTGCATACCTCGTCTTGACTTCTTCCGCTGGCCAGGGCACTGAGCGTTCTTCTCGGGATAATAATGTCACCAGGTCTACGGTAATCTGTTGCCGACGAGTGTTGATGACAGTTGGAATCGGGCGCGGGGTTGCCGCGGTGTATTCTCAGGGTTAAGTTCTCAGAGTCCGCTTTGACCCGTCTGGACTTAGTGGTTCTGAAACCACGTTTTATGGCTTTGCTCGTTCTAATCGCCGCCACGTAGATTCTCCAGTAAAAGAACAACATGATCAGCATCGGGATGTAGAAGGACCCGAGGGCCGAGTACACGACGTAACCTCGATTGTTGATTAAGGCGCACTGAGCTATTGAGCATCTTTTCTTCCCTCGCGAGGAAAACGTGGCGTTATGTTTAGTTCTGTTCGCGAGGGTCTCCACGCTGTCGCGAGAGGCGTTGAAGTTGCCGTCGTCCAGGAGAGCCGACTCGTAGTCGTCGTAGAAACTATCGTTATCGTAAGCGGCGTGGTCACTGTCCAGCACCTGGTCGTTCCAGCCCACAAGGGGCGGAAAGCAAATGACGAACGACAGGACCCAGACCGAGGCGATGAGCAGTTTCACCCGGAGAGGGGACATCACGCTGCGGTAATGGACTGGGCGCGTGATGGCTAAATATCGATCGATGCTGATCGCGCACAAGTTCAGGATCGACGCGGTGCAAAGACACACGTCCACGGCCAACCACATCTGACACCAAATCTCCCCGAAGATCCACACCTCCAGAACTTCCAGCGAGATGGAATACGGCAGCACGGCGATTCCGACCAAAAGGTCACTGACGGCGAGCGACACTATCAGGAAATTCGTCACCGTACGAAGCTTTGCGGATGCAAAAACGGCCAATATGACCAGCAGATTTCCGGCCACGACCACCGCGTTAATGACCCCCAAGGTAACGATGGTGGCAACGACCTTCACGTCGCGCAGCTTTTCGGCGTTAATCCAGTCAGGACACGAGATCACCTCGTCGCCTTCCACCACCAGAACGCTGCTGTTGTTCATCGCTGACCCGGTTGCTGTTCACGACCTCATCTGTTAGAGTGGGAATGCTCCGCGGTCATCTCGGGGTGGTGGTGATGCCGGTCCATTATTAGAGAGCAGGGTGCTTCGTGACGTTGGCGTTCCTCGGATCCGTGTTGCTTGGGACACTTCATGACCAGCGTGGAAACCTGAAAAAGAAAGTAAAAACTGAGTTCACTTTGGAGTGGGAAAAAAAAATCATTTTATGAAATAATATTCATTCACATTTAGGAATGCACGACGGATTTCATCCATTAATATGGCAAATAAGGAATATTTTCATGTACGCATGCGTAGATGCATTTTTCAAGCCAAAAAAAAAAAAAGACAACAATGTGCATTTTTAAGGTTATAGGGGTGGGGTGCAGAATACAGCGAAGTTTTTCTTTTATTGCCTTCCTTCCACTCTCTCTTCGTTCATTGCACTGCTTTTACGGAATATAATGGAAGCTGAAACACTGAAAAGAAAAAAAAATAGATGGAAGAATACATTGAATGATAATTATGCAATGATTCCAGTGGTAGCAGACTGAATCGTACATCGAGTTAGTGTAGCGTAGAAATAAAGGCGGATGCTTCATAATCATAAAATAATTTATGCTCTGCTAATAATAATTTAAAATGTTTTCATAAATTTCTTTCGCTTTATAAACTGCAGCAGCTTCGTCGCACCTTTTATGGACGGTGGCGACGACTTACTTGTTAGGGAGTGCCAATCTGTGCAGGATTAAGAATTTTGCCTTTCGGTTTGAAAATAAAATAATCCTGTAATTGAGCGTTGACGAGTGTAATCACATATTAGGAAATGTCAGCATATTATACATTCGAGTCTACAAAATCGCTGCTTAATTATGAACAATCGAGGAACTGAATTTTTTCCTCGTTTTCAGGGAAGATTAAGATAGACTTGCAGGAAGCTGCGACACGTTTCAGTCGTAGTTTTTGTTTAGTGGTCAGTGTTGGATTTCAGTTGCAGTATTGCCACCCAAATACCGTGCAATTTTAGAGGAATAAATAAATTATAGTTTATTGCGAATCAGTCTATCATCTAACGTCTCTTCACTTTCCCAATGGGAGGATAGCACCCGCTTAGCCCTAATTTTTTGAATTTTATGGGCTTCCAAGCGTCTACTTTTCGCCATCGCCGGAAATTGAGCGTGCTGTTCATTCTCATCTCTATCGCTATCGGTATTTAGCCGTGAGAAATAAGAATAACAAAATTCTATGTATGATCCACATTGAATTAGGGATGTGAGACGTATACGAAATTCGTAATTGCAGGCCTTTGAAATGCAGTGCTATAGGAGAGCACTGAAGATTTCTTGGAAGGAGAAAAAAAAAACTAATGAAGAGGTATTGAAGTTAATGGGAACCAAAAGAGCAATCGTGGAAGACCTTAGGAAGTGTAAGATGGCAGGACATATTAAGAGGATCGATGGGGAAAATTAGAGGGGAGAGGTTCTCCTGGTTGACCAAGAACTTCTTGGGTTGATATGTAAAGAAATGGATGGGGAACAAACATTATTGGAAAATCAAAAGGAGAATAGAGGAACGGACACTCTGGCGTGCCAGAATGTCTGTTCCTCTCTCTTAAGAAGAGCAGAGGGATGCGATTCCGAACAGAAAACACACGTCCCACCCTAATTAGCTTTTAATAGAGATTCCAACCCACTTTCTTTTTTCTCTGCCTCTACGAATGGTTATAAACCTATAACTGACCTAAATTTGTTACGTAATCGTCGAATGGGGTCCTTGCATTGAATGCGAACTCCTTCAAACAAGAGGTTGAAAAATCATTGAAATATTCCATTACAGGAGAAACGCTTAAAAATAATTTTTATAAGTTTGAACCAATTTTACTGTTTTGAACTACAAATATTTACTTTATTTCTCTCCCTCCGGGCTTGTAACAACCCAACTCTTACTGTCGTTAAGCTCCTGTGATAATCGGCAAGTTTCTGTTCTTTCATCCTCCACCCACCCGACAGCAAGAGGTCGCTGAATCTTTCATGAGAAATATCGACGTATTGATTTTCAAGCCAAAGTTGAAAACCGAGTAACAAGAATAGCACAAACCGTGGGAAAGAGGATTTCTTATTACCAGAGATTATTTGAAAGCAAGATTACAACGGCTGTGTATGCTGGAGAAAAAATAATAATAATATTGCACTCGTGCATTATTCTCTTTTTTCATTCAACCGATTTCAAATATTGTTACGAATCTATAAACGTTCACGTCCCTTAAATGTATTGGCTTTTTTCCACTTCGAACAAGCCGATACGACTATGGGATACTTTATTAACGACAAAAAAATTCTTATTTATCATATCACGGCATGGAATGGATATTTTTCAGCCTAAGGCGATATTCCCTCCAGGAGATGAAAGACCCATTAAAAGATGGTGTGCTGAATTGAGGCCTCCTCTCACGTTGCGTTGGTATGCCGATTTTCATCACTTTGTTTGAGATCACCAATTTAATGTCTTCCAACTTTACAATACGTTCGTGTTGTTAGCATTTACATCAATGCTTCATTTACTGAGAAATGCCATAATTACATCGCAAACTGATATTGAATTGATCTGATTTCAGTGTCCTCTTTCTCTCTCTCTGCAGATGTAGCAATCATATAACTTAATTCCTGTAAATGACCCTTCCAGTCCAGTAAAACGTGTAACTAGGTTATGTCCACTTCACTGTGTCGCATTGCTGACATTCCGCGATGTCCACTTTGTCTCATTAAGTGACATTTAACGCCTGTACATTTCTACCAATTATTTCATGCAGAGACACGTTTACGTCAAACTAATGGAGTCATCCAGCATAGTCAGCTTCGTTTATGGGTCCTGGTTTAGCCTGATCTGAATCATCAGAGAGAGAGAGAGAGAGAGAGAGAGAATTCCTCGCTACAAGCTAAGCAGTTTGCGGTGGATGTATCAGATGATGAAATCCAAGTTTCATTTTTGTCCGCACTTCTGCCTGAGGTTCACTACAGTGGAAGATATTATGAAGATAGTTTTATTACGAGGATAATAAACCAGATTTTTATTTTTCAACGGCCGCTTCCTTTCTACTTTAATGTGCACAACGTTGCTAACACAGAGATCGCCACAACAGTCGGCTCTTTGTTCGATCTTATTTTTATTTATGCCTATGTTTATTGCTCTGTGGCTCTTTTATTCTTTCTTTACATAAGAGAAAATAACACAACACATTATTATAAATGACGGAATTTCATAACCGAACCTCCTGTTCGTACTTCTCTAGATTGTTCTCATCACGACAAACACGCAAAGGCTCGTTATTTAGTTTTTCATTTTCCAATGTTTACTGTAAATCTTAATTATGTTCAAATACATCTTCAGAAAAACTCACTTGTTTTCAAATCGATATTGTGCTTTTAGTGAAATGAGCCACTTGAACAACAGTAAAATTGCCGTCGCATCTCTTCGTTTCGAGTATTAAGGAATTTTACTGCGTCTGTTTGAGCGGATTCGCTTCCGTTTTTATTTCAGCTTTTACCCGGTATGAAGCAATGCATTGAATGACCTTTGTGAGTTAAACTCAAGTTAGAAGTATTGCTGCATGGAATATTTTGTTTTAAAAAATCTCCTAGAAACGTCGAACTGGATTTTGATTCCGAATCACACGCCCATAATCACTTGGGAATCCCACCCAACTTCCGTAAGAAATGGTCCTTGAACTGCGTGTCCGGTGCAATTTCCGTATGCGCTAAATTACTTTCCTTGGTTGACAGATCAGAAGTGTGAGACTCAAACATTTGCGGTGCAGAAAAACTAAGATATATCAAGAAAGTGCTTATCTTCTCATTGTGTTGTGCAGATTGGAAATACGCACTGAGTGACTCAAGATGGGACAGTTTTCTCTTCCGTAGCAGTTCAAAGAAACAGTATAATTTCTTGGCAAGTAATGCATCATCCTAATTTTTTTTTTAACTGAACAATAAACGTTTTACTGTTTTTAGGTGAACTAATAAGTGTGTGTGCGTCCTTTCTTTAAAATATTCACCATAATGCAGTGAAGTAGATGAGGGTACTTATTTCATAATTCGGCTTCGCAAAAAATACTTTCATAAATTATGACAATCTTGTTGAATAAGTAGAGCAGGGGTTACTGAACCTATGGCCGCAGGCGCCTTGGTACCTGCTCATCCATATAGAGTCCTCTATTATTCTATTGATTTTATTATGGGAAAACTAAGATACATGCAGAAAAACTAATCAACTGGCGAGAAATCAGCGCGGGAAGACTCTGCATAAAAAGTCGCCCGCTTTCAGTGTGTTAACAGCAGTTAGTCTTTCTCTTCAAATTTTACTCTTCAACTGAAAGTCAGTATCAGTGAGTTTGAGTGCATCTTTGTGAATAGTAAAAAAATAAAATACGTAATTATCAGTCCTACTGCTTTGTTAAAATAAAAGACAAATGAGTGTGTTTGGTATGTGGCAATTCTGTTGCAGTTATGAAGAAACATAATGTAGAGCGGTATTGCAAGACTAATCACTCCTCGTTTGACCACAACCATCCGGGAACTGAGAAAGAAAAAAAACTTAAATCTCAACAGTTAGTTTTTATTAGATCAATAGTAAAGCATAAAAATGCCAACGTTGATCCTTATTACTCACTTGATAGCAAAAATGAAAAAAAAGAAGTCAGGATGGCGAATTGATAAAAGAGGCATTTATTGCAGCAGCAGATTCTTTATTTGAGGGGTTTAAAAACAAACAAGAAATTATGACAGCGATATCTGACCTGCAGCTTTCAAATAAAACAATCACAAGGCGACTGAACTCAATTTCCCTTGACATGCAATTCCAACTGAAAAATGAGTTAGCAAAATGTGAATACTTATCCCTGCAGTTTGATGATTCAACGAATGTATCAGATACAGCGGAATCGGCTGTTTTAGTAAGAATGGTATTTGAAAACTTTTCTGTTAGGGAGGAGCTGTTAAAATTATTGCCAATGAATGGTCAAACAACAGGAAAGGAAATTTACTGCACATTTAAACAATTCATCGAAATAGATTTCCCTCTAAGCATGTTGGCAGCGATCACCACTGATGGAGCCTCAGCAATGGTGGGTACTTCCAAAGAATTTATTGCTCTTTGCAGGGAGGACAAACCATTTTCGGTCTTTAAGTCATAACATTGCATTATTCACCAAGAAGCATTGTGTTGTAAAGGTGTCTCCTTCGATCACATTTTGAAAACAGTTCTAAAAATAATAAACTCAATTAGAGCTTCTCCTCTACAGCACCGCCTCTTTAAGTCTTTCATTAAGAGTACCGATGATTTAACTAAAAAAAAAAAGATTTGCGAGTTCGACTGAAGAAATAAAAGAATTTTTCAGTTCTGAAGGACAGAAGTATGAGCAGTTAAGTGACCTTTTTGGTTAATGGATTTGGGTTTCCTTACGGATATCATAGAAAAAATATTCACTAAACTTGGAACCCCAAGGAAAGGATTTTGATGATGATTATGAGATCAGATCATTCAAAGAGAAGCTGACTTTGTAGATATGGAAATCTCTCAATCATTTTCCAAATCTGAAGAAAATGATTAATAACAGAGAGTTTGTCCAGGAATAATTTATTAAATCGCTTAAAGTGCTTCAGGAAGAATTTGGCAAGAGGTTTCAGCAGTTCAACACCATTGAGCTAATGGTATATTTTTAAAACCCTTTTATAGACTTAAGTATGATCGAAATTGTTGAACTCATTACAAACTTCAACAAAGCAACAACAGAAGAAGTAGAACTGGAAATTTTAGATCTCAGGAATGATACCACATTAAAGTCGTATGAAGGGGATGAAAACTTTTGGAGGTTGGTGGATAGAGAAAGATTTCCTGTTTTAAAAAGTTGTGCATACAAGATAAGGTCAGTTTTTGGATCAACATTCTTGTGGGAATCAATTTTTTCCACCATGAACATCATAAAATCTAAATACAGATCGCGACTAAAGGGCGAACATCCCGACGATTGTTTGCGAGCTGCAACATCATCTTATATTCCCAACTACGAAGGAACTTGTTAATGATATTCAACTCCAAGGATCCCATTAAAATCCATTTTTCTTCACAATTTATTTAATTTGTATTAAACATTTTTGTTCCATTCCAATAAAAACAAAATCACAATGATCCTTTTGTTTATTTATCCACAACATAAATTTATCTTGATTGTTTGATTGCTTTAAGAAAGATGACGGGTTAGGGGGGGGGGGGGGGAGTGCCACCAGTACTGTTTCCTCATCTTAAAAGTGCTCGGGAACTCAATAAGATTGATGATCCCTGAAGTGGAGATCTTCTAGTTACAAGTCAAATCAGTTTATTGAATCTTTACAACACGGTAATAATTTTATGCAATTTATCAATCGAACATGGCTCGGATTTATCGTATTATATCAACACAAGATCATAAGTTTTTTTCGCATTAAATTAACGTTTGAATTAAGTAATGCAATCCAAGGTGAGTGCTTTAATTTATTAAGGAATAAACATTGTTCCTGAACCTCTAAACATGCACGTAGGAAGTTGCTGTTTTATGATGTTTTTCGCACTTTCGTAAGAGCGCGGCCCTCTCATGCATGAATGATTCATGGTCGCACATCTTTTTTAATGACCAGCGAGAAGCTCTTGCTTTAGTTTCTGACTTTTTGGGTCCATTTTTATTCGGAGGGGGATTTAATGTTCTTTGAAGAAATTCTTTCACCTGAAACCAAAACGGAGTCTCTTATAAAGACAAACTACATGCCCAACAAAACAAAAAAAAAGCGCAATACAAACACCTTCTTTTATAGCTTTTATTTTTTATTAAATAAAAAAGAAGGCATTTCAGAATGTATAATTAACGACGTCTTCAAAACACCCGTTTCTTGCTATTGAAAAGTGGGGAAGTTATTTACAGATGTTAATACAGTTAGAAGTCTTATCCATTATTTAAAAGGCATCTCTAGTTATCTTGAAATTGGACTGCAGTCCTAGGATCGTTTGGACAGGTGCTCATTAAGATAGTACAACTGTCTGCAATATTATGCTAGCGGCCAGAAGCTACTTCTTTTTTTTTTTTTTTGTTTAATATGAAATTTTACTGCAACAGAATTCCATTTAACGAATGTGAACTTGTAAGTATTATAATTCCCCAAGGACGAGATAGGTTGGAAGCCATTTCTCTATAATCTAATTAGCATTTGCGCTTAAAAAAACTGTTGTGATAAAGGGGACAGGAGGGAATTTCAGACCCTCAAAGAGTCCATAAGCTTATATTTAAACGTTTTCACTACAATTATCTCATCTTCCTTTCCCTCTTTTACCTTGCGGTGTCGAGGATTTATTAATCATCGGACCTAAACCGTTCACAGGATAAGGTGGTCAACCCTACGCCCCGGTGTATCCTATGTCCGCAGTGGTGTTGAGTTCTCAAGGCCGGTTTGCCTGCTTTGCGGGATGAAAAACCCCAGATAAACTGGGGCAAAAACCCTGCTGTTCACGCCCAAGACCGGCTAACTTGGCTATGGCTGAGAACATCCTTAAGCTCCTCACGTCTCCGAAGAGAATCGAACCTAGGACACTCCTTCCCCAGGCATATGGTTGCGAAGCACAAAGCCACTAGGCTAACCGCGCGGACAACAATTATTCCTTGAAGAAATAACCTTCGTTTACACTTAGTGACAGTCATGCGTTGGTGTGAGTTGTTCTCATTCTCCGCTGTTAGCTAATGCAGACGCAAACGAGTTTACACCTAACTGATTGCTGCGGCACAACATTCCTTAAACATGTTCGAATGTTATCGTCGGGAGTTCTTTCCACGTAGAATTCTATGTTAAAGTTAGGCATTTCATTACCTTCATACAAACTGTTTCGTAATCTTCCTTGGCTTCAGTAGTCATCAGTGCGAGCAAGTATATGATGTCCGGCCACGTGATTTGGGGCAATTTCTAAAATGCAGTTTTGGCAAATAACATCGCCATTCCGTCTTTACTGCAAAGGAAAGAAAAACGAAATGCATCTGGAAAACTCCAGTTCTTCTTATAACGTTAAAGTGTATCTATCATAATTGAGACATTTTTTATTTACAGCCAAAGTTGTAAAATCAAAACGACCCATCCACCTGAGGCTCTGAGGCCAGTGTGTGATGGCTGTTATTACTGCGTGTGTTCTTCTGGCCTGATTGTTGTTTCACGGGCTGAAAACTCTGCAACCTCCGTATGAAATCGGGTTACTCACTTTTACTTGAAAAGCAGTTATAAATGGCCCGGAGTCTCGAGTCTTTCCAACCAAGTTTACAAACATGCTATGAACGTATAGATGGTGTTAGTATTTTTTGTTTCTCACTGCAAATACTCCTTCATTTCGAGAATTTTCGTTATATGAATCACGAACCACTATATATTTCCCGCTATTGATACTTTACACCTTGACACGACTAAAATAACAAGCACAACGCCAAGTTCAAAGAAACAGAGTTTATTAATTCTTCGGTATTAGTGATAATTGATAATCTCGATATCCACTTACTTGATAGGTGAATGTAAGCCTTTGCTGTTCTGGTCTTCACCTTCCATTCAGTAGTACCCATTTTGATAGAGCACATCACTTTATCATTTTTGATCTTCTTGCTTGGTTATTACGTAGGTTCCGATGTACATGAAAAAGTGAAAACGAATTCAAGGCAGACTACGAAAAAATAGTCTTAACGGCAGATTAATTAAAAAAAAAAACCGAAATCGCGAGCGTTATCTGATATATTTACAGACTTTCTTACTATCTTCTATTATGCGATAAATCAAATAGTTTCCTCTTGAGAAAACACTTCGATCTCTTATAGCGATTACGATACTTCCCAGCTCGTATCTAAGAAGTAATTCAAAAATGGCGTTCACGGAACACGTCACTTAAAAGGAAATGCATGCCGACCGATGTGTAATAGCTTTGTGTACTCGGCGGTTTGTACTTCGCTAGGGTAAAATGAAGTTGGATAATACAGAAACCTCCCTAAGGAATGTGAATTGATCCTTTTCCGCTTATATCTGAAACACGTATCACATTGCTATTGTTAATATCTCAATAAACACACCTCAGCAAACAGATAACGAAAGAGCTTTGCCAGATAATTTGTCCAAAGGAAAATCTGTAATAGGGCATTTAATGTACATTTTTGATCAATGAAATCGCTCTCGAATTTTTTTTATTTAATTTTTTCATTATTAGAAGTGTGTTTTTTTTTCAAGAATATTAATCCAGCTGTTCAGTATAGAACAGCTGGATTAATATTCGTGCATTTTAAGCACTGAAATCAAGTGGGGTGGGCCTGTTCATTGAGATGTCGGCTTTTACCCCCAAGATTAAAATACAAATGAGAAAGAACGTTATAGCAGCACAACGGGAATCATCCGTGTACCGTTGTGAATTCTGGCATCTCCTTAGAGTTAATAAATATTTAAGTGATGATATTGCTTTAAAAATGATGTTTCTTGTATCGGATCTTGCAGTAGATCGATCCAAAATTAAATTAAAAATGAATCTCACTGTCCTATTAATTTCTTGTGTTTCTGTGAGTAGAGGAACATCCGTTCTATTTGCGGAGGAGCCACGTTGTAAGATACGGTTCATCACGGTGGCCAAATAGCCAACAGTTGCCAGTTACAAAGGCAACCTGGAAATGCACGAGCTGCTGTTGTTGCCTTTACACTAATTGGGACTGCACGCGAGAATGCTTGCGGAGAGCTCACCACCGAGATGTAACAAGTTGATATCTCGGTCTTATTCAGATCGCATCCCTTAACTGGAAGATGAAGTCTCACGCGTTGGAACGAAGAACCAAAATAAAAAGTAACTTCTCGGAGAACTCTCTTTAATTCACGAACAGTATGAACACTTCAAAACTAGACGTTATGTGGCATGTAATTTTTTTTTTTTACATAAAAGATTGAAAGCTTAGAAGACATAAAAAGAAACAGAATTAAGAAGCAAATTTTGTTTTTCAGAACTCGGATTTTTATATCATGCAAATGAATACCAGACTATCTTAATCTAGTATACCGTAATGAAAGTGCAGGGTCGGGCCTTGATTGATTTTTTTTTTAGCCTAATACGAATAACTGCAAGAGCACATGTTTTTGCATTTGGTGAACCAGAGTTTATTCAAGAAATGACTTTCGTCTCCATTTTCTGAAAGTCAGTTGTTGTGTTACTGGAAACCAATTTGCATAAATAATGCATACACGCGGATTGTTTTATTTGTACCACAAGCAATGAACAAAAACAAACAGAATGCAATATATCTCCTTATTTTTAATCAAGCCAAACTTTTCAATTTACTCCTTACTATAGTGGCAGAAAATTCCTTAGTTATACCATCTGGATTTTATAAATCATAGATAACAGGAACACACACAAACACGTACGCCAATTTGCTGAATTCTTCGTCCGAGCCTTTAACGATTCTTACGAAACTGCTGCAAATGTCGTGAAAGCAACAACAACTTTAACCGGAATGTCCTTCCAAGGTGCTTTGAAGAAGCAAGATTGGAAGAGAAAGTTAAGTGGACACACACTTTCCACCAAAATGTGACTTCGTTTATCTAAATGTGATCCTCTCTGTGTGCTGATAAATGCAAATTTGAGGATCTTTCTAGAGGGCCCAAATCATTTGAATCTTTTTGTCAATCCTGTTTGGACAACCAAATTCCATCCTCCTTCAGTCTTTTGATATCATTCAAAAAACTGTCGTGCATAAATTACTTGGCATTTTCTGAATATTGCGCATAATTTAAGTTTTTTTGTTCTCTGTAGCTTTAAATATAGAATATAACCCACTGATCGCTCTCTACATTGCAGTTTGCAGATCATACTTTTCAGACCACGAGGGTCTGAAAAGTTCTCGGCCTAACATAACAATAAAAAAAAACGAATTTATAATTTCAAAATTATTTTTCAACATAATCTCCCTTAATACTAATACATTTATTTATTCCAGCAATGCTCCAGCGTAATTATCCCGTCCATGTAGTGGTTCTCAGTAAGATCTGAAAAATACTCTCTACAGCTGCAATCACCTCTCAATTCGCAGAAAAACGCTGACCAACGAGGAAGAGTTTTAGTTTTGGGAAGAGATGGAAGTCAGAGGGAGCCAAATCTGGGGAATAGGGTGGATGTTCCAACAATGCATAGTGCAGATCCCTTAATTTTCCCATTGCCAAAACACCACGCTTGTTGCCAGGTGCATTGTCCTGATGAAAGATGATTTTTTTCTTCTGCAAACAAGGTTTTATTCTCATGAAATTTTTCGTCTAGTCTGGTTAAAAGATCGGAATAATATTCCTCGGTTATTGTTTAATCCTTTTTAAGATAATTAATAAACAAAATACTATGACCTTTCCTGCTGATGGGAACAGACTTTGTCTTCTTTGGCGCTGAACAACCGGCTTCTGTCCACTGTTTTGACTGCTGTTTGGATTCTGGTGGGTAATAGTGAATCCAATCTCATCCATAATAATAAATCGACGCACAAAATACGTTTTATTCTTGTGAAAACGCTCCAAGCACTGTTCAGAGATTTTCATACGAGTGCGTTTTTGATCTGCTGTGAGCAAGCGTGGTACTACCCATCTTGCTTTGCGCAAGATGAGTGCCGCGCATTTGCAAATCTTCAAGCAAAATATAACCTACACGTTCTTTTGAAATGCCTTTGGTCTCAGCAATTTTACGCACTTTGACTCGTTGGTCATCCAATACCATATCGTGCACTTGATCGAATGATTTCTGGTGTTGTTACACTTTTTGGACGACCTTCACGTGGATCATCTTCCAGGCTGGTACAGCCACGATTAAACTTGGTAGCCCATTTCGTAATTGTCGAAACGGAAGGCGAAGAGTGCCCATAAACTTTTATGAACTTCTAATGAATTTCTTTTGGCGTTAAATCTTCTTCTATAAAGAATTTTATAACCGCACGATACTCAATTTTACCCATTTCAAGGGATACAGACAACACTTTCGCTTCAGACAGCTGTATAAAACAAACTACTGTACTTGATAGAATGACTTGCAATTTCACATGGATGCTCATGTACTAACTTAGAAAAAAAAAAAAACGTCCAGATAGTCTTGCCATGTATGGTCGAAGCCGAGAGCATTTCAGACCACCCTCGTATCTCCATACACGATTAAGGAATATTTGATTTCACAACTGCTTTCCAAATTATTAAATGCGCAAGCTTAGTACTGAAGAAGTGAAGTTCGCTCTGACACGAGAGAAAACACTCTCTCCGAAAAGTATATTATGTGGTGTCTGATTTCTGTCGTCTGCCTTGAGATTATCACGGTTCTCATTGAGCGTGGACATCACCTTTGTTACTTTTGCCGTAATCCTAAACAAGCCCACCGTGAAGGAAAAGACTTGGATACTCGTGGAACTTCACTCCAAAGGCCAACTGTCTGCCGAACCCCGGTGTTAATGAACTTTGTGGGTAAGACGACCATAAAAAATGAGAAAGAAGGGAAGCGGTGTACAGTCTGCAGAAACTGCACCTGTAAAACGCGTGATTGTCCCGTTAAGGTAAACATTTTCCATTACGATTGCCCCCGATCTTATGTATTCTTAAAAAGATGAGGAGAATTAGCGCATCGTAATGCGCTACTTCTCTTCATCTCGGAATGGATAATGTTGACTGCTTTAACGGCAGTTACAGTACAGTGTTTGCTTAATTCTAAATAAACCCACGAGATATTTATCTTCACAGTGAAATCATGTGCTTAAATGTCGCACATACGAGGCAGAAACACAACCGAAACTAAAACAGTATCGAACTTAAAACATCAAACAACATAACAGCGCTGCTCTGTTGCATTATTCATTTAATGTATTTTGTTAGTCAGAATTCGGATTTTGCAGGGAATACTAAGTTGCTGCCGTGTCTTGACAGCCTCTTAAATCCCTTCATGTTAAACGGAAGTATTTAATTATGATACTCTAAAAATTAAAACAGAAGCGATTACAGGAATGCATTAGCACACTTCCTTTGTCAACAGCACCTTTTCGCCAATTACCCTGTGAATCTCTAAAAATTCTTGCAACGTTCATCCATTTCTTTCCCCACCTGTGATCGCTGCTTCCTTGAAATCAGGTAAGAGCCTCTCTTATCTCATAAATCGAGCCGTTGTGGGATGTGCTACCAGTTAATATTGGAAGTCTATCTTTACCGAGCCAGGTATCGTGCATCGTGAGCTTGCACTAGAGTTCCTCTCACTCTTGACGTGTCATCGGAACAAGTGGGAGGAGGAAAATATGTAAATTAGTTTCAGAGTGAAAGCAAATATATCTTTTCGTTCTATCAAGGTTGAGTTCTTAATCATCGAACCATCGTTATTTCTTTATGGCACTGAGGGAATGCTTGGAATTTCTCACTTCTCGCCGACAGCTCGTGTCACTGACAAACGCCCAGACGATTCAAAGTCAAGGTTGACTCACTTGAGACTATACAGATGCCTGTCGTGTTTTTTTTTTTTTTTTTGTCAACCTACTCTTCGGGTTGTCTCTCGCGCAATGAAGGGCCACGAGCTTTAAATACTTACTGAAGTATCCCAATTAATTTTCATTAATTTCACCACAAAAAGAACAAGCAAATGAACTCCGTTGGTTTCTAATTGAATAATGATAGCTGGGAGGAAACGCAATCCGATGAGTGGTCCTCCACATATGTCCGCGCTCATATTATGGAAGTCGGATCGGGTTTTCTTTCTTCAAAGTGTAGCCTGTTCATTCAAATTACTGATGCGTTACACTTCATTTTATCCTTCTAGCTTAATACTTCAAAGCTCACATTGCAGCTGCATTCCTTACGTTTCTACGCATGCATCCATCTCTGGGAATCGTTTCCGTGCATAAATCTTCTAACTTAACGGAGTTATTTCTGACAAAATAGGTTATGATTCCAATTTCGAAATAAACATACGAGACCCTGAACTCACCTATTGGCTACCAAGCGCCAAATAAATGGCATCATCTACAAAAAAACGTGCAGAACTACAATGAAAAAAAAACAAAAAAAAAAAAAAAACACGTAATTATTAGGTATCTGACATACGGGATTCAAAGTAATTTGAGAATTTTTAAAATTAGATGGCAATAATAATAATCAAATAATTAAAGCGAACTCTTTCGCAAAACGAAATTAAGCATTAAGGGAAGAGACCGTAAAAGAAAAAAAAATTGGATGCAGAGGACACGACAAATTAATGCTGTTGTGCGCAGCGTGAAAGCAACGCATCGGGTTATTGAGAGAGCAGCATTTGCGCCTTCTCGAATTAATACATCAGTTTGTTTCTTTTTTTCCCGTTGTGAAGAATGGCTGAAATAAAACGACAAACAGAAAATCATAGAAACAAAATCTGGACTTTATTGCTAAAATATAAAACCCTGATTTCTTTTAAAATTACTATTTTAGCAATTCGAGGTTTCCATTATCTTTTGAAGGAGGAAATAAGAAATATGGTCCAATGCGTTTCTAGCCCACCCTCCGTCTTTTATTATTGACGTTTTCTAATAAAGAAAGATTGTGCTCGAGAATGTTTTTTCTCCTTCAGATATTAAACTCGTATTTAAAGGAAGTAAATGATGAAATTAAGGTAAAAATGAAATAAAGTACAATCTGCCCAAATTTGTAAGATGTTATACAAAAGAGTCGCATCAGTCGATTAAACTGACTGCATGTGGAGTATGAATGAATAAAAAGCCAGATGGATACTTCGTAGACAGACAAAAAAGGAAGAGTTCTGTTATAAAAGAGAGTTATTTGCGCCTTTCGGATTAATATACATTAAAAATAATCATTTAATCAGTTGTGAAGAGTGGATGGAATAAAGGAACAAATTATAGAAACAAAAACACATCCCGACCCTTGAAAGTCTTCTCTAATACAACAGATATTTACGCATTACACTCACTCACCCAGAACTTTGTCAGTGTTTTGTTGCTGTTCGTCGAACGACACGAATTGATGCCGCAATGGTTCACGCAAAAAGACAGATTGCTGCACTAGTGATAGTACCGGAAGTCATCTGTACTTCAAAGGGATTCAACTTTGAACCCAATGACCTTGCTCCTCAAGATGCAAGGATTGCAATCGCAGAATACCGCGAAGTGCTCCTAATGCGAACGTTCAGAAAACCAGATGGAGAGGAACGCCAGTGTTCTGCTGAATTCTTTACACTGAGAACTACTTTATTATAGCTGCCCTGCATGTAAACGTATTTCTCAAGAACTGCTAGGCATTCGACACCGACACTCGGTGTCTAGCTGATTGATGAATTATGTCGAGTTCGCTACAACGAGGTAGATCCTGCTGCTTGTAATTGCCGTGACATTCTGAAACCCCTCTCGATGACTGCATCAACAGAAATGCTCATACTTGCCTCATCTCACGTTTTTGCTCATTAGAAATGTACAGTGAATGATTTTACCGCTTTAGTTGGCATTCATTATGGTCGAGACCTACGAGTTTGATTTGCTTGAGGATAAACTTATGAGGCTTAATGTAAATATTTTTTTTTTATTTAGAGTTCCGCATTTAAAGATATATTAGTCGAGCAATTATAATCATATTGCAGGGCCAAGTTAAAATAAAACTAAACTGTATAGCAAGAACAATGTTCCACCTTTTTCGGGTGGGGTGGGATGGGGGGTAGAGTAAGGATATATCTGAAATGGATGACACAAAGTGCACTATATCATCGCTGGAACATAGAAAATTAACATTGGGAAATCCATAAAAATAGAGCTGAATGCACGTTTCAAAACGTTAGTGTGTGTTTAATTTGAAATAAGTAACTTCAGTACTTATATTAGTAAAACTTGGCAAATTTAAAGGATCCGTATGTCACAGTTCATGAATTTATTTCGAAAACATTGAGTGCACGCTTAGTACTGAAAGAGGCCAAATAGGATTTTTTTTGCTCTTACTGTTAGTAGGCTTCACTACAAAATGAGAAGACTCTTCTCATACGCCTGCACCACATTAAAAAAAAAAAAAACACCAGAAAAGAACTTGACGTTATTAATATTCAAAATGTGCATGCAAAGTTAATCTAAGATTGTTTGGTCGCTTAAAAGTGGAGCTGAAAGATTAGCAAAAGGTTTGAAGCAAGAAAAATATCTAGAGGAAGACCGAGATGGACATGAAAGAGTTGATCAGATCAGACACCGGACAAAGAATGGAATTATGAAGTATTCTGTTGGACTTTTGTGATATCTGGCGCATGTGTACTCTAGAAAATGATGATAAACTTAATAAACAAGTCATGTCGAGAACGAAACGATGAACAACATTTCCGCAAACTGCAATGCTATTGACGATTATATACCTCCCTCACAAAAAAAATTCTAAACATTTTCTGATATGGATTGGATTTGTTGTTGTTATGTTCCATCGAATCGTTTTCCACGCCTGGTGATCCTATGAACATACATTCTCCATTCAGATCTTTCCTTGACCATATCTTTCCGAATTTCCAAGCGCATTCCATTTGCTTCTTTAACTCCATCCACCCATCTAATTCTTGGACTTCCTCTTCTCCTGCTTCCATCAACTTTAGCAAGCATCATCATCTTCTCCAGGCTGTCATTTGCTTGCATAATATGTCCGAAGTATGACAATTTTTGCTTGTTGATCATAGCTTCGAAGGAGCAATCTGGCTTTCTTCTGTCTATTACTGATTTATTGGTTTGCTTTGCAGTCCATGGTATTCTTAGTAAGCGTCTCCAAACCCATAATTAAAATGCAAGAGTCCAACTTTCTCATCCATACAGCACCACAGGGAATACCATTGCTTTCAAGATTCTGATTTTTGTTGCGAGGCTAATATCTTTATCTTTAAAGATCTTGCTTAAATTTGTGATTGCTTTCTTTCCGAGCAATAATCTTCCAACTTCTTCAGTACTATAACCATCTTGATCAATTCGGGATCTTAGGAGCACAAAATTGTTAACTGCTTCCATTTTCTCACCATCTACCTAAAAATCATTAAGTTCACATGTTGCCTTAACTTTGTCTTTTTGAGGTTAAGTTTAAGGCCATATTTAGCACGAACTTTCTTATTTAACTTTCATAATATGTTCCTCCAAATCTTCTTTGCATTCTGGTAGCAAGGTGGTATCATCTGCATACCTCAAATTATTAATATTTTTTCCACCAAATTTAATTCCAACTGAAGATTCCTCCAATCCTGTCATTCTTAAAATGTATTCTCTGTGCAAGTTAAATAGGTACGGAGGTAAAATACATTCTTGTCGCACCACTCCTTTACTTATCGTGAAATACACAGTTTCTCCAAGATCTGTTCGGACAATAGCTTCTTGTTCATAATAAAGATTTCTCAGAAGGATAATGAAATGCTCTGGGACTCCCATTGTTCTTAACATTGGATTGGATTTACTTGCTAGAAAAAAAGACTTCAACTCATGAAATGTTTGTATTGGTTGAATTAATTGAAATTTTCGATCTTTACTAAAGGACTATAATTAATTCTTAGTGTTTTGGGGAGGGCATGAAATAAAATGTCGCATTTTGCTAACAGTCCAGGTATTATATTAATTCTGGATTCAGACGAGCTTCAAAATGGCCTCATCTTAAATGGGGTTTTCACTTGCGTTTTAATGACTTCTAAGAATAATTATAAATAAAATTGAGATGTCCTATTTACACTATCTTAAAATTAAACTGAGTACTTACTCCTTGAAATATATATATTTCATGAAGTTGTACAATTATTTATTTACGTTACAAGTAAACGTGCTCACTTCATTATTAACAGGTGATTGGCAATTATTATGGCAGCGTTTCTCTCTTCTTGCGAGATTCATGTAGGTAAAAATAAATAAATAAACAAACAAATAAAACTAAAATAAGAAAATTTGCCTAATTCTTGATAAAGCAAAAAATCGTGCAGTGTCTCTAAACTCAAATTTCCATAAAACAGTCAAATGAAGCGCGATTAGAATACTGGCTTTCTTTGCAGAATTTGCTGATAGTAACAGAATGCTGTACTGTGAGCTCATCCCTCGTTTTTCAAGGTTTGATTTACCAGACGACACACATTCAAATTCATATTTTAATGGCTCACGTTATCAAAAGCAGATTTCGATGTTGATGTACATTTAAGCAATGACCGGAAAATTCGCCGCAAACATTTACGCCGTAAAACATTTGGCATTCATCTTTGTAAATAATCAATGGATGATAAAGGGTATTATAAATTCATTAAAAAGGCAAATCTTTATTCAGGTGAATGTCAGTGATACATAACGTAATGAAATCATTTAAAAATTGTGCAAATTAAAAGAGATGCTGCGTAAATAATTTACTTTTTGCTGCGGATCGTCAATTCAACAAATCCATCAGTAACATCGCTCATTGGAAAAAATGCAATGCTATGAAGCGTTTATTTTTCGTGTTGAATTCAGCATCTGTTTGATAGCGTAACTTCAAACCAATGGCAACAATTTTGCGAAAAAGATTTTGTGCCATATGAAAGAAACAACCTGTTAGAATTGTCGATTAAGCTCAGTGGATGTGGCGTTTGCATACTACGGCGCTTGACCGCACGAAAGAAGACTTCTTGGTTTTGAATCTAGTCGGCTAGAAGAAATTTTTCTAAGCCTTTTTTTCGACCGGTTCCCGATTTAGTCGATCTCTGGCACGGGCAAGCAGGTTTTTTCTCCCGGAAACTCGGTTTTTTCGTCCCGGAAACTCAAAAAATCGACCGTAGAACCCACATTATTTCAGACATTAAATAGGAGTGTTAGGATTAGGGACCACTAGATAGCGGCACACTGTCTCTCTTCACTAATTCCCACTTAATTAGTTGTGATAGCCTTGGGTTAGCTATTTCTAATTGGGTACCAGTGGAGATTGAACTTTCCACTCAGTCTCCAAAAGTTAGACAGGGCTAAAACGGCCTCACCTACTCTCTATATACGGGAATAAAAATGCGTTAGCTGTTTTTTTTTTTTTATATGTTAGAAAAAGCGCTGACAGTTGCTTTCTCGGAGTCAACCATTAATGTTTCGGGATCTAATGATGAACGTAAGCCCTTTAAGGCACTGAATAATCTGCTGTAAGTTAATTCTGATTTGCCAGGAAGCAAAGCAAAAAGCCGCCATGGAATCCTTAGGAGTCTCATGTCAGTCCCAAGCCTGAATAAAGGAGGAGGGTCGGTCAGATGAGTTTAAAGAATAAACACGATTGTTAAGTGATGCCTATACGATCAGCAGCTTCAACATGCCGGCAGATCGCCCGGATCAACAAGGTTCGCGATACCAATCGAGCGATCGGAGATTGGGTCGAAAATTGGGATACCCAAAGGAAATAGAAACTGAAACTAACAGAACTATTATCAGTAGGAACATCGAATGTACGGACACTTTGAATGGCAGGAAAACTAGAATTACTTCGTGAGGAAATGAACAGATATCGGTGTGATATACTAGGACTGGCGGAGTTGGAGAGATCAATGGATGCAAAGTCATATGGTCATGGCATGACATCAAGCACGAAGCAGGAGTTGGTTTCCTTCTTAGCAAAAGAGCGAGAGATGCACTGTTAGGCTACAGAACTAGTCAATGAACGAATCATAGGCAGTAAGATTTCAGGCAAATCCATTCAACATATCAATAGTCCAGATATATGCACCCACATCTGACAGTACAGATGAGGATATTCACTTATTTTACAAAGATATGAGAGAGACAATAGAAACAACAGCAAAGCAAGATGTGCTAATTATTGAAGGAGATTGGAACGCCAAAGTCGGAATCGATAATGATGGTTGGGAAAGAGTCACGGGAAAATATGGTTTCGGAGAAAGAAATGAACGAGGTGAAAAAATGTTAGAATTTCCTGTGGACCACGAAATGATCTGTAACACAAGATTCCAACAAAAGGACTGTAGAAAATGGACGTGGCGATCAAATGACGGGAAAACCAAGAACATAATTGATATGATTAAAAGAAGATGGATAACATCAGTACAGCAGTGTCGAACTTTTCAAGGAGCAGACTCGGATCTTAGTTTAATGATTGCAAACATCAAGTTGAAATTAAAAAGGAAAATATAAACCAAATCCTCAGAAACGAAGAGAACAAGAACAAGTGAAGCAGAAATAGGAAGAAGATACAGAGCAGTGTTAGAGGAGAAACTTAAAAGTGTGGACAAAGAAAAGAATTCCAGTCTAAGAGTGAAGGGAGTAATGAAGGCGATAGAAGATGCAGTTGAATAAACAGTACCAAAAGAAAAGAAGATCAAAAAGAAATGGATTAGACAAGAAACATAGAAGTTAGTACAGGAGAAAAGAATGTTGAAGACAATAAGGGATACATCAGAATAATTAGAGGACCAATATAGAAGAAAATGTAATGAGGTGGAAAAACACGCAGTCAGCCGGATAAGATGAAATGGTTAGAAGCCCAGTGCAATAATATAGAACAGTACCATGGAGAGCATAAAACCAGGGAGGTGTACAGAATGATTAGAACCATTAATAGAAGGTGGCAACCAAAACAGACCACAGTTAAAGACGAAAAAGGCAACTTATCGATGAATAAAGAAAAAATTGTACAGCGATGGACAAGATACTGTTGTGAGTTATATGAAAAAAAAAAGAAGCTAGATTTAGATAACGTTGGGAAACTGACTGAAGAATTGAAGTAGATATCACCACTAGATAAGGAGTATGATATGGAATCGCTCGTTGGTATCGGGGACCTTGTTGATCCGGGCGACGTCCGAGTAGGCATGCTGTAGCTGTTGATCGTATATGCATCAGATAACATCGTGTTTTTACTTTACAGTCAGAACATCGACAATCATCTGACCGACCCTCCTCCTTTATCCAGACTGGCATGAGATGACTAAGGATTCCATGGAGGCTTTTGCTTTGCTTCCTGGCAAATCAGAATTAACTTACAGCAGATTATTCAGTGCCTTAATTTAAGCCACTTAAGGCGAAATATCAATGGTTGACTTGGAGAAAGCAACTATCAACGGTTTTTCTAACATATTTAATCAACAAATCTAACAGGTTGTTTCTTTCATATGGCACAAAATCTTTATCGCAAAATTGTTGCCATTGGTTTGAAGTTACGCTATCAAACAAATGCTGAATTCAACACGAAAATTAAACGCTTCATAGCATTGCATTTTTTCCAATGAGCGATGTTACTGATGGATTTGTTGAATTGACGATCCGCAGCAAAAAGTAAATTATTTACGCAGCATCTCTTTTAATTTGCACAATTTTTAAATGATTTCATTACGTTATGTATCACTGACATTCACCTGAATAAAGATTTGCCTTTTTAAGGAATTTATAATACCCTTTATCATCCATTGATTATTGACAAAGATGAATGCCAAATGTTTTACGGCGAAAATGTTTACAGCAAATTTTTCCAAAACCCTTTTAGGCTGGCAAGCACGCGTCCCGTTGGTAATAGCATGCGCGCGCCTCACGGTGCCTCTAATTAGACGCCAATCTTGGAATCTGTAAGTGATTTTAGTGTTTTTTTGGCTTTCAGAATTCTGTTGTAGCTATTTATGTTACGATATAAATCTCTGAATAACGGGATTACTAAAGTTAGCAGCTTACTCCCCGACATTTTTTATTATTTTTTTGTTCATGATCGTGCGTAAAATACAAAATGCACAACGAGAAGTATATTTAAAATTAATGACATTAATTTTGAAATATAATTTTTAGCAATGTTTGTTATCGCGACAACACAAATATAGAAAAGCCGTTACGGGGATGAAAATCAATTTCCTTGTTCATTTATAAATACGATGATAAGTTTATTAAACTTAAGTCGATTTAAAAGGGGTTGCACTTTGACAACTGCTGAAAGTAAAATATTAGTCGGAATTTAAATGAGCAGTCATCAGACTATCTCCGATCTTGACTTGCATGACCAATTAAGAACAACGGTTTAGTCTACAATTTTATTGCAATTTTTTATTTTTTATTTTTTCAAATTAATGCTTAGAATTTAACTCTGTTTAACTTCTATTTGCGAGTGAGAAATTTATTTCGCTACACGACTAGCGTTCGATACTCTCCCTGTATACCAAACTGCAACCTGCCAAGAAGCTTCGGGGTTGTTCAACTGTCTCCAGAAGTCGAGGATCCGCAAACCCACTCAAGCAACTTCACTTTACCTCGAATACGCTCTTTTTGCAGTCTAAAACCAGCACGTATCGAGGATGTGAAAATAGCGGGTTGCTAAATAAATACGATTATCGCTAAGTCAGGCTGCTTACATTTAACGCCACATTTGCGTCTAAAATTTGGCCTTCCAAGTGATGCACGCGCACCTAAAAACATCATCTATAATTAGCGCCGAAGTTAAAAAAAAAAAAAAAAAATACATGTTAACTACTTCCTACGTAAATACAACACCAGGGTTTATGAGTGTTATTCGAACAGCTAGATTAGCACGGAAATCCGCCCAAGAAAATAAATTATCTGCGATAATTTTTGTGACGTGTCGCTCAAATAAACATCTGCCCGTCCTTGGCTCGAGCCAAACAGTACGGGGATGCAGGATCGTAAACGAAAATGCAAATAAGCGGCTGCTGAATGCCCATCTGCAAAAGGAAATTGAAGCTTCACTGAAAAAAACGCACATTTTCGCATAGGGGATTAAAATGCTCATAATCCCTCAGGGGCGAAGTCATTCACTAGTGACTAGCCTGAAACCTGCGCGCATTTTGGGATACCTAAGGAGTCTGTTTCCAGTTTTACGATCAAGAAGACTGTTGTAACGAAATTAATTCGTTTACTAAACCTAATTTTAAGAAATCAGGTGGTTGGCCCCATATGCGCACAGTTATGTGCGTTTTACATGAAAAGGAGAAAGATACCATCGCTCGCTTAGTCCTCCTGGGTCATTTTCCTGGGTGAATGGTTCGGGTATCAGGAGTAATTGCAGCATCACTGATCCTTGGGAAAACGATGCTAAATATTTTATCTTAACTCAGAGAGTTAGCGCACCCCACACACTATGGGTGAATACAATAGTGATATATATAATAGACATACTAAAAGAAGGTCGCAAAGGGAATCCATAGGAATAACAGTTTTGTGAATTCTACCGAAGACAGACTGTGTAAACCCTTCCTACACTAGTTCTGTTGGTTTGCTAAGAGATTTTTTTTTAATTTGAATGTAATTTTTGTTACTTTTTTGCATAATCCAGAAACGTCTTGCACATATCAAAAATAAAACTTTTCCAATCCACTCACGCCTCCAATAAGTAGGCTAGTGGGCGCACACATGCTAACGACACAATCCATCTAGAACCTCAATACAGTCGCAAACATTCCTGCGCAAGATGCGATTCAAACTCGCAGCCTGTTGGCGAATATGCTAAATACTCGATCAAGTTTGACTAAGTTTTTTTTTTTTTTTTTGCAGAATAGAGAGATCGTTGAAGCAAAGCTGCGAGGCTGTGTATTTATATGCCTGTTAATTTCGCGTGTTCTGCAACACGCGCATTTAAGATTTCTTCAAGGAATTTCAGTCACCGTTTTGCATGAATTCAAGAAGAAGCAAATCGTTTGGCTTTGCGGAGAGTCGGCTTTTAATCATCAAAATAAACTACCCACAAGTATAGCGAACAAAAGGTCTGTGGGCTCTAGCTGATAGAGGCATATAAATTATTAAAGGGATTTTATAGGACTGATACTGATGACTTTTTTAAGTCCAGTACAGGAAGGGAGAGAACGAAGGGCCATCCGTGGAGATTGTGGTTAACAAGGACGTAAGGAGTAGATTTTTTGTTTGAATGGGCGGAATGCGTTGTCAGAGGTGATTGTGAATGCTTCGTCTGTGAATGAATTTAAGGAGAAGCAGGACAGGTATTGTGTGAATAATGGTGAGTGTGTCAATGTGGAGTCTCCCGCGATGAGTCTTTTGACTCCATGGAGACACTCTTATAACAATAATAAATAAACGAGCTAAACATTGCGACGAAGTATACAGCAGTGTATTTCTGAGATTTCCGATGAATTATTCTCGAAAGACAATTTACAGAATGGAATTCCACGTACGACAACTTTTTCTTAATTCTAAGTTCGTGGAATTCCAATGTTACGAAGGTAATTCATCATTAAAAATAACCAACGATTTTAACTTTGCTTAAAGTCTTCAGGATGAAGTGGTCTAAAATAGAACGGCGGAATTATTTTTAGTAAACACGTAAGTGCCACTTCAGGAGCGAGGCTGGCGAGTCACCCTTCGGTGCCAACCATATTTTAATTTGCACCGATAGTCGCTGTCGACGTGGGAAGTACTGTTTAATCTGTCTTGATATACGCCTGACTCCTGCGATTATTTCTCCGCTGATGCTCTCCTTTGAATCAATTCCGAAATTCCAAGTAACAAACACACGAACCCCGCAGTTTCCTCGAGCAGAAGTCGCACGTTCACAGACACCATTGGTTGCACTTAATGGGCAACTTCTCGAGTGGTCAAAATATTTAAGTGAGTAATAAAGTTGGACAGTAAAGCAGTCCTGGCAACGAGAGACAGCAAACACTATTTTGGATACTCAACCAGAGAATGAAGTAGTACGATATTATCGCCGTAAACGATGCCGAAAAGGCGTCAGTTTGAAAATAAACCGTTTTTGCAGCAGAAATACTTTGAGACGCGTATAAAACGCATTTCTCCGATGAATAATGCAGACATCAATAAAAAAAAAACTAAATAAATAAAAAAGGGAATACGATAGGCATCAATATTCCGAATCCTTGCACATTCTCAGCTGAGACGCGTTTTCAGCCTTAAGTAACAACCTCTCAAGTTTTGATAGATAATTCTGCGAGGGATCGATATGACCCAGGAGGAGATAAATAGATCATCATAAAGCGAATAGAGATCAATAGCCGACTTCCATTTTATAGAGATGGGGGAAAAGCTACCGCTCGCGCTGAATTTTATCAGAATGCACGTTCTCCAACTTCGAACTTCTCGCGAAACATAAAACTCTTAATTCCCTTGGACTGCTTTTCACTTTCAGTAGAGTAACATACGGATTAGAGTAATTCGTAGGAAATAAAGCGAGAAAAGGGTCTCGATTCATTCTCTTCCCTCTCCCGGTTCAATATTTCGCGACACATAAAATGCAGGCAAATTTCTTATCATTTATATTCTCTGAATGCCGCCTTCGTTCTAAAGGCAGAAGCGAAGGGCGACCTTGCAAGGTTCGCAGTGCATCTGCAGAATCGCGCGATAAAGTGCAACTACGGAGATATAAATTTACTCCAAATTTTTAACGGTTGTTTATAAAATTCCAATGTGCCGTAAGCTGATTACGATATACAAAACGTGGGACGTGAAACGAGTTCTTTTTGTCCTCTCTGGATGACAGACATGATATCGAAAGAGAAAGGTACAGCAATAATTTTAGATAAATCTGACCCACTAAGCACAGCTTCTTAAACCATAAGAAACAGATCCGCATTGTAGCACTGACCTGCTCTTAGAGTGCGGTGGTTTCTGCTGCATCTCCTGACTTATAAGTTCAAGTTGAAAATGGAATCCAAGCTTTCTACCGTTATCGCCTATCGCTGAAAAAAATTTTCTTAAAGGAGATGCTGAAAAATGTTTTTTCAGCATCTCCTTTATGAGTATGAAAACTCCTAAAGGAAATGCTGCTTACAAAATTCAGAAATACTTTTCTGCCTTTGATAGTCAATAAATGCAGGAGTGTTAGTTTACCCAATCATTCCCTCGCCGCCATTACATTTTGAGGAACACTAGAAATAAATTTTAAAAAAAAAGCCCTATGTATCCCTTGGCCTGAAGCATGTGCCAACATAAGTGGTGCTTACTGTCTCACAGCGCCCTCAAAAGCTCATCTGCTTGTTCTGAAGGATGCTGTAACACGCGGCAAATTAGCACTGCTGCTATTCATTATCTCAGATTTCTGGCCACGGAGAAGTTTGGTGATATTCTTCACGAACGTGTTTGTGATGTGTTTGTTGCGGGATGAAGATAAACCGATCAATTCCAATACACGTGCGTGTGCAGACGAAATCATTTGCTGGCCGCAGTCTACAAACAATAAACAGGGGATGCCACGGAGGAGCAATTCGGCACGAGCCAACTGGGCAGACAGCTGAACGGAGCGACGTGTCGAGTTATAACTTGTTAGAGTGCGGGTCCATTGTCACCGCCTCCATTCCGACGAAATCTCACCAGACAGCTCATTAGCTGTGTAGGAATCGTCGCACGAACCTCCTTCTCCACTTACCTTTCCTGGCATGCGATCGCGTTATTTTCGAATGTAAATGTTTCTCTTCATTGCCCTCCCTCAGAGTGGGTTCTTCGTTCTATCTTCGCTGCTCTCAATTCCCCGCTTTCGAGTCCTAATGGTCATTGCTCTTTACGATGTACTACGGCGTACTTTATCTTAATCTTGATGTTCCCATCTTACAATCGCATTCTATTTTCGTCTTTCTCGCGAGATTGATTCTATCAGTTGTGTACGTCTTTCCCGCCGACTCAGAAATGTTACACTTCTTTCCAAACTGTTTTCGTAAATTTGTTATTCTCTCCATATTCTTGCAAGAAACTAGGGAGGCTGCTGTGAAGAATTGCACGTTTCGCTCATAAATGTTCAAATAGCGTGGAATTTATTTTCGTAAAGAGTTTGTAAGGTTTGGTTTAATTTTGCAGTGCCGTCTGTTCAAGTAACACAGCACGCGGGAGTGGTGGGTGCTCAAGAAGAGACCCTACAATTGATACACATTTCCAATTCTCACCATTTTAATTTGGGTGCACACAAATACTGTAACTGAGTCGTAACTCTCGTATGCGATCAAGAATTTTATTATTATTACGTCACACCTCCAGGGAGTCCAAAGACTCATCGAAGGAGGGCACCTACTCCACTAACTACAACGAACCTCAACTACATCATCATCTACACCAACGCCATCTACCGTCCACCACCACCACTAGTATTTTCACAGAAAATCACAAACATCCATGCCCACGGCGGGATTCGAACCCGCAGCCTTTTGGCTGGAGAGCGGATACGCTAGCCAACCAGGCCGGTTCTTATAATCCATAAAAATTGTAATGCGCGCAAGCAGGATGACCAATTCCGAAGCACGTTTCCATTTGTCACGAGACGTGAAGAACAATTAGGGAAATTCGATAACAATGAGGACAACATCAGTGGAAATGTCGCCATGGCAGCACTTTGCTCGCGTCGTCCTTTCAATGGCAAAGAATGCGACGGACGCTTTCCAAAAACTCATTTGAGCTTGCAATGCTGACCTGCTGCGAAGATTAATAAAGAAGTTGCAGTTGGTTTGGCCTTCGGACTGCCCCGTTGAATTATTCATCCCGAAGTTGAAGCGAACTTTATGGTAATAACCGCTATTTTCTTCGGTGGTGGTTAATTACATATTCAACTGCGCAGATTTGTCACCGCCACGAGATGTAAAAGACTGTGTCTGATACTAATGCATTCTTAATTTCCAGTGTCGTCGTCCGGACACGATTCCTGACGCCGCCTTGGCGTGAAGCACTTCGTAATTGACGCGTAATCAATAATTGCGGAAGGGAAAAAATAATTCAAGTGAGGAGGATCTCCATTAAGGTTTTTCGCAAGGAAGCAACGAGTTTGGCTTCAAAGAAAAACGACGCATCGCGCCGGTGCAGTCTTTCCCGCTTGTCCACCTTCCGTGTAACAATAAAGAAGTTGTTGAAGGGAGCGTCGTGAGTAGAGCAAACAATGTAGAATTTAATTTTCTTACTGTCGAAAGTAACAAAACTCAGTTCGTTGCAGATGTCAAGTATCCTGCTATGAGCAGAATAATTAGCAGTCTTATAAAGAGATGAGCGCATGCGTGTTTGCCGAGATGAAGCAAAACGCGAATCGATCTTCAATGGGAAACATTTTGCATAAATTCCTCAACCGCCTGAACATTTCCGAAATGATGTCAACAGCGTGGAATTTTTTTTTTTTTTTTTCATCCCGTTAAAATACCAAGTGAAGTTCTAAATTTTAGAAAACGGTTCGCTAGAGCGATCGGTTACTCGACGAATAGTGCAGGAAGGTTAAACGAGACATTCTTGACCATTGCAGGACGTTTCGGTTGGCCATCAGGGCAGATGGTTCGGGGCGTTTTTTTTTTTGCTTGTTTTTTGTTATTGGACAAAATAACTCGGGTGTGTGTGTGTGGGGGGGGGGTGCTTGCACGTTATTTAATTTTTCTATTTTTTTGTTCCAGTTGTTGACAAGAAATTTGTGGCGCGAGGTCAAACTGTGAAGAGGTGGAGGTGATGTGCAGCCGAGCGACACTCAATTTCGGAAGTGTTATTCCCACTTGCGAGTTCCTTGCAGTTGAGAGGTTTTAAGGACGCAGAAGATGCAACTGGAGTTGCTGAATGGTGTCGTTCAATGGGTGGTGGGGAGTTTCAAAAGACACGTCGGAATGCAAACACACTCAATCAGAACTGACACATCGGAATTTATGAAAATAATGGTTGCAGTTTGCTTTTATACTTCCTCCAACTTAACTTGGTAGTGCGCTGCTGAAAGCCCCCACTTAGACGCTGAATATTCTCTGAGTGATGCCCTTTGCAGGAGTTAATATTTTTTTATAACAGTCCCACACAAGAGGGTTACAGAACCTGTAGGAAATCGATGCCCAAACTGCTAATCCTTCCTGGTTCTCTTTGACCTCTCTTTTTATGAGAGGGGATACGAGTTCCGTAGTGCCATTATTATCATTTTTATGCGACCCCCACTAACGAAAAGTTGTAAGCTTATTGTACCTTAGTACTGGGCGAAGAAGTTTTCCCCTATTTCTTATTATCTTTCGGAAATCCTGCTCACCAAACGTGGAAGTTTTCCAAGCTAATTCGTTAATCGTGGTGGTCACCTAAAGGCAACCACAAACATCCGTGCCCAGGGCAGGATTCAAACCCACAGCCTCAGAGAGCCAATTCATTAATTACTCCACCAACAAGGCAAGCCAATCTTAATCCTGAAATGAATTAAGTGCGAAAATGTTTAACCAAAAGAAAAGCGAGCAGCTCTGAGGACGGTTTGTGGACTGGCAACCCAATATATGAAGACTCCGAAATGCCATTAAGAAAAGCAGGGAGATCACCGATAAGTGCTAAACGAAATTTATTTGAGGGGGGGGGGGCGGCAAGCATATGCATTGAAGACTAGACACAAAAGAAAGTATATATATATATATATATATATATATATATATCAAAGGTTATTATTTTTGTCTAGCTTTCACAGAGACAAACTTTTCAAAATTGTTCGGCCTCGGGGAGGCGGGCAGTGTTTCACTGTGAGGGGAGGAATGTTTCACTTCAGTGCAGGCCTTCTGAGTGGCCGCAGTAAATGGCGGCGTCCCTGTACAGAATTTGTGCCCACTTGGAGGACCGGCTTAAAATGTGGGTTGACGTCAGTGCATCGATAAATTAAATGGGGGACTTTGTTAAATCCTGCTGACGGCAAACTTGTTTTCTTGCCCAACTCACGCGCTCTCTCTCTCTTTCTTTCTTTCTCCCAGAACCAGCGGATCACGAATTACGTGAGCTTGGAATTTTAGCTTTTCAGAAAGTTTTCTTTTGATTTCACGCGAAATCAAAATTTTGAGATCACCAAAAGGGGCTTATGCGTTTTCGCCACAGAGACATCCCTCCCGGCGTGCAAGGGGCTGCCGGTGGGGGGTGCTTTCATCCTACTGAAAAGGAAATAAATGATACAAGCGTTCCTTCACTTGAACCATCCGATCCTTTCCACCCACGACCGATGCGAAGTGCTACCGCTTGAGTGTACCGTCGATCGAACTCTAGAGGCAATGGAGAATGACCCCGCGCTGAGAAGAATACCACATCTGCCAAGGCATCACAAAAAAGCTGCAAAACAGTCTGTTGGAACAGATGCTCAAGTCGAAGTCAACTCCACCCGCCTTAGCAAGGCCGTGCTACAAACCGATTCTCTCTTTCTTTCAGAAAGGTGGCGAAAACGAAATCATTTTTACAAGATTCTTTGAGGATTCCTTGGAAATGCTTCAATAGTAGCAAGTTTTTTTAACTCAATGGGGATGGGACTATTTTCCATTATTATCGCTTTGTCCAGTGCATCATCAGCACACAAGCAATGCCTGCCGTTGTTTTAATGCTTCCGGTGAATGGCGGCTTCTGTGCTATAACACACAGCATGTAAAATGCCAGCTTAGAATGCTTCGTTTTCTTCCCCTTCCGATCCTTTACGCGGAGTTTAAGCCCAATTACGAGCAGCATTCCTTCGTGTTCATGGGTTCCTGAAGAAAAGTGCATCTTTTGAAGCAGGATTCAGTTGCTAAATGAAACGGGGATTGAATCTTAGAGCGGGCATTTTCAGAGTTTGCTAAATTTTCACGATTCATAGGACGGATTTTGCACGCATTCGCCGACATTTTCAAGGGGTATTTGGCTGAGATTCTTTGCACTGAAGGCGCTGTTTGGGAAAAGTCATGATTTCGCAGATCGCTTGTAAACATTGATGCATCGCTCCGCGCATATATTACACACCTTACATTCCTGTGCTCGGTCGTATTTCACTCATCGCTTCTCCTCATCGATCCGTCACACGACACATCCGTTTCCCCTCCGCCCTTTATCAGTGCGTACTCGATTAAAACTGAAAATCAGGAAGCTCGGTTGCCCCGGGGGGGGGCATTCGCAGCATCTTTGAAGTCGAAGAACACCTCGGTTGTCTTCATTCCGTTACAAACAAGCAAAGATATTTGACTGTTCTTCGGTAATCGGCAATTTGGGGTTATCGTTGCCTGAGGTCATCGCAATCCGCACTTCAGCCACGATTACATTTATCACTCTTCACAGCAGTTTAAGATTGTTTTTGACCGAGTGCGAAGTCAATTACACGCGGACCTTATATGCAGCCCGCGTTAATGGCATAAAAGGATTTTCGTATTTAAACGCATAATCCTTTTAAGAGCTGAAGTTAGTGTTAGCATTGCTTGCGATGTGCTCGCTTAATCTCTCAAACGCAGATATTACATTAAGCTTATCTTGGCTCACTCTACTTCGGCGGTGAAGGTTACACTGCAATGCACCTGAAATCTTATTACATCCTCCCATCCATTTCTCTGGCGAAAGCGGCACTCGTTTTAAATATTGCGATAATATGGACACACAATGCAGAGCTTGTCTAAGGTCAAATGATCTTATTGCAGTGAACACCTCGTCCTCCCCTCTCGGAATTTTTTCATATGAAATGAGGTCATTTAGGGTATCGTGAAACGAGACGTGGAATTCGTATATCTGTGCTGACGTAAGTGACGGCCTCTTGAAACGGGAATTCCACTTGTTTTGGTGGTTGTTTCTGTGCGGGCGAATTCTGACGAAATCAAATATTGATGTCGCTCAGGCAGGCGAGCGGATTTTGTGTGACGAAATTGGAAAACTAATTTTGTAAAGTCTGAAGGTGAGATTCACATTATGTAAATTTGCTTTAAGCCCTTTACAGAAAGCGAGGGGGGGGGGGACTAAGTGAATCTCTAAGCACCGTGGTTTGCGTTCAGTTTAGATTAGAAAAAGGAACAGAAACTAATGATGGGGGAGGGGGCTAAGTTGAGACAGTTAGGAAGTGATGTGCATATTTATCCTTTTTCTAAATCTCCGCATTGCGTAAAAAAGATAGGAAGTTATTGATCAGCAGATACAATGAGTGTGTTGTGATTCTGACTTACGAAACAGGAAACAAACTGAGTAGCTTAGAAATTAAAGCCCTCATGAGCTTCTTGAGAAAGAAACATTCCTCTAAGCCTCCAGACATGATTCGTAACTAGCAGGAAGATATTTCACTTAGTCCAAGTATCATCAGCAAAACAATCCACAGCAAGTCGATGGGGTTGCTGCACCAACTCACCTTTGTTTATTTGTAGTGCACTTGTGATTTTCCTGCGCAGGGTGTGTTGCATAAACTAATTGGAAGGATTAGGAAATTTTTCATCAAAGGCCAAATCAACTGTAATAAGCCTCAAAACGAAGACCATCATAAACTGCAGAAATCACGTGAACATAGAAAAAAGGGGTTGTATAATGACTCAAAACCAAGGTATTGTAAAATTATAATTTTGCCAAGAGAAAGTAAATAAGAACACAAAAGGTAACCAGTTAAAACAAAGGAAATGGACTTTTATTATTCATTTACAAATTTATCAAACTGATTAGAAGGAAGCGATTTTGAGAGCTCTTTTGCCTCCAGTTAGGCTCAGTTTCAACTGGTCGCCCTTTGATCAGACACCACTTTACATACGTTTCGTAAAATTCAAACTGATGTGTGCACACATGAAATTATGTACTCCAGAACTATGCTAAAATCGGCTCTTTTAGCCGATTTTAGCATAGTTCAACTGGTTTTGATTATTCCTTGACCATTCATTATGCTTCTACGAAACTAGCCTTTCTTGTGATTGTCTGTAGTCATAAGTAAATCGGACTAAAGGACAACCATCTTGATGCAGTCTTGAGTGCTCTGAAGTTTTCTCTCGTGTTTCTGAGAGATCACTAACTCCGTCTTCTAACCGCAGTGTGACATGGGCTTCTTAAAATGGCCATTGTATTCTTTTGTTGAGATGTCAGGGACTCGTGTATTCTCTCGTATCCCAATTTGCAACTGGACCTTTGTCCACTACAGGAAAATCTTGCCTCAATCACAACCGCTGCTGGGGTAGAAGAAGAAAAGTTCGCTACATAAAATTCCAGATAGGACGGTTTGGTGCAGTTATAACCCTCTGACATGTAAAATGACACATTTCTATTTCACATCGACGGGTATGAAAAAAAAAAAAAAAGCCATGGATTCAGATAAAAAAAATTCGCAACTTATGCTTTTCTGAGTACATACACTTAAAAAAAAAAAAAGATTTCTAAGGTCGAACTCAATGAAGTCATGGACATGTGGTGAACTTATTCAGAACATCATAAATCACGCGAGTTTTCATTAGATAAGAAGGGAATTTGAGATTTGCGCCAGACTTTGTACCAGAACATCAATGACTAAAAAAAAAGGAGGGGGGGGGGGAATAAACTTAAATAGAAATCGTGTCAAACGAGTGATTTAAGGTAGAGCAAGTCTGTTAGCAAGGAAATCAACCTTCTCAACCCCCCTCCCGAAGGGGGAGAGCAAGCCAGACCTGCAGAAACCCATTATACAAATCAGCTTAATGAGCGAAGCATAATGGCCGTCCTATCAGCAAACAACGATATCAGCTTTCGACGGAAACACGCTGTCGCAGTGTGGATACCGTAAACGTGTTAAGTATTTTCTATTATCTTACGCGTGGGCTCCGCTTAGGCAAACACCGGCCAGATGACGTAAACATCAGGTTGCTGACGCCACCGAAGCAGCAATGCAGGCTCCGTGGAGCGTTCGGGTGACGCTCGTATGTGGGATGTGCGTTCCCCACCAGAGCCCGTATCCATGGTGATCGGCATTGAATTCGTTCATTACTGAACGGCAGTACTGTATTCGGACCGACAAGCATCATTCCGATTTGCGTGGGAGAGAATTCAACACTCATCAGTAAACATGGACAACGTCTACTAACCTCGAAAGAACAATGGATTTGTATTTAGAGTGTTGAGTTCGCATCCGAGGTTATTTTTTTTCCTTGCGGTGCTTACCCACGCAACAGGTAGCTCAAGAAGGTCAAGGTCGTGAATAGTACGGAGAACGACTACCTCATCCAGGTTTGCTGCTTCGCTTAATGAACACACCCGGATAAAGGGTGTGTTCATTAAGTCCAAGCCAACATTAAAAGGTGTTGCCGTGGGAATTCTTTTAGGATCGTGTGAAATGTATGCAGAACCTTTACGTTATTTGGATTTGAGAGTAATTTAGAAAGAAATGTTTCGAAATTAAAAGCGGATGATTAATTTTTGCTCAGTTTTGTTTCCCTCAACCCCCCCCCCCCCCCCCACCCCTTATTAAACATGCGATATGTCCTCGAAATGAGAAATATGCTTTTGCCGGTTCTTTAGTGCACAAACCGACAGATTATCCATTTTTTTTATTCCTAGTAAGCGTCATCGGTAAATTTGAAGCAATTCAGTTCAATTATTAACCAGGCGCTATTCAAAAGATATACTGACTCGAGAATGTCAAACTGCGAAATGGATTTAGCTCGTCATCAGCTAGTCACATGATTTGTTATGATGTAATGCATTTAGGAACCATTTAATGTCCCATTTGAACCAAGCACGGCGCAATTTCACAAAATTCTAGGAAAGCTGCCCTTACTTCTTGACGTAACATCAGTTCTAAAATTTATGTAGAACGTGTTGGAAGTCGACGCCTAATTATTTATTATGGCCATTCGGCGGTCCATTTTGAAGCCGTGGTTTTTATCCGAACGTGTGTTTTTCTTCGTGAGAAATACTCCATGCTTTGTAAGTTAATAACCTATTTTCAGATGCAAATACTTTTGTTAATAAATAAAATAATCGAAGAAAATTCATTAAGAATGAGTTAAAAAGCTGATGTAATCACCTCGGTTACATCAGATGCTGCAGTGTAGATAACAATCGGACAATAACACAGAATGAGGTCTGTTCGCCGAAACGGCAATTAATCCATCGGATAATGGAAAGACGAAAGGGAAAACGCCCAGCTGAGCAACAAGATGTCGTCGTCACAAATGCATCTTCCGGTGGCTCTTCAGAGCATCCCCCCCCCCTCTGTTTACCTTGCTTGCGGGCTTTAAGCCCGCAAGCAAGGTAGATATTTGTGTTTATATTTGTGGGCTTTAAGCTCAGTCCTCTTTCCAGCGTGTGGGTTTCAATAGACGTCGCTTATTCGCGTGAATCGATAGGATTCACGAGCCTTTTGTGTTCCCTTAAGAGAAAGACAATCGTTTTTCCGATTTCTACAACAAGTGCAAAAGAAATCACACCCGACGTATTGTAAAGGCGAAGAAAGGTGAGCTATGGCTCGTCCAAGCACTGGGAGGAAGTGCGTGTGATATCCTCTTGGCGACTACCGGAATAAGTCATAAACAGCAAAAAGTACGGAATAGTCGTTAAAAACATCTGGAACGGGCACTCGTAAGATATTAGGAAGGGCTGCTGTTCACTTAGCGCTGCAACCGAATGTGCCTCGGTTGTTGTTACGCATGAAACACCCACAATTGAAGGGAAAAAGTGGAGTTCTTTTTGCGGCAAAGAGAAATGGAATCCTTTTACTGTAACTCTGCTATAACGCGTTACGGAAAACTTACGCAATTACCGAAACCGCCGAAGTGAGCTTTGTTTCTTAACGTTGACATTCTGTGAAAAAATTTCAATCATTCTCGGAATAAAAAAAAAAAGTTGAATTTTAGTGTGGTGTTGCTGGTTGAAGTACAAAAAGGTTCTAATTCGCTTTCGTGACGTGTGGGGGGAAGGGGGGAGCGCTTGCAATGATTCGCGAGTCTAGTGCACTCTGAAAAATAAACTGAGTAGGGTATTTTGTAAAAAACAAAATCGGATTCTAACATAATGATAAAACGTGTATGCTGCTTTTTCCCTCAGATTTTTTTTAAGTCCAAGCCAACATTAAAAGGTGTTGCCGTGGGAATTCTTTTAGGATCGTGTGAAATGTATGCAGAACCTTTACGTTATTTGGATTTGAGAGTAATTTAGAAAGAAATGTTTCGAAATTAATAACAGCAGAATAACTCGAAATATACAAACGTTAATACGTAATTTATAAAAGAAAAGATCGCAAGCCGCTCCTTGCACGTAGAAGCTTTGATAGTTTTGAAAAATTTAATCTCAAACGGCAAATATTGTTTGCCTATTTGAATATCGAATAACGGCGGATGTGCTGTCCTTTCTTTATAATTATTTTAATTCTTCATTTTGGCATCGCAAAGTCTTTTTAAAGTAATTATTGAAGAAAAGAAAAAAATTCCTTAAAATAATGTCGAATAGTGCGCAACAAAAAGTTTCTGTTGAGAGCTCCACTGAAATAGCAACTTATTTCTGAGTTAAAACTCCCACCTGTTTTTATTTATTTATTATTATTTTTTTTGTTAATGCTTTTTGCAGAAAAACCGGAAGCGCTATCAAATGCACAAAAAAAAAAAAAAGACACTATTTAATGACTGTGAGGTGCATTCGAAAGATTGAGTCTCCGAGTGCTGAGGGAGCTGAAGAACATTTAAGCACAAAACGTAGGTCTACGAAACACTGGCGTGAAGAGTAACCTGCGATGGAGGACCAAAGAGCTGTCCTGTACTGCGACAACGAACATGGAGAGATTCTCTCCTTCTGGTGATCCGATGCCACACCTCCAGTCAGCTCACTCTTCATGCTGATGACCTCGTTGATTGTTCTGTAGCGGAAACAAACTAAAGAATTGTTAAGGACAGATCTCCCCCCCCCCTTATGATTACTACGAAAAAAATATTCAGAAATATTCTAAACCGAGTCTGTGCTGAAATCAGTAAGATTTTTTTTTTTCCTACATTCGAATCCCTTAGTAAGAGTGGATGTTTGTAAATGTCTTTAGGTTCTAGATGGGAACCATCTCCTGTTGCTTACTGAATGCACCAGATGCCTTTGAAACATTTCCAAGTTTGAGCTTTACAGCATGGATTAAACGATTATCTTACCCTTAGCAGTGCTTGCGGAATTTCGTTTGTTACGCTTAGAACGGCTCCTCTAACAGCCATCAATTGCAGGTTGCTTTTCACTTACAAGTTTAATGTCCTGATTTTGTCCTTCATGATTTTACAGTAATTCGACACACACTGTGGCAGGTAGAAGGAATAAAAAAACCCTTTCGCCATTGGATTTGAAGATCTGCCGAAAGGTGGAAAATGAAACAGGGCTGTTGCACTTTTTTTACATCTAAGTTTTAAGAATAAAGATCCATCAGATAATGTGCGATCGGGATCAAAGCTGGCAACCCCATTCCAAAGTTATATGTTAAATAAGATCGGGGAGTACTTAATAGGTCTTTTATTGCCAAATATCATGAGATGCTTATCATAAACACAACCACGTAAAAAAAAAGTGTATTCTTACATGAAAATGGCCATTTCTTAGGCCAGTGTTTGAATATGAAATACAAAGTTTTGGTTTTCGTTCGAGGACAGTCAATCGTTCGTAACGATTGACTGTCCTCGCTCATTCATCCTCCAAATGCATTTTTCTGCAGAAACGACTAATTTAGAAGATTTTTTATAAAATTGCAAACAGTCGTTACGGTTTGTGACGCAGGCAAATCGTCATAAAGAAGACGCCAAAAACTGATATATTTTTTTTCCTCTTCTTGTCATAATAATAATAATAACACTCCGTTCCAATCAGGTCAATGGGGTGGAGTAATGAATCAGCAAATGCATACGACACTGAAAGACCGCTGCAGTAATCATTCCATATTTACGGAGGAGAGTCTAAAGGGACAAAAGCGCGTACTGCAAAATTTTCCTTGGTGAGGGTGAATACTGGATGACCTTAATTACTCTTTTCGAATGGCGTTTCATGTGGACCACACGGAGCTTCCGAATCAATAGCTTGGCGACGTTTGCGCAATCCCCCCACCACCACCACCACCATTTGGAATGATTTCCATTACCACGCAAATAACCTTAATCATAAGATTCTTATATTTAAGGCCGAAAGCAATGTGCGGCACCGCATCAGTAAAGCTGGCACACCTCTCGGCACCAACAGGGATATAAGTATCGATGATGTACGTAAAAACATTTCCAAGCACGGAGTTCTTGGAAAGATTACGAAATGCGTTAGACGTAGGAGACCGTTAAAAATACGATACGTGATGCTCCCCGTAATGACTTCGGTGATTAGATTAAAATGTACCACAAGGAAGAAACAAACGGGCGACAGTTTTTTTTTTTTTTTTTAATTAGAAAGTTGCAATAAACCGTCTTAGTGATTGAAGTGCTGTGGGATTGCTCGTGACAATGGACTATTTGTTCATATTTTAAGTAGCATTCTGAAGTTTACACATCCAAAATTTCCGCAATACGTAAATAGATGTACGATGTGGTACCTACAGAAGAACGCGCACATCGAATGGGCGTGAGAGAGAAACAGATTCTCAAACAAGATCATGTCTCTCTTCTCAGGCTAATCTTCATTTGCAGTTTTTCGTGGCACGAACCATCCCAAAAAACGCTGGTGTTTTTCTGAACCACCTTAGTTTCGTCGATTCCGACGGAATCGGCGAAGGACCTTTGGATTTCATTCAATTACCATTCTAACGATTCTTTAAATTTTTTTTTTTTTTTCTGAAGCGTATTTCGATTATTCGAAGAATTTTCTGCACACACTGAATGTGCATTCAGTCAAAAGAATGAATCAGTTTAACTAACATCCGTAAAGAGTATAGCAGTAGACCCACGGTACCATTCTTTTCTCCTGCATACTCCCCCAATACACACACACACACCAAGTTCTACCTTCTCGTTTTTACAATACCCCAATATGGACAATCTGTCCATCGTGTCTATTTTTTTTTTGTCCTCGAATTTAACTGTTACACATGATTTTCAAAAATGTACTATACTATAAAATTAAGAATATTTTTTTATTATCACACCTTTAAAATGGTTTAGCTGACAAAAAAAGACTTCATCCGAGGATGCAGCACAGACTTTGTGAAGGTTGTGAGACTGCAGCTGAGGATTTAAGTGGTTGTCGGTTCGGTATTCGTTTTGAATCCATGCTATTAATTTTCGTTCTTCATGAATATTTTTTATTTTAACGATGTACCTTAATATTTTCATTTCAGTGTGGTATCTGTATTTATCTGCTGTATAATTTTCGATTTTTTATTCTCGTTCCATATTAGTGAACTGTTCAACAAATACCAATTACTTTCGCTATTTTGACCTTCGCACAATGCTGCAACTTCCCTTGCTCGGGACTGAACTTATGCAAACAAACAACATTTAATATCCCATTCATAAAACACAATTTCGTTTCTCTGAAAACGAACAAAAGTAATAACATCGAATGGCCAGGAAAGCATCCCTTTTCCATCCACTTTATTATTTTTATTATTGAGAGAGACCTCCAGGGAGTCAGGGACTCATACCACACGCACCAGTTTTATACTTATTCTTGAATTCATTCACACTGTTTGCACACACAACATCCAACGGCAGTCCATTCCAAGCACGCACCACCCTCTGAGAGAAAAATCTAGCCCTCACACCCTTCTTGGCAGCCTTCATTCTCAGCTTCCAATTGAAAAATTCCATCAATTGAAATCCTGTATGACCCTTTCAGCAGTTTGTAAGTCTCAATCATATCATTCATCTTTCTCCTGTTTGCTAGTGATTGCAGTCGACAAATTCTCAGCCTGTCTTCATAATCAGTATTCTACAATACTGATATCATTTTTAACACTCTCCCTTGCACTCTCTCCAATATATCAGAATCACAATGGAAACCAGGAGACTAGACCTGCGCATAATAGTCCAAGTGAGGTCTTGTCAAGGCCTTGTAAAGAGGCAAAATAACATCCTTCTCATACGAACGTTCATTTCAGCATTGCAATTATCTTTTGAGTTGTATTTGCAATCTTTGCCACATGGCCCCTGAACTTCAACTTCCTATCTATTAACACTCGAAGATCCCTCGCCTCATCAGTTTCTTCAAGCATAATCCCACCAATATAATACAACATTAGATATCTAATCACGCCGAAGTGAATGACTTTACATTTACTGACATTGAACTGACACCCATTTTTCCCATGCCCACAATTTCAGCCTTGTACTCTCTCCAATTGCCTATTCAAATCATTCTGCAAAGATTGCATATCAGCAGCATTCATGATTACCCTATCTATCTTTGCATCATCAGCAAATAGTTGTATGTCGCTTGTCAAATCCTTCCCAATATCATTCATGTACAGGTTGAATAACAGTGGACCAAGCAATGATCCTTGTGGTACACCACCACTTGCTACCTTAAACCTTGCAGACTTAGATCCCCCGTATACCACTTTTTGATATCTGTCAGTCAGCCATCCTCTTATCCATGCTAATATTGTTTAACCCAAACCCATATTCTCCAATTTATGCAGCAGTCTGCCACGTTGTATTCTGTCAAAAGCCTTAGCAAAATCCAAAAGTATCATGGTGTATTCATTCGCCTTATCTAGTTCAATGGTAACCTTGTTATAGAATGTGAGCAAGTTGCTAAAACACGACCTTCCGTTAGTAAACCTATGTTGTTCATTGCAAAGTAGAGATTCACTGTCCATCCATTTCTCAATGCGAGTCCTTTATAAACATCATTATTACTACTGCAGCAGATTTTTAAGAGGTTCGTTTCTTATAGAATGCCTTTGCTCATCCCGCCCCCTTTACACCATAGCATTAGCTGCTTCGACTGTAAACTGGCTTAACGGACGAAAAGCAGTAATCCAGAGCCATTCACCCTCGAAAACCGAATCAGATTGTCTCTTTTAAACTTAATCCCACTAACAGAAGTTTCATAAAATGTAGTTCTTACATGATTGTATCGCAACGAACCGGTCAAATAATACTGGTGCAAAGAATCTTAAATACATTAAATACTTCACTTAAATTCATTCACACTGCAGGCACTCATCACCTCCGAAGTTCTATGTTTGGTCCCTGGAGCAGGGTTGCGGATTATTAATACCAGAGATCTCCAGTGGCTCGGCGAGAGAGGACATGTCATCCACACCGGCTGCCTTCACTTAAATTCATTCGCACTGCATGCACTCATCACCTCCAAAGGCAAGCTATTACAATCTCTCACCCTAGTCACCCCTGTTTGCATTCATTCTCAGCTTTCATGGATGCGTTTCATAAAATAAAAAATTCAATTCGCTGCTGGCATCCTGCATGACTCTTTCAGACGTCTGTTGATCTCCGTCATATTCTCCTGTTTAAGAACTTGCCGACGCTAGCAATCGCTCATATTCTGCATTTCACACTCTCCACTGTATCTGCATCACATCAGAAAACACCAGATCTTCGCACAATAGTCAAGAGGAGGTCGTATCAAAGGCTAATAAGAGACAAATTACTTCCTTATTCTTACGTGTCAACGTTCGTTTCAGCATTGCAATTATCCTCTGAGTTGAATTCGCAAGTTTTTCTATATGGCCCTTCAAGATCCCTAGCTTAATCCTGCCAATATAACACGCCATTGGATATCTCATTACCTTACGTTTAGAACTAACAGCCACTATATTGCACTCCTGATTATTCTGCTTATCTTTGCATCATCAGTAAGCATTGCCAAATTCTTCTTCCCATTGTCATTGATGTAAAGATTGAATAACAATGGACCAAGGACTAATCCCTGGGCTACATTGGTCAATCTTGTAGACCCACATATCACTTTTCGAAATCTTTAAGTTAGTAATCACTTATCCAAGCTAATATTTTATAATCCAATCCCATATTCTCCAACTTATACAGCAGCCTTCCGTGCTGAATCTTGTCAAAAGACTCAGCAAAGTCCAAACATTCCCACAATTCAGACTTATTCAAATAATTTAGCAAGTGTTGCATTTCTGATTACCCTGCCTGTCTTTGCATCATCAGCAAATAGCTGCATTTCACCTGTTAAGTCCTTCTCAATATAATTAACGTACATATTGAATAACATCCCCAATACACGACATGATATATGAGTTCTAACTAACATATTGAGAAATGCATTAAACTTCCCTCCCTCGATAAGTCTTTGGACTCCTTGGAGGTGTCATGTAGTAATAATAATAATACACTACTTTTTTGATACGTTAGTCAGGCAGCTTCTTATGAACGCTAATACTACTTTATAATTCAATCGCATATTCTTCAGTTTATGTAACAGTCTTCTATACATGGTGAATGGACGTGACGGTTGAGTCACACCGTTTCTTACACATTATAAAATGTGACGGTTGATTTACACCTCGTGTAACGGAACCGTCGCATTATTATGACTTGATCAAATTATTCAAACATGAAGCTTCTTCCTTAGTAAACCCTAATTTTATAATAAATAAATTTTAAAAAATCCTTAGCCCACTCAAGGTACTAATAATACTGCAACTTGACGACCTTTTGTGGGTGGGAGTCACTTAAAAAAAATGAAGGTCGCGCTTCAGCACATCTACAAACAACGTGTTCCCTCTTTAAACAAGAGCCAACGTTCATTTGTCTAAGGCAGTATATATCGTACTTCTTTACTGACAAAAAAATAAATAAAGCAAACAAATCCACCACATCGCATCGGGAAGCTGAATTGTTATATCAAATCCGTTCTTCACTGTTACCGCTCGCGGTTCGGCTTCCGGGAAGATAATCATAGTAACGCCGAATTGCTTTAATAAAGCCTTGAATGACAAGGCAAAGAGAAAGTGGGCAGTGGAAACTGCGCCCATTCTGAAAATTCCATCCCGCGAGTAATGATCCGTAAAATCAGAATGGCACCCGCAACGAAAAAGCGGAGTAAAAATTAACGCAGAGTCCATCGTCGATTCCTTTGCATCAAGCAGAAAGAAAAGGAGACGTTTCTCCCATTCGATAAGTTTGTGACGCAAGACTGCCGCCTGTATCTGTCATCCGGGGGGGGGGAGGAAGTATCTCTCACACTTTGTTCGCGGGCCGTCTCCATCCATCAAGTGGACATCGAGCACATCTGACAGGTTGGGTTGATTACCTGCGCCAGTCAACTTAAAGGAAAACGGATACTGACAACTTTTGTTATTTGCCTCGCTTCCTCGAGCTTATTGACTTCCTCTCCACCCTTGATATGGATATATGGGCAAAGATAACATCCGCATTACGCGCTGCTAACGGGGCCGTGCAAATGGCCTTAGCTCGATCGTGTGTGCGGCAGGATGGCCTCCCTGCGATAAGCCGGGAGTAATAAATTCTCGAAAAAATTAAAACGAAGCCGAAGAAAATCTCACCGAGGGAACGAACGTAATTTATTAGCTGATGCTGGTTTCTTTTAATGCGGCGGATCCATTTCTTCGCACTCGCATTTCTCTTTTCAATCTTCCTCACTAAGATTTACAGTTCTGCAAATTCAAAGCAATAAAACACCTTCTCGTTGAAGGAAATTCACCTCCATGCTTGAAACAAACGGAATTTTAGGTCTCATTTCTGAACCCGAACGCACTTGTCTAAGTTACAAGCGATTTAAAAAAAAAATCTGTGAATGAAGACCCGAGTGATCATAAAAGTGATTAGTAAATTATTTCTCTGGTCTATCGAGTGGACGATAGTCAAAGTAAGATGCTCCGGTAATACATGCATTACAATCCGATCACTGAAGGTGGAAAATGGGAGGTTCCATAGCAATTTGACTGCAGTAAAAAATTGGGTTTCTCATATTCTGGAGATGGACATCGAATCATTCTAGTTTAAAGTTTTCTTAAATTCATAAAGATCTTGTGAGATTCTTTAAAGGAGCTAAGGTACAATAAGATCATTGGTTTCCACTTTAATTCTAAGCTCTTTTCTTTTCCCACTGCAAGTTTCCAAAATTCCAAGTCTGACTGCAAGGTACGTCTTAGCTTGCATAGAACTTCAAGTTATGCATTGCTGCACCCCTCTATGAACGTGACTTGGCAGAATGGCAAGTGGAATATGAAAGAATTCTGAACGATGATTCCCAGTTTCATTTATTTCAACCGAATTTCTTACCGTAATAGTAATTCTGACACGTATCTTGGCTGACAACAGAGAAGGAGGTAGTGAAGAAACTACGATAAAAATGTAATAAAATTCTTAATTATTTGAAAGTATTGACATGAAACTTATTTTATCATTAATTTTATATTCTCGGTAATACTTGTAAATGCGCACTTAAAATATAATTAAAAATCAGTTGTGATCCACAGGGAGGGTATTTCTCCAAAACAGGCAGATTGTCCATCATCATAATTCGAATTTAAAAAAAAAAAACCTTTTGAAGGAGTGAAGAAAAAGAAAGTATAAAAATGAAAACGTCTTCAGATCCGAGCGGTCTAGTGCGGGATATCTTTCACGTAAGCTTCGTCTGGGAGTGGATGCGATTGACACTTGTACAGCTAAACTGTAGCTTCTCCAAGTTTGAACGTTGGCTTAAGGAGTTTTGTAAGGCTATTCTACATCGGCCAATCTTAAGTAGGAGGTTGTCATCCGTAAAAAACATTCCAACAGAAGTCATTGTACCCTCTTTGTATTCTTTCTGACTTCTTCCCACCGAAGGCTGTAAACCTACGATGCATTAGTACTGTGTGGGCCAAAGTATTTTTTTAAATTTATATTTTACAGTATCAGGGAGCCACTTCAGCCCATCTTACGCCAAGGGATGAAATCCCCCCCCCCCCGTAAAAACAATTATGAACATCTTTGCCCACGACGAGACTCGAACCTACAGCCTGTTGCTTAGAGAGCAGGTGCGCTATTGGTCAGTATACGCGCATTCATCCCCCGTGATTTCCAGATGCATGCGTTAATTCACTTCGTACGCGTTCTGCCCCGGTCGATGAGTCTGACCTGCTCTGACGATGATGATGTAACATTAGCCGAAGTAATTAAAAACGTCACTTGCTTTTATGATTGTAAAAAAACTTGTAAGGTTTACGTCTTTGTGACATAATAAGAGTGATGTATTAAGTTTTCCTTTAGAAAGTGTGCGATTTTTTAAGTTCTTACGAAAAAGAGGAAGCAAAAAGAACCGAACTTCTTATATTGACTTAACGAAGAAACGCTTTGCAGCGCAATCAATACTCGTGCAGGCCACTGATGCAACACTGTCAAACAGGAGCTGCATCGGTCACGAGATACACTGATAAGATGCAGATGTGTGGTGGACATCGCATCTTCAGAATGTAATTAGAAACGGAAAATTCATTTTTTTAAATGTATAACAACAGTTCGATGCGCTGATTGGCTGAAACTGGTTACTAAGCAGATGTGTCGTTTATATGTAAGACAGACTGGAGGGTCTTTGTGGGATGAGATTACTTTTAAGAAAATTTTCTATTTATTGTGGTGATGCGTGAACCGAGCCGAATTCTATTTCGCCGTCAGAAAGAATACAAATGACACTTTAATGTGTAGATGGTGTGGCGTACGGTTTCCGAGTCCACGGAATTTTCCTGTTCCGGCACTATGCAATTTCCCTCATGAAAATAAATGTTTTATAAAACGCGTCAACTGCTACTAAACGAATGGCACGATTAAGGTCGAGTCAATTTTCTACTGAGCTTTCACGCCCAAAATTCTGCACCCTCGCTCCATCTGTCGTTTCGAGACTGTTCCAGATTCTTAAATCGGCAGTGTTTTGTTTGAATATCAAATAACGAAAATTAATGAACCAAACGATCCATTAGCAATAGAATCTCATGAAAGGAACGAAGCGAAATTTATTCAGCTGTTGCAAGACAACTTCCGCAGCAAGTGTCAGAAGGAACTCGAGATCAAAGAATATAAGACCCGATTATAGTGTCGGAGGATTGTTTCAGTAAAAAGACGACTTTCTTTTCTATCTCCAGTTAGTGACATCGTCATACTGCACTGACGGAGGAAGTAGAAAAGGTCATGTGCTGAACTTCAAAGCAGGAAATTATGACCGCTGTCAGGAGAATACTCGGAGTTCATTTCCATGGTAGCAGGTGCTGCCGTGCGAAGGGAATGGGAAGCATTTAAAAATATACCAATGACGCAATAGAGTTTGAATAATAAATGGAGTCGGAGTGAAATGGGCGTGCACTCTTATTAAGCAAGAGATCCGTAAGAAAAGGATCATTGGAAGGAATATTGTGTGCATAAGGATGACGTCAATTATGAAAATTACAAGGAGAAGGTCCGAAGAGTTACACATTGTACGGAACTAAGTTTGAGTAAGAGAAGAAATAGAAATGTTCAATGCGGATGAAAGAAGAGATTGTTCAACTAATAAGTGCCCATTTTGCGAACAGCTATCAATCTGGTGTATTGGGGACATTGGAGCTGTTGCATTAACTGAATTCTGTTCGGTTGGGACTGGTGGACTATCAGCACGGATACTAAAAGCTGCTTCAACTGAACCGGCTGTTCATTTCAGTAAAATTATGGAAACTACAACCGTGTTAGGAATAATTACTTCAAATTCCCGACGTTTCAACCATCTGGAGTATACACAAAGACAAGTTAAATTATATTACAGTATGCTAAAGCGACAATGATTTGATCAACCGTTATTCTACTGGCCTGACCTCTAATGGGAAAAAAACTACATGAAAGCTATATTCTATTTTTAACATTTCCTTAGAAAGATCAGCTTGACCATAGTTATTATATTTAATGTGCCATTTATGTTCCTTTTTTCTGATAGGAATTGAGAGTCTTGTTTCCCCTATATAGGACAAATTACAGGTGCAATGAATACGGTATACTCCAAAGTGGGCCAGCAGAGGGAGTGGATCCTTGGATGAGTTGAATAAGTTTTTAATTTTGCGTGGCATTAAGGATGTATTTCTGTAGCATTCTGTTTATTTTATCTGATGTCCCTTCAATGTATGGAATGGTTACAGTTTTATTGCAATTTGGTTTATTTTTATTTTTAAGTGTAGTCTTGTGAAGAATTTTGTTTATAGTATTTTGGCTGTAACCATTTTTTAGGAATATATGGCTGATATTTCATCATTTTTTTTTATTCATATGGAGTTTCCTCCCTTTTCTCCCCCGTCCCTATTGGGGCGTTAAGTATTTATGGCTGTAGATCCGTGTGTTCACGGGGCCGGTTTGCCTGCTTGCGGAATGAAAACCCCCAGATAAACTGGGGGTAAAAACCCTGCTGTCCACGCCCCAGACCGACTAACTTGGCTATGGCTGAGGAAGATCCTTAAGCTCCTCACGTCGGCGACGGGAATCGAACCCAGGACACTCCTTCCCCAGGCATATGGTTGCGAAGCGCAAAGCCACTAGGCCAACTATTTCATCATTGATGATTCAATGAATCATCAAAGCCAGTATGCCATCATTTTGGCCAGTATGTGTAGCCGGTAAACAGTGAAGGAAAGACTGCCAGAAGGAAGACGTGTGACAAGTATATCTAGAAACGGAAGTGTGTTTTGACTTTCAATCTCAATTGTGAACTGTATGCGTTTGTGTTGTTTATTTAGGTGGCTGAGGAAAGTGTCTAATGTCTGGCGACTGTGGGACCAGATCGCGAAAACATCGTCAACGTATCAAAGCCAGACTTTGGATTTTAAAGGAGAGGAATCTAGAGCACGTTGCTCAAAATATTCCACATAAAAGTTAGCAATTGGTGGGAGATAATGGTGAGCCCATGGCTATGTCTTCTTTTTTGTAAGTAGAAAGTGTTTTGCCACACAAAATAGTCAGAACGTAGTACATGCGCAAAGAAGGCTGTGATATCTGGCGGGAATTTGTCCTGTAATAGAAGGATTGTGCCATTGATTGGGACATTTGTTAAAAGGACAGAGAGAAGTCAAACTGACTAATAAATTTTTTTTTTTAGCGTGATGTCTTTAAAGTTTCTAGGCTAGATGATAATTAGGGCTGTCGATACCTTCAACTAATTGCCGAAGCGGTACGTTCTGCTTGTGAATCTTGAGAAACCCCGGGGAGCGAGCGTAGTGCAGAAGTAGTTTTTTTAACTGTGTCTGTGGACCAGGATGTGACTGATTTAAGTAGTTCATCTGTTTTCTTTTTAATCCGATTGGTTGGGTTATAGTTCGTAGGTTTTTTTGGCTTGGCTGTATGAGTTGGGTCTCACTGCAGGAGTGAAAAGAATATGTGATAATCCCATTGCACTTGGTGGTGCAAAGACTGATGTATCGACCTATCAGAATCTCTGGAGTGGTGGTGAAGATTTTAACTTTTAGAAATAATTGGTAAGAGATTGCATACATAAATGGCTTGGCAGAATCTATTGTATCCCTTGATGAACAGCATGGATTACTAAGGAAAAGTCCTGTTTGAGTAACTCGGAAACATTTTATTTTAGGCATAAGAATCACTATTGAGATATCCGATGGCGTACTATATCGGTGGGATTATGATAGAAGAACTGACCAGTCTAGGGATATTGGAGGTTTAGTAGATAAGATGGTGGAGAAATTCTTCAATTAAACAACGGAGACGTGCTGTACCATAGAGGCGAAGATAAGGAAAGAATCGGTGGAGTTGGATTCATGATTAACAAAAGATTGAAGAAAACAACATAATAGAATTTGACATCATATCTGATCGAATAGGAAGCATTATTGTGGTTTTAGCACAAAGATCATATTCAAGTTGTACCACAGATTGTTGAACTGTGTAATGTGTCAGGGATCCACTTTTGGACTTGTAGAAGGATGTTGCATAAATTGGAGAATATCGGATTGGGTTATAAATCTGATTTGGATAAGTGGACTGTTGGCTGACATATCAAAAGTGGTGTATGGGGATGCGAGTCGACAAGATTTAAGGTGAGTAGTGTGTGTGTGTCCCAGAAATCAGATCTTGGTCAATTGTTATTCAATCTTATCTTTACATTGATGATATTGGAAAGAACAATTCAGGAGACAGATCTATTTGCTAAATGATGCAGAGATAGGCAAGGTAATCAGGAATGCAGCTGACATGTAGCACTTATTGATTTGAATAAGCTGGAATTGTAGACATAGGACAATGGCTATTAGTTCAGTGTGTGCACTTTTATCACTATTGAGATATCCGATGGCGTACTATATCGGTGGGATTATGATAGAAGAACTGACCAGTCTAGGGATCCTGAAGGTTTAGTAGATAGGAAGTTGAAGTTCATGGACTATATAGCAAATACAACTCGAAGGATAATTGCAATGCTGAAACGAACACCGACATAAGAGTAAGGAAGTCAGTTTGCCTCTTTAACAGGCTACAACCTCATTTGAACTGTTATGAGCATCGCTGTTTCCGAAGTGATGCAGATAAGATAAAGCGCTGTGGAATGTGGATTATGAGGAAAGATTGAGAATTTGTCAGCTGCAGACGCTAGCAAAGAGGAATGACGGAGACCTACAAACTTCCGAAACGGTTGTGTACGGGATTTGGTCCACTTATCCAAATAAGACCGAACGGTGATTGATCCTTATAATTCTTTAATTTCCGATATTGGGAAGATTAAATTTTTAACCTTCAGAATATGCGAGGGGAGGAGTCCAGCAATTTGTTACTTTAACCTATCACCGAAAAAAAGTGTTTTTGGACATGTTCAGGTTTGACTCTTTGATATTTCTGCCATAAAGACTTTCATGTTTTCTCTATAAAAAAATGGAGTGCACCTCAACGGCCAAGTAGCTATTTCATACATCACTTACTTAGAAAAGCGACCCGAGGGGATTTTGTTTTAGACAGAATCAACTGTAATTCGTTCTCAAATAAGCCTCTGAACAGACAAGCAAACTTTTCATTGAGGAAAGTATCCGTAATCTTTATCCGGCTTATTGAGAGCCGTTTTCTACCTGATCGAATGGAGGTTTGAGTCTCACGTAGTAAACAAATGTTTGTGAATGACTTTAGATAGTAGATGGGTTTCATTGTGCGGTGTGAGAACCAACCGCTTGCTTACGTGCTATTGGTTTACTACTGTGAGTGAGATTGACATTAAAAAAAGCCAGTGGCCGTTTTAACACGTTCTTTCTATATACGAAGTACTAACATTGTTCAGTATTAAATGGAAAACTTTTTTTGCATTTAATTTAATACACATCTCCATGTTTAGAAAGAATTGAGGTGTATATTAATACACCGTACGGAATAATTGAAGCTGGCAGTCAGAGATTTAAGTGTACTGAATGATATTGGAGAAAAATCGCAGGCACTTGGAACAATCGATTATAGAAACAATACAAAGATAAGAGTTACGCCTTTTTTAAAAAAATTAATTCAAAAGAAGATGTAACTTTTATTTTTAGATCTGAATTGAAGATTGTGGAAGTTTTGGTATTTTTGTAGTGCGAGGCTTGTCAACTGAGAAAGAAGGGTCCTGCTGCATCAACAATTCTGTGTTTTACAGTCAACTGAATGGAAGCAAGAGATTAGATGAAATAACAAAGCCTTTTGGAGCACCAGCTTGATTCTCATCAGACTTCAGTATCAAAGATTCATGCAACATGATGTGCCTCCAGAGAGAAAGTTGACAACTCAGCTGCAGCAATGAAGCTTACCTAATAAGTGTTTGTGCCAAACCACTCAAACGCCTTAGAAATATGAACATTAATGGTATCCACTTTGGACAAACTGGACATTGATTGGTGAGGGAGGGGGACATTTTTCAAGATCGTCTTTGCAGGAGTTAAAGGAAAAAGTAAGAAGCAATGGACTGGATTTTTCTGTGGGCAGTGATGCAGCGGAACTCTTCAAGTGCAAGAAAGGCTGAAGTATTGTTGGACAAAAGTCACAGCCAATAGCTTTGGCAAGAAACCCGAAAGTATGGCTGATTTCGACATAATGCAAATTTTCTTCTTTCCATTCTCTTAAAAAGTAGTTCTGGATGTGTTGATAGTTTGCTAGTAGCTATTTCAGGTTTTGGATTAAGCTGAAAAGAAAATTGTAACTGAGATACAACCGCAGCACAGACTTGGAGAACCCTGCGCTTCGAAAAGGGACAGGAATTTAACATGGAATGGGAATAAATGTTTCCATATCAGTAAACGATTGCTTTGGTGATACGTTCAGGGCAAATATTCGGATCAGAAGACCGAAAACAATGCAACAAAAATAAGTCACGAAGAACGAACTTCTTTTCCATCTGTGTGTGTGTTCGTTCTTTGGAACAACGAATACAACTCTCCAAGAAACTTGTTATCAGATTCCTTCTTTCTACCTAACCACTTCCCCCCCCCCCTCCACTGTTGTATTATAGGTATCGCGCTAGTTGAAAATATAAGTAATTCTGTACTATTAAGATGAGTGAACATTCTTAATTTTAGAAGTGGTTTGTTGCTGTCATGCTGTATTTCCTTACAACAAAATATGTTCCTGTGTAAGAATGACAGAAAGCGGAAGTTAAGAGAGGGAATATTTTATTCCCATTTCATAGTCACATTAACTGTTGCAATCAGCGAACGGATTTTGGAAATCCGGTTTTATCTGCTTTGATTGGTTGTAGCTCTTGGTGGCCTTTTCCGTCAAAAGAATACTGCATTGGGCTTCATGCAGAGTCTCCTACGGTAACGTATATTGATTAAGTCTGCTGCAGTCATTCAGAGCGGCAGCTAGTTAGAGAAGGGAGTCAGCTAAGTCCTTTAGTTAACACTTTGAATCTTGCTTCGAACCTTCCGTGATTCTTGTTAGAATGGATAAATCCTATGCATTACATGTAACACCAGATGTCGCTCGAAACTTTACATAATTTCGTCTCGGTTGTAAATGAATTCACTGGGATGGTTAACGAGTCTTAGCTTGGGGGAGGGGGGGGATATTTTCTATGCGTGATGAGAGTTGCATTCCTAATGGAGACGTCATAATTACTGCGTACTTGGAGTTTGCAACATCTCTCGCAATCCCGCTGGATAGAGATTTCATTTATTGGCTGATCCACAATATAAAACTCTTTTTTAAAAGTTTTATTTTGATTGCATTTTTCTAATTTCCTGAAAAAAATTAGGTTTAAAACAAGTGGTGTTAAGAAATCAGTCCTCAACTTATATGCTGTGCGATGTTCGTGGGGGTCAAGTCAGCGGTGAAATCATTTTGCATTAGCTGAAGGGTGTAATTCCCTTCTCAAATCTTCTTCTTCTGCATTTAAGGCAAGTGCAGTTGGTGACGTGTATTCTGGCATCATTATACTCCTTTAAAATAAAAAAGAGAAAAAAATAATCTTCTTCATCTAAGGAACATGTCCCCTTCCCATTTCGACATGATGGTGTAATGTAAAATGTGGAGAGACACCTGGTGTTGCGTTAAATGCAAAGGATTTATCCCCTCGAACAAGAAGCACGATGGATCACTTGATAATTAAAGGCGTCTCGAATTGTTAACTGAAGGACTTGACCGAGTCATTCAAAGCGGCAGGTACTCGGTCAAGTCTTTCAGTTAACAATTCGAATTCGAGACGCCTTTAATTTGGCTTCAAGCAGCGTCTCCTGCTGCAACGTATATTTATGGTAGCAGACGCTGCTTGAAGCCCAATGCAGTGACATAATGAGGAGGACCTCACTCGGTGAAACTTTTTTTTTTTGTTTAACAGTAAGTAGTCTACTTTGGGACAGTGAGGTCTCACTTAAGAGCACTCAAAAAGTTACTCTTTGCCTAATTGGACTTGTGAAGGCTAACAAAAATGGAGATGAAAGTTTTAAGGACAATGTTGGTAAAAACAAGGAGGATGGAATAAGAATAGTTTAGTACTAAAAAGTACTGAAGAAATGCTTATAAACTCTCACTTGAAGTGGTTTAGACATCTAATGGGTATGAATTTAGAAAGAATGAATGAAATAAAATTTGGGGGGAGAGCACGGAAGAGGTGGAGAGACCAGATAAGAGAAGATTTAGACGAGAGATACCTGAACTGGCACAGGTGTTCACGAAGGATGAATTTGAGAGGATAGAAAGAAATAGAAATATTTGATCCATCTGACATGGCGGTTGTTGCTTAAGAAGAAAAAAGAAAGAAGGTGAAAACATAAAATAAGAAATCAGAGACAATTGCTGATGAGGTATGCTGCTAAAAACAATCCTGTGTGTTGCCATTTTCAACTGAATCTGCCATTTCTCTTAGAGATGCGTATTACAAGCTCGTAATCTGCTTCAAATCAAAATTTTAAGCGATTTCGTGCATTTCAAGGTTGCATACATTTTGTGCCAAACTTCATCGGATGAATAAAGCCAATGCAGTTATTCGTTGAAGATGGAAAAGAAGGGCGTGAACTTGCTTAAGAGGTTCCCTCGTCTCTTCATCAGCGATGCGTTAATGCATAGAAAGGCCAGTAATATTATGTACTCTATTTAATAACGAGGATGAATCCAGACATGAACTAGCTTCCTTTGAGAATTTGTATCACATATGCCTGCTTACTAGAGACCGGTGTTGGGAAAAAAAAAAATTAAGATTTTCAGATACAAAGTAAGAGATTCAGCAATCACATTTGAAGTAGCAGCAGAAAACTATCTTCTGGCGATCCGAAAACCAACCTTTGTATGAATTTATGCAGTTGTACAGGTTTTACGGCCATCTACGTATTTTAAAGCATCTGGAGTATTCCGCAGAGCCTCCATAGTTCAGTCACTATAGATGAAGACTCTGATTCCCATCAGTGCCGTGAGGAAGCTTTATAGGGAAGTGGAGGGCCCCCCCACCACGGTAACTCGGGTTTTTCATCCCTCAGAACAGGTAAAGCGGTCCTGTGAACACACGCGGCGAGGAAGGTAAAGGGAAACCACCTTGCTCGTCATCATCTCCCTAGTATGGGTAGCATATAGCTACCCCCCCCACCAGCCGCATGGCTGAGGGGATAGGATTATCCCGCCAGGACAGGTAATACGTCCTCCCCCTACAGAGAGTATTTATCTCAAAGCCGATAGGTTGGTATCAAAGTAACGGACCTGGTATTAGTCTTTTCGGTACGGAATTATTGGCATTGGATCGTAAATATTAATAATAAATTACCTCCCCCCACTTTCTTCAGAAAGACCTGAGACTGATTAGCTGCGTAGTCCACATTTGACTGCATTACAATCCTAAAGCGAAATGGAGAAGCCCGATTTTGATCGCATTAATTTAATTCAGAGAAAGAAGAGTTCGTATGATATTTAGTCATTCGCGGGGAGTTGTCATAACCTGTATTCGAGGAGTGAAAATTCTCTTAGGGGGTCGCAGTCCAACAGAGCAAGAAGCGCCCAGCACGCTGGAGAATGAAGCAACCGCTGTGTGGATGAATAAAACTCAGGCATAAACGTGTTCTCTTCTTATTTTGTACGTTGGTAACTGAAGGACCAAAATTTTAACTGATCGCGTATTCTTTTTTTGCCAGTGAAAGGCGCCCACCAACCACTCATCCTTCAACGATAAAGACAGAATATTCTCCAATAACTTCTTGTTAATCATTCTCAAGTCTCTTTCCCCGTCCATAACTGAAATGAGTCAATTCCCTTTGTGTCTTGATCCAGCTTTACATGCATATGTTACCGGTGGATAAAATTCTCAGACCATTTTACATAATTGTTGTCAAGTTTAGCACAGCTCACCCCCGCCCTAGCTGTTCTTCTTTTGATTTCTTATTCTAGACCTCAGCAAATTATAAAAAAAGATAACCTTAAGTTGCCTTTGTTTTGATCGTAGAAAAGAAGTCACTTTTCTTTTATTGATAGTTAAATTTTTTTCAGCTCTGCTGAAAAAAATTTAACTTGTCCATTTTTTTAACGGAATCGACTACTACAAATCTTAGATGTGCCACTGCTCTGCGCTAAAAATCTTTCATTTTAGCATTTCCAGACAAGAACGTAAAATAACGCTAAAACTTTTTTCCAAACGAAACGCAAACCGAGCACTCCTTCAGTTACATTAAAAAAAAAAAAGTTTTACTTGATCGCTCGAAGCGTTTTTATCATGTTAGCTTCTTACAAATCGTTTTATCCGCCCACCTACGGACTGTTCTTCCCTTCTTCAACCATACTAAGTTAATTAAATATTAATAACTTTAAATTCACGGGATTTAAAGTGCTTTCAAACCCACGCCGCTGCATGCTTTCTTGTGTGCGAGTAGCAGTAAATCACGAGCGGGGAAAAGGTCAAAAGTTCCACTCGGTTTATTAAAATGTGTCTTCGGTTATTCTTAAGATAGAAGAAAGCGAAATATTTCATTTCAAAATCAGATCTAACGGGAGAATGCTCCGTTCCCAGCATGCATGGAAATACAGACTGAAAAAGAAATATAACGTGAAAGCCAAAGCTTCGTAACTGGCGCTCCACAGATAGGTGTGACGTTGTCGTCTTCTAGAGCGAATAACAGGATATAACGTACATATTAGCAACGTTTGTCAGCGGTCCACGGTAGCTCTTGTGCAACGTACATGCTCGCCGTGTGGAGCGATCTGAGTTCGAATCCACTCAGAGGTATTTAGGAAGATTTTCCTTCCATTCGGCGTCGAGTTAGTCGGTCTCGAACCGTGGACGTGGGGTTTTTTCCCCGGGAACTCCGGTTTCCCCTACAGACAGCCAAACCGACCCTAGAACACGGGGGGGGGGGGAACACTTACACGGAATTGCTTGAAAATTCAACACACCGTTTTTTCGGTGTGTTGGGTCTTCGAGCAATTCTCAGAGGAACTATCCCACGCGGAAGGGGTAGTTCCCCTCGCTTCGTTGAAAAATAAATATTTATTGTAGCAGCAATTATGAAACGATGAGTGTTGTAGGGAACTGTCACTAGAATAAGTGATGCAACTCTATCACAATTGCTGTATCAAAAGAAAAAAAAAAATCTTTCCACTAATTAATAACACAGTTTGGTATAATACTTAAATTTTACCGAAATAGGACATTTTGATGTAGCAGGTCAGTGATTACAAATAAAAGTAGTATAATCATGACGTAGTGGTGCCATCTGTTGGCAGATGTAAATCCTATTGTTTAACATATTTATTTATACAAATAAATGAAAAAATTTAACTTTCCATTACCAGTCACAGCTGAACTACTCCCAACACGATATCGGGGAGAACGTCCTTGTGCTTTTCATTTGCCTTCAGTAGTATTATCATTGAAATGCCATATTCAAAATGAAGAATTTTCTAGACATATTTCACAAAAGAGGAAGTAAACTAATTCGTCCTCATTCCACAAACGAGCAGATCCTCTGTCTTAATCATGTTGGATTTCGCAAGTCAATTAATTGACTTGGAATCGAATGTCACTTTGCATAAAGTGGAAAAGGCGAATCAGTTTGACACGAAGGCCAAATGAAATTGAAAAGAACTTTGCTTTTACCCTGATATCGCAAACAGCTTTTAAAATGTCGACCTACTTATGATATGGAATTTGAAGTATACCGTTTTCTTACCTTTATGAATGTGACCAAGAAAGTGGTTTTTCTGTTCAGAACCAGTTGCCATTGGTCGACGCTTTGTGCTTGCTATCGAAACTTTAGCCGTTTGTTTATTTTCACAAGACAAAAAGCGTCTTGCCAGAACAGACGCATTCCGGTTTAGACAATCAACATAGAAATGCAATTCTCTTGCTCTGTTTAACTTGGGAGATGTTTTCTTCTCGTCTGTCACGAGAATGACATTAAAGCAAAATATCGGTTGTTCCGGTTCAGCTATCAGGCTAATGAGGGGCTTCAAGATTCCGAGGACGTGACCGTACTAAATCTTGGCAATTAACTATTTAAAAAAAATAGTGTTGTGTAAGATCTACATTTTTTTGAATGCCGCCTAGGAACAGTTTTGGATAATTACGTCGGACAGCAACATTTTTCTATATAAACAGAGAATTTATTATATATTCAAACAACATTTTAACAAAACTTGGATTTCGTCAGGCAGCATCGTATGTTGGGGGAACCGTTTTTTAATTCTCTCTCCCATCCCCCTCTCTTACACGATCTGAGGTGTGAAAACAAGGTTTAACAAAAGAGGGTTTGGAATTACACTTAATTTGGAGGCAGATCTGTGAATTGCGTATTTTCAGTCCAATTTATCTATTTTAAGAACTTGCTACCTACGTCCAAGATTCTTTCTTAATGATGTGGCTGCATTGTGAGTTTGAATACGCATTTAATCGTGGTGTAATTACGAGTCTTCTGATGTTTTTTTTTAATTTCTAGGTGGGGGCGGGCATACTTAGCGTCGTAGTATCATGAAGATGTGATGAAATCCTTGGTATGGCTTCAGTGAAAATGTAAGGAAACAAAGTAGCAAGACTACCGCTCAGTATAAGTGCTTGAAGAGGCCAACCTAGCAAGAAATCAGCTCTATCGCCGCGAAGACTTAAAGGGGACCAAAACACCTACTTGTTTATTTGCAAAACAGTGATTAGTAGTACCGCTTTTATGGCTTTGACGAAATTAATTCTGCCATCTCCCCACCTCTGACAATCATATGAATATTACGTCTGTAAATGGAAAGACTCCTCTAAGTTTCGTATAAATTTCGCATGGAGGTCATGTGTTGAGAGCCAACAAACGCCTCCACGCAGCATAATTCTTAGGAGTTTCGAATCTTTAAGTTCAGTATGTTCCAAGCACGTTTCTTTGTGGGGATGACCACCGACTTAATTAATCATAAATTCATCCATTCTGGACACATAAACGCAGCATTTTAGATCGAGATTACAAAATCTGTTCAGGCCTGCTTGTGCACGGGGGTTTCATTTCGCTGTTGCAGCATCAGAAATGAACCCAAATCTCTTTCTCTGATTTTAGGTGGGAAGTTTCTTTTAATAGTTGTAAACGTTTTCAACATATATTTATGTTAAACTTGGAATATATTTCATCATTAAAATGCTCACAAGCTGAACAAATATTTAATTAAGAATGCATTATGAAGGAGGACAGTGTTTGCAGTGAACTGTTGTGTACACTAAATTTAAATCACAAAGCATATTTTAGCTGGTTTATTGGCGAATGTGCGTGTCCATCACCGGAGGAATAAACGACTTGTTCGCAGCATGATTGTCAACTACAAATAACCATTATGATGGTTGTGCGAGTACCTTTAAATACGTCTACTCGCCATCCCCTTGCTTTAAGAGGAAGGTCATTGATTATCGAAACGGGAGGGCATCCATAGATGACAGCGCATTTATCACCCCATGCGGACCAGCCACTTTCCTTGTACACGTCCCAACCATCTGGCCTCATCGCTTCAAAAGTTTTGCAGACATCAGCGAAGATGATGCATTTTCAGTCACCGCAGAACAGCGTACTGTAGCATACATTCACCAACTTCTGGTTGTTGCGATATCAAAACAAGGAATATTACGAAACGAAAAGAACGCATTCGACTAGTTACTCGACACGAAATTTTCCTATGAGTTAAACTAACAATTCCGTACTTCCTTTTGACAAAGCGTGTATGACTTTAATTAGTGAAACTAAGTTCTATACGCTTTAAGATTATTATAGACGAAGGACTAAAAATGCGATTAACCATTGCTATAAATATGGAACATCCAAGCTGGTCATGGCAATTAATGAAGTGGAATTTCTTCCGGAAACGACGAATTCACTACTCCATATGGTGATCAGCCGTGAATCAAGTGTTTTTTTTGTACAACAACCCACATTTGTCAGTTTCTTTCAAGATGTTTTACTGTACTTTCATTTTCATTAAAAGATTTAGAGAAAGCATTCTTTTTCCTTAAAGACAACACATTAAATTAAACGACCACCTTGGATCAGCCTACTGCTCGACGAAGTTCTTTCCATTCTAGCAATCCTAAGCATCTCTTCTTTTGCCATCCCGAGGTTACCATTCTGCCAATAATTTAGTTCATCTTGTGTGTTATATCTTGAAATGTATCCAGCCCATCTCCATTTTGAGTATAACAGATGATCCTCCGCAGCTTAGTCAGTATACACGAAGCCCTTTGGTGGAAAGACCTGGGTTCGATTCCCGTCAGTGACGTGAGGAACCTTTATCTGGTCCCTTTCGGTTAAAGGTGAGTTAGCCGGCCTCATATGAAGGGTTTTCCCATTCCTCAAAACAGGCAAACCGGTCGCGTGAACACACACGTTTTTAGAGTTATAAATGTACTTTTAGCAAGGAAGGCAACGGGGAACACCTTGCTCATAATTATCTCCGTAGTAATCAACTGCAACCCTCTCAAAAAAAAAAAAAAAAAGAGGAGGCCACAGGATTAGGAATATAGCAGATGGCGTTCTGTATGTCTGTTCTCAATCTTATCAAGTCGTAGGGCAGTGGGGTTCAACCATTTTTACTACGCGAGCTACTTTTCTATAAAAACTTATTTGGCGATCTACTCTCTTATATAGATCACGTTCCCCCAACCTGATATCTGATTACGCACAAATAAACAACTAAAAACTTTATCACTTTTAATACAACAACAAAAAAAATATTGAATAAAATATTTATTTCTACCAAAGTTAGAAAAAACAGCAGATTGATTACAAACTCACAAGTTAAGAAATGCTGGTTGATTAAAAAAAAAAAAAGGTTAATGTGAAATTTAGCATTGTTTGGACCTCGCAATATTTTCATAGTCAAGTTGATATGAAGAAGTGGCCAATCATCCAAATGATCATTTGTAATTTGGTTTCTTAATTGATTTTTTATGACGTCATATTTGTAAAAGCGGATTCTGACAAGTATGTCGATCCGAAACAGGACAGAAATTTTCGTGTGCATACTTCCAAATGACTTCATTGTTTATTATTTCAAGTTCTACTTCAGCTTGGTTTATATCAAACAGCCCACTAATTTTATTTCAAGTTTTTGTGAAATGGATCATTGATAAAAGATACAATCATTTCAGTTTATTAAAATCTTGAATTTATTTCTTCCTCAACTAATTCTATTTCACGAATCAATTCTTTTAAATCATAGTGAAGCATTTCTTGATTTTCTTCAAAAAAGTTGAATAGATATGGGAGATGACTAAATTCGCGGTCATTTATATTTTTCTTTAATAAAAGTAAGTACTGTTGGAAACATGTCGGAACTTAGCATGTTAATTAAAATTTTATCTCTACCTTGTAACTCTAAATTTAAGTTGCTTAATTTCGTACAGAAATCTACTAAAAATGATGTGTAACAACCATCCTTTATCACTCAATTGTGGATAAATATCTCCTTTTTCATCAAGAAAAATTTTTATATCGTTAATTAATACAAGAAATCTTTCTAAAAATTGACTTCTGCTGAGCCAACGAACATTATTGTACAACAGAAGTTCCCTATCATCATCTGCCTGTAATTTAAATAACCGCCGTTGCAGGGCTTTTCCTCGAACAGAATTTACAATTTTAAATGTAATATCCAAAACATCTTTTACTACACAGTACTTGTTGGTGAATAATACAGTGGTACGTTAAAAAATCTGGATATTTGTCATCGTTTTTACATAATGAAACGAAACCTGATTTATTACCCATCATTGCAGGAGCATCATCAGTAGTAATAGACTCAAGTTTAAAAAGCGGAAGTTTGTGTTGTTTCACAAATTCATCAAATGCCAAAAAAATGTCTTCTCCCCTAGTCCTTCCCAATAATGGTATAATTATCAAAAGTTCTTCTTTACTTGAATAATCTTGAAATACCATTAATTGAGCAATATCAGTGAAGTCGTTTGATTCATCAAATTGTAATGAAAACTCAACAAACTGGTGAATGTCTGACATTAACCTGGCCTGGAAACTTTTCTCCCGCAATTTGAAATCTTGTCTGCGGCCTAGAAGTAGTCTCGAACCGAGAAGCTCCTCTCTCAAGCAACGTGGATCCGGGCAGTCTCTCTGACAGCAATTCTGGAACCGGGACCCCTTCTGCTTGCTTCAGTCCCTTTTTATTAGGCCTTCTCAGAGACCACGCATGAAATTTGGCAACCCCCAAAGAATTGGTATGAGTTTTTCATCTTAAGTTTCAAGTTCGGCACGCCTTTTGTTCTTCTCCGCTTTCTTTTGATTGTAAGTTGCCGGCCATCGGAAAGTTGTTTGAACTCTTTATTCTTCAGAGATGTTTACACTTAGAGCCTACAAGCCTTTCTCATATATACATATACAAGTTTCAATAACAATCTTTCTAATGCCGTCATGTACAGCTTCATGGACAAAAACATTGCCTTTGTTTTTAACACTATAACATATTCTTATTAAAGCAGTATATACTTAGCTAGCTTCCAAAGAGTTATTTACAAAAACATCTGAGACAAACAAAGTTTATTATTTTTTTTTTACAATATTCACATGGAACTTGACCTAAGTAAAAATCGATGCAATGTACTTTGGAATATTCAATATTTAAGCTACAATCGAGTTTTTACACTTTGCTTATAATCGTATTCACTCGGCTCGCTGTTTGACTTCCACCAATCCAAATTAATTCATTTACCCGGACTTATAAGAAAATTATTGATTTGACATTATTTATTTTTCGTTAAAAAACAATAGCAATACACTTAAAGCGAATTAATGATAAATAAATATTATGTTTTCAGTTTTATTTAAATTTGTAAGTAAGGAGGAATACACCAGAGATCGACCAAAAATCGTCCCGCGATCAACGGGTTGAATACCCCTGGGGTAGGGCATCCTGTCTTTAACCACGCATATTCCTTTCCATTTTCCTGTGGGTAACTTTCAACGTTTGAACTATATCTTGAGTTAAATTCCAGCTTTCACTGAAATCGATGATTATAGGTAAGAGACATTGAGGGAAAGCTTTCCTCTGCGAAGCTGAAATTCCTATTAATCTGAAGATATCTTTCATCCATCCCAGTTGCATCCTTTTCAACTTTATTTGTCCCAGATAAATATACAATAGGTGTTAAAATTGTTGTTACTTTCGTTCTATTTAACTTCGTCTTCAACCAACTTTGAATGCACCCTTGATTTTATTTATAGCCTTCTACGAAGAGAACTCTAGAATGTGAACATATGAGTTCACCTTTCCGTTAACTAACGTGAAATTCGTAATGATATCTACTAAATTCTCCCCCTATCTTCAACCAAATTCGTACAGTTTTTGTACTATTGTTTGTAAATGTGTGCTATCAAACTAGCCTTCAACTTTACTCTTATTTCAATTAACACTTCACCCTGTCGAAGACACCGCTAGTTTTCTTTTTATCCCACAGAACTTGTCTGCTGGGTGTATAACTTTTCCAGGATGCTTCGTCTTTCCAGCCTCGCACTGTTTCTTTATACCCCCTCCCCCCAACAAAACGAAGGGAACTATGGAATGGATGAAGTGTGTCCATGAAAAGTAACTTCACTACAAACATTAAAAGGCTAAATTATAGCTGCACTTACTCGGGAAATGTCGGAGACCACACTGCAAGCGACCTGAATTTGTTTACTCTAAGAAATCCTCCAAATTGTCGTTCGCAATTTTGGATTTATTATAACTCTCTACATGCGCATCTTTTCTGGGAACTTTATATTAATAGTTCTTCATTGCTACTGGTTAGAATTTGAAAGGTGATTCCAAAAAACGAACAATACAAAAATTCGGTCGAAACCGTTGTAATCTAATTATTCCTCTCCTGCAGAGTTTTGTTTGAAGGATCTCAACTAGCAAGAAATCTTCAGAGATCACTCGAAACCGCAATGACCAACAAACCGAAACAGTTAATGCGTTTCGAGAAACAATCCCTACGGCATTCCTTAAGAGATGAGTGCGATACAAGAAAGTCCGTTGAAGAGTAAATATCCCACTCAAACGAAGCACCTGAAGATTAGCATGGACATCAAAAAGCAACGATGTGGAAAGGCGGAAATAACGAAGCGATTGTGAATTGCGTATGTCGAAAACGAAGCTTTTTTTATGTTGAGAGGTATTAGAATCAAACTATTCCAAGTACTTCGTTACATAATTCTACCTGCAGAGAAAGTCGAGTTCTCTTCTTTCATATCAGATAAAAGCAGGCGAGGAAGCTTTTCACTCCGATTCTTCGTTAGGTAATAAGCTGGAAACTGACCGAGATGTAGCCCACATCAATTATTCTTCGTGGAAGAATCTTCATAAAGTCAGACACCATTCCTCGTTTCTTTCTTATTCTATCATCTCATTGGCTCAAATGGAAGGCTCGACGCAGATAACCACGCTCTGAACCCGTGTTCTCGGAGATTCAGATCAAGACATTCAGAAGCCAAGCGTGGTTAGGAAGAAGAATTATCGTGTTAAAACTCCAAATGTTTGGGTTTCCTCATCATAACCTTGCTGACCATTTACTCTCCTCGGTGAGCGTGAGGCGCACTTCCTAATAAGTACTCGTGCAATGATTTACATAGCCAACTACCCTGGTGCATTTATATATATTTATTAAAATTCCAAGTTAGTCATAGCACCTAATTGTAATCTTTTACATTTCTGAAAACTTCAGTTCTTATAACCGCAAGGATAATTTATCCAAATAATACTTGGCATGACTTCCCAGTGGTTTCCTGTCAAGCAGCGAAGGCTTGTTTGTGAAGTTCTTCACACAGTAAGACGAGAAGCGAAGTGCTGAAGAAACTTTTTTTTTTTATCAATTTACAAATACAACAGAAAAAAAAATAAAGCTTACAAAGTCTGCACAATATCTTGGTGAGAATGTCACAGTTTTTCAAAGCTCTATTTTATCAGATCGAGATGCAGGTAGGATCTTTTTCGTATCTATTTAAAAAGAAGGATTGCGCTAAAATTTAAAGATAAATCTCCGCGCATGTCATGTTCAAGGAATCGTACTTTGTGAATTCGAAGTTAGCATCCCCAAGCATTAATGCAAATACCACACATTTCAACCATCTTTATTCGATGGTACTGCGAGTTGCAAAAAAGCAGACTGCTGTTCAGTGAAAGATTTCCTCTTCGAAATGCGAGTTTACTGGTTATTATTGAAGCCTCCTGAACCGCTAGTTCTGTTTTAACGTACGAGTTGTGAAGGTAATTTGGGAACGAGTGACGTCAGTGGCAGAGCAGTTTTTGTCAAGTGCATACGAAAGAGAACTGATGCAAAGTGGGTGTGTGATTTTTATATCCTTTTTTCTAAGATTGAGAGCTTTGTTTCCCGTAAACACTTACTGAGTAAAACGAAATGCCTTAAGAACAAATAAATATAAATGAAATCCCTACAAATTATTCTGTTTCGAAATAGTAAAACATACTCTCTTATGTTTTTTTTTAAAATTAAAATGTTAATTTTTAGATGACTCCGAACCCATCACTGCTAAAGGTTGCAGACATTGGACATCCTCTTAACAAATATTCAGAACTTGCGCGAAATGCAGGCCGAAAAAAAAAATAATTTGGAGAAATGCTCATTAAGAAATGTTTATGGTGCTCTTCTAGCTTGATTATTAAGAAGCAGTAATTCTTAGTAATCAATCAACGAATTAGACAAGTTTTATGCTTCATTTTAAAGAACGACGTTCCTCGAAAGCCCGCATAAAAACGAAACTCCGTACGGCAAGTATTTGACTTTCAGACATGCCCCCGAAGCTTCTTCGAGCTTTTCCAATTCCATTGAATCGCATTTCTATAAACTATCGCCGTCAATCGATACTAATTACGGAACCAAAAGCAGCGAGCATGCGGAGGTGATATCTCCCGATTCTTAACGCGTTAACTACTGCGAACACTACAATGGACGATATCCGTAGGCACACTGCAACAGCTTCCAGTGAGTCAGGGTTTACAGTTACTTTTCTTCGTGTATGTTTTTGAACAGAACCGCTTTTGTCGTGTAAAATGCTTCATCCCTGCAGGGTATTTTGAATTTAATACGGGACAATTTCGAATAAGAACGCGTCGCAGTTCGAGGGAGAGAGAAAAAAAAAATTATCATCATTCGTTTCCTAATGTGTTTACGTTCAGTTAGAACAGCAGTTTCTAGAACTGCCGTCCTACCCGCATTTCCCTCGCTATCCGGTTTGAAGACAAGTAATTAAGCATCTTGATTAATACTGCCTTGCTTCTTATTACCTATCGAACAGCTTCTCTCCTCCACGCTTCAGAGAACTGCCTGGAATCTTTAAGCTGTTACCATACACCAACGCAACTGTCTGAAAGACAATTTCGTGCCATACGCTGCGATAGCAGTAGGGAGCCGTCACACAGAACACGCTGGATCCGAGAAATGGAAGACAAATCCTTGATTACTACGACATTGTTCTCGTAGTGCTACCAGGCTTAAGTGTAATCTGCACTTATACTGTTGGGCTGCGTGTGAGACAATATAACCCGACTCCCCACTAGAGGGTGTAATATAATATTATCTCCTTCCCTCCATATATAACTAGAAACATGAAAATTTTCAAGCCACTTCAGGTCTCCAATAAGCAGGAAAGTGGTCTCACAGCGGTCGATGAAATTCATCAGCCACCCAAGAATAATCACAAGCATCCATGCCCAAGGCGGAATTCGAACCCGCAGCCTTTCTTAAATGGAATTTAAGAAAAAAATTAAATTCAAACAGGCTTGAACCTTAGACTAGTTTAAAGACGAAACTAACGAGCATGGTCGGCCTGTTAACTTAACAGCCATTCAGGTTGAAATAATCCAAGTAGAAGATTGTTGTTTTCTCAAGATCTCTTCAAGTTACGTTATTGAAAGAACCTTATTGAGTGGGGGATACTTATAAATCTCCGACAAAAGTGTCTTCGATTTGGCAGATCAGGATTTAGTAAAAAATTAAAATGTCAGTTTTAGAGCTCGAAACTAAAGCTACGACGAGAAAAGTACATCATATGCTTGTTTTTTCAGTTTGTCTCTCCTGCTGGAGAAAAAAATATCACCTCTGCATCACACTGGAGCTCGGGGGAGAAGTCTTTGCAAAAGGTTAAGCGTCTCCTAAATAGCAATCGAACCCAGAGAGTCATCGCTACAGATGTGCGGAGGAGAAAGGAAGTAAATACTTGTTGCCTAGGCGATTACGAAAGTTTTAGGAATAAGCAAATACTCGTGGGGTTGGCAGTTGGTCACATGACAAGCAGTCAGTAGGAGATTGCTCACAGTTGTTGGTGATTAGTGCTACGGAGTGGATAAACGGAAGGGGCATTAAAACGGAAAAGGAGTGCTGCATGCCCTTTGCGAAAAGTGCGTCAGAAGATTACCGAATGGCAGCCTTCAGCAGTAAAGTAAAGAAACCATAAGAGTCGTGTAAAAAGCGATCCAATGCCGAGGATTATTGACCTGCCGGCGAGTATCGATCAGCACTAAGGAAAGGAGGAACACGGGGAATTGTATTAGCGAGCGAGATGACCGATTATTCATCATGTTAATGAGAAGAAAGCTGAAGAATGACCCTTTACGGGGAAGAATAAGATTAATCGCTGCTGTGTCGAAGCGAGATAAGGGAATAAGATTGCCTTTTTTGCAAGCACACTTTCTTCGCGATGATGGATTCGCCTTGCCCTGCTTTAAAGTCACAATATTGCGTTCATTCTGCGATAAATCTTTTGCCTCTGCGCGATCCCTTAATTCCAGGTAGCGTAGAGACCTTCCAAATACCGAATTTGAATTAAACACTCTCAAGCCATCGAGTGTTTCTTCTTCTTGTAGTCTCTTTATCACTTTCACCTTTTTGGTATAAAATTGGAGGAAAAGAAAGTAATTATTCTTTATGTCTGTTAGGGAGACTATAATTTGATTTCTGGTTCTTTTTACCGGCTCCTTTCTTCTTTCTCAACCCTTCTGACAATCCATTTTTAATGTTCGAAAACATTCATTATTTTGTCTCGTGCGGGATGATGGCATTTATTTTCATGACTCACTCTTTATTATCTGCAGTTCTTTCGTCCTTTTCACATTAAGTATGCGTGTCAGCATCATTTCATCTTAATGCTTTTTGTTTGTATTCGCATTTCTGAAATATCATTACTCCAATATCAAATGCATATTGAGTATTTGATATTTACGTTTAGTATCTCATTCAATTCGGTTTTTGTTTTATAAATACCGAATTCAATTTAAAAACATAAGGATAGCCAAATAACTGACATGTCAAAAAGTTAATGTGTCTTAAATGGCTTGTATTATCTTCATCTGTACCAACTTCTTAATACTCATTCTCAATTTCAGGATTTATTAAAACATCACAGAATGCTTCAAAACTAATTACCGTTTGATTTCTACATCACCTCACACACGAGCAATCTCATGACCTATAATATGACTACGCGTGTATTAAATTGATTAGAGAAAAGAAAGGAATCCGTTATTGTGTTTCTTGAAAAACAGCAGATGTCCGTGTTCCCTAAATGAATAGATTCCTCTACTTACATCGACGAATAAATGTAAGCGGAGGAATGGTGATGGCCAGTTCAGTAGAGAAGCGACCGGAAGGAGTCATTGAGAGAGGAATTAATAATCTATTAAGCAGATAGCACTCTTCTGGATATAATCGGGTATTCTGAGGGAAGTTTTGGGTGTCACCCCCAAATACGAGAACAAAATACAAAATTTTTGGGCGGATTTCTAATTTAGAAATTGAGCAGAAGAATGAAAGAAAAAACCGATTTTTTTTTTTTTTTGAGGCTGAAGAGTCCACAGCGATGATGTCTTCTTGCCATGAGAGGCGAAATGTGATCAAAACTGAGGAATAGTAAGGGATGGTCTTCTTTCTTCAGGAAGTACGACAGAACTATGTTTTAGTAGCATTCAAATTCACTGCGTTATCTTCACCCTACTGTGAATGGCTAGAGGATAGTTGTTTTAATAGCATCGACCATAAAAGAGCCATCTAAACACTGAAAGGTTTTATAAATGAAAAGAATGCCATCGGCCAAGCTAGGATTCAGCGTTAATGCAATCGCTGAGGTGATAGGGGAAAAATCAAGCGAGTGGAAGCTGCCAGCCAGGACACGAAGTGAATGAACGGAGATGAAGCAGGCAATCTATTCAAAAAGATTAGGAGGGAGACCATAAGACAGCAGATTGCTAAGAGACCGCGATGGCAAAGTCGAGCGGCCGCATAAGATTCCTGAATATATGTTTGAACGCAGGTCATGGAAAGATTAGTGAAGAGAACTGTAGAACGAGAATGACAAAATCCATACTGGTGATCACTTATTAACAATAGTTGTTGATGACCTCCTGCATCACTACTGAGGGTATTAAGGTGAGGGCAACGGATCGTGCACTCCAGAGATAGGCAACACAAACAATATCTTGATTGCAGATTTAAAGGGCACAATGAAAGAATTAAAAACGACATCGACTTATGAAGATCGGAAGAATTTTTATACACACCTTACTATGCTACACACCAACGTTTATACTCAGCAATGATATAGATTGTTAAAATATACGAGTACTTTATACTGTGTATGCTATAGTTTGCTACACTACACTTTATATATACTATGCCAGGGTTTTCCAAACTGTGTTCCGCCAGAAGTTCTCCTGGAATTTGCCATTTTAGTTTTCTAAGCATTTTTCATGAATAAATATTCTGAGGAGAATAATATTCGTGAATATGTCGAAAAGCTCAGACCCAGAACGCCTAAAACATCTGTGTAGCAAATGTTAGTGACCAAGCCGTGTATTTTTAAACGTGGAAGTATTCATGAATTATGGTTAATTTTTACACATCGAAACCTTTCACCATTTGGGAAAGAATACCGCTGTTTATGACCGATCATAAAAATTGCCTGCAAGCCTATTACAACAATGGGCGGCGTATCCTCTGTTCTCAAAACTGAACGAAATAACATCTGTGTTGCAAATGTTAGTGACAAATCAGCAAGGAAGTATAAAGAAAATTTTTTTACCAAAATTAAAGATCAAGGTAGTCTGTATCCGATTCTCAAATATAGTAATACTGAATACTTTCTTCGCAAGTTCGCATTGTAGGGTGAAAGTTTCGAAACCATAGTGCCGTGATTTTTTAAAAGTAATCGGCCTGCAGATTTAAATTTTAATAAGAGACAAGGGACTTTGTTTAATTTTGGTATTAAGAAATAAGAAATCTCTTATTGAAGGTGTTTGTGACGCAACAGATAGCGAGTCATCCACCTCCAGCCTACAAAGCGATCTCCAGGATGTACAAAAGGAGGGGAAAACTAGCAGCACACAGGAGAAAAAAATCTGCATTTACTCTTATAATATTATAAATTTTTGGTGATCAGAATGGTATATGTCAATGAAAATCAGCACAAATTAATTTACTGATGTTTATGTTAAATTAATTAATACATTACAAAACAACCAAGAGGTGTTCCGTCGTACGAAAAGTTTGGGAAACTCTGTACTATATAGAATACTATATATACACTGTACAATCTATAACATTACACAGTATATATAAAGAACAATTTAGCATTCTATATCATTGCACAGTACATATATTTATATACTATGGAATGCTACACTATACTTTACATACACTGCTCAAATCAATTAGAGGATATTTTAGTTTCTGTCGAATAATTATAACCATTCGGTACTTTATACATGAATAAATATTTCTTATTTATGAATAGGGTGTAATTGATGAAATAACTGAATAAATATCGAACTGTTACATTTGTAAATTATAAAAATAATTTACAAGAAAAGCAAAATATCCCCTAATTGTTTTCAGCAGTATATAAACACACTGCTAAATGATGCAAAATTCTATACTACACTATACTTTATACACACACACAGAATGCTACACTACATTTATATAAATATACTGTAAAATGATAAAGAATCTTACACTGCACTATATCTTATATAGAATGCTATACTTTATATATATGCTGTGCTACACTACACTATACTTTATATCATTTCACAGTATATATTTAGAATGCTACAATTTATATAATATACTGTGCAATGATATAGACAGCTACACTACAGTATAATTTAAATATACTGTGCAAAAATATGAATGTTATACTACACGTTTTATATATATATATACTGTGAAATGATATAGAATGCTACATTGCACTATACTTTATATATATACTGTGAAATGTTAAAGAATACTACACTATACTTTGCAATGATATCGAATGCTATGCTGCACTACACTTTATATATATTATGGGCTGATAAAGAATGCTACACCACAGTATACTTTACACATACTGTGAAATTATATAGAATGCTGCAGTACACACACATTATATATATATATATATATATATATATATATATATATATATATAACTACTCTTTAATGCTATAGATTGCTCCAGTACATTTTTATATATATGTACTGTAAAATAATATAGAATGCTATGCTACACTGAAATTTATAGATTTCTCCACTACACTTTATATATGCTGTTCAATGATACAGAAAATGCTACTGTGCAATCTATATCATTTCACAGTGTGTATAGTGCATTCTGTATCACTGCTACCCTGATATATGCATACTGTGTAATGCTATATTGCACTTCAATATCAATAAAGTGTAGTAAAACGTAAAAAAAACATTCCTTACTGAACGTTTACCACAGGGTATTGAGATAAATTTATTGTAAAATGAAAGGAACTAAACTGGTTTACGCGTGAAATGAGACATTTTAAAAAATACTCGTGCGATCAAATATGAACACAGTTTGAAGTAGTCATGAAATCTAATATATCTTAAATGAATGCATTACTTGGCAAAGGTACATGTAAAAAAAATTAATGGACTATGTGAAGAATTTAGTAATTATTAAATCATTCTTTATTGCATTGCATTTATCTTTTTTCCCACTTGTGAAAACGAAATCAAAAGTGTTATGGCTAGCAAAAACAACAAGAACTTCAGGCTGCAATGACATCGTCAAAGAATATCAATAGTAGCGTGGGCACTTCTGAAGATCAAGATAAGGAATCGTGATGTGATTGGTTGTTCAGCTGACGTCATGGGATTGGAATTTTCCTGAGGACCATCTGTGTGAGTGATGGTTCGAGATAAGGAATCGCGTCGCGATTAGTGGGGTGGGGGGAAACGTCATCAGTGTTGTGGATGTGTGTTATGAGATGTAGATTGTTTGCGTATTGCATTCTGGGAGATTCTTATCTCTAAGGAATCCTGACATCATGTGTTTGGAAATTTCTGGGGAACATGTCTCTGTGACATCACGGGTTTTTGGTTTGGCTATGGAATTGTAGGTGATGTTATTGAGATATTTTGGAATTTTCCCAGCTTGACACATATTCGTCATTCTCGTTAAGTTTTGTCGTTGGTTGTCTATAGATGGATGTACTAATTTTCCAATATAGTTTGGGAATTCTTAGAGTCGATATGGCGGCAGCGTTTAGACATTTCTGAATAATTAATTATATGCTGGTGTCCCCCATCAACCACACATGTTAGACATGAAAACTCGCTAATGTATCCATGGTGATACTTTAATATGTACCCTATGATTATACTTATGGAAAAAAAAATATATTTAGAATTGCGATTACCAAAACATACGATCACAGGTCATTGAAATTACAAATATCATATGCTATGTTTAAGTTAAAAAAAAAGCTTAACTTACTTTCCAGAATGCAGCATCTTGGAACTATCGAGGTTTGCTGGATATTCCAAATGTTGATTTTTAACATATATTCACAGCACAAAACACAAGGTCTGAAATGCAGTTGACTCTTTTTCCTTATAGGTTACTGTGTGCTTCGTGTTTTTCCTTCACTCATGGTGGCATTTCCGTTTGCCAATTTGTTGTGCCTACTTGTGAATTTTTCTGACTGGGGTTGGAATTCTCCTGGTCTTACTTGAGGGTATGATAATACTTCCCACATGACAATCCAAACTTCACATCTCATTTCTGCTCGCTTTTTTGTGGTATCGATTTGTGACATTCTCTAATTGGTTTGGAAGTCTTCATTAGCGTTTTCTTATTTTTCAAATGAATATTAGCTTTGTAATATACTTTGTTAATTTCTATGTTACCTTATATTTGACTGAAGTATTTTCTAATCTAACATACAGAAATTAAATAAAGTGAAAAAGACTATTTTTTCCCCTTAATTCTTCTGATTTAACATTTATCTTGAAGATGACCAACTCATTTGTTTTCACTTCTCTTTCAGACTATGGGAACTGTAGTTTACACACTTTGTAAATAATTAATCACATCCTTTCATAGCTGTATTGCATTATTCTTCAAAGGTAAAATTTCCGAGGGTTTTTCCTCAATTTTAATTTAAAAATCAGTTAACTACATTTTCTAGCCAGAATAACTGAGCAATAAATAAATGTGTGTGAATTCCCCCCCCCACTGTAGATTTTTCATTAGTCTTTCTTGAACTATGGTTTTTACAGGAGAGGCAACAATTTACCATCAACTCCTTGTTTGACTCATTTCCATTAGTACCAATTGACTGTTGTCCTCTCAGCCTGACATGTATTTCACAGTGGGGATGATTATATACATATATTTTGTCTGTAAGTAGGGTTACCATATTTCTTGAAAACAATGTCGACAATAAAAAAAGAAAGAAAATAAAAGGATTACCTTCAAATAAATATTTATGATCAGAGCAAGCAAGAAATTCATACCCATATTTTTTTCATCATTTGGTATCATTTAAATCAAGAACAGGTCTGACTATTAAGTTCGTTAATGCTTTTGATTTTTCTCTTCCTATTGCAAGCGATATTTGCATGCAGATTCACTCGTTATCTGCACACTACTTTATCTTTTTAAGAGTTTAAGTGATGGGCAAAAATATTTGCTGTCTCTCTGTAAAATAATCAAATTGTTAGAATTTGGTGCGACTGTTTTTTTTCTAGTCTGGAAATAAAAAACAGATTAGTAACAAAATTGTCACTTTTCAGTTCATTTGTACTTTTTCCAAAACCACAATTCTGTTATTTGCTATGACTTCTGTTTTTAATTCCCCCAACACTAGAATGTATGGATGGTAAAGTTGTGAAATAAGTTTCAACTTGCACTCAAGTCACTTGATTTTAACTTTTATTATGTACAGTTGTGTGAAAAGAAAAATGTACCTTTTTGTTTTGAAAGCAGCATAGACGTTTCCTGCCTATTTCTTGCTATGAACATTCATTTATCCTGTCTTCTCCTTCCCCAAACTTGTGTTTGTGTTACCTGCACAGTATTCGACACCAAACGTTTTTTTAAGAGTTTGATAAAGCGTCGGGTTAAAATATCTACTGTCTCTCTGTAAAATAACCAAATTCTAACAGTCGTACTTTAAGAATGACTGGTTTTTTTCTAGTCTGGTGGAGGTATCTACAGATATGATATTCTGAAAAGTGACATATAAATTGTCACTTTTCAGGTGAAATCTTCTCCATTAAAAATTCTGGCTAGTGATGTTCTGAAATGAAAAAATAGGGAATTAATGCTCAATGATACATGAGCTGGTGGATGTAAATTTGCTCTATTAGTTGTGAAGAAGCTGAGAGATTCTCACCAAAAATGTACGACATTGATAATCATTTACTATTTTTGGAAACTGAATTACCAGCAATTCGTATTGTGGGGAAAATTGTTGCCAATCATCTAAATTAATGAATGGTAAAATTAGATCTTTAAGATTTTATTCAATTTGATAAAGATTCTTATTTTTGGATATTTATGAACATTTTACAAAAACATCTTGTGTATATCTGGTGACAAAAGAATACACAGAAAGCTTAATGAGACATGGTGTCATTCCCAGACTGACACAATATCAAATGTATGGAAGTGTGCTTACCATGGTATCCGTTTTAAAAACTCTTTTGCATGACCAGCTATTTTGATGTAATGAAACCAAGAAACAGTGAGTAACGAAAATTTTATTCATTGAACTCTTTGGAAAATGCTAAGAGTGTAAACTAAATATCGTGAAATATTTTTAGGGAATTACATGTTTCAAATTTTTCTCAGTGAATATACTTGTAAATAGTATTTCAGCAAAATAAAATATGCATTTGTAAACTTAAATGAACAAAGATGTGTGGGCTTTTGTTGTTGTGTTTTTCCACAGTTATTCTGATTATATTTTGGTATTTAAATCCACAACTTTATACCTTAATGCAATTCTGTTTAATTATTGTAAAAAAATCACTACTGTGAAATTAATGCCAGTGATGGGGGAAAAAGTGGTGAAAACTGATATCTATGTAATTGATTATTGTAGAAATTGTCCAATGCTACCTATTGACATTGTTTGATTTATGTGAAAGCATGTTGTTCACATAATCGAAAATCCGAACTAGTAGAATTTGGTGGTTTTACAGAGAGACAGTGGATAATTTAACCCAAAAACATGAGTTAAACTCTTCAAGTTTGGTATAGAAAATATGTTTGCACTCTCCAGATAACACAAATACAAATTTTACCTTTGCCTACACAAAGTAAGATAAAAACACACCAACAGTATATCCAACAGCATGCAAAAACATGTCTTTGAGTCATCTGCACAAAAGATTAATATCAGATCAGAGCTAATAATAATAATAAATAACTATTTATTTGTGGTGCCATATGAAGTAATCTAAGAAGAATGAAGGAAAACGAATATGAAAAATCGACAGTGGGCGAAAAATACGAATTTCCAGTTATCATTGGGATAATTGATTGCCAATTTCTTTTGAATAAGACTTCAAATTTATTTCCTAAAGTCAAAAGAAATTATATGACATGGATATATAATTATATGATAACATAAATACAAATTTTACCTTTGCCCACACAAAGTAAGATAAAAACACACCAACAGTATATCCAACAGCATGCAAAAACATGTCTTTGAGTCATCTGCACAAAAGATTAATATCAGATCAGAGCTAATAATAATAATAAATAACTATTTATTTGTGGTGCCATATGAAGTAATCTAAGAAGAATGAAGGAAAACGAATATGAAAAATCGACAGTGGGCGAAAAATACGAATTTCCAGTTATCATTGGGATAATTGATTGCCAATTTCTTTTGAATAAGACTTCAAATTTATTTCCTAAAGAAATTTGTATTTCTGATTGAATTATTTTTAGATATGAATCGACAAAATCGCCTTGTAGTTGGAATGAATTACCTGAAAGAGTTAATAAAATATAACCATCAGCTGAAGTGGGAAATTGGTTCACTATCTCTGGACTAATCAAGAAATTGGATGATAGAATCAACATGCAAATTGGGGAAACTGATATCTTTGCCAAAGGAAGAGAAAAATCAAAAACATTAAGAAGGTTGTTAGAGAGACCTGTTGTTAATTTAAATGAAATTGGATACCCAAAACGTGAAAACATAACATATACTTTTAAATGCTTTTGGAAACATAGCGAATGTTTCTGTGCTTTTAATAATGCTCAAAAATACATGTATTGGTTTCAAAAAAAATAAAAATTTGACCCTTGATTTTTACAACAGTAATAAATTCCCAACGATCACAAATGAAGGAACTTTCAGATGAGAGTCACATTGTCGAAAACCACATGATGGCAATTCCTCAACCATGGGAAGAACCTTTGAACAACAACATAAAATTAACAATAAGAAGATAAAGGAACAAAAACAAGATTGTATTTTTCACTTTATTTTCTGTATGTTAGAAGTAGTAAGTACAATTGTAATATTTCACTCAAAAAAATGTGTAAATTAAAATGAACAAAAGGGTGTCATTGATGTGTTATGCAATTTTAAGTAAGACCATATATATATACTAGGGGGCCCAGACTCCTATGGTTCCCCCCCCCCCCAAGTTCCAGACTGGTAGGCTGGTTCTCCTCGAATTTTGAAGACTTGAAAGGGTGTACCACCCCCTGGCATTCAACCCCCCACCCCATCGAGTTCTGGACTGGTAGGTCGGTTCTTGAATTCTGATGACTCAAATTTTGAAAAGGGGTTCTGCCCCCCCCCCCTCAGTTCCAAACTGGTAGGCTGATTCTCCTTGAATTCTGAAGACTCAAAAAGGGGATCCCCCCAAGTTCCAGACTGGTAGGCCAGTTCTCAAATTTTGAAGACTCGACACTCACGGTAGCTCCTGAGTTTCAAATAACTTGACAAAAAAGCTTATCATTTTATATTATAGTGTAGATATGGTTTACTTAAATTATATTTTTCTCTTGTGAAATTTCTTGCCACAAACTAACCAGAGACTTTTTTTGAAAATCCACTCAGTGAATTATAAGTCTTATTCGTTCATGCAAGCCCTCAAATATTTTAAGATACTGTGTCAACTCTTGGAAGCATAAGGAAACGTGTATTAAATTAATAGCCAGAATTTTTGTGAAGAATATTTCACCTGAAAAGTGACAATTTATTTATTATATATATGTACATACCTCCAACAGACTAGAAAAATAGTCATACTTAAAGTATGACTGTTAGAATTTGGTTATTTTACAGAGAGAAACCGTAGATATTTTAATCCGTCATGTTACCAAACTATTATAAAAGGTTGGTGTAGAAAAGAAGAAACAAAAACTGGGGAAACTGATATCCTGTATTTAATTATTTTAGAAAATTGTCTAATGCTATCTATTGACAATGGTTGAGTTATCTGTAAACATACTCAAACCCCGAACTGATAAAATCACACAAAACATCAAAGGGAGGAGATGAGTCATGAAAAAGGTGATGTTTGGATTGTTGTGTGGGAAGTATTATCAAACCCTCAAGTAAGACCAGGAGAATTCCAATCCCCCAAGTCAGAAAAGTTCACAAGTAAACAACAATTTGGCGATTACGGTCACTGGCTGATATTACCCATGACAAGACACATTGAGCTACCGTGTGAAAAAAAACAGATTGGGCCACCATGAGTGTAGGAAATAAACAAACCGCATTAGTCAGGAAAAGACATGTTGAGTTAATGGAAAATTGTTGCCTCTACTGTAAAACTCACGTGAATGCTTAAACACTTAGTTTTCATTCATCTTTCAGTTCCAGCCGTGACTAAGACCGGAAGTTAATGACTAATCTTCAAGAAGAAATTAATGAACAGAACCAAATGGTTGGAAATCTAAATGATGTAGTCAACTAGAGTTTTGGTTATTTACAGAAATATTGTTCTCTCAATTGATTTGTGAGTGTTTGTGTTGTGCTGTGGATATAAAATTCAACTATTTTGGAATATTCGCATTTAGAAGAGACATTCTAGAAAGACTAAGTAATTTAAATTATCATTGGAATTTTTAGAATACATACAAAAGGTTTTGTAATCCATTTAACTGTCCGTGTATTTTAATTTACTTTTTAAATGCAGTTTAGTTTTTCTCTTGACTGTAAACTAAAAAATACCAATACCCAAACATTTTGTAAAAAATATAACGTTAAATAGAAAAGTAATGAAGTTTAAGATCTTAAATGTAGACAAATCAAAATATTCGGATGAGTTATGTATATGAGGAAAAAAATGTGTTTGAGGAACACCAGCATAATTAAATTATTCAGAAAAGTCTAAACGCTTCCAACACTAGACTCTACTATACTCTAAGTATTCCCATAGTCTTAACAGGAAAGAAATACCCCAAACTGTATTGGAAAATTAGTACAGCCATCTATAGACAACCAAAGACAAAACATAATGACAATGATGGATGTGTGTCAGGGAAATTCCAAGATATCTTATCTCAAAAACATTGCCCACAATTCCATAGCCAAACCAAAACACCATGTGATATCACAGAGACATATGTTCCCCAGAAATTTCCAAACACATAACGTCACGACTTCTTATCTCTAAAATCTAACACAATGCTCTTTTGCAAACCCAACACACCATGTGATGTCCCTGACAGAAGGGAACCCCCAGTGAAATTCCAAACTTTATCTTATCACTATCCATCACCCATAATGCCATACGCAAACCATTTACTTATCTACAACTCATAACAACACACACATCCACGACACAGATGAGCTTCCCCATTCACCGTACCCCTATTTTATTCATAGTATCCCACCAATCACGCCACGAATCCTTATCCACTAATATCTTTCTTTTCCATTCAAAACAATAATGTCACTTATTTACAACTAACAATATGTCACTTATCTACATCTGATAACAAACATTCACGACACGATTTCTTATCTTATCTTGATCTGGTTAAAAGTGTCCCACCAATCAGGACACAAATCTTTATCCACTAATATCTTCCTTTTCCATTCAAAACAATAATGTCACTTATCTACATCTGAAAACAACACACACCCATGACACGATTCCTTGTCTTATCTTGATCTTGTCAGAAGTGCCCCATCAATCACGACACGAATCCTTATCTCTACCATCATCCATAATTCCATACACGAACCAAACACAAGAACTGAAGCCATTGACACATGTCCCCAGGGAAAATCCAAACTCATGATGTCACTCACGCACACAGTGCCATCATCTGATGAACAACCAATCACATCACGTTTCCTTATCTTATCTGGTCAGAAGTGGCTACCCTACCCACAATTCCATATGCGAACCAACGTCCCTGACACATATTCTCCCATGGAAATTCCAAACTCATGACGTCACGATTCCTTATCTTATCTTGGTCTGGTCAGAAGTGCCTACCGTAATACTGAGAATGTCACACATCGATGGACAAAATAGCGATCGGAAATGAGATGTGAAGTATGGATTATCGTGTGGGAAGTATTATCAAACCCTCAAGTAAGACCAGGAGAATTCCAAGCCCCAGTTAGAAAAGTTCACAAGTAGGCACAACAAATTGGCAAACGGAAATGACACAGTGCCACCATGAGTGAAGGAAAAACACGAAGCGCATAGTAACCTATAAGGAAAAAGAGTCAACTATATTTCAGACCTTGTGTTTTGTGCTGTGAATATATGTTAAAAATCAACATTTGGAATATCCAGCAAACCTCGATAGTTCCAAGATGCTGCATTCTGGAAAGTAAGTTAATCTTTTTTTGTTTAACTTAAACATAGCATATGATATTTGTAATTTCAATGACCAGTGATTGTATGTTTTGGTAATCACACTTCTAAATATATTTTTTTTCCCATAAGTATAATCATAGGGTACATATTAAAGTATCACCATGGATACATTAGCGAGTTTTCATGTCTAATGTGTGTGGTTGATGGGGGACACCAGCATATAATTAATTATTCAGAAATGTCTAAACTCTGCTCTACTCTAAGAATTCCCAAACTATATTGGAAAATTAGTACAGCCATCTATAGACAACCAATGACAAAACTTAAAGAGAATGACGAATATGTGTCAATCTGGGAAAATTCCTAGATATCTTATCTCAAAACATCGCCCACAATTCCATAGCCAAACCAAAACATCAGTGATGTCACAGAGACATATGTTCCCCAGAAATTTCCACACACATACCGTCACGATTCCTCATCTCTAAGCATCACCCAGAATGCAATACATGAACCAAACACACCACGTGATGTCCCTGAGAGAAAGGGCCACCCAGCGAAATTCCAAACTCTATCTTATCACTATCCATCACCCATAATGCCATATGCAAACTATTTACATATCTACCTCTCATAACACACACATCCACTACACTGATCACGTTTCCCCCATTCACTGTACCCCTATTTTGTTCATAGTGTCCCACCTATCACGGCACAAATCCATATCCACTAATATATCTTCCTTTTCCATTCAAATCAATAACGTCACCTATGTTCATCTGATAACAACATATCCAGGACACTGACGGCTATTCACCCTACCCCTATTTTGTTCATATTACCAAACACGACACAATCCCATATGCGAACAAAACAACCGTGACGTCACCCACACAGATGGTCTCCAGAAAAATTCCAATCCCATGACGTCATCATCTAAACAACCAATCACGTCACGATTCCTTATCTTATCTTGATCTTGTCAGAAGTGCCCACACCACTAGTAATATCTAATATGCATGTTTACATCGTATTTTAAGAAGGCGGTTGTTGTAGTACCGATTAGCATATTGGTAAACAAAAGTACTGACGAATCTCCTAGTATTTTAGAAAATTTTAGGACCAAAATAACCAGAAACAAATACAAAGATATTAATGTGCAATAAATACACCATACTTCCCCCTTCGATATCTGTACGCTTACAGATTACTGCTATTAATAAAAAACGATAACGAATGTGTCAGTATCAAACAAGAGACTGTTTGTTTAGTAGACAAAAGCGCATAAATTATATAAGTAAATAGTTCCTGAAGCAATACACAAACATTATTCTTATTTAGCCCCAAAAATATTCAACACACTACCTTATTGTATAAGAAGTGAAGCAAATACAAAACTTTAATCAAAGAATTTTTTTCCCCACAGAAATGAAGAAGCTCTGTGGATTTTACCTATTTGTTTTCAAAGATCCAGTTTCATATGTAAATGCTATTTAACTATTTTGTTCTCAAACCTAATTAATGTTATCAATTTTTTTCTGTATATATATATATATATATATATATATATATATATACATTAGCATGTTAATCTACTCCATTTTGTGGAGTAGGAATATTAGTACATACGAAAGTATTAACACCAATCAAATGCACGCTAAAAAGTGGAAAACATCAGTGAGTAGCATTAATTCTATTGGGAGGAGGGAAAAAAAAACAATATTCACAAATTAACAATGGAAGGGAGCGTTGCTTGTCAAGAGGTTCCAATCAAATAAGAAGATATTAAACACTTCAAAGGAAAGGAATTCGTTGTGAACTATTTTGTGCTGAATTTCTTGAAAATTAGGATCTTCAGCAACTGTCGTGCAAGAGAGAAATGATGCAGCAGAAGAAAATAAAAACAGACGGGTAAAATTGATTTCGAAACCAAACTACACCTTGAAGTGAGTAGTAAAAGAGCTAATAAAACGATCGGACAAGAGAAGAGAAAACATGCTCCACAGAAGGAACAAATAATCAGTACATTCAACACAGTGGAAGAAATTTCTGTTCGGAAATAGAAAGAAAAATAGAGATTTTGAGGAAGGGCTAATCGCAATCAACTGAATACTCAAAACAATGATACAGTAAGAGTTCAAATGCAAACCCAAAACAACGCCGCTGAAGGCAAACTTTAAAAAAAGAGTCCCGTAGAATTTGCTCTTCCAATTCGTGGAGCAGCACGCGCTGTTGATCCATTCGTTTTCCTGTGTGTAAAACAGGAAATTAAGAATATTTCTTCTATGAATAGATTATTCGCTGCGAGGCAGAACTTTCATCAGAAGCATCAGCAGTTCTGTTTCGCCTGAGCTTGAACCCGAACAATGAAAGAGGAAGAAATTTTTAATAAATCAGAAAGCATTTGGTTGAAAGAGAGCCAACGAATGTTCAGATTTAATGAGCGAATGATACCGGAACTTCGGCAATTAAACGAAAATGTCCAGATCGATCCAGGGGTTGTCCCATGAGATGGACAAAAGATGGATGTTAAAAAATATTCGCATTTTGGGACTGGACACAAACCAAAAAGAACTGAAGAATGTGATGAATGCACGGGGAATTGTGTTGATAGGATTCGTTGCTGAATAATACGGATCAAAGTGGAAAAGTGTTAGGGGACAAGTGCGACAGGAAAATTAAAAAATAGCGAAGAGATTTAAAACATCTTAGTATGAGATTAAGAATATTCGCTTAAAGCATAACAAGTATTAAGAATAAAAAAAAAAAAACATTTCATGATTAAGTAAAATCATAGACAAAGTACATCGAAATACGTAAAACGCGAAGTAGGCCGTCGATTTTAATGGGAAACAAAAGATTTAATCACGAAATGCATCTCAAAATTAAATCGCATTTATTACAGCGGGCCTCGAGAGAAATGGGCGTCGTAACAACGGGAACGAAATTATTCAGTCTCAGGAATGGCGAATGGAAGTGTGACAGCAGCGCACTGATTAAGAACCAACCGAAATAATTCTTTAATTGGGCAACGGGGATTTAAAGCCAGTAATGCAATGAAAGAGTTAAAGCCATTGTAACTTAATTAAAATAGTAAACGGTGGGTTTCAAGCAAATTAATGCCGCTGCGTATGAAAGCGTGGAAACTGATCGAGTCCTTCCTTCATTTTTCAGCCATTCGGGAAATAAAATCTTGAGGAACCGCTTCATGCTAACAAGTGAAATTGCGAACCAAATACACGTTTAAGCACTTTCTAATCTCTCTTTAAAATAAGTGCAAGCAGCGAGACATTCCCTAATGAGTCACGAGATAAATGAACGAATGATCACCGCCAGAAAGAAACTGACCTCCGACCGATTCAGCTTCACGTACGAATCAAGCGCGGTTGGGCATTATCCATATTCAGATCGGAGGAGGCCCACGAGAAATGCATCATTAAGCGGCCATTTCCATTATTATTCGCGGCATATTGTCTTGCACTCGTTCAGCATGCTGACGCACCCCACACACGTCTTCCTAGCGGGGGAGCCTCCTCCTCGAAAACAAATTGGATTTGTTCGTAATTTTGTTTCGTCTTCGGGAGTAAACAGAAGGCTGCGTTTTCGTGTTGAACTATGGAAAACGACTTGAAAGAAAACAGAAGGCTGGCTACGTGTGTGTGCGTGCGTCAAAGTACTTTCCCGTACATCATTCGATGAAATGCCTGTAAAATATACAAATTTAATTTTCCTCTTCTCTGCGTAAACAACCCCTGGTCAATGCTATCCTCGGCAAACATCACGCGAGGACGAGGAATGTGTTAACTCACTTTGGACACGATTGCCACAAGAGTTTCTCTGTTCGGGGAAAGCGTTTCGCTTAAGGAATTCGCGAAAAGAACTTTGCCAACACTGGAAAATATTTCGAATGAAACAAACTAATGTTTGTTTCATTCGAAATGAAACAAACATGCAAACGTTGCATATCGCGTTACATTAATAACAAATACTTGTGAAAAAAGATATGGAAATGCGATTTTTTTTTTACCAAGTCACTGAAATAGTGCTGCAGATCGAGAAGATACTCATAAAAATTGATAACATGCGTTGACAGAACCACTTTGTAAGATTACAGCTTACAGAGAAATGCTGTTTAAGTTCGCAGTAAAATATGACGTCAGTAATCGAGCATATTCCCTTGCGAAAACAGTTCCCTTCACCATGGATCTAAAAAATACGAAATGATCGTAAATGCTATTTCTTCAGAGCATTTTCCCCTGTTAGTATGATGTAACACTCTCATCTCCTTTTCATCGTAGATGTTGAACAGAACAGGCGAGAAAGTTTTTTTGTTTTTTTTCCTAATTGATCTTCAAACAATGTGAAACAGGTATTAAAAAAAATAACAAAAAAAACAGCCAACCAAAGTAGTAGTTTAGCTTCCTGGGCCAGGAGAATTCCTTTTGTTTTTCCTGGGCTGGAACAACCAAACTCTGTACTTTGTTATAAAACTTTTATGGATCATAAAGTTTGTTTCGTCCACTTTGATGTTTTTGCTTTCTTTGCAGTGTTCCAAGAATTTCGATTCTGCAGCGCCCCCTTCATGATGTTTTGGTAAATCCCTACAAATAGCGCATAGTGTTCGAATTTTTCGTACAACTACTAATAAAGATAAACTTGTTCATTTGCTTTTAAAATCACCTAACCACGTGTTAAGTTATAACAATAATTAAAAAAAAAAAGAATGTAGTAGATGCTTGTGTGGTTTTTCATTTTCCGTTCAATTGAGATTATTGGACTATTCGAGAGTTCGTCAAGAAGAACCTGTGAATTGTGCATCTCAGCATCAACTCGTTCCCGATTTAACATGAATTGTTAATTGAGTAATCTTGAGTCAAGGATGTGCTGGATTCTGTTATTCCATCATTCGTACTCATGTGAGATGCTTTTAGGTAGTAGCAACAAACACGTTTTGCGTATTTCTGTTTGACTGCCGACAAATGAATTCAACAAGATGGACGTCTGCTAATTTTCGCCTTCAGTCGCTTGTTTTTTCTCTCTTGCATCGGCGTTCAAAGCTGCTCTCAAGAGAGGCTGAAAAGTAATTAGACATTCAATTCTAGAGATAGCTTCGTTATTCCTCACAATGCATCGTGAATTATTTAACCTGACGAGAGATGGTTTGTGAACATTTTCCTTGACAGGAGGGTTCTGCATTCAAGATACAACCGCAACCAACTGTGCGCATGCACAAGAGAGTGCGTATTATTATTATTTTCTTTAACACGTTCGTACTTAATCCAATAACGGAACATTCACTTCGTATATCACGTGATTGTCCTGATTTTCAGAATTTGCGCTTGTGAAGTAAACGAGCCCGCTGGGTTGGTTGCATTTCGAAGACGTTTTGCCACTGGAACACAAAACCACTCTGACATGGGCGCACGCGATTTCACTTTGGCAACCAATTTAAATATTTTTTGTGAAACAGTTTGATTCAGACATTCGAACGCAGCAAGGAAGAAGATGTTTACGATTGGATGGACGAAAAAGTATTTGCAAACATGCAAAACTATTAGAGAGACTGCATGATTATGGATACGCTTTGAATCCATATTTTCATAGTCTGAGATTCAACATTTAAGATGACGTTTTGAAGAGTTTTTAGCGATAAAAATGCCGCGCAGATTTAGGTTACGTTCCCAGTTCATGACGCTCATGAAAATAAAAGAGCGAGTAACCAAGGGAAGAGGAAGAGAATTTTGGGCGACTAAACTGAAAATGACACTTCTGCTGCCCTGATATTTAACACCGAGGGTTCTTTCGTCCCTCAGCTGCGAGTTCCCAATCTGTGGTACTTCGAATGTCGTTCGGTGACGTTTCTTCCGTATAACCGATGCATCCCAGGTTAGAAGCTCCCGCACACTGTCAGAAACGCTCAATTTGTTTATGAGCTCTGTCGTAGCACGCCGCCACATTTCCTCTTCCGGGGTTTCCCTCAACTGAGAACGGTAAATATGCAAAAGGGTCCTGACGAGTATAAATATCCTTGAGAATTTATAGCCAGAATTTCATTATTCCACTTAGCGTAGTGAAGTATTTTAAAATATTTAAGCCAAACATGTGACCACACATTTTAACGGCACTCACCGTAGGACGCCACAGGTGGTGATTGATGAGCAAGCACACGTCACCTGGCATTAACGCATTTATGGCGTAAAGAGAGAGAAATGTAATCCTGTTGCATTCTCATTTGTTTCAATAACTCCGTTTCTGCAAAAATGTTAGTGATTTTAGGATTAATGTCTTAAGCCACTGCTAACACAGTTTTATTGAAGATTCTCGCTACCAAATGACATTAAACGCCACAACCATAGCGGTTCCGTTATATGAGAAGAAAGGACAAAGCGACCCCCCCACACACACACCAACGTTGACTACAAGAAACACTTTCACAAAATAAAAAGTGAGAAGGGATTACTTTATGGGTGAGTCTTGAAAGAAGTCGATTATGAAAGACAAAAGAACTAATTGTTATTTATAACATTCGTCTGAAGTGTCAGCAAAGTCCTCCCGTTCAAGAAGAAACAGCAATATCTTGAATTTTTTTTTAAGCAACACACTGATTCTGAATGTCGTGAAGAATTATACGAATTATACGAATAATTATATATAGTGGAATTTTTTCCAGTATCATTTTAAAACATTCTGGATTAATTAGGTAATCTTCTAACTAAAATTTCCTAAAATGTTACAGCGCCCAGAAAGAAGTTAGAAAAGGCTATTTGAATCTGCTTATATTTAGAGCGAGCGACTAGAACAACATTAATAATACGAGTTGGCCCAAGTCTAAAAAGGATTTTCAGGAATAACGTCCTTGGATTTGTAGGTGTAAGATACGCCCAAGTTCTAGCTGATAAACCCCGATTTATGACTTTTTCCGAGATCTTCTCCCTCGAAAATCGAGACTCTAACTGGGTGTTGAAACATACCGGTCGAAATGAAAGTTCTTGTAGATTCAAAGATTTCTTTGTAAACGGAAAGAATTCTGTCGAAGTGAGAGAAATTGAAAACAAGTCAGCATTTACGATTCGGTTGGACTTATTTTGAACCTCACTGGACAGATTTTATGGAATGCTAATTAGAAAACTGAACATATCCGCATCCCCCCCCCCTTTTTTTTTTAATGAGATGAATTGCATTTTTAAATACCCAGAAAGAATGGCTTCGAATATTCGATTCATAATGCGGCCACACTAGAAAGGAAATCCACGCATGCGTGATTTGTTGCACTAAGCGCATTTATTGCGAAATTGAAGACCATAAAATGACGTCTGGGATGCCGCAATACGTGTTGACTATCATATCCATCGGAGGTGTTTGAGAAGCACGTCTGTTTCACAACCACAGAATGAATACCGAGGGAGACGGGAAACAGATCGATAATACGGAAATCTGGAGGCATTTCGTATGAGGGAAATCGAAAGACAAACACGATACAGATCTAAATATACGAAGTGGACAAAATCGTATTTCCATAAAATGACACACGACAACGTGTGCTTGGGGGGGGGGGGTATTTTTAGAAACGAAAATCCCACTTCATAGTAGAATGCTGAGGAGTAAAACGCAATTTTCAGTTCGGTCTGGTCAACCGAAACATGTTTCAGTAAGAATTGTTTCCTCGCAAGATTTCCGATGGAAACAGCGAATCAAGATTACATTTTTTGAAGATCAAAGGGCGATGCATACTTGCCGATCTTCGCCATTGTCACAGAACTTTTTTTTTTTTAAACAGTTTTAATCGCTTCCTCTTTTTAGGGAAGCTCGGTTCGGAATAAAAAGACATTCTGCTTCCATTCGTTTTATTCCTTCTCCTCTTCGCGGCACGCTCTGACCGACGATGCGTCATCTCATTGCCTTGACCCGAGTTAGATGACCCTCCAATTTTCCATCCGCTGGAGAGACAGATGACTTTTTCATGGCACCTAAAGGGGAACTCGATCGTTCATCCCTCTCCGTGGGATGTTTAGTCCTCGCCCAGATGTCCTGCGGCTATTAACACGACCGCACTCGGAGACTCTCCTCTGTCATTAATGAGTAAAGGTTAGTCGAGCTGTAATAAAACAGATGCACGCGACAGCGTACGACATACTCTGCTTTTATTTATTGCCTATGGCTCTCTGTAATGGAGAAGTGACAAAACGACTTTTCTTTTAGCAGTTAGAACAGAAAGACATTTCATAATCTCGGAAGTACTAAATGTCACATCTTCGAAAAGACGGCCTGGAAATTAATATTTTTGCTCCTGTTTTGAATGGAGATTCAGCAGCATTTCTGTGTGCAGCTGCTGGCGAGATTAGTTAAAGAACAGGAGCATGGCTACTGGGAGGGATGAATCAACAGACGAGATATATTCCAATAACTTTAATTGCTGTTGTGCAATTTTAAACAACATGACCTTCGTTATTGTAGGCTACGAATTTTATTTGCGAGGTAATCCTAAGAAAAAGATTATTTTCAACTACCTGGTAAATAAAACAACGTTACCAGCCTTCAATAACGAAGGTCGTGTTGTTCAAAATTGCACTGAAGCAACTAAAAAGTATCAATTAGAACGTATCGCGTCTGTGAATGTCTTCTTCGGCTAGCTCTTTGGTCCCTCCAAACAGACGCATGTTTCAACATGATCTCACCAGATAAGCTGAAATACTTGTCTATTCCATTTGTGGGAGAAGGGGAACATCTGTTTACAACACTGCATGAAACTAGTGTAATAATATGGATACTCCGTTCTGTATATATTCTTATATCTTATCTTTGCTTATACGTTTCTTTAAGTTAATATTCGTTTTCTATTATTTCCCTACTTTTTTGTTCTATCATAAGCATAATTTTTCTTGCCTGGGATCTCCAGATATTTATTTGATTGAAGACTGCGCCTCTGAAATTCCCCTATAGGCAAAAGAAAATTTTTATACCCTAGTAGATCAATTAATCACTTATATCCTATTTTAGCCATGGTTTGCAGTCATGGCAAAATTGACTCATAAATCACTACTAATCATTGGGGTTCAGCTATCAGGTCAGAAATAGCCGTTTTTGGATCACTGCATTGCAAAAAGATTGAATCAGACAACTATTTTTTTTAATCAACAATAACAACAAGTTTAATTTCTGATCACATAATTATACATGTCACTCGAAATCACAAGATTCATTTACGAAAGGTAATTCTTAGTCTTTCTCAATTTGGTTTCTATTGAATTCTCTCACACTTACTTAGACCTTCAAGAAGCATACTCTATATTACAAATATCAGCAAGTTATACCTATAACATGAAATCGTTAGTTGCGCTTAACATTCCTAATTTAGTATCTATCAAAATGCGACATACATGTATACAATTATATCTCTCAGAATCTCATTCTCTTCAAATACTTAATCACAATCTAGGCAAATATATTTATACAATCCACCTCATTGAGCTTCAAACATTCCAATGGTATGATATCAAGAACATACTCTATCATAAGTACACATATAATCAATCAAAGAAATTTCAATATTTCCTCTCAGGGAAATTAACTGCGCTCATGCTTCACTCATTTGCGATTACACACATTTACGAGAAATATTAACATTCTAAATACTATCTCCTTAAACTAGACAATTTAGCAGTTCGATAAGGAATTCTTTCTTAATTCACAAACAATAAATGAATGCAGGCTCGCATGGGTCTCTTCCTATCTTGCATGTCTTCCGTCCTTCTGGTTTCTCATTCCGGTGCTTGAGTGGGGTTTCTCTCCTCCGTTCCATGTTTTCGAATTCTCCTCGAAGCACCGATGAATAGTCATAGCAGCATGCGGGATATAGGGTAGGCGTACCGGCGTCTTGAACTGCACGGCGAAGGATTTCTGCATAGGCCTGGTCGCACTCATTCGACTACAGGACCTGTACGGCAACATTTCTCCTTAACTATCGCCTCCGGATATCTTCGGCTGTGACTGGAACGACATAGGTGGATGGGTCTCTCCACCCTCCCCTCTGGAACTTACACCTCTCGGAACCCCGATCTCTCGTAGATGGTTCACTCAGGATGAAGAAAAGGAAGCCCCTCTCATCTTCGAACCAACCCTTTTATACACCAGAGTCCCTGCGCCTTTGATTAAGTTTTTGGGACCCATAGTGTCCACGTGCGAGTCTTGCTAGTAGTTTGGAGAACCCTGTATAATGTTTCTCGAAAATTCGCCGACAAACTTACTGCCTTAAACTTGTCTACAGGCCTTTCTTTTTGATTCGCGCCGCGCCCTTTCAATATTGACCTTGAAGGTCATCTGCGATGGGTCTTGTAAACAATTTTCAAAAGACATGCCGAATTTCGGGCGATGCTCTTGGTTTCAATACTTCTATATCCCTTCTTAAACAATGAGCGAGTTAATTCCCTTTGGGCTTATTTTGCTCTTTATACAGATGGCTTTACATAGAGAACTAAAATATATATTTGTACAAGAAAATTCAGGTGAATTCCTCCTGTAAAAAGTCGATGTTTTTAGATAATTTATTTTAACAACATCGAAATTTTACACTAGCTAATGAAAAGAAGAATAAAAGCCCGATGGTTCTTGTCCGAGACCGAATTCAAATCTAGGTCTTTCCAGCTACGGAGCACGAGCTGCCATCATGCGATCAGTAAATGATGCCCAGGATGTAGATCTTAGATTAGGTGATAGATGAACATCATCCAGTCCGAGACCACCGCCCAGCTTATTGGAGGCTTGAAGTGGCTCCATGTTTGGTCTCTGGACCACGTTTCCGAACTTAGTAAAAATTCTTAGCCCACCTACGCTATGAATGTCCTATAGGTTTACAATAATTTTTCGCGAATAGAAGCCACATAAAAATATATAAATAATTGAAACTAGATTCCCAGACCCACGTTAAGGCTGGAGAATGTGCAGTGTTCGGACATTACATTCAGACAAAGCGCAGAGGGGAAAAAACACAATGTCGATATGAGAAGATGGTCCCTTACCGAGGATCAACAAGCTGAAGATTACGAAATTCAACAGGTGTGTGTGTGGGGGGGATTATCTCTCCCTCTGCTTGCTCAGACTATACTATCCCTCCTCCAGTAGGTTCAGCGACGTTGTCTCGAACACACACAGGCGAATCTGTTGTCGAAGGCCGGGTCGAATGTTGAACGACGTGAATACAAAGCTGTTCCGAATGTAGCAGCGGAATGAACTTCGGCCTCGTCAATGGCTTCAACTTTTTGAAACGCCTTCATTAGTCGCATTATGTTGCGTACATTCTCTTATTATTGAAGTTTCAACGCCATTCCGGGCGTTTTCGCGAGCGACGTTATTCCGTCAGTCGTGATGAAATTCGGTGATCGTTTTTCTGTTTACCAACCACGTGTTAAGGAAGTCGAAACGTGGAATTACCTTCACATCGTAAACACCACGAACCGACTAGTTTAGCTGAATATTCTACTTCCGTCCCCCATCATAGGATTTGGTTGCGCGATTATTTCGTGGAGGCTTCGTACGTTCATCAGACTAAATTCCCTTTCAGGTGGAAATCCCAACTTGCCCTTACATTAAATACTTTCGCGATGGCTTCGAACAGGCTTTTGCAAAAGCACAACATAAAGGGAATCAACGTATCAAACCTTCTCCATTTGTGAGATGTTATTTCTACCTCGATAGCGATTAAGAACAACGAGCATCTTCGCCGACTCTCTTCTGTCAATGGTTTAAGAAACACAGTGGAGATGGAGCGAGTGGAATTACGGCCGATGCAACTAGGGATACCAGGCAAAGGTAGACATTGCGTTTTAATAGTATGCGTTGTTCTGGTGTGGAGGCCTGCCTCCACACCAGAACAACGCATACTGGTGTGGTGTGGAGGCCTGCCTGTTCTGCGAGAAGGAAAGCCCCTTAAAATGTTTTTCGCCTCTTTCCAACCCGCACGACAGAAAATCGGTAGCAGAAATGTGATAATTCTCTGATGCTAATAAAGAAAACTTTGAAAGAGCAATTTGAAGACGCGGTTGAAGTGTATGAAACCATCGTAGACTTCCTTGAACGTTCGTGATCGCGTAAATGTGGAACTTCTTGTTTCTTTTCTTCAGAGTCATCTGTGCAATGACCCATCGTACCAGGAGCGATAAATGATCCCCGTGGCCTGCGATATGAGTAAAGAAATAATTATTTGCGTGGAAAGCACGCAACATCTCGGGCCAAGGGAATCAGATAACGGAGTGCAGCTATTAATGTAACATGAAGTAATCAAGGCAACCCCATCACTCTTTTGCCCTGTTATTCCGACAAACAGCAACTTTTCTTAATCTGACAACCAAAACAAATTCTGGCTACAGACTTTGTGGCAGATATACGAGCACGTGATCCAAATAGTTTACCGCTTGTGGACGGCAACTTTTGTTTATTTAATATTTCATCGATTCATTCGAAATTTGAATCAAGCCTTTGCACACCACTTCAAATGCCGTCTAGAAATTATTAGTATTATACAGCGCTGCTCTACTCTACGAGATTCTGCCTTATAAAAAGAAGTATTTTGGATATTTGATTTTAATCAGCGGGATTATTTTTGTTCGTGTGGAGGAGTGAGAATTTCAAGATCAATTTTTTTTTTTTTTGTATTTTCCGATCAGGGTATTGTTTCAATATTTCTAATCGCAATTATGGTTTTCGTATGTTCAACTTAAAAGAACATCTTGTAAGATGTCCGCAGGTGTCCAATGGAAGATTACAATAAAGCCAGTAACAAATTAAGTGACTAACACGAATTTTATTAATTGACTTGTTTTGTTCGTGCTCTGTCATAACGTGAAATACTCACAGCGTTTACGTATGGATGGAGCCGCAGCGAGCGAGCTAATTAACGTGGCTTCTCGTTAGGTCCGTCATTAATAGCCGAAGAGTTCGGTATAAATAAAACGAGGCTGCGATAAAAAGGAAGAAGTAATACGAGATTAATGTCAATCTTTTTATGCGTAAATAAATACTGAGGAATCAGTGCTGCGAAGAATGGAACCGTTCTTTCGGTGCGAGGAGGGTCGCATTACGTCACTGAAATGACACTCGCTGTTCCGACACAACAGCATTCTTACCAACAAACTTTTACACACTGGTCGACATTTTTTTTTTCATTCAACCTCGTCAATAATTTAACGTCTGGAAGAGTTTTTTTATTTTACTTAAGAAAGCCAATTATGGATTTTATTAGCTCATCAAAATGAAGATCCGAGAATAATAATGAATTATCGATCTTTCCGGTGAAGATACGAATTGACCCCTTCTTCCCCCCCCCCCTTTTTTTTTTCTTCGTTGTTTTGAAAAATGAGACATGTCGAGGAAAACAACTGCTTTCTAATTGTTAATTATGTCCGTCCGAAACTCATTAGCATCGCTTTTAATAATTCCTTTACGGGGAGGAGGGGCGACGCCATTTTGACGGGATTGAACTTCATTGGAAGCTGCGTTGTAACTTATTTCCCCGTGTTATCCGCATGAAATAAGCATTCTCGTTTATCGCAGCAATCTGAGAAGATTGCTGGCCACTTGAAGAGGGATGACCTCTTTCCCCCCGAGCATCTGAATATCGCAGTGCTCGGGACGACCTCATAAGCGAGAACAGCATTTATAATTAACATTCAGATGAAGCATTTAGCACAGCCGTGATATTCGACATTGTTATCGCCATGACTTCAAATTACTACCTCCGGCGGCAATCGCATTGGAAGCCATATTAATTGTTGATGTGCTTCCTAAGCAGCGAGGCCACTCGCGAAATTCTCTTAATTAAAAGACACTCGCAAATGGTACGGAGGCTGCACGTGGCTAATTTTGTATGATAACCGTGGATTTTCCAAAGTGCAACAGACGTGATTTGGACTGCTTGAATTAAGCATATTTGCGTTATTTATCTTTTTTTTTTTTTTTTTTTTTTACACGTCACAGCAATCCCTCGATTAGTGCGCCTAATGCGTTCCTTAAAACAGGCGCATTAATCGAAAACGCACTAATCGAATATAATAACCTATGGGAAAAAGTATAATTCATTCCTCAAATTTCGTTTTTCAACCTTAATGTTTTATAAAAGAATTAGGGTATGTCTCAGGGCCTAGTTAAAGGGAAACCATGAAGCTGAAAGACAATAAAATATATTCAGAATATAATTTTCATTATTCTACTTCTTAACAAAGAATTGAGCTAACGTAGTTTGGCGGGCTTTTTTTTTTTTTTTTTTCATACAACCGACGTGATGGCCCTATTGCCTCTTCTGCAATTTTCCTGCTTCTCTCTCTTCATCAGGGCCAGCCTCTGAGCATTGCTGCTTAAAAACTTCGATTGTACGAAAAATATTTTCAAATTGTTTCTGTGAAATCTCTTTGGGCTGACTATCAGTGGCTAAATTTTCTTCATATTCTTCGGGATCTTCCCGCTGTGCATCTAAATTTAGCAGGTCGGAATCACTCAATTCTTCAGAATGAGATTTAATTAACTCTTGGACGTTCATCATTGTGAATCTCATCAAAGCCCAGTTCATGCCCGATGTTGGCAATTTGCTCAACAACATCATCCATTTCATTTGAAAAGCTTCCAAAATCTTTTGCACAATGTGGAAGAATGTGCTTCCAAACGACTCGCATATTGCTAGCAGTAATTTCATTCGAAGACTGATGAATATTTTCAATAGCAGATTTAACATTAAATTTCTTCCAGAATTCTACTAATGTCATAGAATTCTCACCAGATGTTGCTTCTATTGCCTGTTTAAATGTTTTCTTCTCAAGTAGTATGCCTTAAAGCCTGCTGTAATCCCCTGATCCATAGGTTGTATGAGAGAAGTTGTATTTGGCGGTAAAAGTTTGGAACATAGTATACATGGAAGTAGCGTAGCATGCCATTAAAAATAACTTTGTAAAATATTTTATTTCATTCTGGTGAGTGATTTTTTAAAATGGTTAGCCATAAAAAATGTATAGATAGAAAATGTTTAAAATCTGCACCATTTGTTTTTAGGATGCATATAGGCACACTAATCCAATTTGGGTATCGAAAAAAATGACGCACTAATCGAGGGATTATTGTATATACTTTCGAAATCAGGGAAGTAAATGCTTCTTCTAATTAACGCAAACAAAGGGGGAGGGAGTTGGTTTCTATTATGTAAAATGCAACAACAGACCTTCGCACTGAAAGGATTGCGAGATCTCATAAATGATGTTCCTTGTTGGCGAAAAATTCGACAAGAAACGAATCTGACAGCAGTGGAGATGTTATTTTTCCATTCTATTACCCCACACTCACTCACTGTCAAGTCGTTTGATAAAGCACCAATCCCGAACAGTTTGTGTGACCACCTCTAACCCACCCGGCATTAAAAAGCAGTCTTACGTTCAAAATCTTTCTTATGTAGGATTAACATAAATAATTGCATTCGTTGATCAGCATTCCTTTCTTCGGTCGGATCTGGCGAAATAATTAAGACGTGCGCTCAAAACTTGCTTAATTTTCTTGGAATCCTCACTTAAGATATTCTGAACTGTTTTAAAACTTAAAAGCATCACAGCAAGGATGGGAGAGACAGTCGAGGGATGCTTTCTCTTTGAGAAAAATACGGACCAATGAATTTGTGATCGTCAGAACCTAAAGGAAATTCGATGCTTCGTCACAAATGGCATCGGGAGGGTAAACGAAACTCAAAGAGGCGCATTTGATCAGCTGCAGACAGAAGGGATCGCGAAGGATGACGCAAGTTTAAAAATATTTGAACTTAAGGGGATGGGAGAGGCTGGCCAGAGCGATCCTTTCCTGACAGCACGTTTCGAAACTAAGTGAAGAGGGGGTTGAATTACACTTTTGAGATTCACGGCGCTGAAATCGGCTATTTATTTTGATTGTCAAATTCGGATGGACACATCCAAAAATAAGCGACTCTTTTATGCGCGAGGAGTTAACCAATATCGTAAGGATAACTTCACAACTTTTCAAAATGTGCAGTTTTTATTTTTGGCAGGGATTCCCATTTTTGCTAATTTCAGACTGAAGGCTTGAAAAACTCATTTAATTCGACCTCGCGTATTCACTGCGAATGAGTTGCCAACGAAGTGAAATTCTCTTTTCACTCTCGAGTCATGCGGCTGTCAAACCATTTTGAGCGCTTCCTCCACGCATTCATCATTACCGCAGATACTTCACCGACTGCCTCCAGCCATATTAATAAACAAGGAAGCCGGACCGCCAAAACTTGTTGCATCATCTATTTGTTTAATTAATACAAGAAATAACATTGACATCACAAGTGAAATAGTTTATATTGAAAGTTAACTCTGAAATTTAATGAGATATCGTTTCTTTTATAATTTCAAGATATCTTATATCAGCTGCTCATGCAGTCCCGTACATAAATGATAAATTAAAAAAGAAAAAATCCTTCTTTTTATATATATAATTTAGTAAAACACGCGCTTCTAAGAATAAGAAAAACGTTTGTTAATACTGTACGGTAAAGCTTGCTTGTAATTCCACATTAAAATGAAACGAACTTAGCGCCATCACCTCGCATTGCATTAAACTGAGGCGAGCTGTTCTGTCCTTTGCAGGAAGCAAGCAATTACTACAATGCAAACCAAAAGCTTATGCCTTCGAAACAGTCCTGCATAAATCTCCATCAGGTCAGCAACAGTCAGTGTGATAGGGGCAGTGACTTGCGCCGAAGCATTGATACCGCCTTCTCCTTGGTTAAAGGAGAGGCGATTTCTCGATTAGTTTAAGTGCAACTTCCCACGATAAACCGAAAGCAACCGGTTATACGGTCGCCCTACTTAGCTAAAAGCATTCACGGATCCGTTCATAAACTCTACAATCCATCTTCTATGGATATTTGCTTATCGAGCTGGTCCAAATACAGTAAATGAATACTCTGGTAATAACTTCCACAAATAACCAGCAACGCGCAGCCAAAAATAGATTCAAACGGCCATTATGCTATCGCACGTGCACACATAGGAAACGAGATGACCAAACAAAGCGACGCACTCGAAGGCTTCAGTGACTTTGAAGTGCAAATTTAATGGTGGACCCCACTTTCAAACCCTGAAGGCATTTGGATTATTAATTAATCGGAAGGGAATGCTAATTAGTGAAAATGATAAATTGAGAGGTTTAATTAAAGCCACAGTAACGACACTAGTGATCAACAAGGTAAACTTCCCATTAGAATCGCTAATAGGCTTGATGTCTCGGCAAAGGTATCCTCTTTTAGAAATTACGGCGCACCTGAACGTGCGGTCATTAATTTGAAAAGCATTTATCAGGTAGATGGCAGAACGGTAGCCGTCGACTACTAAAAAGTACCAACTAATATGAGACATTAAGGTGAGATTTAAATCGGTGCGACTTCGATGGGAATCAGCAGCGCTAAATCCGATTGGAAGTCAGTGTTAATCAGGAAAGCAAAGACGCAAATTCAGATGAAATTAATCATTTTATTTCAACTAAAGATTCATTGAATCCTTAAAAACTTTCTTTTTGTCAACATTAAGAGGTTAAAGTCTAGGAACTGGCTATTTTGTTGTCTTCCACTTCGGTTCTGTCGATGCGTCTAACCTCGAGAATTGTGTTAACCAGAAGCCCCGCGTCCAGTTCAAATTAAAATAACCGTAATTAATTATAAATCCAAGAAAGGAATAATTATTCCTTTCTTGTCCGGTTTTGCGCTAAAGACGAAACTGTTGAATGGCATTTCCTCTGAGTGGACTAATTATGCAAATGAGGAGAGCCAAAGGCAATACATACGGCCTTGGTTCTCAGTACTTAAGTGCGAAGTTTAAAGCAGTCACTGAGATTATGAAAATCGAAATATAACCAAAGAAATCTGAATAGGTAGAGGATAAATTCTTAATCGTCACCTTGACGGAGGTTTTCTTGTGACACAGTGATTCTGCATGTGCATTCGTAATAGGATTAGCATCCCCAGTCAGTTGAAATTCCAAATCGGTAAGGCCCATGTCTCCAAAAAACTCGATAGAAATCTTGGTCACTTTAATTCACGTTAAACGAACACCGCGTCAACACCCGATGTTCCAGCGCAATTTTCTGCTGTCTGATAGGGGAATGCCCCTAGCGGCGTACAATCCCTCTTACAAAAGGCATCCTTTGACAAAGTGATTTGTCCAGTTAGAGGAAATTCCAAGAAGACCTACTGGGGTTGATTGGAGGAACTAAAGTGACTGAGGCTCTGTGTGGTCTGCAAAGGGAATTTCTAGCGTGTCTACCCCCCCATCTTCTAACATGTTGTGTATTCACCTCTGAAACAATAATATGACAGTCACAAGTCTCTTCATCTTAAACGAGGTACGCACCATCACTTATATACATTCAGGCTCAATTCCTCACCCCATTTATGAATCCCACATTACTGGCCCAACAATCACAGTCCGTTTTTACTTTCGAAACTATCCTAGGGTCACTTTCACTACAGGAGTAAATAATACCCTGGAGGGCGTGCGATCCGACATTCCTTAATCTTCAATGTTCTCTTTTGTGACCTTATGTGGCTTAAAATGTCTTGCCTCATATTCATATACTATCAATACTGCTACCTTAATTCTGAAAATCATCCTGACTTCTCTTAATTCTTATCAATGACGCTCTATTCACTTCAATCCAGCTATCCTAAAGTGAAGTCTTCTTCCTCAGTGTCCACAACTTCCAATTCGGTTGATCAAACTAGAATTTCTGGGCTGTTTGGTAGATGAAGAGTATGCTTTAACTAATCAAAATACCGGAGAAAAAAACCAATCTCCTACCCTCTCCGTCCCTCAACACAGATCTTTTCGGTAAATCAGATCATAATCTCAACATTTTCATCTTTACTGGAACGCTCTCCCTTCAATCATTAGTAACCCCGTATGTCTTACTCTTCCTTTCCATGATCCAACTACTATTTCCATTCCCTAGATCGTCACGCTTGTTGAACCCGTGTATCAGAGATGTGCCTAGGTGGTCCAAAAGAGGAGAGCAAAGCATATCGTAAGTGGGTTGAGATAAAAAAAAATGCAGCTTTATTCACAGTCTGCATTAAAACCAGAACATTTGAAAAAAAAATCATTAACAGGGTCAAGTCCGACTTTTTAAGGGCTAAATGTGGAACACCCGCTGATTGTGCCAATGGCAATCGTGCCCTTGCAAAAGCAGTTGGGTGCAATTTCTGTCCATCAGTGCTTCTGCCTTTGTTTCTCACCTAGTAGCAATATTGCAACATCAGCCAAAGATTAAGGTGACCTGCAACATTCCATTCATTCAACTCCTGCATCGGTAAACAAAGTAAATCCCCTTACATGGAAGATGGCATGCCTCCTCTAGCCTTATTTCTATAGAAATTCATCAGAAGAATCTTGGTCCTGATAGAATCCCACCAAATGTGTCTAAGATTATGCTTCTGAGCCTATCCTTTATCATCTCTCAGATGGCATTCTATCCACAGCGTGAAAAGTTAGCAGATTCAAAAAAATCTTTCACTTGGTAATGTCTAAAGTAATGGAGAAAATCAATCAGTCAGTAACCACCAATATGCACTATGCCAGTACCAATTCACGACATCTCCTCGCGTACATCACCTACCTCCGGACACGTACCATGGAAGGGTTTAGAGAAATCTGTGCTATTTCACTCGCCATTTCCAAGGTATTTCGTAGGGTCCGGTGTATATAGGGCCCACTCAGAAACTTCCCATCCTGCAGTCTGTCTTCCACGCTCCGTAACTTTCGCTCGGGTCTTTCACTGCGTGCTATGATGAAAAATATTCCCTCTTCACACTTTCCCATAAATATCAATGTTCCTTAGGGATTGAATTGATAAAAGAAATCTCTAAGGATCCTACTCATACAATAAACAAACCCTATAATGCTCAAACATGAACGAACATTAATTGTATTTTCTCCATACCTTCCTTCAATGGGGCGATGACAACCCAGTCATCTTTCATGCTTCCAAAACTTGCTTTTTTCTCCTCAAAACATACCTAAATTCTTTTTTCCCTAATTTCTGATAATGCTCAACTTAACAATAAAAACCAGGATTTCCGTTTTTCGACCGACTCTTACCCACCTCTCCTGACACATCAATTCTTAGAGCAGCTCAGCTTCCGAAAAAGGGACATCCTTTTTTGCTGAAGTAGTTGCTTTTCCTCTATCCTGCTGGTAACTCTGCCCAACATTGGAGATGGTGTCACTAAAACCTCTCGAAAAATTCTTGAATCTACAGTCAGTTATTTTCGGCATTGTGATAGATGCTGGCTCAGCATAATTGGGATCCATCATATCCACCCTCACCAGCAGTCTACTAAACCTCCGGTAACACGAGCAACATCTGCACCCTTTTAACGGTTAAATATCTGACTCACGGAACTTGCTACTCTGAGTCTTGTTTCATCCCCCTCTACCAGGTGGGCCTCCCCCCAAGCATCCCCAGAGACTACAATCTTCAGCTCCTCTTTCTAAACAGTTCGAGGTTACGTTCTCCGATTGCAAAACTCGGCATAATAAGGCATCTCTTCTTTACTTGCCGTTGTTCAAAACCAAACTAACGAGGGAGAAAAAAACAAACTATGAGACAAGCTAACTCGCTTTCAACTGTAAAAAGCCCTTATAAGTTTCTCGTTTTTGAAGAGATTCCAACTCCAGTCTTTAAGAAGGCAAACATCGCGGAATTTTAGCTTAAGATTGTTAACCTGCGGGAATGCAAATTTAGTGCCTGTTAAAAGTCGTTACTGCTTGGGTCCGTTTTTTTTTTTTATTGAGACGCTTGTTGGTCATTTCTTATCGGACATTACTGACGGAAGAAACCAGTAGGGGAGGATACCACATTATCAAACATCAATCATAATTTCTTTCAACTGTGGCTGGAGGATTCGTTTCTGACGACGTAAGAAAACTACGAGTGTTGCAGATTGCCATCGTCACTGTGAACCGAGCATCACAGAATAAGACGAATATGATGCACCTCGCAGTCCATTACAAAATTCCAGGCTCGAGAGGTGCTGAACTACAGATGGAAGGTTTCTTCTTGCAATATTTCGCAAACTTATTGGAGGAACACACACAGGTCTTAAATGAAAATTCCAATGTACCATCTGAGTAGCGTTTTCTTGCTCGTTTTCACTTCGATGAAATAGGTAAGCTATGAAATGCCCTTCCCTCTCAATATCTGGAAAACTCGCAATTCTTTGCCTTGAGAAAAGGGCTCAGCTATTCAGCAGCATTATTTCCATCGTAAAACGCTCATCACATTGGAATATGCGTGCAGAAAATGGTAGATTGAACTGAATTCAGCGTGAAGAGAATGCGAACAGCGTGCAGTGAAACAGCGAGTTGATTACTGACCCTTGAAACAACTTTTATTTTAAAGTACGTGGATGTGACATATTAAGAGCCGAGGTGATGTTTTTGAGAACGGCCGTCATTGCGGCTGTAAACTTTATTGAAGAATTTACAATTAAACGCCTCAAAGAAGGTCGCGCATACTTGGTAATTTTTAATTGAAAGCGAGAACCTGCGTAGCTCAGCCGGTATAGACGATGCCCTTTGGTTGGAAAGACCTGGCTCGATTCCCATCTATGACGTGAGGAACCTTTATCTAGTCTCTTTTCGAATACCAGAATTAGAGGACCTTTTTTTCACCTGGAATCTCGTGTTTTTCGAGCCTCAGAACAGGCAAACTCGTCCCGTGAACACACACGAATGTAGAGTCATAATATATATATATACTAGGGGGCCCCCGACGCCTATGGCGCCCAACCCCACCGTGTTCCGGACTGGTAGGCCAGTTCTCCTTGAATGCTGATGACTCGAATTTTGAAGACTCGGAAGGGGATTTTCTCCCCCCCCCTGGCGCCTACGGCGCCCAACCTCCCGAGTTCCGGACTGGTAGGCCAGTTCTTGAATTCTGATGACTCGAATTTTGAAAACTCGGAAGGGGGGGGGGGGGATCCGTCCTCCTGGTGCCTACGGCGCCCAACACCCCGAGTTCCGGACTGGTAGGCTGGTTCTCCTTGAATTCTGATGACTCGAATTTTGAAGACTCGACACTCAGGGTAGCCCCTGAGATACAAAAAACGTGACACAAAAATGTTACAAAAAAAGCTTATCATTTTTCATTACACAGTAGATATATACCTAATTCCTCATTAGGAGGCCTTCATCCGCCCTCTCCCCAAAAGGGATAGGGGGGAACCCCATGCAAATAAATTCATTTGAAAACTCCGGAGTAATTTAAATCAAACAGCCACAGTTCTGTATCCCTTCGTCATCGGATTCCAATGTTACTATGCAGTTCGGGCTTCAAAAGATTTCTGTTATAAGTTCTAAGTTTTGCTTTTCTCTCTGAGCACATTCTATATTTAAAAGAAAAGGCGTAGGTCTTGTGATTGATTGACTCGAGTCTGCAACTGTGCGTGGCAGTTTATAAAAACAAATTTCCGGATATCCTCGTCTTCACCACCTCAGTTGGCCCGCAGGAGAGAAAATGAAGTTTCCGGCGGAATAAACTACCTCCGGAGAACTTGATATGCTTCGATAAAGTTTTCCCGTCAAAGAGAGAGTCGAACCCCTCGGGCTTTTCAGCGGTAAGTTCACTTTTCTTCACACCCGGCGACGGAAGGATATGTCGTACAGCTCTATAGAAGAGCTGTTTATTAACTGCGATAGCAATTAATAGTGACCTGCGGGGGCGCACATCTCTAAGCAAGCGTGCCTGATGAAATGCATTGAGAAAAGGGGGCGAGCGAACTTCTCCGTTTTTTCAAGCATGTCGAATGAAGAAACTAAATCTAAAAAGGGGGGAAAATGAACGTTTTCTTCATACTATGAACTGACTCTAATTTAGTCAAATGTCATTAAATAAATGGATCTTGAAGTCGATTCAGGAGGACCCAAGATCCATTATATAATGCACGAAGAAGTTCGGAAGTTTTCTTAAGGAGGTAGCAAGGTTTTCCATGTAGCAAGAAGAAAACACGCATTTAACACACTGGTCCCTAGTCTTTAGCTGTTGGGGCCATAATTCCGAATCAAGTTCGAATGTGTGAGTTATAACTAGCTTTGTGTAGAATCTAGACTGCAGTCTAGATTCTACACTATAGAAGTGCGGAGTTGAAGACAGTTCCGCTCACACACGAAGGGAGCTTTACGATGATCACAGATGCCGCTACTGTTATGCACAGTTACCATTCTTAATTCAGTAAGAATTAATAATGCGAAAATTCACTTTCTGTTTATCTCTTATATTCAATCAAAGTTTTGTGTATTCGTTCAAAGTTATCCGCTTGAACAACATTTTTCAAAACGTAAATGAATATTTTCTTTTTTTTGGGGGGGGGGGGTTAAACGTTATCACAAAGCCAGTTAACCCCGTGTACTTATAAGTTTATCAATCAAAAAGGAGAAAAACAAAATAAAGTAGAATCGGAAGTGCGCTTTTTAACACATCATAAATCCAAAACATAGTTCCAGGATTATGTAAAAAGGTAAATAAAAATATCCAGTAATATACAACTTATATAAAAAATATTCTGATCCTACGAACGGTACGAATATACTTACAGGTTTACAGACAAACCTTACGTGGGTGAGAGTCGCATTAAAATGAAATACAGCTGATGAAGTCATCTGTTTGGAAACCTCCATTTTGTAAGCAGTGCCGAAGCATACGTAAGTAACGCAATACTGTTACAGTGACAGAAATACAAAAGGCAAGGGATTGTTGGTGTAATCCTCGCATACAACCGGCATTTATCATTTCATTTTGTTGCAAAATCGTCGAGGAGTGAAGTCAAAAAACTCTGAAGTTATTGCGTGCGGAAGAATACTTTCCTCGTTTCGAGGTCATTCCGCACGCGGTAAGTGTGTAGCAGTTCATCATCGAGTATTACGTCGAGTAGCGTTTGGGAATAATTAAATCAATTACGAACTCTTACTGTCACGTTAGAAGCTTCAATGGCAACCTTAAATTTTATATTTATATATATATATATATATATAATGTATGTAAAAAAGAATTTAAATGACTCTATACCGAGAAAGAAAAGTTTAATGTTAAGATACGACTAGTTTCGTTGAAAATTCAACTTCTTCAGGTACCACAGACAAAGAATTAAATAAAAAATAACAGAGACATGATAAAATACATTAACCGATCTCGTATAAAACACACAAGTACATTTAAAAACAGGAATGCGTGCGAGAGTACCAAATGAAGTTGACTACGTGCGTGAGCTGACACGAGAGCGCCAGTATTGGACAGTTGCAATGTGTGCATCAGAAATATTGTAGCTAAGGCTGTTATTAATATGAGATGAATCAAGAGATATTTCTCTAGATTCAATTATTCTTCTTTCAAGTTCATCATAGCACACATGGATATTAGAAGTTTGAGGCCAACACCTTGTAGACTGGCAATCAAGTTGGTAGATTAAACAAAAAATGAGCGATTCTAATAGAAAATTCTTTCTGCCTTTGAAAGGATTGCAAAATAAGATCAAAGTGCAGTGTTTGATGTGCTTTTGAAAAGAATGGTCAAAATACGATTTCTGCGGAAGGGTCTAGGAGCACTTCCTTTCGACCTCTGACCCACATTTTCAAGTGCTGCCCGGTTGAGCTTAAGGTGTAGATTATCCACTCGAATGGTGGGGGATCGAATTCCTGTTAAGGCACTTGTGGAAAGAAGTTATGCCCAACACACAATGCAAGCAGCATTAGGAATAATCGCGATGAGAAACCCTTTGTAAATAATCACTAAGATCAGTTTAAGCGCCTCCGAATGTTTTCAACGTGTGGCGTTCAAGTTATACGAAGGTGGGGTGGTGTAGGGTTTTCTAAAGTCTCTTGCTGAATGTAAATTTTCATTGAAGAAAATTTCGTAAACTGATTACGTATGAACCCCCCACCCCATCATAAAATTCTGGAAACCATATTAGCATGATGGATGAGCAAGACGAGATGATGGTATCGAAAATTCATTCACTACCTAAATTGCTATCAACAATTCGTTGATGGGAATGCAGGCGACATCTTGTTTAAAATTGCAACAATTTTATCTCGTTCTTTTAATGACAGGTGAAAACGTGTATTTTTAATTTAATTTTATTTATTTTCCTATACAGAATGAGCAGCAAAAATACCTCTTTATTAAAACAGAAATATTTGAAGCGTTTCAGCCAAAATCGATCGCCTGTCTCCACAGAAAAGAAGAAAACGACTCATTTAACACATTCACGGTCAACGAACATAGAAACTACTTGGAACACGTATCTATTTCTCGTAAGAGACTCCACCGTATTCAGTGGGCACCGAGATGAGGTATGAAGAACGCTTTTACAGTTTTGCTCGTTCAGTTAATTCATGAGTAATCATCTATACTTTCGAAACAAATCTGTTTAAGGATGCTGTTGAACCAGTGGTCAAGTCTTTCATCGTGTTGAAACTATGACGTGTTGAGCGCACTTAATGAACTCTGCAGAAAACGGCTGTGAAGAGACGTCGATAAGCATTCAGATACCATCCTGAGATGGTTGCGATGCATCGTACCTTCTTCCACTTATGATCACGCACTGCACTCAATATGCAACTGGTCCTGCTTCAAAAAAAAAAAAAAATGGTGATCTGTTTTCATAGTGGCCGAAATGTTATCGCAACTTTTTTTTCTTCAGACAATGGATAAACGATTTACTGAATAAAAACACAAAAGCTATTCGCGAGAGTAACGTTTTAGTCCGCGCGGTGATCCTAGTGGCTTTGCGCTTCGCGACCTGGGGAAAGGAGTGTCCTGGATTCGATTCCTTTCGACGACGTGAGGAGCTCAAGGATCTTCCTCAGCCATAGCCAAGTTAGCCGGTCTTGGGCGGTGGGAGCAGGGTTTTCCCCTTAGTTTATCTGGGGGTTTCATCTCGCAAACCGGCCCCGTGAACACACACGGATTAGAGTCAAGAATACCACCTTTACGGGATGCGGCAGAGGAGTGGCGAGTCGGCTGCAATAATATACACCAGTAAACCCCTCATTTGGAGGGGACTCAACCCGTCCTTGGACGGACGAGAAAATGGATGGATGGATGGATGGATTTTATACCTGAAGCACTAAACGCACAGTCTTCCGCAATTTAATTTCGATAGTTCTACAACAATCCACTAGAGGCCGCGTTGCCAGCTAAAATATAAAGTTTAACTCAAATAATAATCATTCATGGTAGCAATCCTTATTCAGAGATGGGGGGAAAAAAAAGAATTTCTTGGGTTTCTGAGAAATAAAGTACCTTTTACGTATCTAATGCACTACTTTTTTTTTCTTTTGTTATATAAGATTTACAACGACATCCCTCTTGTTGATTATTAAATATTGTACAAGAATAGAGATTTTCTATTTTTTGTGCCCTATAATGATTTCTCTTTTTCAGTAATAAACTCGAATACGAATGTTTAACGCTCATTTTAGAAGACATCGAGTAAATGTTCGATATTTGTAAATTTAAAAAAATGTTGGTTTCATCGCCTGCACATTACAGTCTCGGTGGTGTCTTTTCAATGTGATTCCGGGGGTTAAATGTATCGATAAAAGCCTTAGTGAGGTTCCACTAATATAACATTTTGCTGTCTCCTTTCTTATTTCATTATCTCGGTATGTCAAGCAATAAGCCAGAGTTAATCAAAAACGTACCACTCAGGCATCCGTTAAATACATTTTTATTCATCAATTTTTTTTACCCGATGCATCGTTACATCGGGTAAAACTTAAACCGTCCTTAAACATTAAGATGTACGAAGATGGTTCCCTTTTAATATGAGGAGCGATATTTAGTTAAGAAACAGACCCCAAGTGGGTGAGGGGAAGTGCAACTCCCGAGCAATTTAATCCGTGCGGAGTTCAAATAAATAATCGTTGGCTGCGACTTCGTGTTAACCTCGTCTCACGACCTCTTGAAGCCAGAGGGGTTAACCGAGGGCTCTTCCGTCCGCAGAATATTTGCTATTACAATTGTAATTTAGTAGGCAACTTAAGACGCTGCCCAAGTCATGTTCTTAATTTGAAAGAAGGTAATGAGCCATATCCCTGTTTAACTAACTCGACTTTGCGGCATATTAGAACCCCCGAGGCAGCGCGAGACCGTAATCATTAACATACGTCGTCAGCAGCCGCTAATGAGAGCGAACTCATCTGCTGCGGGATGTTTGCTCGAAACCGTTTTAAAGTTGCAAATATTTCGATGAAGCGATCTACTTAGTGTGCGCGCGCACACACCAGCTGTTCCTTTTTTGCGAAACACTTTTCTCGCCTAAGAAATGCATGGCGCACGGAACACAAATTTCATGTTAAAATGGAACTAAAAAAACATAAACAGGAGATTAATTTCCTAATATTACGACAATCTAATTCGCACACCAGCTTGAGTTAACATCACGAACAAATTTAAATTACAAAGCGAAGAACGCGTTTCCCGAGAAACTGAAGTGGAAAGGGACTCGCCAAGATGCCGCAAAATTAACATTCAAGTCGTGGTTCCAATTCGCTCCGGAAAACTCGATAATTTGCGGAAGTGTGCGGGGGATATGAAGCACGTTCTCAAAGCACTTTCCCCACTTCTGGTGGTCATTTGGACAAACCGCACTACAACCGAACACTGAGGATGCAAAGCAGATTGCAAGCGCGTATAATAAGGAAATTGCGAGTTGCAGCTGATTTCACACGTGCGAAACAGACAGCAGTTGGAAAAATGAGACCGTTAAAGAATCGCCGCTTATTTTCAGATTACTGTTTCGTGATATTCGTAGTGAAAATGAAATTAATTTTCCTCCATTCGTTTGCTGCCCTGATCAAGTAAACGAAATGAGTATCCCCATCCCAGAGTGCTGTGGAACTCGCCTTCTACCGAATTGCCATTTTGTTTATAAACCAAAGCAACTTTTTTTTATAGAGAAAACGCTCTCTACACCTGGAGGAGGAGACACTTTAAATGACCAACCAAATCAGCACCGATACAAGGGGGGGAAAAAAACCCGAATTTGTTTACACAATTATTTAATCTACTGCAATGCCGACAACTGGAAACGCATGTTAAAGATCTCATTCAAACAGCAGCAGAAACAAGTGCTGACAACTACGTGCAAGCAGATGCAATTGTCATGATAAATGGCAGTATGACGTCATACTGCCATTTTTCTACTATACAGAAATGCGTTGTCATACTCTAAAATACGGTACAGTGTAATGAGGAAATGCTCTTAAGAATAGCACTGTCATAAAAATTTAGCAGGCATTGCTAATAGGTATTCTTGACGACTGAATGACGAAGAAACAGCAAAATTCCAAATAATGACGCACGGGACAAAGAAATGACTTGCCGTGTTCTAAACATTGGTTTGTTCAGCTTGAACGCGGAATGTAATCCGTGTGTGGCTGATTTGAAGCCAACAGTTTGTCTGAAAGTCCATCACGGTATTGAAAACATTGCCGATGCAATCCGTACTCAGCTGTTCTTCTAACGTGCCGAAAAGGAAGCATGGAGATGAAATGAGATCAACTCTCGAGGGATATCTGGAGTTCAAGGAAATTGACAACTCAACGGAACCACAACTTTTTGTTAGGCAGCGTATACAAGGACGGGAATAAAATCGTTAGCCACAGTGCGGTAACACTGCAGATTAAACGTAACAACCCCTCTCGGCATCCCTTTTTACAGCTATCGATTTTTGCATTATGAAAATTCTAAGAAAATGCCGGAATTCTTCATGGGCGAACTCACTTGCGGAAGCATCCCTAAAGCCACCGTGGCGTGTAAGATGGATTAATTTCTCGCACACAATGAACTGCGTCAGGTGACTCCACGTAATGGCTGAAGGCGGCTTCGCTTTCACCGACGGAAAATCAAGTGCTGTTCCGAGAGGAAAGTTGTTTACAGAGTCGGACTGGCGGTGGCAACGAGAGCTGTGAAATCGACACAGTTGTAGCCGCCTTGTACGTGCTGCAACGCATGTCACAGTTCTTCGGCATGGCTCATTACGCCTCGCGTCGATATCTGTACGGACTCACGTTCAGAATGGCCTTATTGGCGACCCAGCACATGGACGGCCAGAAGCTAGAAAACACAAATCACACTTTATCGAACGGCGATCAGCGGCGCAAAAAACGAGCTCGAAGGCAAAGAAACGAGCCACGTGGAAGAAGCGAATGTCATGGCAGAGTATCGGTCAGACTCGCGTGTGTCAGCCGGCAAGAACAAGGGAAGAGAAGAGTTCAGGAGGGAAAGGCAAGCAATATATTTCCATTACTCGCTTCGCTTCTAAGCTGGCCATGGAAGCCATAAATATGGCAACTAACAGCCGAGATGATGACACCGGGGATCGAAGGTTTAACTCTTCCCATCAGCGTTGGGCGTCCTCGGGCTAAATCATCTTCCCGGAAATGTCTGCTCGAGATATGAAACCAGCAGAAGAAAGAAACGTTTCTTGTTGTTGTTCTCTGCGAAGTTATTGCAGCCTTCGAAAGAGTTTGCATTCACAAACGTCCATTTGCAGTTCGGTAAACGGCACATCTTAAGAAGTTACGTAGAACACTTCTTAAAACAGTCGAGAATAAAAATGGAGGCCAATCTATCAGATAAGCTACCAACAATAATAAAAAAAAAATCCCCTTAAGGAATCAAAGCCAGCGATACTCTGCATAAGCGGTTTGGATCCTCATTAAGCAGGATTACTGAATGGAGATTTAGCCTAAAATCAGACAGCTCTCGCTTGCATGTTTGATGACCCTGAAGCAGTTAAGGTTACGAGGCGACAGTTATTAACTGGTTTTGCAGGAAGGTTGGAGGAGGGGAAGGCAAGACCCAGGCTGTCCTTATTTTCCCATCCAATTACGTTTTGGCATAAAAGTTGCGACAAAGAATCACAAGAACAGATTTACGCACACAATAATTGCATCGAGCTTATTAGAAAGTCATCTCGCAATCAACGTAAAAAATTACGAAGTTCAACACTCCACGTCATCATTAGAGAAACGGAATGTAACCGCGAAACACGTAAGCGAGTAAATTGTTATTCTACTGGAAACTTGCCCAACATCAAAATAACCACCCTTCAATTGCGACCATTCCAAACCCCTCAAAAGTGTTACATTTCCAATGACGGTGGAACTTTCAAGTCGGCTTAACTTCCGATGTCCAGAATGTGGTGTAATAAATCCAATGAGCATTTATAATCTCTGCTATTCTGATAACGTATTCGAGTTGTTTCCATATCCCAAGCGAGTCTATCAAAAGCCGAAATCCCTGCTAATTCTCTCCAGTGAGTGATGTTTAACAGATCCCTCGCTGATGGGGAGGGGGAAGAGGCTCTGGAAAAGTACTCGAGTTTTAGTATTTTCTTCCCTGACAATTTCAGGGGTGCTTCTCATTAACACTTTGAAAAACGCCTTCTTAAAGGTTTCCATAAAAACTTGATTCTGGAAGGAGGGCCCAACATATTTGAAAAGGGGAAGTAACCTTCTTCAACACTTTTTCTAAGGTATTTTTCATTCAAATTAATATTACGTACGAATAAACTTGCTTCTTCGCTTCATTCATACCACTTCTTGAGCTATTCGACGTTCTCTCACCAGGGGTTGATTCCACAAAAGTTCAGATGAATCCCGATGTCTTCAGCTCCAAATATTTTTCTCTCATCCGAATTTTCTTCGGATTGTTTTATTTAAATCTTTCTCGATACTCACTCGTGTTTGAGCTCCCTCTCGATGGCGGAACTTGATTTTCCAATTAAAATCTCGAATTTCAGCGCCATTTTCTTTACATCTTTTATCGTTCATTACATTCAGAATGTGGTTTGTCTGTTCCTTGGAACGCGAAAGCAATCGATGCCGCTGTTTGCATAGCGAACGTCGAGCACCTGCAAAAATCGTGTTACCGGTTTTTCGATTTTATTTTTCGAGAAGAAAGGAGAAGACTTTCATCGCTCGCTTTTGTTTCATGTTCGACTGTGTTTCTCGTTGATAAACCGCTCTTTAATACTGGAATGGACACTCCTGCTGGTAAAGCAGACATCGTTTATCTCGTTTTGTTGGGTGGATTAAGAGAAATGCTGTTAAAATTACGATTTCTAACAGAAATTATGCCGGTATTATAAATAGGGGTGTGCAGAATTTTTAAACCTCCAGGAAAGAAGGAACGTGGTGATTAAAATAGAAGACTGCCAGTTCCTTAACTTTAAAGAATATTTCAAGCAGATGCCTTTGATGTTCAGAAGGTCCGGCACGCAAACACGTGTTCCTCTTGGTTTGGATAGTAACCCTCAACTTTTCAATTTTGTCACTGCGTTAGCCTTATTCATATAATAGGAGCCGTTTAAATGTTTTTGTTTATTTCGAGATATTAAAAGAACTGAGTTCGTAATGTTTATTTTATTTTATTTTTTTTTTTGTGGACCTGTAAAATTTTAAAACAAAAAGTGAAACTACATTCAATATCGTAATTTCTTGCATGACGTTTTGTAGGACATGCGCAGTTGTGCATCTCTCTCACACACACAGTGCCTCGTGTTGCGATCCAAGAACTACTGGAAAATAAACGATTAAAATTAGATCTGCTTTACGATTATATATAAATAGCATGAAGTAAAGTAAATCAAGTACAAAAGCAAATCAGTTCGCAGTTCTTATTGTTGGTTTCTTTTATACGCTAACATAAAGGTGAAATCTTCACTTGTAATATGTTGATCGCTGCTTCTAACCTCAGACAGATTTTGCTGGAAAAAAATTCGATTCTCAGTATAAGAGATTGATATTCAATTCTTTTCTAAAAATTGTCGATGAAAAAAGAGACCTATCGCCAGTTTTCTTTAGGACTTTTCGCTTCTCCAAAACAAAGTTTGCTGCCTTTTTCTCAGACTTCACAAGAAGAAACCTTCCCGAGTGCTTCCATTCGACCTGCTTTCGGGGTTTTGCGGCGTAGCGTTTAACGCCACACACGACTATTAACGATTGAGCAGACAGAAAAGTATTTTTGCGTCACTTAAAAAACTGATCAATTTTCTATTGCGGCCAATTTGGCGCGGTTTACTCAGATTTCAGCGAAGCAAAGGAGGTCTCGACGTCGACACAAAGCTCGTCTGGAAGGTTTATGTTTAGGTCGAAGGCGCAGACGATCCAGACGGAAGTCGTTAGCGGAACACGTGAGGACTGAAGTGGCAGCGAGTGTCCTGACGAGATAAGAAAGCAACGCCGCGTCGAACAATAACTGCGCAAGTAGCGAGCGACTGCAGGATTCGGATATCCTCACGTAATGGCGAAGATTAATGTCAACGCCGACACTCAAACTATAATTGCACCGGATTCAGGTCGAAACATCTCACTAGATGAGCTCATTATTTTAAAGGTTGAGAGTAACAGTTGGATTATTGTTTACATCACGTGATCAGGAATGGATGACTTAACGCTCCCGCAGTTTACAATCAACTGGGAGACTCTCAACACATCACACTTCATTTCACGAGAATTTTTTTTTTTAACTGGAAATGCGCAGAGATGCATCGGAATCGGCTCTGGATCACTTCGGTAGTTCCAGGGAGGAAAACGGGAGATGTAACAAACACAAGCATTATTTGAAGGAAGAGCGTAAACGGATATTTTCAGCACGTTGCTACAAAACTACATAATTGAAACATTAATCCGTGCTTCGTGTTTAAGAATACGTACCAAGCAGTTTTTTTTTTTTTGCGGGGGGGGGAGAGGGAATATATTAACGAGGGTGCACGCGTATTATAAAAGGTCAACAGCAACAACAAATGGAGTATGTGATGTATTTTATTAGCACCAGACGTGCCTGTGCAAATATCAATGAAACTGTCGTCCTGCTAGACTGGCGCACAAGAATGAAAAAAAAAAAAAAAAAAAAAAGCAGGGGGGGGGGAGCATACTAACAACCACAAAGCGTCCGGCTAACCGCAGACCAGCTGTTAATACCGGAGACAGGTTAGCGCTGTGGAACGCCGATGACAGGTTAGCGCTGTGGAAGACTGTCGGAGACAGGTTAGCGCTGTGGAACGCCGAACGTGGAACGTGCTTCGTGTTTAAGAATACGTACCAAGCAGTTTTTTTTTTTTTGCGGGGGGGGGGGGGGGGGGGAGAGGGAATATATTAACGAGGGTGCACGCGTATTATAAAAGGTCAACAGCAACAACAAATGGAGTATGTGATGTATTTTATTAGCACCAGACGTGCCTGTGCAAATATCAATGAAACTGTCGTCCTGCTAGACTGGCGCACAAGAATGAAAAAAAAAAAAAAAAAAAAAAGCAGGGGGGGGGAGCATACTAACAACCACAAAGCGTCCGGCTAACCGCAGACCAGCTGTTAATACCGGAGACAGGTTAGCGCTGTGGAACGCCGATAGAAGGTCATAAGAGTCATTCATGCAAGTATAAGATGAACGCAAATGACAACGCAATAAAACAGTCTTCAAATAGCAGATCGAACCGTCACAGCATGACAGCCACCGAGTTCTGCTCCAGTCAGCTAAAGACAGGCATAGCGGACGCAGGTGCCGGCACACTTGAATACAGAAAGTGAATCGTAGTCCAACCAACTCTCAAGTAGAAAAGAGATTCGAAGATTATTGCCACCTGCCGTGCATATCTGAGTTCATTCTCATGGAGGCGGTACTAGGCTTAAACTTCACGGGCCAACTCAGACACCGAATCTCATCACAAATGAAAACGGACGGGATGGACCCCGCTTTCGGAATGCGATCGAATCTACATGAGTGGGCATCGCACTTTCAGCACTTGTTTCTTTCGTATTTTTTCCTCCCGCAACAGTCTTATCCAAAGGTTAACCTAATGGTATAGGGAAGTTTCATCAAAATCTGTCATCGAACAAGAAACAATCGATGAAGCGATTAATCGAAACGAAATTCACAGAAACCCCCGTTTCATCGAATACATTTCACCGAAAAGTGTCATGAAAGGAGGTTATCAAATTTCTTACGTCACTCCCACCCACGAAAGGTTAAACCTACAGTACAGTAAGCGGACTAAGGAATATTTTAATGAATAATAATAATAAAAAAAAAATAGAATCTCCGTTTCAGAAGCCACTTACGCTGTTGATTCCTTTTTTGGAAAGGTCTCAACAGTTTGGTGCACTTCAAAACTTTTGGATTCAGGATAAGCATCATTTTGCTCAGCACTTTCAATGATTGCATTTTGTAGCACTTCCACTAACGTTTTATCTTCTTATTGCCGGGTGTTAAGGAATAGGTGGAAACAAAACGATTATTAGAGGGATCACTGGAACGTTAGAATACGGAAAGAAAACTGATTTCAAACAACTCCTTATTTATCACGTGCACACACCCACTTTTCCAGAATCATCACGGAGCTGACGCAATACCAAAAGAGGGCGCTGAATTCCAGTCCCACTCTGGTCCGTTCGGTGAAACTGCAAAATTAGCTTCAAATCTGCGACTACTTCCATCCCAGAGCGGTTGAATCAGCGCACATTTCGGCCTTTCAAGCGAGTGGTGGCGGCCACACATCAGAAGAACGAAACCTCTCCGGAGTCGTCAACTGCTGCTGGATAACGTTAAACCCTCAACACTGAAATGTTTTTAAACCACAATAATGCCCATTAATTAACAAATCCTTAAAATTTTTTCTAAGATCTTTTTCTTAAAAATATTAACATGAAAAACTTAATTCACTTGATACGAGGCAGGAACAACCAAACTGATCTCATCTGCGTACAACTTGAAGAAATTTAATTGGCTTTCGAGGGTGTGTGGGGTGCAGTTTTCTGCAAACATGTACGAATGTTGGTTGTTTTAAGAAATGAGGGGAAGGAATAAGGGGGGACGTGCGAGTTAGTATTCATTTCATTTTGCCGAAGTCTGCAGGGACGGCAGCTAGCTGGTTTGAGTCCATCAAAATATCAGCGGCTTATTAAGTTATTTTGTTCTTACGTGACGGCGAGTCTAATGCCGTTAAACAGGCTTATGTTATCGGCTTGGAATTCTACGGAGATAATCGTGCACTAATTACCGTCATCAATATGTCCGCTAATTAGCACAAGAAAAAAGCCGCTGTTTCACTACCGCGTATTAACACCGAAGCAGACCCCTCTCGATTAAGCGGGGATTACAGCCACATTCTTTCCATTTTTAACTTTGAGCCGAACAGATTCTCGTCGCCCACATGCACGCCATCAACTGACGGACTCGACCTTTCGATTACTTTTTTCCTAATCACTTCTCGACACCCGCATCACAAGCCGGGAGTCATGTTTTTGAGAAGGATTGCGACGGAAGTAGGCAGGGGATGCTTCCGCCCTCGTGGAACTAAATTTGCTAACTTGTTGCGCCGTCGCATCTTTTTAACGTCATGCTAAAGTAAATCGCCTGCAGGTAAACGGGGGTGTTTTCAGGAAGCGTCGGAGGTGGGGAAAATTAGATGCGTCCGTAAAAACCATCTTCATGCTAAGCCTTCCACCAGCCTTGAGAGGAAGGGTGAAAACAGACAGTAGCGCTCGTGTCCCGGTCGAGAAGGAGAAAACTCTTTCCTCTTCGCAGAGCTTCTTTTAACGTTAATACGAACCAAACGCGAGTTTGTGATAAGAAAGTCACGAATACTTGGGGCAATCCCGGTTCTAATCGCCCGAAAACATGTCCCCATCTCCGGTGGAACTCTGCTGTATTTTCTAGGGGAGGAAATACTTTTAAATCCCCCAACACACGCGGATTTCGAATTGAAGTAGGGGAAGAGAACGTCTCGAGTTTCGCTCAGGTGTATAACTAAAAGGAATTTCTGTAAAGCAATCGTTTTAACGACACTCCGTGAAAGTTGGCCACGTGAACTCGTCCGGTGATTTTAGTCGCGCTGAGCGGACAATAACGTCCGAAACTTTTTCTTTACTTGAAAATGATCGTTTTCCACGTGCGTGTTTACGTTTGGTAGGAAATTATTCTTTTCATCATGTGGCGCATTTAATTTTAAATGCGATTATTTTGTTCTTGACTATCAGCAATGGAATTTTTTAATGGAATCTTGAATTGCAATGGGGAAAAGTTGACCGAAAAATCGTAGCTCCCCACAACAAAAATAGGAAGTATTTCCCCAAACAGCTTCCAGGGCACAACTGAATTGTTACGAAGGTTAGGGGTGTCCATCTTCCCTTTATGTGCAGTATCGTCGGGATGCCAAAAAGAGTGCACTTTCATAACCACGCCTCACGTTGCGTGTTGTGATGGGTTTTTATTTATTTTATTGTAGGACGAAAAGGGGTCATCTGAGTCTCCCCAATTCTGAGCACTCTTTCGATGAGCAACAATTTACGTCGCAACGCACCGTTCCCGAATTTTCTTAGAAAATACGATTGAACTCCCATCGGGTTATTCAGGAGGTTTTCTCGTTGCCTAGAACTGATTAAGAAATGAATTAGTTACGAGGAAAAAGCACAGCTTCGCTGATGGAAGGGCAATAAAAGTCCACTGGGAAGGCGATTCAAGAAAGGATTATCTCTGAAAGGATGTTTTCAAAACAGAAAGCACTTATCTAGGAGATTACTAGTCAGATAAGGAAGCCTTTTTCTTATCTATTCAAGGGATCGAACCGTCTGCTGTATTATGGCAAATAATCCTCATCTTTGTCTGGAATTCGAAGATTAGTTCACTTTGGCAGCATTAAAATGTCTTTTTATTCTTCTGTCTCTTGCACAAAACATTTTTCTAAATTTAAAAAGATGAACTTTGTGTTTCAACGAAGGAACATCATCCAATGAAGAATATTTCTCCTTAATCCTCAATAGAACAACAGGATCGAACAAACATTAAATATCCTCAGTTCGCGTTTAATTTCCCTCCCGCTGGAACTGCAGCTGCCTCTTACAATAGCAGCACTAGACGGCTCCTCGTTGTACCCATCTATAACACGATTTCGTTTTTAAGACATGAAAATGACGTCCAAATAAATCAGAAATTTCCCAATAAAGAAGTGCACAAAGAGAAGCAATTTGCAGAAATTAAGACGGTCGGGTTGCATCAAGAAAGCCTTCACATTAGAAGACAACGCACATTATTCGGGAAAAGAGGGAGAAGGAAAAAAAAACTATCGCACCTCCAACGCTAATAAAGTAATTATGTCTCTCCGAAAACGAAGAGACTTCACAGCTGCATTATTTGCTCAAGTTTCGTTAGAGTAAATGAACAGCGACACTGGCAAACAAATTATACGCGGACAATGTAAACTCCGTCTCCGGAAGCTAATTAACGAAGTAACCAGGCGTTCTTTCCTCGCATCCATTATCCTTCAGCGAATGATATCGCAGTCATATCTGCTCGGAACCGAGGGCAAATCCCAACGAACTGTTTCCGCTCAAAAAAGTCCCCGATTTTCTTAAATTCCTTCATTAAGAAAGCGCGATTTTCTCCTTCCTTCCCCCAGTAGTTAAGACCTGTCGATCTCGCTTTCGCATTAAAGTCACAAATAAAAGTATTGATTCCAGCTGCCACTTGTGATCCGCATACGACCGTTCAAGATGGAATTTCTTTCCGTCCGTCGACAAAAAAAAGGTCAACTCGAAGTTCTCGCGTCTTAGAAAGAACGCTGAATGTCTTCAACATTCATCGCGAGTGCATAGAAATAAATCGTGCGAGTACAGCAATATCGTTTCGAGTACCATATTTTTCTCTTGTAATGGTCTTTATTTTCTTAACCTCGATTCTCACTGCAGCTGTTGTTAGAAACTCGTCTTCTTGGTAGCAGATCCACATCTAACGAATACATGGTGATTCTTTCAATGTTTGTACTGGAAAGAATATCCGCTCGATTTCGGAATTCCAGGATCCCGCCTGTCGCAAAGTAACTCGGCACTCCCCAGCCCGTTTCATCGTCACTGTTCACGAATATAACGAAACCCAATTTGGAAATTTTCAGTTAAATTTATTTATAGCTTCGTCACGGGAATGTGGGTATAAAATTCTTAACAATCCCCATTTCGAAATCACGTACGAAGTCACTGGTTATTTGAGTGCAGCATTTGGTTTGATTTAACGATTCTCAATCTTAAAAATTCAAACATATAAATCAGATATTCCGACTTAATGACGTAGCATCATTTTAGATTCCATATCCCTCATCACAGGTAGAATGTGCACTGAACTCAGCTAAAAATGGTAAAGCCTTAGGCCCGGATAGAATACCAGTAGAAATAGTAAAGTTATTAAAAGGTGACAACATTAATATATCAGTAAAGCTATTTAATAAGATTTACGATACAGGCATAATCATCCAAGTCTGGTTACAGTCGACCTTCATCATGCTACTTAAAAAAGCAAATGCGAAAACTTGTAATGACTATAGAATGATCAGCCAAATGAGTCACGTTCTCAAAATGTTTCTGAAAATAATTCAAAAAAGAATATACAGAAAATGTGAAGACACCATCAGTGATACCCAATTCGGCTTTAGAAACGGTTTGGGAACAAGAGAGGCTTTTTTGTTCTCAAATCTTATTCCAAAAATGTATTGACCAAAACAAGGAAATATTCATTTGCTTCATTGACTTCGAGAAAGCATTTGACAAAGTCCAACATGCTAAAATGACTGTACTATTAAAAATAATTGGATTAGATGGTAAAGACATCAGGATCATTCAAAACTTATATTGGAACCAAAAGGCATCTGTTCAAGTTGATGACATTATTACAGACTCCATTAACATGAAACGAGGAGTAAGGCAAGGATGTGTGCTGTCACCTCTTCTTTTTTAACATCTACTCAGAAGCCATATTTCAAAATAAAAATCCCTTCCTTTCTTCCTGAAAAGGAAGAAAGGAAGGGATTAATGTAAATGGTGAAATCATCAGTAACATCCGATATGCTCATGAGATAGCTCTCCTGGCTGACAATACTCAGGATCTTCAAAATCTTCTGGAACTAGTGAATGCAGAGAGTGAAAAAATGGGATTAAAAATAAATATCACCAAAACTAAATTCATGGTCATAAGCAAGAAACCAATTCTTAATTCAGTACTTTCTTTAAATGGGAAACAAATAGAAAAAGTGGCAAAGTTTAAATATCTCGGATGCTGGTTAACCCCTTAACATACAAAGATGTCTGTGACACGTCTTTTGTTTATTGCACCAAAATTGATTTTGAATTTTGGTTTCACATATAAATACAACCGAATATAAACGCTAGATAATCTTGTGCCTATTTCCTTTCAGCCGAGAAAAGTTGCCAACGGCGTGTATTGGCTATTTCGCTTGCGTTTACACAAATTCATCATTATTTTTCAAATAATGATGAATTTGATCCAGCAAATCACCCTCGCCCAAACAATTGGCAGAAAAACGACCGCTTTCTGATTTTTAATTGGTACATTTAGGGGTTAAATGAAGATTGCAATCCAGAAATGGAAATAAAAGTTAGAATTAAAATGGCAAGAAAAAATTTTCTCTTGATGAAATCAACACTAACTGCAATTTAAACTTAGAGCACACATGGTTAAATGCTATGTATGGTCGATACTGCTGTACGGTGCAGAAACGTGGACCTTGAAGACAACATCAATAAAAAAACTTGAAGCCTTCGAGATGCAGTTATACAGACGAATGTTAAAAGTCCCATGGACAGCAAAAACGTCCAATCAGGAAGTAATGGAACAAATGAGGATATCACGTGAACTTTTTGATGCCATAAAAAGAAGGAAAACTGCATATCTTGGTCACCTACTTCGTAATGAAAAATATAAACTATTTCAATTGATTATACAAGGGAAGATAAATGAAGAAGAGGACAAGGAAGACGAAGAAAATCTTGGCTGGCAGACATCAGACAGTGGCATGAGCTCTTAGAGACTGCTTAGAATAGCTGAAGATCGCTCAAAATTTCCCAAGGTGGTCGCCGACCTCCGATTGGAGATGGCACTCAAAGAAGAAGAATAAAAATTAAAAATAATAAATTCATGGCAATTAAGTGCTTGCAGTATGTCCAATTCTTTTTACAATACAGAAACCTCGTTTATCCGACTACTATGGAACCGCGTTTTTTTTTAAGACCTGATTATTATTCTAGAGACCGAATCAACAAGCGCTTATTGTTCTGAGCTTATTAGCAGTTGTCTAATAGGACAACACGGAATTTAAATGAAACTTTTAGCAGGGTTATTTTAAATAATTTTAAGTAGAGCAAATATAGAGCTATTTAATTGCGGCATTAATTGTCCACCGTCCTACTTAAAATGCTTAGTTTCGTGAAGTTGGAATGACAAGCTCGGGGCTTTGGGGTTTACAGGGAAACAAGCTCCAGAAAACGCAAAACAGTTAATTGCCAGAAGTCCGTAACAAACTTAACGAACTGTGAGTGCGCAGAGAGAACAACTTCATTTGACAGGACAATCTGAAATTTTTTTGGGAGTAATTGAGTGGAACTAATTGCAAGCACCAGTCTAATGAGACGATGTGCGTGTGTTAGAAGATCTCGCATGACGAATTATGAGGTAAATATTCGATGAGGAGCGTGTGTGGAGTTCTATGATACTCGCTTCAGTTTGATTCAACCATTTTAATTCCAATCAGTTGAAGTCTTGAAGTAGTCTGTTATGATTTCGGTTATTATGCGTTCTTTCCTGAAGAAAATTTCCGGCTAAAAACTCTTAAGGGAAAAACTGAATTCCTTTGGTCGTCTCTCATTCTATCGCGTGCAGTACCGACATTCTCCACTTAATAAAAAATACAAGGGATTTCTACGAGGTTCATCTGGTCAGTGATAGCACATTGCGCGTATTATAGTTTAAAAATCACAACCGTAAAATGTTAACGCAGTCATGCACTTATTAGATACATGCAAAGGAGTTCGCCAAAACACACGCGCAAGAAGGATACATTAAGCTTTGTACACATTAAGACAATATTCCCTGAGCTACCCTTATGATGGAAAACAAATCCACTAATGCGTTTTAAAAGGATTAGGTGAGACGTAAGAAGTAGCTTCTCAAGGCTGATGGACAGGCAAATGTTAACAGTAAGCGATCACAGATAGCTGCACCCGAGACTCTCAGTGATTTTAATAGGCATCCAGGGAGGAGAGTATAGCAAACAGCCGTCTTCATCTTTTGATTCCGAACACTGTCGTATTGTCTGACAGTGTGTGGATTCTACGGTCGATTTTCATGAGTTGCCGGATATATATAAGATAGGTTTTCCCAGAAATCCAAAAACGATGGAGATTGTTTGTTGCGTGTTCTGCATATGTTTCAAACTTTTTAAACTCGATTCCTTCAGTCTAAACAAACTATTCTTCTAGAGGTTAATCAAATGCAGCTGGGAATTTGCCATTGAAAGTTTGTGATACGCAGCTAACCTTATTCCAAAAACAGTATACTTCAATGGACTCTTAGACGAACAGCAACCTTGGCCTAAATTTTAGGCCTCAACTCCGTATTTATTTTACAATGCGAATAAATAAATCAAGGTGGCCAATAAAGTGCACATTACTCGTTTTGTTTCCTCGAAATTCTAAAGATTTTAAGTTATGAAGTGTACCACTTAACGACTAGTAAGTTATGTCGAACCACTTAACGACTTACGTGGTGTTAGTTAAGCAAACATAGTTGGCAAAGTTTTAAACTCGAAGCAGCAGAGTTTAAACCAACAAAGATCATCTCGATTTAATTTTTCACTTCAAGATAGTTACGTTCTGATAGTTATTCAAACATACTGGGATTGCGTTATTTGAGTTTTATAGGCATTTGCAAACAGCATACGCAGGTGTGCTTTTTTCCTATTTCTTCCACAATTCCCACTGAGAAATGTTTTATTTCTTAGCGAGGGATGTTACCGGTACACAGCCAAATATAATGAATGTCAAAATGGCCGCTATCAGATTGGGTGTGTATCCCTCCTCGTTCGATCATGGAAAGCGCAACGTTTAGAAGACGTTGAAACTCCAGCGTGATCTAATACGTCTCCAAGTATCGAAAACTGGCCGAAGCAGTTTTACATCATTTTATGTATCTCCACGCATGATAATCTAGCAGACAAGATTCCTTAGACAGTTGGAGCCAGTCCTTCGGGGAATTGTTCATTCGTAACGTTCCTGGTGAAATCTGAAATTACCGGCATCACATATTTATTCGTGTTCGCTAACGGACGCCCTGGAGGTCGGGGCTCTCTCTCAATTTGCAAAAATTCAGCTTAAATGCCACCAGAGAGACGTGTGGTCTCATAGAGGACAAAGAGCTATAACTACACTGCATATTCAAAGAAAAATGTGGAGGCGAATTGATTTCTGTGGTCTGAGTAGATTATCAATTTCATAAAATGTGGCCATCTGAACCTATCTGGTCCGTGAACATCTGAACACCAGCCATCTGCCCGCCTGCTGAGGACTGTTGAACTCCAATCTAATCGAACACACATGCATCACGTGCTAACAAGTTCGTTCAGCACGCTGAATTCGGTGGACGCTGCTCGATGTGTAATATGCCTCACACTACCTCACGCGAAACAAGGTCTGGTAGAATTTTTCTGGTGCTAACACGTGACTGCGTTTTGTTATTCTGAAAAACGAACGTTATCCTCGCACACAATCCGTTTTATTGCATGTTCAGCGGTAAACGATAGAACAAGCCACTTACTAGAAACTGTGGGTGAACATTAGTGAAAACACACCGATCTAGGACACTTCGTCGTGGATATCGTCGCCAACATTTTGAAGGGCAGCAGTCGATTGCCATTACGAAAATGCATCTCTTGATTGTTCCCATTTCCTTTCAATAGCGATGCCATTTCTCTAACAGGACTGCTGAACTCCAATTTAACGGAACACAAGCGTATATCACACGCTAAGTCATTCATTTTATGAAAAAAAGTCGCGTTGGCAGAAGTAACACATTTCGACAGGTTCATATTTTTAGGGGTTTTATCACTGATGTGATGGTGCGATGAATAAGAATCCCTTAAAACTAATTGGAAACTGCTTTCGAAGTTTTTATGGCAGTATTGACACGCTACATATTTTATACGCGTATGCATCACCTGACAAAACCTTATATAATTTACTCAAATATATCCGTTGTAAAGGAATGGGTTATAAACAGCCTTCTCATTTAACGTGTAAGAGCCTGGTTCGAAATTAACAGTAACAAAAAATGTTCTGTTCGTTATTTTTTCATGTATAAACATATAATACCTTAAACTGACATGAAAAAATATGAAACGTGTTATATTCCATCTTAGAATTCAAGTTTATAAAGAATAACCAAGAGCATTATTCTTGCCAATGGATGTATTGAATGCAGTTTAAACGAAAAGTATGCACAATCATCAGAAATCCACACAATCGTTTTATTAAAACAAAAGGTCCCCAAGTTGTAAATACGTAGCTTTTAGCTGGCAACAGCAAGTCGCTAAATTAATAGCATGGCGATTTGCGACCGATTCAAAGTGATGGTCGATTTACTCGCGTGGAACAGTGAAGTAATAAAACCGATATAAACACGAAAAGAAAGAGCACACCTGCACAATGAAATCCACTCAGTTTTTCACCTAATAAAATGACAATTAAATAATTCAATCGTAAATTAAAGCGAGAACGTGCATTAGTTTTATGTATCGAGTAACGAATTAAAAGAACGTAATCATTGACGGGAGATTCAATAAAAGCGCTCGTGGAGCTGACGCAAGTGTAGGCGGTTATTTAAATTTCTTGGGTGGGGACTGAAACCTTGTGGGGTTCATTTTTCATTGTCTGTAAAACACGAGAATTGGGAAGTCGCTATAATATATAAACACACGAGAGAGGGCGACACAAAGTCATGAACATCTCAGAGGGTAAATATCTTAAGCCAACGTCTTAAAGAGAACTTCACTGGGTAGCATATACGGAGGGATGAGAAACGGAAATTTTAACGACGGGCTCTTCCGGGTCAGACGATAGCCTAAAAATTATATAAACTGTAAAAATATATTTTGTATAAAATATTTTCGATTTTCCTAAATAAAACTGCAATCTGAAAATATTTCTAGCAAAATGTCTGCATAATCATCCTAAAAAAAGTTTGAAGTGCAAACAAAACGAAGGCGCCTCCTCGATATTAAGATAACTATATTAACAAAAGGCAAGAGATTAGCGCGTGATTATGTTCACTAAGGGCGATTAATTTCTCGAGGGAGAGAAATTTTTTAACTTGGGTATATTATGTATTCAAGATACCAAGTAATTTTATAAACTTCGTTTTTTTTTTAAATCCTATTTCCTAAGTAAGCAAACAGACAAGTCAGTCAAGTTTGAACCTGCACGTAGTGCAGGTTCAAACTTGACTTACTTGAGGCAACTCATAGTAGTGCCACTCTGGGCAACTCGTGGTAAAGGTGGATTAAGCTCTGATCCCTTTCCTTAGTATTTTCCCTTAATGTAAAGCACATCCCCTTGCGGAGATGTATGATGCTATGCATTAACGGCAATGGTCACAACCCATACCGGTTTCGACCTTTATTGAGGTCTCATCAGTGGGAGCCAGACCAGACAATGCTAAGGTTGAAGTAATGCAGAGCTTATATGAATTTTACGTAAACTAATTGTCACAAGGTGCTTTGACCTTATTAAATAAAATCTCAGGATGAGATATAGATGTAGAAAGTTTTTTTTAACTTGGGTATATTATGTAGTTGCCTAGAGTGGCACTATTATGAGTTGCCTCGGACTTGCACTACGTGCAGGCGCAAACTTGACTTACTTGTCTGTTTGCTCACTTCGGAAATAGGATTGAAAACCAAGTTTATATAAAATTACTTGGTATCTGGAATACATAATATCGCTATACTTTCGAACAAGACCCAAGCGAGCGTAAGGTAAAGCATGCACAGTGCAATAGTGCTTACAGCGGCAACCTCCCTCGACAGTCGGCACGTATCTTCAACAGTTCCTCTGTTGATTTTGTTTTTGAGAAATGGGTTATTTGTGCATTTATCGTTAAATATTTCGCGATGTTTTGTGCAACATGGCCCTACGTGCACAATCAAAAAACCTAGTGAAGAATCACAGAAAAAGAGGCGAGCAATTAATCTTGAAACGAAGTTGCAAGTTATAAAGCAACATGAAACTGGTAAGCACGTCAATGTGATCGCACATGACTTCGGATGGTCTCATTCTACAGTGACGACCATTTTGAAAAATAAGAATAAAATCGTAGAGGCTGTGAAAGGATCTGTTTCCATTAAATCGACGATAGTGACGAAGCAACGACAATGTCCTATAGGTGATATGAAAAAGTTACTTGCATGGATAGAGGACCTGAACCAAAAGCGAATACCCTTAGCACTGTGGCCATAACCGCTAAGGCACTAAGTCTCTTCAACATGTTGAAGGAGAAAGCAGGGACCGATTACGACTACGAATTCAACGCTTCTTCCGGTTGGTTCATGAGACTCAAGCGTTTTGCGCTGCCTAATATAAAAATGTATGGGAATTTGCAAGTGCTGAGAAAGCTGACAAAGAGTTTGTGGAAAAATTGGATAAAATTATTACGGAGGAAAATTATTTGCCACAGCAATTATTTAATATGGATGAGACGTCCATGTTTTGGGGAAAAAATGCCCGAGCGGACATTCATCCACAAAAAGCTAAAATATATACCTAGTTTCAAAGCTCTTAATGCCCGTATTACGATTCTGTTACGGGTAATGTGGCTGGATATAAACTGAACCATTTGTGATATGGCACAGTGAGAATCCACGAGCCTTCATAAACATTAGGAAGCATACTCCCAGTTCATTATCAGAACAATAAGAAGTCGTGGATGACTCAAATTATTTGAGGATGCCTTAACTGTTATACGAGTGAAATAAAAAGCTATTGTGTGATAGAAATGTAGAATTTAAATTTTATTAATTCTAGATAATGCTCCAGGTCATCTGTCTTTATACATCTTATTGCGATGATCTTCACCAAGTTCAAGGTCATGTTTCTCTCTCCAAACACTACTTCATTGATCCATCCGATGGATCAGGAAGTTCTTGCAGTGTTAAGGCTTATTATCTACGGAGAACTTTTTCACAAGCCTTTTTTGCTACTGAAGGAAATGACCAAACTCGCATGCAATTCTGGAAAACATTCAACATTTATCATGCTATTAAAAATATTGCTGTGGCTTGGGACGAAGTGACCTCTCAATGCATGAGTGGCATATGGGAAAAGACATTAAAAAGGTTTGTGCACGATTTTGGAAGTTTGTAATAGTGGACCTAGCAAACAATCTGAATCTCGAAGTGAATAATGACGACATAATTCAACTTACAGAAAGTTTCCCTGAAGAGTTGACCAACGAAGAATTGGTCGAACTAGAGGATCAACTGTTGCAGAAGAGGGAAAACGAAAAATGGAGAGGGAAAATGTGTGTTACTGCCACTTTATAGTTGTGTGTTACTGCCACAGTTGTGTGTTACTGCCACTTTATAGTGGCAGTAACACACAGTACAGTTTTATAATGAGGTTTAAAAATTAAAATGACGGTATACTCGTTATGGTTAAGTCCCTAACCCCTATAACTCTGTTGATTTAATGTGTCAACTTACGTCCTGCCGGATGGAACTGAATCCAGACGTAAGTCGAGGGATGGCTGTATATGAATCTTCACTGATGAAATATTCGGAACCCGCTCTAGACCAAGCGTGTATATTTTCAAGCCGTTTGCAATGGTTTCATCACACTGAGTGACAAAGCCAGTCTTCTACTTAAGACAGTTTAGTGAAATTGAACCTTAACCTAGAAAGAAATTACTAAGTCGGAGCGAGGACCCTCTGGGAGGTACAGACGGCCTTCTTCGTTGGGATGAAAGCAGTCCTCCTGAAATCGCTGTTCCCGAGTATCGACGCCATTCTGAAGGCTTCCGGGTTAGACAACATGCTTTTAAGCCTTTAATAAACTGACCCCACTGCATATTCGAGCCTCTCTCCCCATTCTACCCACAGTTGCGTCCATTATGAGCTGACAAGAAAGCACTTCTGATTGAAGGAAAGTTTTTGCGAACTCTGAACTGAAGCGTTCAGTTTGTTCATGAGAAACAGCTGCAAAGGAAAGTAAGAAACATGAATTAAAAGAAAGCCCAAAAAGTGGTAAAGTGGAGTTTCCTTTTTGCTCAGAATTAATGCAGATCACATTAAAAATAACCCGAGCAAATCTTCGCCACAACCGCAGCGCAGCGAATGACAATCGGAAATTTTCAAAATCGCCTTGTCGAGTGTGTGTCTTTCGTTCACGTTGTCTGCTCTAAAAGAAATGCTGAAGACGAACTTCACTTGCTCACTTTGTATCCAAGAAGATGAAGGTGCCCTCGACGATGCGCAAAATAAAATTATACAAAAGGAGTCGTCCGCAGTTCATAATTAACTGAAGAATTCTCGGAGAGCTGAAACTCCTTTGCACAAACATGCAGATTCCGTGTGAGAATTCTTGGCGTAATCTCAAACATTCCTTCTCCGTGGAAATGACAGAAATTAAGAAGTGCGAATTACAGCTCGGCTCGAATATTTTCTTTCTTTCGAACGAAATCAATCTCATCGTCCATTCGGCATTCCTCTCTCGACTCGAAACGATTAAATCCACTTGTCTTTCTGCCCCGAGCTGCTCGGGTTAATTAAGACGATTTCGTCGATTCATAAAGGAAGTCTCAGTGGAACCCCGTTAATGAAGCGACGTCGTAAGAATTCATAAACGTATCCGTTTACAACACTTACGTTCCAAGTGGAGAAAGCATTCATCTCTCTCAAGTCGGCCGCTGTCAACACACACATCCGGGCTGCTCGCTGCAGTGTTAAAATTAGTGCGTTTTTATTTTTCACGAACTGCAAGAAGGATTCTTCCTTTCTGTTGCTTGTGTCGGATAATTTATCCGTAAGATTTTTCTCCTTCAGTTTATCTTGATCGACAATGTTGAGCAAGATAAGCATATTAAAAAATCGACAACACCGAAACTTTCGGGGAAAACGAAATCACCCAAATGCTATCAGCTACATTTCGTGAAATTGTCTTTCAAAAATTCGTCTCATTTTTAAATGAGACGAATGTTACGCCCACCCAAGCAGGCGTCACTTTCATTTTTGCAAAAGGTGTTTCTACTGTCACTAAAATCGTGCACTTTTTAACGTTAGTTGCATAATAAATTTCAGTAAATATACAAATCTTGGGAGATCGTGGCTTTCAAGAAATAAGACAAAGAACACTTAGGAAAGATGGGGTTGGTGGGAATTACGGAAGAAGCAACTAAAGCTACGACACCAGTACATGAGAGATCTGTTAATTTCATCTGTTCTATAGCCGATCTCCATGTTTTCAGGGACGAACACGAAATTCTGGAGGAAAAATTCTTCCACTTTTTTGTGAGACCGAGAGCAATCCAAGCAAAGACATACTAACTAGTAGAGAGCTGGTTAAGGGTGTAATTATAACAGTTTAGCGAACAATAGACTCTCCCCCCCCTTTTTTTTAATATCGCAAGAATGGACTTTTTAAATCACAAAAACTTCACGATACAGGATTGTGTTTTTGCCGCCCTATCACTGTTGCAATTCAACGTGAAATACAAATACCCGGGCTGAGGGTAGAGCTGTCGCATTTTAACATCAACAACGAAGAGGATGAACAGCGACATCTTTGTGCCACAAAGATGTCGCTGTTCATCCTCAAATGATTTCCAGATCACATAAAATATAAACAAATTTACTTTAGATCTTTCATAAGAATAAAACAATTATATTCGTGTCCGTGGCATATTTCTTGCCCTTCCGAGACGCTCGTAACAGATTTCTTTTCTAACAGAAACGGGACAATTTGTCAGGCGATATTCTCTTTCATTGAATTTTTATCATTCGTAGAATCGAATCACTAAATGAGTATAGAACCATCAATCCTGTTTCCTTTCCCGCATGAGGTCAGTTAGTCTGCTTACTGGACTTTCAGTGAACCTCATTTTTCGGTAATGATACGGCAGGTAGTCCTTTCTTCCTCACAATCGGAAGAAATTATCTGTAAGATCATCGCGTTATAAGTGCGTGTGTATTTCTGACTGGTACGCCTGTTTTTGCGGTTTCCTGGAGGGAAAAAAAAAAATAGTTTGGTATGCATCCAGAAGAAGACACGCGTGTTTGTCCGTTAAAAGCGCACCCCCCATTAAAAAGAATGGGATTCCGCGCCAAGAAATAGACTTCAGGCAAAGTTTCGGTTTGTGTAATTAAATGCACGCGACTGAGGAAATGCTTACGGGAAGATTCACTTGCCGAATTACCTGAAAAACATGGGATGGACGTGTTTATTTTTCTTCTTCGGCGATGGAAATGCATTCCAGCAACGTTTAGTACGTAATCTCACTTGGCCAGATTGCGCGAAGTTGTATAATCCAAGAACCTTGCTCTTTCATCGCACACAGCGATGAAATTCATGTACCACCGCAAACCTGATTCGTGTCTGCAGCGGGATTCACACCCGCGACCTGATTCGGAGGAATTGATTGGTTTGCAGCATTCGTTGGGAGTACAACCGAGCTTACATCACTCTGCAGTCGAAGTAACGAAACTCCTCCCCCCTCCCTGCAAAAGTTCGAACAACGTCTTAAGCACCATTTTCCTTAAGATCTTTCTGTTTATTGGTTTCTAACAATTATTTTCTCGCAAGAGGCGTCCGTGTGACGAAACGCAGGTGTCTCCACGCGTCAGATGAATGAACGCTGCTTTAACGTAGCATTCATGGACACATCGAGTCCAATGAAAGTGACGAGGCATTGAGATTCCTGCTAACCGTGAAGTCGTTGGCATTACTCTCGACCTATTGCAATGGCTTCGCTCGGCGTCTTGTCTTGTTTGAGATCCGGTGGGAATTTCATTAAGAAGTGCCGATTTGCATCTGCTGAAAAGCCTTCTGCAAAAGGAGAGTTTACGTCACGAGCCTCGTTTCGCACGAAGTTCGTGATTAACCTCTCTATTGAACTGTTAAGTAGCCGATCAGCATCCTGCGATGCACATCCGGGTTATTCAAAATACAGGAGATTCTGAGTGGAAGCAGATCGTAATTAGTTTTCTTGGTTAATTCTTTTGATTAGGAGCGTGTTATGAAAGCGGCGGCATTCTAAGTTTCCCCGTGCACTGTTCCGTCCTCATTTTCATTTCAGCAGCCGTAAGGAGATGCGGAGAGTAATTTAGAGCTCCAAAAGAGAATAAAACGTTTTCACCTGAGCACTAATTCATGGACTGCTATGCAGATGGCGGAAATTAGGTTAATCGCTCCGAGTATTGAGCGTAAAGTTCACCGGTACCGTACGAACAATCGGGGGAGGCGGAGGCGGTTTATTAGCGCTCGCGTTCATGCAACCAGGGAACGAGTTTCTTGTACCGTTTTGCTAGCGAAAATAAGACACGCGTAATTTCGGCGAGCGTAATTTTAGTGTGTGTTTATTTTTCTTCTTCGGCGATATACCCATCTTCATCATCATCACTGCTGCTCCTGTTTCAGAGCAACTTTTTGCCTCCAACTGCTCAACGACGACGACAATAAAAGCAACGTGAACTGATTTTGTTTGTGTCACATTCAGCGGTGCATTTTTCTTCACCGTTTGACAAGCGAAGTGTCACTGTTGCGGACGCTTCTTTTTTTTTTTGTTCGCCGACATTCCACGGTTTGGTCTGTTGCTTAACATGCGCGCATAAAGAATCTTGTTAGCAAGCGCAAAGGCAGAACGTAATCGCTCGGCCGTCATAAATTCTTTGTAAAAATAAAATTACTGGTAAGACTAAGCGAGGAGGAAATTTTCATCTGTACGTTAACGGCGTCGGCTCATTTCTCACCTTGACCGGGTGTCTCGTGGCAGCGATTCACTTATGGCTTATGAGCAGACATTTCGGGAATTGTTTCATCCCGAAGTTAAAAATGACGGTGCTGGCAGTTGATCCACAAAGAGATAACCTTTCGCATACCCCAGTTTAACGCTCATTTTGAAATACAAATTTTGTTTCCGGTGCTAAATTTTTTTTTATAAACCAGTAAATAAAATTAGTTACTGGGACGTTTTCTTCTTATAGAAGAATAGATGAGTGTAGATTACATAATAATAATAATAAAATATGTAATAATAAACTTTCATGAATTGAAATTGGCCGAAGTCAAATAGTCCTATGCGCTCACAGTGCAATGACTGAGCTCTTCGAGTGTCCTTTGAGAAATCAGCCATCTTCAAGGTTTTCATTACCAGCGTTTTCATCATCATAAATTCACTTACCGACACTGAAAAAAGATGCTGTAGGAGAAGGCAAATGTGGGTACAGGTTAGAAGTCTCAGGGACGTTTTCCTCTGTCCAATTACACCAGCAAATATTGTCGTCTTAAAAGGTATACCGTTCCTAATTGAAGGCAATGCCAACTATATCCATAGGTAGCAGATGCTTTTGCATAGCGGATAAAAACCAACTCGGTTATCGGAGACAAACTGGCTGTTGCCATGTTTAATCTCCAAGGCCCTTCAGTTTCATCTTCCCTCCATTCTTATGTTCAGTATGAGGGCATCCATCAAGGTGACCCAACCACACTAATGAAAGATGGAGCCAAACGCTGAAGTAAAGCAGTTCTACGGCTAATTAGTAGACTGGATCGAATCTGATGATATGGCATTGTGAATCTTCCCGACTAGATAGTAAATAATCTTGAAAGTGGGATGAAAAAGTTCCAGTGTGGAGTGGGAACACGCACCACTGAGTGCTTCCCTCAGTGGAAAACATGCATTAGTTTTACCAAGAAAATTTCACTCAGTGCCTTTTCTGATCTTCCATCAGACTGACGGGAGAATACTTTCGTGCCAAAGGGTCTTCTGGTTATTAGACTCAAAAATTAACATCCATTCTATATCATCTTTACCTACAAAAAACCAAAACGTTCCTTCTCTCCTCGTCACTTGCCCATAGGTACTCTTAGTTGTAGATTTGGCGATCTTCGGTGTGTGCAGTTTTATCTGAGCAATAATTTCTATGATCCCGTCATCGAAAATATAATTATTAGCGTTTAGAATTAATCACTGTTTCTAAGGGAGAAAAAATATTAAAAATACTAGCTTCATATTTTGAGGCATAGAATTAAATTTGGTATTTCCGTGTTGTCGATGAATTTTATTTTATTTTTTTGAGAAATAAATGATATGTCGATTGATTACTTTCAAGCTTACTGACTAAGCTTGAACATGGAAGCCCAGAAAGGTAAACCGATAGGCAGGAAATATATCCAAGTTAGGGTATCATTTTTAACTGTAAGCTAACATATCGTCAAAGAGAACTTTAGATACATGTCAAGACAGAAACAGAGAGCTAATATAATAAAAATGGGAAGAGCACAAAGCAAATAAGCACAATGTCAAAGATAATAGTAATAATAAGCGTCAGTTATGTGATGGAGGAAAACAGGCCCGGATTCTTAAAACACACACACATACATATATATATAGAAAGTATTTTTCCTTGGGTATAATAAACGTTAAAGATACCAAGCTATTTAAAACCTGGTTTTACTCCATTTCCCAAGTAAGCAAACAGACAAACAAGTCAAGTTTGCGCTTGCAAGTCTTGCACTACTTGCAGGCGCAAACTTGACTTACTTGTATGTTTGCTTACTTGGGAAATGGAGTAAAACCAGGTTTTAAATAGCTTGGTATCTTTAACACACATATATATGAAATAATGATCATTAACTCGGTTAACATACATATTTTTATAAAGAATTGAATGACTAGAACCGAGATTTAAGTAAAAAGGTTTTAATACAAAAACACGACTAGTTTCGGCTTAACAACCTTCATCAGGTTAGATTATAAAAGAAAGAAAAAACACTGAAGCTTAAAATAAACTATGAACATCATAGAGAGTCTCTATACATAACTGGTACTAAATCGTCGCGGTTGTATTTAAAGCTGTTCTTTCGTTAGTTGTATTGTTGGGAAAGTGCGTGCCAGTAGCATCTCGTGAACACCAGTACCTGATTACAGCTGTATGACAATCTGGGAGGTTGTAGCTCAAGTTATTATTTAGATGAACAGGATTGAAGTTGATTTCTCTAGATTCCACGTTTATCTCTCCAGTTCAGATGTTAATAGATTTTTCCCAGCAGAGTTTGTGATTTTGGTTTTCATCATTAGGATTAGCCCAGAAAAGGATATGACTAGATAATGCACTGATTCGCTGTCTCTTGTAAGTAATGTCCCTCATGTGTTCTAACGCAATTCGACAGATTTGTCTGTCTGCCCAAAATGATGAAAACCAAAGTCACAAAGTCTGCTGGGAAAAATCTACTAACATCTTCCGTTGCAATGATGAACTAGAGAGAAAAATCGTTTACTGGCGTTCACGAGATGCTACTAGCACGCACTTTCCCAACAATACAACTAACGAAAGAACAGCTTTAAATACAACCGCAACGATTTAGTGTAATATCCTTGATGTATGTAACAAATTCTGTAGTGTTCTTGATAAAGGATGGTGACTTGCCTGAAAAACGTTTTAGGTATTTGGCAAGATATTTTGAAAGGTTGTACGTCGGAGAATTGATACCTTCTACAATTGGGCGTAGTGGGGTGTTCTCTTTATGGATTTTAGGAACACCATATATGCGAGGAATTAACGGATGGAGAGAGCGTAGAGATATGCGAACGTTTCGGGATAATTAAGTTGTTTTTAATAAGTTGTTTGTACGATTTTGAAGTTCACGAGTTGGATCTCTCTCGAGTAATGAGTAGGCATCATTATGTAGTAGTTCAAGCATTTTATTCTGGTAATCTTCAGAGTTGAGGATGACTGTTGCATTGCCTTTATCCGCAGGAAGGATTATTATATCTCTGTTGTTTTTTAAACTTTTAATAGCTTTGAGTTCTGTTGAAGTAATGTTATCTGCAGGTGGTTTTGCGTTATTGATAATAAAGATTGATTCAATACGTAGAAGTTTTGCATCTTGTGGAGGGAGAAAAGAAGTAGCTTTTTCTATTTTTGTAAATAGTGTCTCCTTTGGCATTAATTTTGGGGAAGGAATAAAGTTTAGACCTTTACTAAGGATGCTTTATTCTACATCTGAAAGTATATAAGAAGATTTGTTAATAACGACTTTCTCAATATTGATGTGTGGTTTTGAGAAGTTCCTATTATTTTATATTCTTTTTAATGTTTCAAATTTACTTATAAGATTTACTTTATTATTATATTGTATTGTTTTAATACATACTGTGAATCTTACTGCTTGGGATTCACAGTATGTATTAAAGGTATGCCAACTTTCATTATCTAGGGTTTCATCCAGTTTCTCCGCTATAGTTCTTTTTTTTTTTATTGAAAAGAAAAAATGAGAGTTCGTTTAGTATCTGACATTCTTTCAGACAGTAGGTCTAATTTAGCTTTATGATAGGTGAACTTCTTACAGAAATAAACCATCTGAAAACTTCTTTCGAAGTTAATGGATATT